>NC_133333.1:190949404-191568154 GCF_042186555.1 Aquarana catesbeiana | reverse complement strand
AAATTCTGTAACCGGGTAAACATTCTCAGATCTCCAGAAGCCGCTCTTTTCCACAAACTACCTGATGAAACACCCAAAAAATCTGTAAAGTTAATCACTTATATATTGTTGGCAGCGAGAATTACGATTGCTAGACATTGGAGACAGTCGGCAATCCCTCTTGACCAGGTTAAAAGTAAACTCAACTGGATCATGATTAACAATAAACTCACCTATATACTCTGTAATAACACCAAGAAATTTAACACGGTGTGGGATCCGTGGATAGATTATATCTCGACTCCGTAGGGAACTCCGGGTTGACCCTCTCCTTCTCCTTCTTTTCCCCCTTTTCTTTTTTTTTTTCTCTCTTTCTTTCCCCTCTTACCTTTAGTTTCTTACTTCCTTCTTCTGCTTCTTATATGTACAATACAAATGACTGCCCATGGGGCCTTACTCAGTAGTGGACCCCGGGATAATCTCAGGGTTCACTACCAGAATTCCCTGTGATTCTGGGTCTCTGCCATTCACTGTGTGTGGCGGGGTTCCGGATCATGGAGGGAAAATATTACTCAGTCCCATTGGTATTTAGATACATATCGCACATTTTGCATTCTATGATAATGGTAGGGGACAGATATGTATATTGACCATACTTTCTGTACTTCTGTATTGCTAAGTTGGCAATCTAAGAAATCGACTTTGTTCTATTGATGTATCTGTTTACTTTGAAATGTGTTTCTTTTTTTTCAATAAAAATATTAAAATATAAAAAGCTAGGGGACCCAGGTATGGTATCTGAATGGTGGAGCTATCCAGAAGACTGCAACCTGGTATTAGCATGCAGAAAAACTCTCCACCATCAGGAGCTGCCTTGGGTAAGCCCACATCACCCACCAGGGGAACCTGCTTGTGTATTTATCCTGCTGGTTCCTGTGTAAGCCTTTCTACTGCACAGTGGTCCTGATGAGGTCAGGAGCTTCTGACAAAACCTGCATAGGGTGGGACTAATGCGACACGCCACCTCCGCCATACTGGGACTCAGTTGGAATGCAGACCGGCGTTCCCGGATATGTTATGAATGCTGTGAACACTTCTACACATTGCAAGTGTAATTTTAAACCCTATTTATAATGCACTAGGAGAGGCTTCTCTTTTACCCCCCTGTTGAATACGGCTTGATTTGAGGTTTTAAAGGGATAGAAGTGCTGCTATTGATGGTGTATCCAGGGATGGCAAATTAAAATGGATCAACAGATAACTAATGCCATATTTGACTACCTGTAATGGGGGTCAAATAAATCTGGTCAGTGAGCTGTGTGCTTACAGCTGTGTGTGAAGAGGACACACAGAAGGCACTGTTGGTGTTGACATATTTGTGGTGTTGGTGGATACACAACTATTGGAACATTTGGAAGGAACACTGTTCATGTTATCACTACTTCACTGGACTTTCTTTCTTTAGTTTATAAAGTTTTCATAAGTTTTTAGTTTGTGGTTATCAGTGAGAGCACGGTCTGCCAAATACATGATATAACATCTCTTGGCTATGATATAGCTATACAACAAGCAACTCTCTCATTTATTATTTATATTGCAATTATTTAGGCACTATTTTAGTTAATAACATATTTTTATATCACAATTACCCTTGCGCTGTAAAAGGTTTATTAATCTTTTTGCTTGTCACTACTATGACATTATCCTGAATTCCAGATTAGCACATTTTTGAAATACAGCCTGTGATCTTCCTATTACATCTGGGGGACTGCTAACACAACTCCCAAGTCTCATTATAGGCCTGGGGTTGAGACAATGTTTAACATCTGCCTGGTAGGACAAGGGCAGATTCTGCACATTTATATTTAATTCTTGTGAATTTGTGTGTTCTTCGAAAAATACAAGGCTCATCAGTTTGGAGAGCATTATTCTCATCAGTTCCCATCAATTCTCACCAGTTTGGAGAGCATTATTAACTCTCTTGTTCTCACTTGGGCTCTGGTGAGATTTATTTTATGTGAGTATTTCATGTTGATAAAAGTGACTGCTCGGAAAGAGATTTTTCCTGAATACAGGTACCCACATCCCAAATATAATCAAAGGAAGCAATGAATGATGTGGGGCAACAGGTTTTTTTCGGGACCATCATAGGATGTTACAAGGTTTTTTAAAAAAAAACAACAAATGTTATTTGTATACATGTTATTGACAACACGGTATAAAAAGCCATATAGACACACAAGATACAGATTTATACCATACAGTTCATACAAAACTACATTTGTTTGAAAGAGTGGTGTGGGGACACTTACCTCAAAAATCAAGCAAGGTCAGTCGACAGTCATCATGGGGACATCAAGGCATAGACCACTAGCCAAGCATGGGAGCAGATACAATTGGGCCACTGGAGTTACTGTATCTATATATAGATATATGAAATATATTCTTGTATTGATGCCTCTTGTTTAAATGTAATCCACTCTTTCTGCCTAGCTGCTCCATTGATAGAAGCCATACTATAGCTTTTCTTTAATAAAATAGGATGTATAACACTGATAAATACTTCACTTCCCAGTGTAGCTGGAGGTTCAGTAGGAAACCTGTGTAGTTTGGCTGTTCACTGTTAGAATATCAGAATTTATGAATGGATGAGATCTTGCATAATAATTGAATTGTGTATATATATATTATATATCTTCTATGTATGGAAAAGGTGAAATTATATAAGGTTTTAATACTCGTAAAAGTGTATGCTGTTATAAGCTTCATAAGCAGTTCTATGTAGAACTCACATATGGCAGTAATTAAGAGGGAGCTGATTTTTACCTTCCCCTTCTGTGAGAAGGAAGATTTTTAGATGCTAAAAGTTTCAAAGTTTTAGGTAAAGATCATAATTTCTTTATATTACAATATTTCTTGATTAGGATATTATTAAGAACATTGCCATTAAAATGAAAATACTTACTGATTTATAGTATTTGATTTAGAAGTCAAAAGAAAACTTATATTGTATGGCCAGCCTTAGTTAAAGGGTTTTACACATGGCTCCTCTTAGCCCACACCTTGGGAATGTCTACTCCCACCCTTGAGTAAGTTCCCGGATTTTCTGTGGAACAATAAGACTCAGCGGAACCTTTAAGCCAGGAAAAGGGTGGGGGCTGGATTTTGGGAGTAGAAATCTTGTAACAGAGTGCTGAGACAGACACTGGCAGACATTCACTCCAGCAGACATAAGAAACATTGAAGGAGGCTGACAAGAATAAGAAAACTTATTAATGTTATTTTTATACATTCTATATTTTGACATTGTTTTTGTAATATTTTGCTATTTTCATTATTAAATCAATTTTTGAGTTTTTACACGAGAACTTAACAGATTTTCTTGAAACTTTCCTCATCAATATTAGTTATTGAAATATAGTTATCAATACAGTACTAACTCAATTTATAACATTGGCGAGCCTTTGCCACCTTCATTTTGTCCAAATATCAAACTTTTTTGATTTATTTCTCCTTCTGCTTGCCGAGAGGGAATACAGGCACAAACATTGACTATTCAGTCAAGCTTCAGAAGAAATCGAAAAAGCTAATTTTCGGCATTATTGAATTGAACTTGGAAGAAAAAGATTACCAGAATTGATGAGACGTGCAAGGAAAATCTGTTTCTTGATGATGTAATTTCCCGCCAAGAGAGGAAATGCGTGTTACATGAAGAAAGTCGGCTCTACATTGGTAAGTTATGGATTTTATTGATGAATTTTCTTGTGAAAAGTAAATTAGAATTCAAAAATCTGTCAAAGTTTGTTAAAGATGATGAATTATGGTGTTACATGTTCAATGTATGCTTACGAGCTAATATCAAAACACAAAAGTCAAAATTTACTTTTAAGAAATTCAACAAACAGGTTATTAACTTGATTAAGTTAATTAAAGTTTATGACACAATGATATCAGGAGTTCCTGAAAGGAATGTTGTTTGTACAAAAGGGAAAACAAAGGACAATTGCTTATGTACTAATTGTTAGATTTTGACTGAGCAAATAGATGATTTGCAAAGTGCAATTCAAATAAAAGATATTCAGTTTTTTGAGTTACAGAATAATGTAAAGTCTAAAACAGAGTCAAAACAACCCAAATGGCAAATTTGCGCTTACTCCCAAATATTTAAGCCGCTAACACAGCACAAGAATAATTGCCCAACAGATCCAAATGTAAACCAAACGTGTAGCGCTAAAGAAAAGAGTAAGGCACCTGCAGACTGGCAAGGTATAGAGCCAGTGCCCTACATACAGTATGACTAAAACACAGTAAATATCTCACATTAGAATTATGAATACAAGTGTAATATAGTGTAATACAGGAAAGTCCGTGAGTGGGAAACTGAGTGGGTCACCACTAATAAGTGATATATGCACCACCTTCACCAGCGTAAGGCCATAAAGTCTCTGAATGAATGATAGACGGCTGATTTATTGCAATTCAGACATGTCCAGGATGAATAATATATGGATGAATCAGCTCCAGAACATCACACCACAGTGTCTTCACACACGTGCAAATCACTCAGATAGTAAGGTTGGAGGCTTACCGAAGGTCACTTGGGGAAAACATTAGTCACCTTCCTAATCTACTACACCCCCAATGCAAATCAAGTGGCATTTTTTTTTTTTTTCACTCTCTGTTACGATCCATGGCTCCTGAATTTGAAGGAGAAGTCATTTTAGCAGGTGACTCTAACCTAGCCTTGGATCTTATCAGGGACAAATCTCATACCGCTGGGCTCCGATCCCCTCCCAAACAAAGTCGCAAATTTGCACAGTTACTTCACCATTATGACTTAATAGATGCCTGAAGAGAAGCCAATCTCACCTCTAGAGACTACTCTAATAATTCCAGAGCACATGACGTACATGATGATGTGTTTCTCCTCTCGGGACTGCTGTCTAAATTAAATTCCGCCAAGATACTATCTACTTCCTGGTCAGATCATGATCTAGTTATGGTCCAGTTATCAGATCTTGCCAATAGGATAGCAAAATCACACTGGCGTTTAAATGACTCTCTTCTCAGTGACGAATCTCACTGTCTTGAGATTTCTAATCATTTGAAGTCTTACTTCGATACTAATATGCCAGAAGACACTTCCCCTGCAATTAATTGGGCCGCACACAAAACGTCTGTCAGGGGAGCCTTTATTCAACTGTCCTCCAGACTCAAAAAAGCTTGCGATGAGTTGATCTCTGCCAAAACTAAGGAATATGAAGCTTTAACTAAACAACATAAACGCTCTCCATCTCCTAATCTATTTGTTAAAATGGAGCAATCCCGCTTGGAACTTAACATTTGTCTTACCACAAGGGCTGAGAAACAATTACGTTGGATGAATCACAAGTTTTTCACCTGGCGGGATCGCCCAGGTTCTCTGTTAGCACGTAAGCTTACCCCTAGACATTCACACATGGCACTCCCTAAGATTAGACTTTTAGGAGGCCATCTCTCTCAAGACCCCCAAAAGATTCTTGGGGAGTTTCATAATTTTATGCTGAATTATATGGAAGCCCCTGGGATGCTGCCCCTCCATCCATCAGGGAATTCTTGGGGAACCTCCCCCTCTCATCCATTGCAGAAGATCATAGAGACCTTATGGACCAGCCTTTTATGGGTGAGGATATCTACAACACTATTACTCCATAAATTTCCTGGCCCCGATGATCTTCCCAACTCTTATTATAAAAAAAATTTCCGAACAGTTGGCTCCACATATGGCTCTTTATTTTAATTCCCTGCGGGATGGAGGTACAGTCCCTTTCGATGAAAATAAGGCTTATATCAGTGTTATTCCTAAACCCAACAGGGACCCTACTGACGTTTGTAATTACCGCCCAACTTTGCTAATAAATTGCGATTTAAAGATCCTAATGAAATTTTTGGCCTCTCGCCTTAATACTTTTTTAGCACAGTACATACATAAGGATCAATCGGGATTTATAGCAGGACGTCAGACATTGGATCAAATTCATAGATCCATAACATTGATCTCAGCGGTGCGTTCCGAATGGGATGCTCTTGCTTCTTTCACTGGACCTTAATAAGGCCTTTGACAGCCTAAATTGGAACTACCTTTTCATTACTCTAGAGACCCTAGAGATTGGCCCTTCGTTCCTTTCCTTGCTGAAAACATTATATAGCACCCAGTAGCCCAAGTTTCCACTAGAGGTCATAAATAATTATCATTCCCTAATAAGCATGGCACAAGGCAGGGATGCCTACTTTCTCCTTTGCCTTTTGCATTGGCAAATAGAACCCCTAGCTATGGTGATTCGTTCCGACCCTAAAATTCACAGAATTTATTGTGGACAACAGGAACATAAATATGCATTATTTGCCGATGATGTCCTTATGAACGTCACTAACCCCCACGTAACTTTGCCTAATTTACTGTCCCTATTAGATAATTTCTCACAACTTTCTAGCCTGTCTCTGAATAACCAAAAAAAAATAGCGTTTAACATCTCACTACCCCCTGCTATAATACAGACTCTTCAAAATACTTATAGCTTTCAATGGACTCACCACTCCCTCCCATACTTAGGGGTCCGGTTGACATCCTCTATTGACATTATTTATAAGGCAAAACTTAGGGAGGATCTTCGTTGCTGGGCAGATTATTCCCTCTCATGGTTTGGCAGAGTCAACTCAATAAGGATGACGTTCCTACCTAAGCTCCTTTACTATTTTAGAACTCTACCAGTGGCAGTCCCGAGGGGAGACATGCAACATCTGCAGGCTGAAGTCCTGCACTTAGTGTGGGGTAACAAGGGGCCTCGGATACAAAAATGAACACTTTATTCACCTAAACCTATGGGTGGGCTTGGTCTTCCCAATCTACAGGCATGTTTTCAAGCAGCCCAGATTGCCCAGTTAGCTTATACCACTGTTAAAGGCTCAGTCCCCCTATGGGTCTCCATTGAAGCACTCTCCTGCCATCCCTTGGCTATAGTATCCTTAATGTGGCTTCCTAGTCGTTTAAACCCGCCTATATTATGCCCCGCTTTATCACATTCTTTAGCAATCTGGGACAGAACACACCACTGCAGTCCTTTATCATCCCCACATACACCACTAGCTCCCATCTTTTGTAATCCAGAGTTTCCACCTGGCTTGACTCCACGACTGGTGGCTTAATAAGGGGTTACTAAGAATCGGCGACTTCCTTAATGGAGATCAGATATATGCAGCATTTTAAAGACACGTTTCAAATGCCTCCTAGTGAAATATTCCAATACAATCAAATTGCATCCTTCGCCAGATCTAAACTTAATCTAAAGGGTGGGACCCCTTACACTCACAACATTTGAGTTGTCGTGCCAAGACAGAGGCTTACAGAGGGGGCGGATATCTGCGATATACGCTTCTCTTACTGAGCCAGATTCAAAACTTACTTATATGGACCAGTGGGAGAGGGATTTGAACCTTTCCTTTGTTTTGACTGAGTGGAAAGATATCGCTTATAAGCTATCCAAAATTTCCAGCAATACCACCCTTATAGAGGCCAACAACTACAAAACACTCCTGCGTTGGTACCTGGTACCTACTAGGGTAGCTAAAATGCATCCTTCCACTTCACCAAATAGTTTCAGATGATGCGGACAGCTGGGGACGATGCTCCATATTTGGTGGCAGTGTCCCCTCATAACTAGGTTCTGGATTAGGATTTTCAATCTAATAAATTCTGTAACCGGGTAAACATTCTCAGATCTCCAGAAGCCGCTCTTTTCCACAAACTACCTGATGAAACACCCAAAAAATCAGTAAAGTTAATCACTTATATATTGTTGGCAGCGAGAATTACGATTGCTAGACATTGGAGACAGTCGGCAATCCCTCTTGACCAGGTTAAAAGTAAACTCAACTGGATCATGATTAACAATAAACTCACCTATATACTCTGTAATAACACCAAGAAATTTAACACGGTGTGGGATCCGTGGATAGATTATATCTCGACTCCGTAGGGAACTCCGGGTTGACCCTCTCCTTCTCCTTCTTTTCCCCCCTTTTCTTTTTTTTTTTCTCTCTTTCTTTCCCCTCTTACCTTTAGTTTCTTACTTCCTTCTTCTGCTTCTTATATGTACAATACAAATGACTGCCCATGGGGCCTTACTCAGTAGTGGACCCCGGGATAATCTCAGGGTTCACTACCAGAATTCCCTGTGATTCTGGGTCTCTGCCATTCACTGTGTGTGGCGGGGTTCCGGATCATGGAGGGAAAATATTACTCAGTCCCATTGGTATTTAGATACATATCGCACATTTTGCATTCTATGATAATGGTAGGGGACAGATATGTATATTGACCATACTTTCTGTACTTCTGTATTGCTAAGTTGGCAATCTAAGAAATCGACTTTGTTCTATTGATGTATCTGTTTACTTTGAAATGTGTTTCTTTTTTTTCAATAAAAATATTAAAATATAAAAAGCTAGGGGACCCAGGTATGGTATCTGAATGGTGGAGCTATCCAGAAGACTGCAACCTGGTATTAGCATGCAGAAAAACTCTCCACCATCAGGAGCTGCCTTGGGTAAGCCCACATCACCCACCAGGGGAACCTGCTTGTGTATTTATCCTGCTGGTTCCTGTGTAAGCCTTTCTACTGCACAGTGGTCCCGATGAGGTCAGGAGCTTCTGACAAAACCTGCATAGGGTGGGACTAATGCGACACGCCACCTCCGCCATACTGGGACTCAGTTGGAATGCAGACCGGCGTTCCCGGATATGTTATGAATGCTGTGAACACTTCTACACATTGCAAGTGTAATTTTAAACCCTATTTATAATGCACTAGGAGAGGCTTCTCTTTTACCCCCCTGTTGAATACGGCTTGATTTGAGGTTTTAAAGGGATAGAAGTGCTGCTATTGATGGTGTATCCAGGGATGGCAAATTAAAATGGATCAACAGATAACTAATGCCATATTTGACTACCTGTAATGGGGGTCAAATAAATCTGGTCAGTGAGCTGTGTGCTTACAGCTGTGTGTGAAGAGGACACACAGAAGGCACTGTTGGTGTTGACATATTTGTGGTGTTGGTGGATACACAACTATTGGAACATTTGGAAGGAACACTGTTCATGTTATCACTACTTCACTGGACTTTCTTTCTTTAGTTTATAAAGTTTTCATAAGTTTTTAGTTTGTGGTTATCAGTGAGAGCACGGTCTGCCAAATACATGATATAACATCTCTTGGCTATGATATAGCTATACAACAAGCAACTCTCTCATTTATTATTTATATTGCAATTATTTAGGCACTATTTTAGTTAATAACATATTTTTATATCACAATTACCCTTGCGCTGTAAAAGGTTTATTAATCTTTTTGCTTGTCACTACTATGACATTATCCTGAATTCCAGATTAGCACATTTTTGAAATACAGCCTGTGATCTTCCTATTACATCTGGGGGACTGCTAACACAACTCCCAAGTCTCATTATAGGCCTGGGGTTGAGACAATGTTTAACATCTGCCTGGTAGGACAAGGGCAGATTCTGCACATTTATATTTAATTCTTGTGAATTTGTGTGTTCTTCGAAAAATACAAGGCTCATCAGTTTGGAGAGCATTATTCTCATCAGTTCCCATCAATTCTCACCAGTTTGGAGAGCATTATTAACTCTCTTGTTCTCACTTGGGCTCTGGTGAGATTTATTTTATGTGAGTATTTCATGTTGATAAAAGTGACTGCTCGGAAAGAGATTTTTCCTGAATACAGGTACCCACATCCCAAATATAATCAAAGGAAGCAATGAATGATGTGGGGCAACAGGTTTTTTTCGGGACCATCATAGGATGTTACAAGGTTTTTTAAAAAAAAACAACAAATGTTATTTGTATACATGTTATTGACAACACGGTATAAAAAGCCATATAGACACACAAGATACAGATTTATACCATACAGTTCATACAAAACTACATTTGTTTGAAAGAGTGGTGTGGGGACACTTACCTCAAAAATCAAGCAAGGTCAGTCGACAGTCATCATGGGGACATCAAGGCATAGACCACTAGCCAAGCATGGGAGCAGATACAATTGGGCCACTGGAGTTACTGTATCTATATATAGATATATGAAATATATTCTTGTATTGATGCCTCTTGTTTTAGATGTAATCCTCATCAATCCATGTTCCCCATCCCAGTTGCTGTAATCTTCCAATGTGGTGGGGGTCAATAGAAATAAGGAGCTGTCTCAGGGTCTCATCAAGAGAGCCTGTCTATGTCCACTCTTTCTGCCTAGCTGCTCCATTGATAGAAGCCATACTATAGCTTTTCTTTAATAAAATAGGATGTATAACACTGATAAATACTTCACTTCCCAGTGTAGCTGGAGGTTCAGTAGGAAACCTGTGTAGTTTGGCTGTTCACTGTTAGAATATCAGAATTTATGAATGGATGAGATCTTGCATAATAATTGAATTGTGTATATATATATTATATATCTTCTATGTATGGAAAAGGTGAAATTATATAAGGTTTTAATACTCGTAAAAGTGTATGCTGTTATAAGCTTCATAAGCAGTTCTATGTAGAACTCACATATGGCAGTAATTAAGAGGGAGCTGATTTTTACCTTCCCCTTCTGTGAGAAGGAAGATTTTTAGATGCTAAAAGTTTCAAAGTTTTAGGTAAAGATCATAATTTCTTTATATTACAATATTTCTTGATTAGGATATTATTAAGAACATTGCCATTAAAATGAAAATACTTACTGATTTATAGTATTTGATTTAGAAGTCAAAAGAAAACTTATATTGTATGGCCAGCCTTAGTTAAAGGGTTTTACACATGGCTCCTCTTAGCCCACACCTTGGGAATGTCTACTCCCACCCTTGAGTAAGTTCCCGGATTTTCTGTGGAACAATAAGACTCAGCGGAACCTTTAAGCCAGGAAAAGGGTGGGGGCTGGATTTTGGGAGTAGAAATCTTGTAACAGAGTGCTGAGACAGACACTGGCAGACATTCACTCCAGCAGACATAAGAAACATTGAAGGAGGCTGACAAGAATAAGAAAACTTATTAATGTTATTTTTATACATTCTATATTTTGACATTGTTTTTGTAATATTTTGCTATTTTCATTATTAAATCAATTTTTGAGTTTTTAAACGAGAACTTAACAGATTTTCTTGAAACTTTCCTCATCAATATTAGTTATTGAAATATAGTTATCAATACAGTACTAACTCAATTTATAACATTGGCGAGCCTTTGCCACCTTCTTTTTGTCCAAATATCAAACTTTTTTGATTTATTTCTCCTTCTGCTTGCCGAGAGGGAATACAGGCACAAACATTGACTATTCAGTCAAGCTTCAGAAGAAATCGAAAAAGCTAATTTTCGGCATTATTGAATTGAACTTGGAAGAAAAAGATTACCAGAATTGATGAGACGTGCAAGGAAAATCTGTTTCTTGATGATGTAATTTCCCGCCAAGAGAGGAAATGCGTGTTACATGAAGAAAGTCGGCTCTACATTGGTAAGTTATGGATTTTATTGATGAATTTTCTTGTGAAAAGTAATTAGAATTCAAAAATCTGTCAAAGTTTGTTAAAGATGATGAATTATGGTGTTACATGTTCAATGTATGCTTACGAGCTAATATCAAAACACAAAAGTCAAAATTTACTTTTAAGAAATTCAACAAACAGGTTATTAACTTGATTAAGTTAATTAAAGTTTATGACACAATGATATCAGGAGTTCCTGAAAGGAATGTTGTTTGTACAAAAGGGAAAACAAAGGACAATTGCTTATGTACTAATTGTTAGATTTTGACTGAGCAAATAGATGATTTGCAAAGTGCAATTCAAATAAAAGATATTCAGTTTTTTGAGTTACAGAATAATGTAAAGTCTAAAACAGAGTCAAAACAACCCAAATGGCAAATTTGCGCTTACTCCCAAATATTTAAGCCGCTAACACAGCACAAGAATAATTGCCCAACAGATCCAAATGTAAACCAAACGTGTAGCGCTAAAGAAAAGAGTAAGGCACCTGCAGACTGGCAAGGTATAGAGCCAGTGCCCTACATACAGTATGACTAAAACACAGTAAATATCTCACATTAGAATTATGAATACAAGTGTAATATAGTGTAATACAGGAAAGTCCGTGAGTGGGAAACTGAATGGGTCACCACTAATAAGTGATATATGCACCACCTTCACCAGCGTAAGGCCATAAAGTCTCTGAATGAATGATAGACGGCTGATTTATTGCAATTCAGACATGTCCAGGATGAATAATATATGGATGAATCAGCTCCAGAACATCACACCACAGTGTCTTCACACACGTGCAAATCACTCAGATAGTAAGGTTGGAGGCTTACCGAAGGGTTTGAACCCAAAACAGCATACACTGTGAGGGTC
This sequence comes from Aquarana catesbeiana, assembly GCF_042186555.1. Classification (NCBI taxonomy): domain Eukaryota; kingdom Metazoa; phylum Chordata; class Amphibia; order Anura; family Ranidae; genus Aquarana; species Aquarana catesbeiana. The sequence continues at coordinate 191,555,731 of NC_133333.1, read as the reverse complement.
AAACCGGCTTGTATTGCTCACTGGCAATAGTGGGAAGACATTAACATCGTGAAGAAATCACAGGGGTTCCGTGAAGGTGTATCTTCTCCAAACGTAACAAAAGATCTCCCCATAAATGGCTCATAAAGGATATAAAAAGGGCCACATAGTGTGATACCGTAAAAATAATGGTTTATTAAAAAGAAAATACACTTACATGATTTGGATGATAAAAAGCGCTTGTACATAAAAGAAGGCAGCAGTGGAGTCCTCCCGACGCGTTTCCTCTGAGTAGACTTCGTCTTGGGGTACCCTCCACTGCAGCCTGACTCCATAATATAGGTATTGTAATCACGTTGAAGTGACTCCAGCCTGTTCGATTCAGTAAATTGGCATTTCCGGGTTGCCCAAAATGGCGGACCCGCGTGCGTTCCAGGCCTCCCTTTAGTGGATGTGCTATGCGTTCCACTTCGTGGTATTGAAGCCTAATAATCCCCGTGTGTGTAACTTAAACGTGGTTCCTATTTGTAAGCCATAATAAGGTCTTATTAATGTAGGTAACCCCCATTATATGAAGTTCTTAAACTTCGTTTCCCGATCACGGCAAATCTCGTGGTATATCGCTGTACCGCGAGACCGGAAGTGCACTCCTGTGAGCATCGGAGTTTGCGTTCCAACCGTGGTTGGCCAGAAACTCCCGATGCGATCAGTCCCAGCACACCTCACGGCCGGAAACTCTCGATGCACTCAATTTCAGCACACCTCGCGACGTGACGCTGTAACATCACGACGCGAGAGCGGAAGACCTCAGGATATGCGTTCCAGCCATGGTTAACCGGAAGTTCTTAGTAAAGCCCCAAATAATAGAAGGTCCCAATGCCAAATTAAATATAACAACTGGAAACGCATGTTAAACTAAGTGTCATACTAATAGTAATAACAACTTAGCACATTAGGGCATATATGATCAATCAAAAGGAAAGACATATTGAAATTACAATTAATTACTCATAGGCCCAGCCTTTGTAGTTATGTTAAAAATAACGCTACATATAAGGCCGGGGTAACTACTCGATCCAGATGGTTATGAAAATAGATATTTAACCGGAAATGTGTCTATATGTGAGTGTAAGAAGGATATAAATAGACACCCTGGTTATACCTGGCCATATATAAAATCAGTAATGGTAAAAAGATGCGTGTATATGGAACCCATAACGTCAAATTAGTAAAGGGAATCAAATGAACTGGATTCACATGCATCCATGTAATTAACATCTATAACATCTATGAAAATAATTTATATAAATACAGCAATGGACAATGCATTATGATCACACATACTGTAAATTTCATGATTCATCTAAGAAAGCGTTGACATCTATCTCTACATTAAGCCCTTGAGGGAAAAAAGTCTGTAGCTCGTATGCCCAAAACATTTCCAGGCGGGATACTCCCCTTATTTTCGCACCCCCTCTCCAGGGAGGTGTGTATTTGTCAATAATGACAAACTTGGATCCATCTGGATTACCACCGTGGAATTCTTTATAATGCCTCGGAACCGTATGTTTGGGGTCTCTACTTTTAATTAAGGCGATATGTTCGCCCACCCTAATAGAGAATGTCCTGGTGGTACGGCCTATATATTGTTTCTGGCAGGGGCAAGTGATGAGATACACTACAAATTTCGTACTGCAAGTGCAGAATGGTTTTATAGTGTATCTCCTTCCCGTAGTAGTGGAAGTAAACTCTGTCACTTTGCGTGTTCTAATGGCATTATGTTGACATATTACACATTTCCTGCAAGGAAAAAAGCCCGTCCAGTCATGAAAGAAGAGAGGGCGAGTGGGAGGATTTATAATATTAGGGGCTATCCGACCCTTTAATGATGGTGCACCCCTGAAAATGACATTGGCTTCTTCTGGGATAAGTGGTCCCAGAACGTTGTCTTGCTTGAGGACACCCCAATGCTTTCTCATAATATTTTTAATTTGTCTGTGTTGTGTTGAAAAAGCCGTCAACATGGCCCACCTAAATTTGCCGTCAGGTTCTCTCATAGGTTTAACTTCCAATAAAGATTTCCTGTCTATGTTGATAGTTCTTTGGATTTCTTGATCTAGGCCGTCAGTGTCATACCCCTTGTCTATGAATCTATATTTTAAAATCTTGGCCTGTTCTAGAAATACCTCTATATCCGTGCAGTTGCGTCGGAGTCTCAAAAACTGGCTCAGAGGGACCGCATTGAGCCATGAGACGTGATGACAACTGTCAACGGGAATAAACCCGTTGCGGTCAGTAGGTTTAAAATATGTGCTGAATCTAAATTGCTTGTTTACTATCTCTATCTGCAAATCCAGAAAATGGATTTTCGTTTCACTGGCTTCGTACGACAAAGATATACCTCTATCATTTGCATTCAGATTCGCAAAGAACTCCTCAAGTGTCTCCCTGGTCCCATTCCATAGGAGAAGGATGTCGTCTATGTACCTAGTCCACAGAACCAGAGAACTGGTTTCGTGGACATAGACGACATCCTCCTCCCATTTGGCCATGAATAGGCCATGAATAGGTTCGCGAGACTAGGTGCGAATTTCGCCCCCATAGCGAAAAATTGTGGTTAAACCAAAAATAGTTATGTTTGGCTGCGAATTCTAGTAATTCCACAAGATAATCACACTGGAAAGGGGCCAGGGAATGTTCCTGGGCCAAAAAATACTTAACAGCGTTGATGCCCTTATCGTGTGTTATGCACGTATACAATGACGCCACGTCCGCAGTGGCCATGATGAAACCATCTTGTAATTTTAGAGGAAAAAGAGGGGGTAGAAGTAATTCTCATAGTAGGAGTTACCATTCAGACACCCACTCTCAACACATTCCTTATCATATCTCCCCTAGAGAACACAGAATGGGTCCAGATTCTCAGCATAGAGGTGAATCTTACCACAGTTACTCCTCTCCTACACGTACCTATAATAGATATTCACCCCTTAGGGAGGTCTACAGTCCAGCATATAGAAGAGATGATTATGATCAAAATCCATACTTACATAATTCGTATGCACATGGGAACCAGGTTTTTCGCGAGGCTCCTCACTCGAGAAAACGAGGCCCAGATCAAAGAGAGGGTGCAGAGGGGGTAGGAGAATACAAAAAAGAAAAAAGGCCAAGAGTATAAGAGGCCAAGGTGTCTACAATTTAAGCTCACAAACCCTTACCAAAGCAGAACTTTCCGTATTAGATAAGGGTCTCAAATATGCCCCCCCTAAAAAACTAGATAAGTTCCATACATTCATGGACGTTCACAAATACATACGCAAGGTTAACATTCAGAGGTATTTGATATCGAATCCGGTGCGTACTGATTACCCGGCAGCTACATCCGGAACCGTTCATTCCGGTCTATCCAATCCCTCCCTGTTTTCTCCCCCGGTCCCCACAGCGCCAGCTGTAAAAATCTTTAGGGACCTTGTTTTACGGGATTTAGCCAGATTACCAATGAAGCGTACCCACCATTCTCCATTGTTAAAAGGGGGTTTGGAGTCTTTGTGCGCACGCAAGGAACTTGTAGTTCGCCCAGCGGATAAAGGGGGGGTATAGTTATTCTGGACAAGAGTCAATATGAGACAGAAATGCATCGCATTTTGAACGAACCGGGTACCTACCAAATGTTACCTAATAATCCCACACATAATTATAAACAAAAACTTCATCAGCTTGTCTCAAAGGGCTATGAGTTGAACATCTTGAACAAAAGGGAAAGGGACTTCTTGATTCCTTCAGCACCCCGAATTCCCACTATTTATTACCTGCCGAAAGTCCATAAGGATCCTGTTTGCCCCCCTGGCAGGCCAATTGTAAGTGGTATTAATTCCATTACAGCCAGAGTAGGCAAATATATAGATTTTTTCCTACAACCTCTAGTGAAGAAAACTCCCTCATATTTGAAAGACACCAGTTCCACAATTAGACTCCTTGAAAACGTCACAGTACAAGATGGTTTCATCATGGCCACTGCGGACGTGGCGTCATTGTATACGTGCATACCACACGATAAGGGCATCGACGCTGTTAAGTATTTTTTGGCCCAGGAATATTCCCTGGCCCCTTTCCAGTGTGATTATCTTGTGGAATTACTAGAATTCGCAGCCAAACATAACTATTTTTGGTTTAACCACAATTTTTATCTCCAACAACGTGGAGTCGCTATGGGGGCGAAATTCGCACCTAGTCTCGCGAACCTATACATGGCCAAATGGGAGGAGGATGTCGTCTATGTCCACGAAACCAGTTCTCTGGTTCTGTGGACTAGGTACATAGACGACATCCTTCTCCTATGGAATGGGACCAAGGAGACACTTGAGGAGTTCTTTGCGAATCTGAATGCAAATGATAGAGGTATATCTTTGTCGTACGAAGCCAGTGAAACGAAAATCCATTTTCTGGATTTGCAGATAGAGATAGTAAACAAGCAATTTAGATTCAGCACATATTTTAAACCTACTGACCGCAACGGGTTTATTCCCGTTGACAGTTGTCATCACGTCTCATGGCTCAATGCGGTCCCTCGGAGCCAGTTTTTGAGACTCCGACGCAACTGCACGGATATAGAGGTATTTCTAGAACAGGCCAAGATTTTAAAATATAGATTCATAGACAAGGGGTATGACACTGACGGCCTAGATCAAGAAATCCAAAGAACTATCAACATAGACAGGAAATCTTTATTGGAAGTTAAACCTATGAGAGAACCTGACGGCAAATTTAGGTAGGCCATGTTGACGGCTTTTTCAACACAACACAGACAAATTAAAAATATTATGAGAAAGCATTGGGGTGTCCTCAAGCAAGACAACGTTCTGGGACCACTTATCCCAGAAGAAGCCAATGTCATTTTCAGGGGTGCACCATCATTAGAGGGTCGGATAGCCCCTAATATTATAAATCCTCCCACTCGCCCTCTCTTCTTTCATGACTGGACGGGCTTTTTTCCTTGCAGGAAATGTGTACTATGTCAACATAATGCCATTAGAACACGCAAAGTGACAGAGTTTACTTCCACTACTACGGGAAGGAGATACACTATAAAACCATTCTGCACTTGCAGTACGAAATTTGTAGTGTATCTCATCACTTGCCCCTGCCAGAAACAATATATAGGCCGTACCACCAGGACATTCTCTATTAGGGTGGGCGAACATATCGCCTTAATTAAAAGTAGAGACCCCAAACATACGGTTCCGAGGCATTATAAAGAATTCCACGGTGGTAATCCAGATGGATCCAAGTTTGTCATTATTGACAAATACACACCTCCCTGGAGAGGGGGTGCGAAAATAAGGGGAGTATCCCGCCTGGAAATGTTTTGGGCATACGAGCTACAGACTTTTTTCCCTCAAGGGCTTAATGTAGAGATAGATGTCAACGCTTTCTTAGATGAATCATGAAATTTACAGTATGTGTGATCATAATGCATTGTCCATTGCTGTATTTATATAAATTATTTTCATAGATGTTATAGATGTTAATTACATGGATGCATGTGAATCCAGTTCATTTGATTCCCTTTACTAATTTGACGTTATGGGTTCCATATACACGCATCTTTTTACCATTACTGATTTTATATATGGCCAGGTATAACCAGGGTGTCTATTTATATCCTTCTTACACTCACATATAGACACATTTCCGGTTAAATATCTATTTTCATAACCATCTGGATCGAGTAGTTACCCCGGCCTTATATGTAGCGTTATTTTTAACATAACTACAAAGGCTGGGCCTATGAGTAATTAATTGTAATTTCAATATGTCTTTCCTTTTGATTGATCATATATGCCCTAATGTGCTAAGTTGTTATTACTATTAGTATGACACTTAGTTTAACATGCGTTTCCAGTTGTTATATTTAATTTGGCATTGGGACCTTCTATTATTTGGGGCTTTACTAAGAACTTCCGGTTAACCATGGCTGGAACGCATATCCTGAGGTCTTCCGCTCTCGCGTCGTGACGTTACAGCGTCACGTCGCGAGGTGTGCTGAAATTGAGTGCATCGAGAGTTTCCGGCCGTGAGGTGTGCTGGGACTGATCGCATCGGGAGTTTCCGGCCAACCACGGTTGGAACGCAAACTCCGATGCTCACAGGAGTGCACTTCCGGTCTCGCGGTACAGCGATATACCACGAGATTTGCCGTGATCGGGAAACGAAGTTTAAGAACTTCATATAATGGGGTTACCTACATTAATAAGACCTTATTATGGCTTACAAATAGGAACCATGTTTAAGTTACACACACAGGGATTATTAGGCTTCAATACCACGAAGTGGAACGCATAGCACATCCACTAAAGGGAGGCCTGGAACGCACGCGGGTCCGCCATTTTGGGCAACCCGGAAATGCCAATTTACTGAATCGAACAGGCTGGAGTCACTTCAACATGATTACAGTACCTATATTATGGAGTCAGGCTGCAGTGGAGGGTACCCCAAGACGAAGTCTACTCAGACGAAACGCGTCGGGAGGACTCCACTGCTGCCTTCTTTTATGTACAAGCGCTTTTTATCATCCAAATCATGTAAGTGTATTTTCTTTTTAATAAACCATTATTTTTACGGTATCACACTATGTGGCCCTTTTTATATCCTTTATGAGCCATTTATGGGGAGATCTTTTGTTACGTTTGGAGAAGATACACCTTCACGGAACCCCTGTGATTTCTTCACGATGTTAATGTCTTCCCACTATTGCCAGTGAGCAATACAAGCCGGTTTGACCCTCACAGTGTATGCTGTTTTGGGTTCAAACCCTTCGGTAAGCCTCCAACCTTACTATCTGAGTGATTTGCACGTGTGTGAAGACACTGTGGTGTGATGTTCTGGAGCTGATTCATCCATATATTATTCATCCTGGACATGTCTGAATTGCAATAAATCAGCCGTCTATCATTCATTCAGAGACTTTATGGCCTTACGCTGGTGAAGGTGGTGCATATATCACTTATTAGTGGTGACCCATTCAGTTTCCCACTCACGGACTTTCCTGTATTACACTATATTACACTTGTATTCATAATTCTAATGTGAGATATTTACTGTGTTTTAGTCATACTGTATGTAGGGCACTGGCTCTATACCTTGCCAGTCTGCAGGTGCCTTACTCTTTTCTTTAGCGCTACACGTTTGGTTTACATTTAAAACAGAGTCAAGCAATAGTAATGCAGACTCTATGCAGAAGTCTTTTGTACAAGATATTCGGTCTATCGAGATTGATGACCAAGAAAGGAAAGGTTTGTTTAAACCAAAATTAATGAATAAAGCTACAATATGCACACAAAGTCTAGACAGGCAAAAGGAAAATGGCAATCAGAGAGTTGCCACATGTAAGGCCACACCCAGAGATGGTGAGATACATGTCACAGGTGGAACTAAAGCTTCAGAGCAGACAGGAAATGTTACTTGCTTACATAGTAAGAAATGTGGTCATGTACAGAAAGAATGTTTAAAATATAAAGTAGATTCACAAAGAAAAACTTTGGAAGTAGAAAAAACAGAGAACATTTCTGAGCAATTTATTCCTTCTTCTCCAAACAATAGGCTGATTGATTTGCTTATGCCTCAGAAGTCAAACAGATCAGTACATTGACTGTTAATGATAGTTCAATCAATATGACAAACAATGATGAAAATGAAAGAGATGGATTACTTCCATCACCATCGGGATTTAGGAAAAAAAGTTTCTGAGTCCTCTCCAACATTAAATTATATTGCTCCAATTGTATTAGATGAAAGTGGAAGGCCATTATTAAATGGCAAGAATACTAAATGGTTAATAGATTTAGGATCTGAACTCAGCTAAGCACAAATTATCTGTGAATATTGATTTTCCAAAATGTAATTTAATTGGTTTTAGTGGGAAAGAAAATACAGTTGCAACTAAAGTTTCTGATGTGACTTTTGCAATTCCAGGACTTTTGAAAACGAATATAGACATCTGGTGTTGCCAAAATACAGAGAATATTTTAGGCATGGATGTGATTAGAAAATTAGATTGGATTATTGATTTAAGTAATTCTGCTATATGGAAAGATTAATCTAGGCCCAAATCTATAATAGATTCTTCAATGTACAGTAATGTTGGAAGAATTTGTACAGCATTCGCTGATATGTCTTCAGATTTTAATTGGCCACATACAGGAACCAATCTCATATTGGATCAATCGGTTAGAGCACATAAAAGTCTTTGGAGTCAGACCAAATGGATACAGGTTTATTTAAAGATATTGAAATAGAAATTGAGGGAAGAGATCCTAAACCCCAAATTCAAAATAAGTTGCCATAAGAATCAATAGGTCCAGTTTCTGACATTGTACAATCATTTTTACAACAAGGAATATTAAAGAAGGCACAATCAGTGGTAAATAATTGTATTTGGCCTATCAAGATTGCTGATTCATATTATTTATCAGTTGATTTAAGATCACTGAATAAATGCATTACAAATAACAGACCTATTGTTCCTAATTTAAATTTAATGTCACACATGGATGTCAAGGCCAAAGTCATTTTTCAGTACTATTAACGAAAAGCTATCATTATAAACGTGCCTTCAGCTTTAATAAAGAAACGTATGCATTCACTAGAATAATTCCAGGACTGGATATTCATGATGGTTTAGTGCATGAGGGCTTGGAGAAAGTATTATCAAAATTTTCTAGACCAAAATGTATTTTCCTGCATGTGGACAAAATTTTGCTGTCTACACAAAATACAGTGGAACATGTTACTCTGTTGATGGAGTTATTTACTCTGTTACAAACAGCAGGGCTGAAATTGAACACAGAGTCAGTACAGTTAATGGAAGATAAAGTTAAATTTCTTCATATGCAAATTAGTCATGGACAGAGACAGTTATCACAGGAAAAAGTTAGGAACATTTCTGCTATTCCAATTCCAACATCTTACAAGGCATTATATCAATTTTTGAGTGAAGTAAATTGTTACAAAGAGTTTTTACAGGAATATGATGATAAAGTTAAACCATTATTTGATTTCTTGAAACAAAAAGATGTTGTTTTTGATCAATGTGGTAAAACCCAGACAGATGCCTATGAAATGTTAAAAAAAGACTAGCAGAAAGCTCCCTCATTGACTACAATCGAAATTGGAATATCAACGCCTGTTTTATTGTGTATCTGAGAATTCCATCTCAATGATTTTACCTCAGGTAAAAGATAGTGAACCGGAAATAATAGGTTTTTTCTCCAGAGGTTTGACAAATATGGAAAAGACTTTTGACACAAATATGAAGCAATTGTTAAGTATTTATTTTGCAGTCAAAGTAACAGAAAAGATTGTGAGATCCGGTAGGATCATATTAAAGACACCTTATCTGTCATTAAAAATTCTTTTAACAAAAATTAATTCAGGAGAATTATATGACAAATATTGCCCAGTTTTTAAAACTTTACCATTTAAACCTATATGGGTAAATTTGGTAACAGAACATGCTCAGGTAAGTGTATTCAGAAAGCCTGTAAATGGTATTTTTAGAACAAGTGCTGAGAGAGGCTTTGAGCAAGTATTTGTTAATGCTATTAAGAATTGTTCAACAGGTCTTCCTATGTGTTACCCAAAGAATGGTTATTCTATTCAGCAAAAATTCTACAGAAAGTGCTGAATTGAAAGATGCTAAAAAAAACCAGTACAGCATGCATTACTCTGAAATCTTAAAGAGGAGAAGAGAATTGATACAGTTTGCTTCAGTCTTCTGGGGTTGATTTGAAACCTTTCTTTGTTTGTGAATCATGACAAGAAAAGAGAAATTGCATCCTGTTATAGTTTAAATACACAGAATAATAGATTAAAGAGTATAGGTCAGTTTAAGAAAAATAGAGCAAAGTAAGGATTTTAGAAATGTTATTATTAAAATATGTCTTTTATGTCATAATAAAGTATTAGAATTGTGGTATGTAAAATTAATAAGTAAATGAAGGTATTTATTGCATTAGTAAATTCTCAATAATGATTCTATTTTAGGATCTGACTTGTAAGTCACCAAAAAAAATTGAATATTTCTAGACCTTCCAGATGAAAAGAAAACCTTGAAGTTTAATATTGTCAGTTCTGGGAGAAGAGTTGACAGAAGAGATTCATTCGTTATAATTATTGTTGTCATTTTAATGTTCAATAAAGTTTTTCCAACATTACAGCGTGCAGGAAGAAGAAGAAGAGAAAACCCTCAAGAGAACCGCTGATAAGAGAGAAAATTCTAAAAAAACTATTGACTTTTGATTTTTGACTACTGATGAAATAATGTATCCATCAGATATATTGCAGTTTTTATATATAATCATTTTCATGTGACAGGACATGTTTATCATATCAAGATGAAATATTTTTTACACATCAATTTTTACAATCATATATAGTTTATTTTCAGAGTTGAAAGGGTTAAACATCCTTACAATAGAGTCACTCTAGTTAGAAGAAACATCTGGTGCTAATTAGGACAATAGTACATTTTTTAAAGTCATATAGACAAGTTAGGACTTACTTTTACATTGTAATATGTAATCATTTTTTTAAATCATCTCACATATATGAAAGAATTGAAGTTAGGAAACATATTTTAAGATCAAATTGTGACAAAGATTATTTGAAAGGTTGTATGGATTATAGGTTTATGCTTAACACAATTTGGAGGGAAAATACGAATATATATTTCTGAAGTGACATCCATATTTCAAAGGATTGTACAACAATGTTACATTTATGAATTATGAAATTAAGGGGATTGATTTATTTAATAAAAGAAAAAGATACTAATAAGGGTGAAAACATTTTTCATGGTATATGAAGCAAAGGGATTATGAAATTCACTTTTCCTTATATAGAATCAAAATTGAAAATGTATTCAAGTTAATTATCTTAAGATCTTAAAGTATGGATGGATACGAATGTAATGCATTTGAGGTATAAATGGATTTAGATAAGAAAATGATAAGATTATTTAATCATTTTGAGAGGGAAATGTTAGAATATCAGAATTTAACTCCAACATGTGAAATTTGGACAGCCTATTGATTTTCTCGGGAATTTCTATAGCAAGAGCCATATGCCCCGCCTATGGCACAGGTGCAAAAACTAGAAGTGGCTGCAGGAAGCAAAATAAAGGTGCATGGCTCATATACTCTTATTTGTAAAAAAAAAAAAAAAAAAAAAATTAAGTATTTGAAAGGCAAAAAAAAATGGGTGGGGAGGGATTTTACTGAGGAGAACATTAAGCCTTAGGAAAGTCATCTGTTTGTTGAGACTTAGGTTATACTTTTAAGTGAACATATAATTGAATATATTCTCTTTTCTGCTGATGCTGATCTTCTTTGTACATGCATGCCACTGTGTTTACCTGTTGGTCCTCATTAATTACCTAGTACTTCCAGGTATGGGGAGAACATGGGACTCTCTTTCCTTCTTCCCATAATACACCTCTGAATGCATGAGTATTATCACAGGATGAGAGGGGAGAGTAATAAAACAAATTCAGCTCCTGTGCTCAAGTGTGGCACTCAGGCTTCATTAGACCTTTACTCATCCACTCTTCAAGCAAAACAATCATCATGCTTTACCACCCTCTTAGGACTGGGGAAGCCCCAATAACAATACTGAAAAGAAAAGAAAGAGGGCGCACCAGCTTAGTGCATTACCTCTATAAACCTTTTTTATTGTAGTAATACAATAGACATATAATCACAAACAATTGCATATCACAAGCTCAACAGACTGATACACAATTTATTATTGGATAGGGGATCTCCTGATACTCTAATAGGAGCCCACCTGACTCCTGGAACAAAACCTCCTGTCTCCTGTCTCCTGGCCAGGGAACCTCTGACCTCTGGCTGAGACCTCCTGTTTCTTGATTCCTGGCTGGGGCACCTCTGACCCCTGAGAGACCTCCTGTCTCCAAAAATGGAACCCTGAGCTATCCTCAGGTTTGAGTATATAACAACCTTGCATACCTGTGTACTCAGACAGGTTGCATGTTCAGTAAACTCTGGTCACATAACTGAAGGTTCCATCCCACCTAGGGCATTTTGGAATTTTCAAGCTCCAGGCCCCAATCTGGGACTAGAGAATTTGAAGAAAACCGAAAACACAGCTTTCGCCGCTCAGACTTGATAGTCTGCAACTTCACATTAAGCCCTAATGTGAATCTTGTGTATATTTCTCCTACATTTCCACAGTGGCAGAACCTCACCCCATCACAATTTTAAACACATTTACATGGAATTGAACTGTTTAAAGCTTTTATGCCCTTAAAGATTAGTCTAAAATTAATGAAAGGAGGATTGAGGCATATTCCTTTCCAAGGTATAGTGATGACATGACTGATATGGTGATATGGATACTGATGTTAATATGGTCACTAGTTTTCCAGCAATTATGGAAGCTGAGGTCAGACATACCTATTTTATTTTCATTGTAACTCTAAAGCATTTTACACATGTTCTTCCTTTGTTTGCCACCACACTTACTGATACATGGAAAGATATGATGTTGTATTTACTCCAAGATATTCATCAGAGCAGCCTGTCTATTTGTCACTACTTTTTATGTATATGGATTTATACATAACGGTAAACATTTTTGTAATATTGTGCTTTTCTTAGATTGATGTCAAGATTTATTAGGTCAAAGAAGGCTTGCTGCTCCAGGTGAGGTAGGGAAGCCTGATGGATGGTGGGTACATGCCTCGGCTCGCCTCCGGATACAATGCACAAAAAAGAAGAATAGGCTACATAACACAATATAATCCAAAATATTTATTCCGACATCTCAAAGTGACATCACAAGCCCATATGTCTGGTATGGTAGACACGTTTCACACTACTAGGAGCGCTTAATCATTACATAGGTGAGTCCAAAAGCTGTTCCTTAAATAGCCCCACCTACTCCTACTACAGTACAGGTGTATCTGGCTAGTAATCATGAACTTCCTGTTACCTTCAATGCACAAAAACCAAGCATATGCGTGTACAATACAATACATAACATATAAACATATGCACAGAAAAATAATATATATAAATGAAAAAATAGAAACCCCCCTAAAAATAGAATAAAATGCTAAAATGAACTTATGTATAAATATAAAAAAGTAAAAAAATATATGCAAACATACAGTATCTCACAAAAGTGAGTACACCCCGCATAGTTTTGTCAATATTTTATTATACCTTTTCATGTGACAACACTGAAGAAATGACACTTTGCTACAATGTAAAGTAGTGAATGTACAGCTTGTATAACTGTGTAAAATTGCTGTCCCCTCAAAATAACTCAACACACAGCCTTTAATGTCTAAACCGCTGGCAACAAAAGTGAGTACACCCCTAAGTGAAAATGTCCAAATTGGGCCCAAAGTGTCAATATTTTGTGTGGCCATTATTTTCCAGCACTGCCTTAACCCTCCTGGGCATTGTGTTCACCAGAGCTTCACAGGTTGCCACTGGAGTCCTCTTCCACTCCTCCATGACGACATCATGGAGCTGGTGGATGTTAGAGACCTTGCACTCTCCCACCTTACGTTTGAGGATGGCCCACAGATGCTCAATTGGGTTTAGGTCTGGAGACATGCTTGGCCAGTCCATCACCTTTACCCTCAGCTTCTTTAGCAAGGCAGTGGTCATCTTGGAGGTGTGTTTGGGATTATGTTGGAATACTGCCCTGCAGCCCAGTCTCCGAAGGGAGGGGATCATGCTCTGCTTCAGTATGTCACAGCACATGTTGGCATTCATGGTTCCCTCAATGAACTGCAGCTCCCCAGTGCCGGCACCACTCATGCAGCCCCAGACCATGACACACCTACCACCATGCTTGACTGTAGGCAAGACACACTTGTCTTTGTACTCCTCACCTGGATGCCGCTACACATGCTTGACACCATCTGAACTAAATAAGTTCATCTTGGTCTCATCAGACCACAGGACATGGTTCTAGTACTCCATGTCCTTAGTCTGCTTGTCTTCAGCAAACTGCAGGCTTTCTTGTGCATCATCTTTAGAAGAGGCTTCCTTCTGGGACCACAGCCATGCAGACCAATTTGATGCAGTGTGCGGTGTATGGTCTGAGCACTGATAGGCTCACCCTCCACCCCTTCAACCTCTTCAGAAATGCTGGAAGCACTCATATGTCTATTTCTCAAAGACAACCTCTGGATATGATGCTGAGCGCTTGCACCCAACTTCTTTGGTCGACCATGGTGAGGACTGTTCTGAGTGGAACCAGTCCTGTTAAACCGCTGTATGGTCTTGGCCACCGTGCTGCAGCTCAGTTTCAGGGTCTTGGTAATCTTCTTATAGCCTAGGCCATCTTTATGTAGAGCAACAATTCATTTTTTCAGATCCTCAGAGAGTTCTTTGTGATGAGGTGCCATGTTGAACTTCCAGTGACCAGTATGAGAGAGTGAGAGTGATAACACCAAATTTAACACACCTGCTCCCCACCGCACCTGAGACCTTGTAACACAAACGAGTCACATGACATCGGGGAGGGAAAGTGGCTAATTGGGCCCAATTTGGACATTTTTACTTAGGGGTGTACTCACTTTTGTTGCCAGTGGTTTAGTAATGGCTGTGTGTTGTGTTATTTTGAGGGGACAGCAAATTAGCACTGTTATACAATCTGTACACTCATTACTTTACATTGTAGCAAAGTGTAATTTCTTCAGTGTTGTCACATGAAAAGATATAATAAAATATTTAGGCCCCTTTCACACTGGGGTGGTTTGCAGATGCTATTGCGCTAATAATAGCGCCTGCAAACCGACCCGAAATAGCCACTGCTGTCTCTCCAGTGTGAACGCCCTGAGGGCTTTCACACTGGAGCAGTATGCTAGCAGGAGGGGAAAAAAAGTCCTGCTGGCAGCATCTTCAGAGCAGTGAAGGAGCGGTGTATACACCGCTCCTGCCCATTGAAATCAATGGGACAGCGCGGCTATACCGCCAGCAAAGCGCCTCTGCAGAGGTGCTTTGCGGTGGTTTTTAACCCTTTCTTGTCCGCTAGCGGGGGGTAAAACCGCCCCTGCTAGCGGGCGAATACCAATGGTAAAGCGCTGCTTGTAATAGCAGCGCTTTACCGCTGACGCCACCCCCGCCCCAGTGTGAAAGGGGCCTTACAAAAATGTGAGGGGTGTACTCACTTTTGTGAGATACTGTGTATATATACACATACATACATACATACACACACAGAAATACTCTAAAAACAAAAGAATATACTATACATAAAATCAACAAGATTGTTACCACAGAACAAATAACAGCATCAGCTGTTAGCGGCACAATTACATCAGTGCATGGTGTGCATGTATATGGAAGTATATGTATGTAAAAATACATAAGAATACGTAATATTAGGGAAGTAAACAAGTAGCTGAAGAGCTTGTGTAGTAAGGAGGGGTTTGGGTTCCTGGAGGACTGGGCTGACTTCTCAGTCGGTCACCAGTACTATAGAAGAGACAGACTGCACCTAAATGAGGAGGGTGCAGATCTGCTGGGACAAAAAGATGGCCAAAAATTTAGAGAGGTTTTTAAACTAGGTGATGGGGAGGAGGGTCCAGAGGTAGAGATAGTCAGCGCGGAACATAGTCCAGAGGGTAGTATTGGGGGCATTAGTGGTAGGTTGACTAAAGCACATAAAACCAAGGTAAGTATAGTAACAAGTCCTAGTTGCAATCTTGGAACACCCAATAAGAGGATAGTATGCAACTGGTCTAAACTATGTGGCATATTCACCAATGCCAGGAGCCTGGCGGACAAGATGGGTGAAATAGGGATAATGTTGTACGAGGAGGATTTGGATTTTGTGTGAATTTCAGAGACTTGATTCAACAGCTCTCATGATTGGCTGGCAACCATTCAAGGGTATATCCTTTATCACAGGGATATAGAGGCTAAAAAAGGGGGAGGGGTATGCCTGTA
This sequence comes from Aquarana catesbeiana, assembly GCF_042186555.1. Classification (NCBI taxonomy): domain Eukaryota; kingdom Metazoa; phylum Chordata; class Amphibia; order Anura; family Ranidae; genus Aquarana; species Aquarana catesbeiana. The sequence continues at coordinate 191,539,766 of NC_133333.1, read as the reverse complement.
TATCAAGAAAAATGTACAAGTGAATGTGAGAGATGACATCACTAAGGGAGATAGGGAGGAGGTGGAATCCTTATGGGTAGAGCTCCAAAGGGATGAAGCTAAGGGGAAAATAATACTAGGAGTATGCTATAGGCCCCCTAACCTGAGGGAGGAGGGGGAGGCAGACCTCCTATCACAATTTGGCTTAGCAGCAAGGATGGGAAGTGTTATCATAATGGGGATTTTAATTATCCAGACATAGACTGGGTGGAGGGAACTGCGCATTCGTCTAAGGCTCGCCAGTTCCTAAATGTCTTGCAGTACAATTTCATGGGTCAGATGGTAGACGCACCAACTAGAAATTTACTGATTACCAACAATACAGACCTGATCACGGATGTGGAAATACAGGGCAATTTCGGAAACAGCGATCACAGGTCAATTGGTTTCAGTATAAATCATGCAAATAGGAAACATAAGGGAAATACAAAGACACTGAATTTCAAAAGAGCCAACTTCCCTAAACTATGAACCTTGCTAGAAGATATAAATTGGTATAAAATCTTAGGAACAAAGAACACGCAGGAGAGATGGATTTGCTTTAAGAGCATATTAAATAAGGGCATTAGCCTGTGCATCACATTGGGTAATTAATTTTAAAATAGCGAACAAAAGTCCTGGATGGCTTAACACTAATGTAAAAAAGCAAAAGAGAAGGCCTTCAAAAAATACAAGGTTGAGGGATCATCATCAGCAACTTTATAAAGAATGCAAGAAGAAATGTAAGGGTGCAATTAGGGTGACTTAGATAGAACACGAAAGACACATAGCGGAGGAGAGCAAAAAAAATCCCAAGAAATTCATTAAGTATGTAAACAGTAAAAAAGGGAGGACAGACCATATAGGCCCCTTAAAGAATGAGGAAGGACATCTGGTTAAAAGATTGGGGAGATGGCGAAGGTATTGAATTTATTCTTCTCCTCAGTCTTCACGAGTGAATTGGGGAGGCATCAGTAACCAAAACTGCAGTGTTTATCCTCAGGACACATCACAGGAAGCACCCTCATGGCTAACAGAGGACAGAATTAGAATTAGACTTGGGAAACTTAACATTAATAAATCATCAGGACCGAACTTAGGGAACTCAGTCAAGTAATTGCCAGACCATTGTTCCTAATTTTTACTGACAGTCTTCTGACTGGAATGGTACCAGTGGATTGGAGAAAAGCCAATGTAGCACCAATATTTAAAAAGGGCCCAAAATACATCCCTGGGAATTACAGACCAGTTAGCCTAACATCAATAGTATGCAAGCTCTTGGAGGGGATGATAAGGGACTATATAAGATTTTAGTAATGAAAACGGTATCATTAGCAGTAATCAGCATGGATTCATGAAGCATAGTAATTGCCAAACCACTCTATTAACCTTCTATGAAGAGATGAGTTGCCATCTAGATAAAGGAAGGCCCGTGGACGTGGTGTATCTGGATTTTGCAAAAGCATTTGACACAGTTCCCCATAAACGTTTACTGTACAAAATAAGGTCCGTTGGCATGGACCATAGGGTGAGTACATGGATTTAATACTGGTCACAAGGGTGAGTTCAGAGGGTGGTGATAAATGGGGAATACTCTGAATGGTCAGGGGTGGGTAGTGGGGTCCCAAGGGGTTCTGTGCTGGGACCAATCCTTTTTAATTTGGATGGATGGGGTAAACAGCTCAATCTCTGTATTTGCAGACAATACTAAGCTAAGCAGGGCAATAAATCCACAGGATGGGGAAACCTTGCAAGAACATCTGAACAAATTAATGGGGTGAGCAACTACATGGCAAATGAGGTTTAATGTAGAAAAATGTAAAATAATGCATTTGGGTGGCAAAAATATGATTGCAATCTATACACTGGCAGGAGAACCTCTGGGGGAATCTAGGATGGAAAAGCAAAACAGAATATTGGCATGCATTAAAAAGGGATTAACTCCAGGGATAAAGCGATAATTCTCCCACTCTACAAGACTCTGGTCTGGCCGCACCTGAAATATGCCGTCCAGTTCTGGGCACCAGTCCTCAGGAAGGATGTGCTGGAAATGGATGGAGTGCAAAGAAGGGCACTTCTTCTGGAAGACATTAGTTATGAAGAAAGGTTGCAAGCACTGAACTTATTCTCTCTGGAGAAGAGACGCTTGAGAGGGGATATGATTTTAATTTACAAATACCATACTGGTGACCCCCACAATAGGGATAAAACTTTTTCGCGAAAGGGAGTTTAACAAGACACGTGGCCACTCATTAAAATTAGAAGAAAAGAGGTTTAACCTTAAACTACATAGATGGTTCTTTAGGTAAGTAGGTAACCTCACCTACTATGTAACTATGTAATACCTTACTCCTAAAGAGACAGAGAACTAACGTCCCATTATATTTATGAATAAATCATGATGCACACACATACACACACATACACCGACTATTATCCAACCGATCACTGAGATGCTGGATGACTGGAAAACAGCGATGTATGGGATGTACACATATACATATAGACAGGGTTTTTTTCAGCAGGAACAGGGGGGAATGCAGTTCCAGCACCTCCTGGACTGACTGTATGTAATGGCAAGGGGTGCTGGGGTGTGTTGCAGGTTATTGATGCTCACTGCTGGGGATCTATTCTAGCTGGAGGGGATCTATTTTTGCAGGGGGGTCTATTGTTGCTGAAGGAGGTCTATTGTTGCTGGTGGCGGACCTATTGTTGCTAGGGGTTTGTCTTATGTTGCTGGGGGGTCAGTTGTTGCTAAAGGAGATCTACTGTTGGGGGAGAAGTCTATTGTTGATGGCTGCTAGAGTGTCTATTTATGCTGCCGGGAGTCTATTGTTGTTGGGGGGGATTTTGTTGTGGGTGGTACATTGTTGTTAGGGGGATCTATTGTTGTTGGTTGAATGGGATCTATTTTACTGCTTTTCTTGATATCATTACCAAATTCCATACAAATTACTTAGCACCACAAAATGGCGGTACTGGGAGGTGGGTACGGGATGGAACCAAGGGATGGTGCTCGGAGGTGGGTGGGGTGGGGAAAAGGGGTGACTCAGAAAAGGGGAGTTCCTGCACCTATTGTTAGAGAAAAAAAGCCCTGCATATCTAATTAAAAGATCCATCTATAAATGAATTGATCTGTTAGCTTATTTATTTATTGGAAATGACATGATAGAGGCCCCATTCAGAGAGAATGAACAAACAAATGAAAAATTGAATCAAAACAAAATGTATTGTTCATAGAAATGACTCAAATCCCACTCGAAGTTAAATCCGAGCGGGATGCGAGTCTGAAGGTGAAAAATCCAACATACTTCTCTCCAATAGAGCAATCTAAAAATATCACCTCCTCTTTTAGGGACCTTAATTTTTTTGATCACTTGTATACGCATGGCTGATGCATTCCCATTATGGCACATATTGAAGTGTTTGGCCACATCAGTCGATAGATTTTTTGTTACACTATAGATGTGCTCACCAAAGCGATCGCTGAGGCGTCTAGTGGTTTTGCCCACATACTGGACATGGCAAAGGTCACAAGTGAGCAGATAAACCACGTAACTAGTATTACAGTTATGGAAGGAACAAATCTCATATTTTTTCTGTGATCTTGAGGAACGGAACTTGTTGCCTCCCATAATCTGACTACAACATTGGCATCCTGTGGCTCCACACTTGTAATTACCCTTATGCCCTGTACACATGGTCGGATTTTCCAACGTAAAATGTGCGATCAGAGCTTGTTGTCAGAAATTCCGACTGTGTGTGGGCTCCATCTGACTTTTTCCATCGGACTTTCCGACACACAAAGTTTGAGAGCGGGCTATAAAATTTTCCGACAACAAAATCCGATCGCGTCAATTCCGGCCGTGTGTGGACAATTCCGACGCACAAAGTGCCATGCATGCTCAGAATAAATTCCGAGATGGAACTGCTCGGTCTGGTAAAATAGTGTTCGGAATGTATATAGCACTTTCGTCATGCTGCAATGTGTTAAATTGTTTAATGCAGCGCACTCTGTTCTTCTTTATAATGCTAGAAGAATGAAATTGTTTTGCTGCTCATATTCACACAAACTTCTTTCTTTATTATTTATCGTGATTTCATCAATATAATATTTTTATTTGTCACATCTACCGAAAAAATATTTTTTTGATGTTTTTAGATTAAATAATTTTTTTTTGATTTTTTTTAAAGCCTGATCTTGTGTTTTCTTTTTCTTTTTTTTTTACACTCCAGAATATTTTTGGGTGTGTTTTGTGTGTCAAGTTACCACAACACCATTATCTTGTATTATTTAATCTCAAGGAGATTGTTTGGTGTTGGTGTCTCTTGTTAATTTCACATTGTATTTTTGAAATGTACCTGCCTCTTCACAAACAAACTGTCCTTTTTGAAGGAAAACACACATAGGCGAGTATAATAAATCAAACCCAAAATTTATTAAGGGCTCATAACCAAACAAAGAGGGAGGCATTGCTGGAGAAACAGCAGAAATTGGTGAAGCCTTTGGCCCCCAGGGCACACATCAATTATTTTAAAGCAAAATTGGTGGCCTAAAGGAATCCATATATAAGGGAGTACAATCTGGTCCAGAAGTCCAAGAGATCATGAACAGCAGCAGATGACATGTATGTCCCCAGGCTGTGGTCATACAAGAGCCTGCATCTTTGTCAGACCAGACTGAACCCAGGCCTTCACTCTCTTGTCTTCCTTCCACGCTTCCTTCCACGTTGTGTCTGTGGTGGTAGAGTTGTGACAGGAGGAGGAGGAGGATGGTCCAACTCACACAGGTGGGTTTTGGGTGTGATTTCGCCCTTCACCCCCTTAGTTAATGTTTTATAAAGGATGTCCTCACACATGAGGCGTTGGCCCTCCTGCATGTCCTGAAGTTTTGTGGCAGCCATGGATGCAAAGGCCTCTTCACGAGTGGGGGTGGCTCTGAGGGATGCAGAAGCCTCCTGAATCCGACTGAGTGCTGAATCCTCCACGTTACTCCCCTTCCTGGGTCTTTTGTTAGGAAGGCGGAGGGGAGGGACCTGGGATTCTGTGAGGCTCCTACTGGGCCCAACCTTCTCCTGGCTGCCACTTACCCCCGCCTCCTCTTGGCTGCCACTAACCCCGCCTCCTCCTGGCTGCCACATTTCCCAGCCTCCTCCTGTGTGCCACATTCCACAGCCTCCTCCTGGCTGAGGTCTTCCGGTCTTCCTGTGTATGAAAAAGGGACATAGTTTTAGTTTTTTCTTCATCAATCACACACAATTTTCACCTCATGACTGTTGCAAATTGAATGTTAACAAATATAACAGACTATCATTCTGAGCTCAGCATTTTTCATTCTTGTCCCAATTATTTTTGCCCACTTCTGTCTATTGATATGTAAAACACTTTATTAAATCAGCAATTAGTGATCAATAATAACATCTAGGAAACATCATTTATTTATTGACCAGAAATCTGTAGAACAATGCTATACCTGACTCAAGCTGGGCTCCTCCACTTCTTCCCGGATGGAAGTCCCAGGTTGGACATCGGAAGCCTCAGCTGGGGTGGAAGATAGGGTGGAAGGAAGAGTAGAAGGAAGGGTTGAGAGTGATTCCCTGACTTCAGTCTGGTCTGACAGAAAACGAAGTCTCTCATGGTACCACAGCCTGGGAACATAAACCTCATCTGCTGCAGCTCCGGATCTCTGGGAATCCTGGACCTTCTTGCGCTCCCTAAGATAAGTGCTCCTCAGGCCACTAATTTTGGCTTTTAAATAGGGGATGGTTGCCGTGGGGACCACCGGCTTCACCAACTCCAGCAGTTTCCCCAGCACTGCCTGCCTCTTTTGTTTATGATTATAATGCGGATGTTTCACCTGCCACAGACAGGGCAGCTCCCTGTATTTGTCTATGAACAGGGGGAAGAAATTGTGGTCATTGAAGCCATCCATTTTATCTGCAATACACAAGATAAACCCTAATGTCAGGATAAAGTCTCCTAATCTTGTCCCAATATAGGCCTCAATCTCTAAGCAGTATAGGCCCAAGTTTAAATGTTACCTCCGTTATCACGATCAGCGCTTCCAATACTCCTTCCTCCGTTCACAGATCGTACGTACTACGCACGTGTGTTACGCTTTATATACACTGCGCATGCGTGAAAGTCCGCCCACCCCTGATGTTCTTTCTAGTCTATTCCCCACCCCTTCTCGTTCGGCACAGTGGGGAAGAGCACATGGCGGAGACACAACAGGTGCATGATATTAGCAGCAACGAGGAGGAGGAGGAAAGCCCAGAGCCAGAAATGTCACGATCCCCGAGGAGATTTAAGGCATTAAATATGTCCTTTGTTGAGATGGTAGAGATGGTCAACATACTAAAGAGGGCCGACTATGACGGAAGCATGGACCTTACCCCAACCCCAATGTCAGAAAGGCCAAAATCATGGCGAAAGTTGTGAAGAGTCTGCACCATAATTTTTGGGTACAGTGATCCAAGGATCAACTGAGGAAGCGGTGGTCGGACCTCAAAATCAGGGAGCATGATCAGTATAGTAGGATCAGGAGAGTGCTGCAAAAAGTAAGTAGTTGTCCTGTGTTCCTATTCTTTCTTTTTATTACATTCGTGCTGCTCCATGTGCTTTTCTTTACTGTTGTACAGTTTAAAATGGCAACTTTCATGTTCATGGACATATTATTCGTTCGTAGGAAACATTGTTCGTTCGGCCAATAAAACACCATGTTTTGTCCAGATGTATTTCAATACATTTTTTCTGGCCTACTTCTCTTAAAATAATGTTGGTGTCTAGATGGGTTTGTAACTAGAATGAAATGCAAACTAGATTCTATGTAAGGAGAGGACACTCAGCAGCTGTTTACACATCTGGAGGCTGGAGCACTAGTGTGGGACAAAAGAACACCCTTTTTATTAGGGGGCCCACACAGGTGCTCCAGTGTATACTATAGTGGTGTCTGCATCAGTGAAGCTTGTACAAAACAGGTAAGTATTCAAGCTTGACAAAGTGAAAAAATATTTCTTCATCTTGGAACTCTGCCAAAACAGACAATTGTACCCCACTTCCAAGCAATGTTTCATATTCCTATTTCTGTCATAAAATATCTGTGTGCTAAGTATACCTATTTTTGTTCACATAGGAGAGAAAAGACTCGAAGGACATCACTCATCAGAGGAGACAACAGACCCCCACCTCATGAAGAAGTGGAAATCCCACAAACACAACAGGAGGAGGAGGAGGGAGACGTGGTGGAAATTGTCACCACAACAGGAGAGTGTCTGAGATGACAGGCTCAGGTAAGAGATGGATGCCTGCATATTTATAATACATGGTGTGTTTTTTTTTCTATATTTTTAGGTGATCGTGATGTTGTGGATGAAGGTCATTTCACCAGTGAAAGTGCCCAGATCCTGATCGGGGAGATTATGGGGTGTAATAGGGACTTGGAAAACATCAAGCAAAACATCAATGATGTTCAAAACAAAATGAAGAACATCATTGATGTTTTAGGGAGAGTTTAAAACCCCTTGAAATCCCTAATTATTTCTGTTTTTTTGCCTGAAAATGTTTTGCACATTTTTTGACATATTCTCGAAAAGCCAAATTTTGAAGATGCACACACTGTGTCAACATGTGCTATCTGCCATCAAATCTAAGCAAATATTTGTTCAGTTAAAAAAAAGTATTTAAAAAATGTCTCAAACATTGTCTGGCATATTGATGGCCCCCTACCCGCAAAGTATTCCATGTATCTTAGACGGACCTCGCGGGCACTCTGGGGGGGCAAGCCAGGACAGCCAGCTTCAAGCACCGTCAGGGTTGGTTCATTGAGATTAATTCCGGCTTCAGGCCCAACTGAGCCAGGATAGTTCACAGAATTTCTCCTTAAAAAGTTGTGGAGAACACAGCAAGCCAGGATGATGTGATTGAGTTTATATTCCGCCATGTGTATGGGTGTAAGAAATAGGCGGAACCGGCTGGCCATTATTCCAAACGTATTCTCCACCACTCTTCTGGCTCTGGCCAGCCGGGTCCTCATAGGGAATGGCCAGATAAGATCGTCCCCCAGCGCAAACACTTCATCTGCAACAAAGATGAATGGGAGTCCTTCCGCATTGTCTTCTGGAGATGGCAAGTCCAAGCTGCCATTCTGGAGACGCCTGTAGAAATCCATGTGGGCGATAACTCCACCATCTGACATTTGGCCATTCTTCCCCTCGTCCACATACAGGAACTCGTAAGTAGCTGACACCACTGCCAACATCACAATACTATTGAACTTTGTAGTTGTAATAGTATGACCCCGAGGTGGGTGGTGGGACAATGTGGACGTGTTTCCCATCAATTGCCCCTCCGCAGTTAGGAAAGTGCCACCGCTGGGCAAAGTGGGAGGCCACAGTCTGCCATTCCTGTGGGTTGGAAGGAAACTGTCTCAAACAAGAAAAATAAATTTCACATAAACATGGAAAGCATTCTTGGCCAACATCAGTATAACATTTATTTTAGGTAGTATTTAAAGGCAAAGGTATAAGGTCCACCTACCTATCAGATTCCTCCCCCCTCTCATGGGCCATTTTCTGAAATTTATGGGGAGGAGTTGTTTTGGACAGGTAACCCTCTCCACTTCATTGAGAGATGAATGCCTAAATAATGTGTATTACTTTGGCCAGCCCCTCCTTACTTACACTATTGGCCCACTGGACAGGTAAGAAGTGTCATAATGCAAAGAGATAAATACACACTGTACACATTTTAGCACATTTTTACATTCTGCAATTACCTATCAAGATAATATTAGGATACAAAAACTTAAAACAGTAACATTTGAAAATATTCAGGCAGGCCTTTGCACTACATGCTTTGGGGAATTCATCCATATATATGGCCACAAAAGAGGTGGGTATAGTGTGTATAGGTTTGACAAAGTCAGCAGATAGAGGATTGAGGATAGAGGATTGGTATCAGCTGAGTTAGCAGTTGGGGGGAGGGAGGGTTCCAAATGATTTTGGGAACCAAAAAAAGCCTCTGGCACTCTGCCTGAATTTCAAGCACAAATCACATTCTTATGCCCCGTACACACAGTCGGATTTTCCGACGGAGCTTGTTGTCGGCAATTCCGACTGTGTGTGGGCTCCATCGGACATTTTCCATCGGATTTTCCGACATACAAAGTTGGAGAGCAGGAGATAAAATTTTCCGACAACAAAATCCGTTGTCGGAAATTCCAATCGTGTGTACACAAATCCGACGGACAAAGTGCCACGCATGCTCAGAATAAATAAAGAGATGAAAGCTATTGGCCACTGCCCCGTTTATAGTCCCAACGTACGTGTTTTACGTCACCGCATTTAGAACGATCGGATTTTCCGACAACTTTGTGCGACCGTGTGTAGACAAAACAAGTTTGAGCCAACATCCGTTGGAAAAAATCCTAGGATTTTGTTGTCGGAATGTCCGAACAAAGTCTGACCGTGTGTATGCCCTATTACACATTTTTAGGGGGTGTTTAGGTTAAAGCACTACTATGGAGCTGACAAAATACATTGTTAAGTGACTACACGAGGTGAATATAGGCCCAGGAGTGCATGCTGGGGAGGTAAGTGAAGGCAAATATGTATGAAGGACAAAAAAAATTACATAAAAATCCAGCATGCATGAGGACAAAGGGGACATTCACAGCATATTACAATCATGGTAATTAGGGAATGAGGAAAGAAATACAATATATTAACAAACATTAAATACAATAACATGCGACGTTAAAGGATAAAAATCTTACCTTCATATACTCCTTCTGCAAGACCTGAATGATGGCAGAACAGGTCTCCGGGATAATGATCCTGTTGAGAACTTAAGGTCCTGCAGGCTTCTACCCATCGCCAAGAACCGCAGGGTGGCGACTAGCCTCTGCTCCGGAGTGATGGCTTGCCTCATGCAGGTATCCTGCCTGCTGATATAAGGGGTCAGCAAAGCCAACAAACGGTAAAATACGGGGTCCATCATCCGGAGAAAGTTCCTGAAATCGTCAGGATTATTCTCACGGATCTCACGGAGCAAAGGCATGTGACAGAACTGGTCACGCTGGAGCAACCAATTCTTGGTCCATGAACTCCTCCTCGCCCTGTTCATGGACTGGGCTTGTGTTAAAGTAAGAACCCCAACACCAAGCCCCCGCACAGCATGAACTCTACAATGAGTACGTACATGCAACATGGCTAGAAAATGGTCGGCTGCTCAGAACGAAGTGACAGAATGCACTGAAGAACAGCAAGGCCTGTGAAGAGCAACCTGAAAATCAGTAATGAACGAACAAGAAAAGAATGACAAACTCAATGGTAACTCGCTGCACGCAGATACAAACCCACAAGCACAAACTGAACAGCAGAAATATGATCTGAAAACCACGAGTCTGAAAAAGCGCGAATTGTCTCTCACCAAACTTTTACTAACACAAGATTAGCAAAAGGAGACCAAAGGGTGCCGCGCTTGGTACTGAACTGCCCTTTTATAGTCTTGTCGTATGTGGTGTACATCACTGCGTTCTTGGCGTCCGGAAATTCCGACAACTTTGTGCGACCGTGTGTATACACCGTGTGTACAGGGCATTAAAGCGTAGCAACTTGACTGATTTAATTTTTATTATTATTATTAGAGAAGAAGCTTGGGGATAATGAGACCCAATGTGGGAGCCCTCCGAGGTACCACATTGATACCCTTACCCAAGATCTTTGCACAAATCTAACAACATGGGCAGATGTCTATTTATAATATCCCCAATCCCCAAATTCAGTGCTATATGGAGTTGAAAGAGTAAGTTTGATTTGATGTGAATTACTCTCCTGTTTCTCTTTTCCAAGCAGGTCTTTCCTGTCCTTGCTCCTAGCAATAGCCAAGGCTCTATTAATCATCCATTTAGGATATCCCCTGTTAACAAAACGTTGGTATAAAGAGGTTGTTTCTTATTCAAAGTGTGCATCATCACTGCATATCCTTCTGACCCACCGGTATACCCTTGATGTTATGTCTCCGGTGTCCTGATTGTGCCAATAGAAGGGCGTTACCCAACAGAGGTTTCCTATAGATTGGAATATATATATATATATATATATATATATATATATATATATATATATATATATATATATATATATATATATATATATATATATATATATATATATATATATATATGGAATAGATTCTAGAGTTTGATTCCATTAGACATACTACCAGAAAATGAATTGCCTTAGTATTTGATTCGCTGGTGAATTCCAAGTTTTTATTTTTCATTTATATATATTATTTTTCTTTGCATATGTTTATATATGTTATGTTATATATTGAATTGTATACACATGCTCGTTTTTTGTGAATTGAATGTAACAGGAAGTTCATGATTACTAGCCAGATACACCGTAGTAGGAGTAGGTGGGACTATTTAAGGAACAGCTTTTGGACTCACCTGTGTAATGATTAAGTGCTCATAGTAGTGTGAAACGTGTCTACCATACCAGGCATCTGGGCTTGTGGTGTCACTTCGGGATGTCGGAATAAAGATTTTGGATTATATTGTGGTGTGCAGCCTATTCTTCTTTTTTGTCAAGATTTATTGCTGAGTCCTTGGCCATCATCCCTGGTGAGGATGGTGGTCATGTGACCTGGGTTTTTTTCCTGCCCACCTGCAAGTGGAAGGAGCAAGAGTATATCAAGTGATGTTTAGTAAGATATACTGTATATGTCTAGCTCTGGGGACCTACCTTTTGGATCTGTTGAAGAGGGGACTCTTCCCTCAAAATGTGTAAGCCATTGAGTTTTGGATGGCAGCTTCCCAAGATTGAAACGTGCAGCTGACCTGGAAGCATGAATTGTGTATCATTCTGTTGAGCTTGTGATAAGCAGTTGTTTGTGAGCATATATTGTATCTATTTTATTACTACAATAAAAAGGTTTATATAGTTAATGCACTAGGCGGGTGCACCCTCTTTCTTTGCTTTTTCTGGAGCGGGGAGAGTAGCTGAGATACTTCAGTATGTGTTAATGCAAGCAATTCAAGTAATAGAAAATCTTTTATGTTGATGACAATCTCTAGTATAGTTACACTCTGTGGGGTCATTTGTTATTGCGCTGATAAATGATCCTGCAGTCCCGGATAGCGTCCAATTAAGGCCAATTAAGATTTCAACTCTCAAACTGGGCGCTAATGCAAATGGAGTGCAGCGCTATTGCTGGCAAAAATGCCTGTCAGATCACATATGTGGGAATAGTGGAAGTCAATGGGGTTCGAACCTGAAAAATCCAAAGTTCTCACTGAAGGCTTATATGCAAGTTCTTTGCCATAAAAAGTGTTTGGGGACCCGGGTCCTGCTCCAGGGGACATATATCAATTGAAAAAATGTTTTTAGAATGGCCATTTTTTTCAGGAGCAATGATTTTAATAATGCTTAAAGTGAAACAATAACAATTAAAAATTCCTTTAAATATCGTGCCTGGGGTGTCCTTAGTGTGCATGTAAAGTAGCGCATCTTTCCTGTGTTTATTTCTGTACTGCAGCAAAATTAAATTTCTAAAGGAAAAAATGTAATTTAAAATTGCTTGCGGCTGTAATGAATTGCTGGTTCCCGGCAATATAGAGTAAAAAATCTAAAAACAAAACAGGGTAGGTTCCCCCCACCTGTCCATATCAGGTCCTTCGAGTCTGGTATGGATATTAAGGGGAACTCCACGCCAAAATTTAAAAAAAATGGCGTAGGGGTCCCCCCAAAATCCATACCAGACCCTTTTCCGAGCACGCAACCTGACAGATCAGGAAAGGGGGGGGCAAGCGAGCGTGTGTTTTGGGGACAAAGGCCTCATCACCCACAACCTTTGCCTGGTGGTTGTGGGGGTCTGCAGGCAGGAGGCTTATCGAAATCCCTAAGTGAATGGGTATGGGGTACATTGTACCCCATACCCATTCACCAAAAAAAGTAGTGAAATGTGACAAAAGACAATAGCCATTTGACAATTCCTTTATTAAAAATGTCTTCTTCTTTCCCCCACTTCTTCTTCCATCTTCCTCCGGTCTTCCTTTGGTTTTCTCCTTCTTCCTCCAGCTGCTTTTCCTCCCCGCTTCTTCCTCCATCTTCCTCCGCTTCTTCATCTTCCTCCAGCTTCTTCTTCCCCTGTTTCATCCTCTGGTCTTTCTCCTCCACCGCTCCCACTGCTGTTCCCACTGAACATTCATAGAAAAGAACCTCCTCCAATGCTGCAATGGGGCGCATGACATCACTCCGAGACCCCGTCCCTTGTGACTTCACCACCCGAGCATGATGGGTCAGTGATGTCACAAGGGCGAGGGGTCTCCTGCTGACGTCATCCAGCGGCTACACCCCATAGTTATATATAAAATGTGCGCTATGGAAGCAGACAGATCGACTGGCTGCAGCGTTAGGGGAGGGTCATTTATCATGTTGGTGGTGGGAGCGGCAGAGGAGAAAGACCCTAGGACAAAGCGGGGGAAGAAGAAGCCGGAGGAAGATGGAGAAGACCAGAGGAAGAAGTGGAGGGAGATGGAGGAAGAAGCAGCTGGAGGAAGAAGCAGCTGGAGGAAGAAGGAGAAAATCGAAGGAAGACTGGAGGAAGATGGAAGAAGAAGCAAGGGAAAGAAGAACACATTTTTAGTAAAGGAATTGTAAAAAAAACAGCTACTGTCTTTTGTCACATTTCACTGCTTTTTTATGTGAATGGGTAGGGGTACAATGTACCTGATACCCATTCACATGGGGGGCGGGATCTAGGGGTCCTCTTGTTTAATGGAGTTTCCAGATTCCAATAAGCTCCCCGCCCGCAGACTCCCACAAACACTGGGCAAGAGTTGTGGGAATGAGGCCCTTGTCCTTATCAACATGGAGACAAAGTGCTTTGGGGGGGGACCCCAAAACACCCTCCCAATGTTGAGGGCATGTGGCCTGGTATGGTTCAGTTGGGGGGTGCTCTCTCGTCCTCCCCTCTTTTCCTGCGGCCTGCCAGGTTTCATGCTCGGATAAGGGTCTGGTATGGATTTTGGGCGGGCCCTATGCAATTTTTTATTTTGGTGCAGGGTTCCCCTTAAAATCCATACCAGACCTGAAGGGCCTGGTATGGATTTTAGGGAGGACCTCATGTCAATTTTTTTTTAAATTTTGCCGTGGGGTTCCACTTAAAGTCCATACCAGATCCGAAGGGCCCACCTCACTTGGTGCGGTTTCATTGAAATCTATTACCCGCAAATCGTGTGAAAAAAGTCCCCAACCATTTCCAAAAACACACTGGCCGCAAAATGCATAGATGTGAACTAGTACCATAGGAAACCATGTTAAATGGACTGTAGAGTGTTTCTGCAAACTGCAAAATGCACTAAAAAATGCATAGGTGTGAACTTAGGGTCAGGGTCAGTTCACACTAGAGTGATGCGGGAACCCTGCAAATCCAGTTCACACTGCCATATGCAAACTGCTGGGAGTGTCAGTAGAAAGCTAATGACACCCCCAAATCAGTTTGCATATCGCAGCGCAAACTGCAAATTCAGACAACACCCATGCGATCCGATTCTGCTGGACCAAAAAAAGGGTCCTATGCGAGTTTGGTCTGAATGCAATGAAAATTCAACCATACAATCTGTATGGCTGAATTTGCATCACAGACATCGCATGTGATTTGCAGTGAGGGACATGTCGGACAGCACAGCAGTGTGAACCGGCCCTAAGGCCCCTTTCACACTTGTGTGACTTGTCCTGTGACTCATGTGTCCATAGACCTCAAGATTACACTGGCGCTTCTTTTAAATCACATCAAATTTGCAGCAAAAAGCGCTGCAAAATTGCGGGACTTTCAGGTCGCAAAAGTGTGAAAGAGGCCTTATGGACCTCAAGCTGTATGAAAAGTCAGCCAAGTGTGAAAGGAACCTAATGAGACTCATTGATAACACCTTTGAATTAGGCCCCATTTGCACTTGTGCAACCAATGCCTGTGTAATCTTGCGGTATATGGACCTCAAGTCGCATCAAAGTCAAACCAAAAGTAGTGCAGGGACGAATTTGACTCACTTGCAGGATGCACAAGTGAGAATAGGGCCTAATTCACACACACTGCTGCAACCTGAAAGTGACACTATTTTGCTGCCGTAACTTGGCCCCATCTTCTGGGAATGCCTGTGTAATATTGCGCCCTATGTACCTCAAGTCGCACCAAAGTAGTACAGGGACTACTTTGAAGTTGTTGCAACTTGAAGTAGCACAGATATGAATGGCTAACATTGAGAATCGTGGGGTACAACTTATCATGCAACTCTGAGGTCCAAATTTGCTGAAATACTCACCCAACTTGGAAACATGTCATATATATTTTAATAGAAAGGAGCTCTCATTTATATTCGCATAGTCCTTACTGATTTACATCAGCAGAGCAAATGCAGGAAGTGATATGTGCACATGGGCCAGAAGCAAATGTGTGGTGATGTTAAACAAATCAATGAACCCCACCCACACCAAATCTAACTACCACATCCACCCCCACATTGAGTAAGCACAAGTAAATATCCTACACTTACCCAGAAAATGAGCAGCACCTCCTCTTTGCTAAAGAGGGACCTCGCCATGTCCACCTAGATGGAGATCATGACCAGCACAGGAACTTCTAGGTGATTATGACGACTCATTTCAAAAAGGTGAAACCATGCTCTTTTTATCGCAACTGCGAATATTTGATCGCAACCACAATCAGAATATTTTTGTTTATTTGCAGATATGCGAATCTGCATTTCTACATATGATAGTTGAAGGTAAACTTAAGGGAGTTCGATACGAAATGGTGTCCCTGGGATAGCAGCAGGTGAATTACAAAGACAAAGGCCCAGATTGAGCTATGGTTCACACTGACAGCGGGAGGAAATTGTGCGAGTTCAGCTAAACTCACATGATTTCATTCCTGCATGTCAGTCCCGACTGCGGGGGGAAATTTCAGAGACTTCTGTGCAGGTTTCTGCACTGATGTCAATAAAAATCGCACCCCAAAGTTGCCAAAAAGTACTACAGAAACTACTTTTGGAAATTGCGGTGCTGCACCAATTAGAACAGTGCAATTTCCGCCAGTTTGACATGTCAAATTGCACCAATGTGAACCAGGGTTGACACATACAACACTGTCTATCCACCAGCTAAATTCATTACCTGCAATTCTCCACAGCTGTTATACATAAAGATTCCACCTTTATCATTTACTTGCAGGTGTGCACAAATACATATAGAAATTATAAGGTATAAAAGAAAGATATTGCTCTTCCCCAAAACCACCACCCTCAAAACTAAATTAAAAGAAGAAAGAAAAGAAAAAAAAAGAAAGAAAAAAAAACACAACAAGCTCAATAATGTTATCAGCTATGAGTAAGCGCATTAGCTGATTATCTGTGCATTCTATCCATGGTGCTTTGTACATGATTTGTTCCTGATTTTACAATAAAGAAATTTTGTTGGATTATATTCTCCTGGTGTGCGGCTGTCCGGACTTTTTTCTTCCCTCACAAGCTCAATATTGTACTTTTATTTTGTCAGCAGAAACAAAATTATGTACATTCATTTACTAGCTTAAAAAAAAAAAAAATCTACAGGATACATGGTGCTACATTTAGCAAAACAGTTAGCAATTGGGTTTTAAGGGCCCTGCTCATAGGAGATTACAATCTAAAATGTGTCTAAACCTTAGAGTGGACATGGCTTTACTTTTAGTGTATAATGGGTAACATTTCATACAACTCTCCTACCCGCCCACATCATTTTTATATGCAAGATTATAGAAATGCACTTAACAGTCATTATTCTTACAAAGCATTCCAACAGAATATTAAAAAAAGGCATATATTCAAAATATAACACCCACCACCAGCCCACAATCCACACACATACATAGGTGGCCAGATTCTGCTGGAAGCTGCATTTCTGTGTACATGATTAAGCAATTTTATCAAAGAGTCAAAGGTCAGCACATGCTCCCAAACCATGTTTGCATGGTCAGACAGGAACAATACACACACAACATTGACAGCACAAGAATTTCAGCAAACAGCCCTAGTTGGGTGTTTGTCAATATGCACAATATTATTCCTTCTCCCAAAAAAATCACAGCAAAAAAACTGGCCTTCTCAGGCCAAACAAACCCCCCTACTGCAGCCCTTTATATAAGATAGGTTGTATTGTTAGCACACTGACACATGCCCAATAAAAGTACACGCCCACCAGTATCTTTCAATCTGTCTCTTCATGTTTGTCTAAAGTGATTGCACCTGATGAGCAGGAACACATAATACTATTTGCTACATTATTTTCTACACTATCTGTGTTAGCCCATGGCTATGTGCATCAAATTTCAAACTACAGGCCAAAGATAGTAAAGGTCAATTTGCATGCACATAAACAAAGCAACAGTTTTCTAAGCATATGTACCTGTGCAGTGTAAACCCTACAGTTTTAAACGTCCAAGTCCCTGGGCATGATTAGTGCTAACAAACATTAATATCATTTTGACGGGAGACAAATAAAATACTAGCATGTGTTTGGATTGTGGTAAGAAACCCACACAGGGAGAACATATAAACTTCAACGTGAACAGTACAAACATGCATGCTTGGAATCAATGCTTTCCAAACACGACATTAGCAGAAGGTGCCCAAAGGGTGGCACTCAAGAGTTGAAATTCCATGTAGTATGTCACTATGTTTGTGTTTGTTGGCTGACAATTGTATACCGTTTGTATGCTAGACAAGTTCACGGCACATGCACTTAGGACAAAAGTCTGGTGCTTTGTCTTGTGAAAAATCCGATCGTGTGTACGAGGCTTTAGTCCGTAGGGTTCAAAATTAATTTGGCCCACCCTTTGCAGCTATAACAGCTTCAACTCTTCTGGGAATGCTGTCCACAAGGTTTAGGAGTGTGTCTATGGGAATGTTTGACCATTCTTCCACAAGTGCATTTGTGAGGTCAGGCACTGATGTTGGATGAGCAATATATATAAGCAAGGCCTATAAAGACATGGATGAGCAAGTTTGGGGTGGAGGAACTTGACTGGCCTGCACAGAGTCCTGACCTCAACCCGATAGAACACCTTTTGGCTGAATTAGAGCAGAGACTGCAAGCCAGGCCTTCTCATTCAACATCAGTGTCTGGCCTCAAAAATGCACTTCTGGAAGAATGGTCAAACATTCCCATAGACACACTAAACCTTGTGGACAGCTATCCTAGCCTTCCCAGAAGCTGTTCTAGCTGCAAAGTGTGGGCCAAATCAATTTTTAACCCTACAGACTAAAGCCTCATACACACAATTTGATTATCCGAGGGGAAATGTGTGATGTGATGTATGACGAGCATTTTCCGCTGTTGGCGGAAAATGCTCGAACAATTGTTGGCCAACATTCCGTGGACAAATGTTTGATGGCAGGTTTATACATTTTCCACAGACAAATGTCTGTTGTCTGATTTTCCGAGTGTGTGTACACAAGTCCATCGGACAAAAGTCCAAAGCACAAACACGCATGCTTGGAAGCAAGGACGAGCCAGAAGCGGTCAGTCTTGTAAACTAGCGTTCGTAATGGAGAATTAACATTTGTGACGTGGCAAATTATGAAATCTCGAAATGCTCAATTCTCTTCTTCTTTAAAGGGATAATAATGAAGCTGCTTTGCTGGTAATATTGATGGAGTTATTGCAAACAAATTTTAAAAGGCTTTTTCTTTTCTAGTGATATCAAGAATAATATTATTATGCTTTTTTTTATATGGGCAAGTTAAGTTACCACAGCACCATTATCCCGTAGTTTTTAAGATCAAAGATAAAACTATGTTGGTGTCCATTGTTAATTTTACATTGTATTTTTTTAAATGTAACTGCCTACTCCCAAAATGTCATTTGAAGTAAAACACATAGCCAAGTATTATTCCCCACAATTTTTTTATTGTGCATTAAAAAAAGAAAACAAATAAAATTAGACATGCTATCTGCCATTAGAACATAACGAAAAAGTGCATTCTATGCATCCAAAATTATAGAATATACAAAATCAAATCCTTATTCAACAAAAAAAATTATGTCAAAGCAATACCTCCAAGGCCAATAATAAATAACACGTTATCTCCTCCGATTCCGCAACATGGCTGGTTATTGAACGGCCATTCAGAAACGAACTGAAAAGTGCAAAATGAAAAGTGTGAATCAACACTCAAACTTCTACTAACACGAAATTAGCAGAAGGAGCCCAAAGGGTGGTGCTAAGGAGCTGAAAAACAACATAGTACGTCACTACATTCATAATTGTTGGTCAACAATTGTGTAGCTGTGTGTATGCAAGACAAGTTTTGGGCAACTCCCTTCAGACAAAATTCCATAGTTTTGTTGGCCAACAATCCGATCGTGTATATGAGGCTTTAGACTGGGCTGCCATTAAAGTTCATGTGTGTGTAAAGGCAGGCATCCCAATACTTTTGGCTAGATAGTGTATCTGGAAAGATTTACAATGGTGGAAGCCTCCTACACATAAATACTACATTTAGGCATAGTTTTAGGACTTGGGAGATGAGACAACTTCTCCACATGAAGTGGCATGTCTGGGATTTGAACCCAGACACTTAAGAAGAAGTTCTAACCTCTAAGCCACAGAGCTGCCATATGTGAGAACCTCCTACACATAAATACTGCATTTCTTTGGACATACAGGTGATGGAATTACATTACTCAAGAGTTATTCATCTTGATTTATTCTGTGATATTTGCTGGTTCTTTGTGGGTGAGTGTAGAATAGTGATATTACCCTCACATTTTTGGGAATTACATTTTGATTTCTGATGTTGGTACACACATCATATTTTTTGGGTTTAAATTATGATTATTTGATCTATTCTGCTATTATTGGATTCTGTCCATAGGAGCAGTCCCCCCTCGGGTGACAAATTAGTTCCTAATGGGGTCCCCGAGGGTGGCGCTCTCAGGTAAGACACAACTCTAAGTATTCCCATATATGACTACGACAGATCCAAAGTTTCTGTTCTATAGATGATAAGAAGTTGATTACTTAATATCTGTAATCTTGTATATGCTTACTGTTTATCATTATACAATGCTCACATTGCATTTCTGTGAAAATCTTGCAATTAATAAAAAGCTATTGAAACTAAATTATGATTATTTGGAAATAATAAAAAAGCACAAAAAATTTGACTCATTTTAAATTTGCATCAGCAATGGTACTGTTTGTGGTTTGTAAAGACACCTGTGTCAGTTTGGGTAAAGATCGTTGTGAGATGGAGAGTAACAAGTGAAAGAGAAAAATATATTTTACCAAAACATCAAAACATTCCACATTCTAGCATTCTTAAAAAACAAAAAATATTTGAAGTAGAAGCAACAATGTTGCAAAGGAACATTGAAAAACATCCAAAAACATTTATTTCAGAGAAAGATACATTTCATCTCAACATTAAAAAGGATTTATTTGGGGAAGTTACAATTGTACCATTAGAATCAATGGCTAAAACTTGCATTGGACTATAACAGTGCCGATTTTCACTCCCAGAAAATGCTCTTTAACACAGCACTCGTTCTAGTATTTACTATAGTGCCCTGTAAAAAAAGACATTGGAGCTAAAATTTGCAGGTCTGAGCATGCTCAGTTGTGCTGGCACCTAGTTGTACAAAAACAGGGAATTTATCTCTTCTCAGAATTTTCACACAGTTTAAAAGCAGATTATCTTTAAATATATTGCATATTTCAGTACCATTTAGGCAATTATATCATGCTCTAAACATTATTTCCATGTGCACTACTCCAGGTTTTAGCAGAGTAAGGGTTTGGGCGCTATTTGGTTTCGGAGAACTATAGTAAATTCGATTTTGGGAGTATTTTTTTACCAGCGCTATATTTAATACCGTTTTATCACTAACTGGCCCAATTAGCGCCAATTAGCGCTTATTAGCGCTGCAGCACTATAGTAAATGACCCCCTGTATGTTTGACCGAAGCCAGGTAAATACTGAAACTTTTTTTTTGACAGGTTAAATACTTTCCACCTGCAACACTAAAATAATAAGCCTTTTACACAATCTCATGCTGTTCAAATTGTCTGCCACTCTCTGAGCCAGTGACAACAAAACAACTTGTTTCTTCCCCTAAAAGCTGCACTCTGTTACGTAATTGTAATAAAGAATGTACTAAGAATGCAATTACAGCAGCTCTTGAACACAGCTTTTCTGGTTTTAGAACCATTAACCTGCTTCATTTTAGCAATCACAGTTGACAAGGTAGGTAAAAGCAGTTAAATTTTAAGAGACAGGCTGGGCTAAGTGACCTCTAAAGAATGGTTTATTATGTATAAATGGATGTAATGTTTGACAACCTGTCCAGCTGTGCTTCCAAACAGCAGCTTTGCATAATTCTAGATTTTACTGTAGATTGGTATTTTTAGCATCCATGCTTGAATAATATTTTGGTTAAATTAATGCAGACCATAAAGTGTTTGTGTGTTGGACAAACAACATGTTTTTTTTTTTTTTTTTGCTTTTCTACATGTTTGTTCATATGATTAAATATAGAAACTGCAATACTCAGGATAAAACCTACTTTGTTAAGAATTGTGCAATAAAAACAGGAACACTGTAACAGTGGTCACTACAAAGTAAATGTATTGTACTTAAAGTTCAGAATAAGTAATTGTTTATGGAAATTGAAAAATACTGAGATATAAAACTCACATTAAAGAGTCACTCACCCAAAAAAAAGTTATATTTCAGTTACAGGTTGCTTCTTCTATGTCATGGAGGTAACAACCTCACTGCCTTAGTATCTAGTTTTTTTCACTTTCACCTCTGAGATGTGGTTGCTGTCATCCATTTGGCATTAATTCTAGATATCTCAATCTGAGGGGGCATGGTCTAGCAGTGGCAGCATAAAGAATATTCCTGACTGAGCGCTTTAAAAGATTTAACTTTATTAGAGGTGTACTCTTTCATGCTCTGACTGGATGCCAAAAAAAGAAAAATCACAGGGGGGGAAGAGAGCGGGTTTGGTGAAAATGGACATACACAGGTTCTTTCCCTCACCAGTGTCTGCTGCCCATGCTTCCCACAATAAGATTATGGTGCATACAGGCAATGCAAGAGACAAATCCCCCACTCAGTCTCAAAGAATTTCCAATATCCCCTGCTCCTTCTAAACAGAGTGTGTCTAATACTTTCTCCAGCCCTATGCTCTCTCCTACAAAGATCTCATTAACCACTTAAGGACCGCCCACCGCATAAATACTGTGGCATGGTGACCTATTGTGTGAAACGACATACTGTACGTCGTTTCGTGCACGAGACACTGTGGCCACGTGCCGCCGGCCATCTGCGATTGCTCCTCAGAGAGGCAGAACGGGGATCTGCAAGTGTAAACAAAGCAGATCCCCATTCTGTCAGGGGAGTACAGTGTGATCATCTGTTCCTAGTGATTAAGAACAGCGACACTGTCTAACAGTTTACATTAAAAACAGAGGGTTCTGTTTGCACACATTTGCAAGTACAGTATATGCGTTGTCGTGTTTACGTCAAGGCTCCTCTGTATACTGCTGTTTTAACTCTATGGTTTTCAGAGTCTCCCAAGTTGGAGCATATATAGCAGTGAAAAGATTAAGGGCAGGCTTGCCTTGAGGGAGCCCACCCCTCCTTAAAAAAGGACACAGATGCACAAGACACCCAGCAAAAACACAATGGTAGCTAAAGGCATCCAGTGTGTCCCTGCATCAAATACAAGCAACTGTACAAAAAATACCAACCACCCCAACCTATATTTAGCCTTTGCAGTGAGGTGTACCTGGAAGGGCAACACACATCACAAACAAACAAAGATTGACCAGCACGTTTTCCAGCTAGCCTGCAAAGCAACCAAACCAACACAAACTGACCTTGTCTAACAGTACGCATTAAGAAAGTTTTGTTTGCACACATTTGCAATATATGCATAAGCGGCAGTACGCCTCTGTGTTCCTCCATATACTGTCTGTATGTAGGGATGCACTGGATCCCACTGCTGCATCTCAGCCAATCAGGAGGGAGAGACCCGGTAGAGCCTCGGGTCTCATGCACATCACTGGATCAAGATCAGGCCTAGGTAAGTATTAGGGAGACTGAGGGGGGAGCTGCACACTGAAGGTGTTTTACCTTCATGCATGAAGGTAAAAAAACTTTCTGCCTTTACAACCACTTTAACCACCTCAATACTGGGCACTCTCACCCCCTTCCTGCACAGGCCAATTTTCAGCTTTCAGTGCATGAAAATTACTCAGTCATGCTAAATTTTGCCCAAATGAAATTTTCACATTTTTTTTCACACAAATAGAGCTTTCTTTTGGTGGTATTTATTCACCACTGGGTTTTTTATTTTTTGCAATATACTGTATATATACACGAGTATAAGCTGAGTTTTTCAGCACTTTTTTTGTGCTGAAAATGCTCCCCTTGGCTTATACTCGAGTCTCCTTCCACACTGTATCTATCTGCAGCCTTACGATCTCCCAGCTGTCCTGTCAAGATTTCTGCCTGCAGTGTGGTAAGGAAGGGTAATGGTCTGGGGGAGGAAGGAAGGAATTAATTCTCTACGATCTCCCAGCGCTGTGATATGTAGTCTAGTCAGCGGCCGTGCAGTGTACCAAAGCCCCGCCTCCTCCTCATCCTCCCCCGTGATAGGCTGAACACTCACTCCCTGCTGGGAAACTGAGTCAGTGTTCCGTTACGGAGGAGGAGGAGGCGGGTGTTTGGTACACTGCACGGCAGCCGACTAGACTACAGCTGTTCAACTTTGGCTATTTTTGGAGGCTTCGTTGTGGTTCGTACCATGCAAGCGATGCACCTGTGCAGTACAGGGAGGCATTATCCACCGGGGGACCTTTTTTTGGCAGGACAGGACACTGAGAAATCGTAGAGAATTAATTCCTTTCTTCCTCCCCCAGACCATTACCCTTCATTACCACACTGCAGGCAGAAACCTTGACAGGACAGCCGGGAGATTGTAAGGCTACAGATGGACACAGGCTGCGCCAGGAGATCAGGTACATGAGGCAGGGAGCTTTCCCTGATGGCCAATTAAACCCCACTGCAGATGCCTGTAAACCCCCACAGTAAATGCAGTGTTACATAATTGAGGACAGTGAGGCTGAGGGATGCATATGGGCACAGTGAGGCTGGGGCATGCATATGGGTACAGTGAGGCTGAGGCATACATATGGGCACAGTGAGGCTAAGGCATGCAGATGGGCACAGTGAGGCTGCAAATGGGCATTGTTGATGCTCTTTTCCACTTACAGTAGCTGCTGCATTTCTCTCCCTTGGCTTATACTTGAGTCAATAAGTTTTCCCAGTTTTTTTGGTAAAATTAGGTGCCTTGGCTTATATTCGGATCGACTTATACTCGAGTATATACGGTAAGCATATTTTGTACTCTGTTTTAAAAAATATCCAATAAAATCAAATTTCGTCATAAATTTAGGCCAGAATGTATTCTGCTACATGTCTTTGGTAAAAAAAAAAAATAATATGTGTATGATAATTGATTATAGAGTCTACAAGCTTTGCTACGTATCATTGAAAATGGATCAATCCTGATGTACTGACATTTCTTGAGGCCCTAAAATGTCAGGACAGTGCAAATATTCCAAAATGACCCCTTTTTGGAAAGAAGACAGTCCAACGTATTTAATAAGAGGCATAGTGAATTTTTTGAAGTTTTTTTCCCACAATGCTTTGGAAAATGAAGAAATATATATTTTTTTTCCACAAAATTGTTATATTTATAGTTATTTCTCACACACTAGGCATAGTTGCAATTACACCCCTAAACACATTCTGCTACTTCTCCTGAGTATGGTAATACCACATGTGTGAGACTTTTACACAACCTGGCCACATACAGAGGCCCAACATCCAAGTTGCACCTCCAGGCATTACATAGTTACATGGTTAGTAAGGTTGAATAAAGACACCAGTCCATCCAGTTGAACCTGCGTTCTAGGAGCATAAATGACACATCTAATTTCCTATCTGCCTATCCCTGGAGCACCAGGACAATGAAAACACCCACAAAATTACCACATTTTGGAAAGCAAACACTCCAACGTATATTCTATAAGGCATAATGAGTCTTTTGAACATGTCATTTTTTTTCCACAATTTTTTGGAAAATGTGGAAAGAAAATGAAAACACATTTTTTTTTTTTTTTTTTTACACAAAGTTGTCAATTTATAAGATAACTCTAACACATAGCATGTACATAGCAAAAAATACACCCAAAAATAAATTCTGCTACTCGTCCAGAGTATGGCGATACCACATGTGTGAGACTTTTACACAGCCTGTGGAAATTACATATCTAATTTCCTGACTAGTTATTACATTTTGAAAGCCCTAGAGCACCAGAACAATGGAATTCCCCACAAAATGATCCCATTCAACAGATGTTGATAACTGGTACAGATGTGTGCATATGTTGATCACTGGTACAGATGTGTGCAGATGTTGATCACTGGGACACATGTGTGCAGGTGACAGATGTTGGTCACTGGGACAGATGTGCACAGATGCCAGATGTTGATTACTGGAACAGATGTGTGCAAATGACAGATGTTGATTACTGGGACAGATGCACGCAGATGACAGATGTTGATCACTGGGACACATATGCACAGATGTTGATCACTGGGACAGATGTTGATCACTGGGACCGATGTGCACAGGTGTTGAGCACTGGGACAGATGTTGATCACTGGGACAGATGTGTTTAATGGTGTGGGGGCACTGTGTGGGGAGACTTTGTGGGAACACTTGCTGTGTGATCAATGAGCGTAAAGTGCTGTACACTCACTGATCCCCACCAGCAACACAGATCGGCTCGCCCTCTCCTCACTGACAGGCTCCGTGTGAGGAGAAGCAGAGCCAATTAACTGACAGCCGACTCTGTTTACATTACATGATGGCTGTGATTGAACACAGCCATCATGTGATCAGAAAGGCCAATCACAGAGCCCTTCTGTCGATTGGAGATGCACCGTGTCCGAGGGACATAAGCGCATCGGAATCGCATTTCTGTGCGGCCTTGTTCTGAGGGACGTTCCTGTACGTTCACTCAGAACAGCAAAGTGCCCACCCGGCCATTTATGTGCAGTGGCCAGGTGGGAAGAATTTATTGAAGCATACTATAAGCTGCCTACTAGATGGTATCTAGTCCCACAAATGCTACACAAAGTTTTCCCTAGCACCACACAATTCTGCTGAAGCTGAAATTTGGGCACTTTTACTTGTTTTTTTGGGACTTTCCTATCCTCCGCTCATTTTGAAAGAAGGTCCATGACATTTCCCTTAAACTTGCAGAAATTGACCTGAGCCTAGCCCTGACTAAATAACTACGCCATTTTAGAGAGACGTTCAAATGCCTATGAGAAGACTCTGCAAAGCTTGCATTCCACTACTTTGGTAGCAAACACCAACTCTTTCATATTCTTATGGTTGAACAAAAACATTCAAATAAATAAATGAAAGCATTACCTGTCTCGCTTCAATACAAGCAGAATCAGGGATCAGTTCATGAAAACATGGTTCTATTGGTACAAATTCATGTTCACCTCTGAATACTGCTCACTGCTGTCTGGCCAGGTCTCCTAAATGCAATCTATCTTATAACTTGAACTCATAGGAGGTCTACATATGGGCGATGCAGCAGATCCTGTTTTATTTTCCTACCACCCATTTGTCTTTACCCCTTTGCAGACCGCCCGCTGAAGAAGAGGATACCGGGATTATGGCAGCTAGCTGCTGCCACTATAATGATATTCCTCTTGAAAGTACCACCATATAATGATGGCGGGCGGTCCGTAAGTGGTTAAGATGCTTAAAAATTACTTTTGAAACATTAACATGTTAAGGCTAATATGAGATTTTAGTAATTGGGTTTACACATACTTTAAAGTGTTTGTTTTTTTTCTATTTTTTAAATTTTCCTGTACAAACAAGTTATACCTACCTGCTCTGTGCAATGGTTTTGCACAAAGCACCCTGATCCTCCTCTTCTCGGCTCCCCCTCCGGTGCTCCTGCTCCCCCCCTGCTGATTGCCCCCACGGCAAGCTGCTTTGTCTAGGTGCACTTGTGTATGGTGTATGCTCGCTCTTGAGCCGCCTCTGTGCATTTATAAGATACACAGAATGTGGCTCGACCCCTCCCTTGCTCCCTCTGAGGGGATAGCTGCACACTGAAGGTTTTTTACCTTCATGCATTAAAATGCATGAAGGTAAAAAAAATTAAAATAAAAAAAAAAAAAACCCTTCAGCCTTTACAACCACTTTAAAGTTTAAGTAAAGCATTTTTTGGCACTTGTACCTACAGGTAAGCCTATAGTAAGGCTTACCGATAGGTACAGTGAATATCTCCTAAACCTGCATGGTTGCATGCAGCCTGTGACATTACCAGCGCATGCTCCCTTCAGAGCTCCGTCTGCAGTCCGTGACTCCCACTCACATGCGCAGGAGTGACATCATTGTGACATGGCCAACCGGACGCCCAGATGACGCGGACCCAGAAGAAAGACCGAGTAAAGATGGAAGCGCCTGTCAGCGATGACAGCGTGGCATAGGAGGGCTTTAATTTAAGGTAAGTCTTGCATAATGTGCTAGTATGCAATGCATACTAGCACATTATGGCTTTACCTTGCAGGATTTATAAAGAAATTGGTGCGGTTTACTACCGCTTTAACTCTACTTTACATATGCATATTTTCAGATTTTTTCTTTCATGCACTTTACTTTCCCTCATTATAAGTTATGTATTTAATCGTTTAAATAATAGGTGTCCTTGAAAATGTGCATAACTTACTCGTGCATCAATTTTATATACATATTCAAAACTATTTAAAATAAAACCCTTCTAGGCAATTAACACAGGCAGAAGTATAAGGGACCTGCATGATAAGTATATGTTCAGTACACGATTTGTTGGACAAGTAAATAACGGCTTAACCCCGAAATCTATAATACATTTCATTTTGATGAGCCATTAACGCAGTGTCCTTTAGCAAATTTCATTGCTAAGGTGAACATTGAAAGGATGCGGTCATATATGGAAAATTTTATAAATAAGGCAGTATGCACTCATTATGTCAAAACAATTCACTATTTAACATGAGAAAAGATAACTAGGCAGAAAAGGAAAAAGTTCCTGGATATCAACATTGCATAAGCTTGGCTGTATTTACCATAATAAACTTTTAGACAGCCTAGAGTGACAGATAAGACAAGGCAGCACAGAAGAAAATTTTAAGATTGTAATTTTTTTTTTGTTTGTTTTTGTCTTTACATTTGTGGGCACTTTTAGTGCCGGTTCACCCATGGGCAACTCGACTTACAGCGCGGCTTTGCAAGGCGATTTGGAGGCGACTTCAGCACGACTTTGAGCAACTTACAACACAACTTAAAGTCACCTCCAGGACAGGCGACTACCTGTGACCAGAGCTAATCAGCTCTTGTGACATAACTGTTGTTCCTGTTCTCTCCATGGTGCCCTGTTCCCTGCATCCTGTGACCACAATGTTTTCTTTGTGTTATCTAATGACAGCTGACATAACAGCTTGTGTGGCTGTATTGATGGAAGAGGAAGTGGAGGATGAGGATGAGGAGAAGACATCGCTACTGGATCCATCCAATTATTGTTAATAGAGATAACAGAGGCCAGTTCTGGGCCATGTATGAGAATTTGTGTGCTTATGAGGACAAGTTTTTCAACTCTACCCGGATATCTATCACAAGGCAAGTACATATGCTATATGTGGATATGCACATATTAACTAGATTTTTTATATTTTTGTTGCTTACTCCATATCTTTTGCTAGATAAAGCATTTATGAGACCCAAACGTTAGATAGATATTTTTTAGTATTGACCCTAAAGAATAAAATGGTGATCACTGCTATTTAGCTGCATTGGTTGTTATCCAAATAATGCCGACCATCCACTCTAAACAATGGTACTGGGGTGATGGCTGCAGCTAGATGCATCATCCCGGTACAACCCCTTCAATCAGAGGCTGCATATTTGCATACGGTCAGCTCAAAGGGGTTAATGTGTGCATGTAGCTACCATTGGCTGATATTTACTATTTTCAATATAGTAAATTACCTTCTTTATTGATATTTTGTTAAAAGTTTTGACAAATTACTTGGTCTGGTTTCCATCCATCAGGAGCAACAGAACACATCATATAGGAGGAGTATCTTACCTACTGAAAGACTGATTATTACACTAATGCCCTGTACACATGATCGGACATTGATCGGATATTCTGACAACAAAATCCATCGGAATTTTTCCGACGGATGTTGGCTCAAACTTGTCTTGCATACACACGGTTGCACAAAGTTGTCGGAAAATCCAATCGTTCTGAACGCAGTGACGTAAAACACGTATGTCAGGACTATAAAACGGAGCAATAGCCAATAGCTTTCGTCTCTTAATTTATTCTTAGCATGCGTGGTACTTTGTGCGTCGGAATTGTCCACACACGGTCGGAATTTACGCAAATGGATTTTGTCGTCAGAAAATTTTATAGCCAGCTCTCAAACTTTGTGTGTCAGAAATTCCGATGGAAAAAGTCAGATGGAGCCCACACATGGTTGGAATTTCCGACAACAAGCTCCGATCGCACGAATTCCGTCAGAAGGTCTGACCATATGTACAGGGCATAAGGTAAACTATATATTTTTTTTATGCACAACAGTAGTCACAACAATAGCATATTTTCAAAAAGGAGAAGTCCGGACCCAATGGGTCACATGAGTGCAATTAGTTTGGCACTCCTGTGAACCGTTTTCAGCAGAGTTATCAAAAGTCTGCTCTGCACTGATGTTACCAAGATCAGTTGAGGCAGCGCATCATGCTCACTTCTGAAGTCCTTTATCCACCAGCTGCCTGGACTGATGGCAGCCTCAGCCTCTCAGCGAGCCGTTCCCTGCCCCTCCACAGTTCAGCGCTCCAATGAGTGTGGAGGAGCAGAGCAGGAGCCACCAAACATCGCCAATGGCTCAGTTCTCTCCCCTCCCCGAGCAGAGAGCTGCTGACTGTCAGTCAGCGGCTCTCTGCTCAGGGAGGGGAGAGAACTGAGCCATTGGCGATGTTTGGTGGCTCAGTTCTGAGTGAAGAAGCGGCGTGGGACAGATGCTGCATCCACCTAGATAAATATGATTCTTACAGCAAAAAAAAAAAAAAACCCCACACACACCATACTGTATAACATATATTGCACAATATAGCACACAAACATCAAATACATTTTGAAAAACACCAAAATTTTAATATTATGGTACATTGAGAAAAAGACAAAGAAAAAGGAACATTTTTTGTAAAATTACAATTGTTCATATATTGGTTCATATTTCGAACGGGAGGTTGCAGTGCTGGTAGAAGGCCTTGGGGACGGTGTTGCTGGAAAATGTTTTGATTCGTGAAAGAATCTTGGGTTACCTGGTGCACCGATGGTGGAGGGAATTGGGGACAAAGACGGATTTGGGATCGGTGGATGTGCAGGATTCATCACATTGCCATACTCATCGGAGTATGGGCAGAAGCGAGGGGAATAGTAGGGATGGGCTCTGGGTGGTGGAGGGGTTAGGTATGAATAGTAGGAACCGGATGGTGGTCCAAAGATAGGTTAGGGGGCAATTGCGGGCTCATTACACAGAGTCTCATCAAGGAGCTCCATCACAGCCTTCTTCACATTGTTCTTCCGCTCTGGGGGAATTTTTTTTAGGGTGCCCGCAACCATTATACCGAATCCATAATCTTCGGACTCAAGATCATCTAATATTTTGTTCAGGCATTCAACTAGGTCTGAAAAGCGGTCGATGTCCTGAACAATGCCTTCCTCGTGGTGGTCTGCTCGTACGCTGGCTTCGAAGCTAGGCCCAGCTGGCTCCTCCATGTACGCTAAAGCTTCTGCTTGTTTGCTCTCTTGTGGTGCTTGCGATTCTTCCACCAAAAAATGCTCCTGCGACTATGACCCTTGAGAGTTTCCTGCTTCATGAGATGCCTCCTGCCCTTCTTCTCTCACTTCCCAACTGGATTGTGTTCTGCATTAAAAATATAATACTGTTAAGGCATACTCTTCTTTATATAACTGTATAGTAGCACTTTACAAATATGACAGATGTTATGTCACTCTCCCAGATCCAAGAAGGTCTCAGAAACTCCAGTTCATCAGCGTGGACGTAGGGTACCACCCTTTTTGTTCTTGACTCGCTCCTGGCCTCTTTGATTTTTCGGAGGTATCGCTTGAAACAGTCCCTTCCATTGATTTTTTAAAATAACCACTGCAGAACATAAATAGGAACATAATCAATTATGTATTTTGTCTTTCAGGTACCTAGCAACCGGTCATTCCCTAGTAAGCCTACATTATGAGTTCATGGTGGGCAGGTCGACAATCAGCTACATCATTCGAGAAACTTGCCAAATCTGATGGAATGTACTTAACATCATAGTTATGAAGAGGCCTACACAGAAGAATTAGTGGGATATTGCAAGACTCTTTGGAGGCAGAGCAATTTCCCCAATTGCATTGGAGCTATAGATGGGAAGCATGTGTGTGTCATTAAGCCTGTTGGTAGCAGAAGTATGTTCTTCAATTACAAAAAATATTGCTCCTTTGTACTACTTGCCGTGGCCAATGCAAAATACTTCATCACCTATATAGTGTGACATTGGGGATTGTTCAGCTCAAGTGGATAGATTCGTTTTGGTGCAGTGAATCCACATCAGAGAGGCATTTATAGTTAAGGGCCTGGTAGCCCACGTTTATTAAAGGGAAAAACAAAACAAGTCCATCCAGGAATCCCACGCAGAGGTCCAAGCTTCAATTAAACACACAAAATCCAAATGAAAATGCGAGCCCACCTGGCTACTCTTCAGCAGTAATGCTGCTATAGGGAACAGGCCCCTCAAACAAGCTGCTTGGATGCACACAGTCTTAGGCTCCTTGGTCACACACAGCTTCAACGTACACAGCTTCTGGCTCCTTGGATGCACACAGCTTTTAAGCCCTTCAATGCACACAGCTTCTGGCTCCTTGGACGCACACAGCTTCTGGCTCCTTGGACGCACACAGCTTCTATTCTCACACAGAGACACTTACTAGCAGCCACTGCTCCAACTCCATCTTCCTCCACTCTCTTTCTGCTCTCACCAGCCCTTCGTTATATGGGCTGTGTGCACCTGGGCACACACCCTGCTGGCTGTCCACAAGACCTGGACACAGGGTTGGCGATCCCGTCCCACCCAAGACTCTGAAGGATCTCCAAAATTACAGAGCCCCATAAGGAACTAGAAAAACCTGGAGAAAACTGCCAGAGCAGTTTTCTCCGTTTCATATTTATACACTGTAGCTCTGCACTCAGCCAATATGCAGACTCTGTGTCCACTTTAACCCCATTTTCATAGGGACATAGCCTTGCTCTGCCACATCCCCCCCCCTCTTGTTTCGATCTGGAGGGAGAAACACCTGCACCCACTATAGCAGTTGGGACACCTCTAAGCTGGCCATCAGCCACGTAGGCCCAACCCTTTTTTCAGGTGTGCTTCCAGGTACGTCCCACCTTGGATCCTAACAGGGTCCTATAATTCCATAAACTCTGCCTTCCCTCTCTTCTCTTGGGGTTCCTGAGCATACTCCCCTCTCTTGGAGGAACTCTGCCTTCCCTGATCCTACCTTTCAGCTTACAGAAGTCAGTTTCTTCTTTCACCACAGGTCTTTCAGGTTCAAAAACCTCTCTCTGGTTACCCACGGCAACCACATCACTTGTAACAGCACCAAAGATTAGCAGATCATACATTTCAATGACACCCTGTTGAACACAATCAGTGCCATCTATATCAGTACTTGTTAGAACCAGACCTGAGGAGGGACAAAACACAGGCAAGCGATTACACCCCACGGGTCCATAGCACAGCTTCACCTCACCTGTTGTCCAACACTCCATGGGTAACTGATCTAACAAATGACACTGATCCAAGCACAAACTACTTCTTTCTGATGTACACATTACATTGTTGCAGCAACCAACATTAGCACTTTCCTTTACAGTGTCTCCGGGTACTTTAAGTTGTACCTCTTTCTGAGTGATAGAAAGCATCTCTGCTAGCGCTGCATCTATTTTGGGCCCTTCCTTCTCATGAGCTTTAGCGGGTGACAGTATCCATGCCCTCTATTGACCACTGCTCAGCCGCACCTTTGACCACACCAGCAGAGATGTTTATAATCACTAAACCAGCCGGAGAGACCTTTGAGGTCTCCAACAGTTCTCCTGTGTGCCTTCCATACCACTCAGTAACTGGGAGCACCCTCTCAGAGAACCTCAAAACTATTTGCTACACTGTTAATAAGCATTGGTTTTTATTTTTGTTTTTCAGGGTGAGTACAGATGGTGATTAAGGGACAGTGTGGAGAAAGTATATAGGAGTGTTTTTTGTTTGTGTAGGGATAGGGTGGAGGGATAGTATATAATAGGGATAGTTTGTAATTTTTTCGCTATGAGGGATGGGAGTGGGTTGTTTTGTTAATGTTCTTGTTATCGTTATTTTGAAACATTCTTGATATATTTATTGTTGTGAGATGTCTTTATTTTCTT
Source organism: Aquarana catesbeiana (assembly GCF_042186555.1). NCBI lineage: Eukaryota > Metazoa > Chordata > Amphibia > Anura > Ranidae > Aquarana > Aquarana catesbeiana. Next base: position 191,506,066 of record NC_133333.1, on the reverse strand, counting down.
TACTGTTATGTACTTTTGGGTTTTTGTGGGTGGGTTTTGGGAGGGAGGGTTATGTAAATACTTGTCTGATAATGTACTTCAAAATAGATTTTGTACAAACATTATGTTATTGTTTAAACATATTCTTTTGATTTATGTATTTTACTTGTGAAATTTTAAATAAAAGAATTAAAAAAAAAATTGGTCCCACCAATACCATTCTTGATCAAGGCTTCCCAGCACGGCCTGTACCACCTGGCTCCACCCATGGGTACTACGCAGCACCACCTGGTCCGACTGCAATGGAGACACCCATGTGTACAGTGAGTGCATTTTTACCAACTCCAGCATTTCAAGTAAGGTTTCTGTCATCTCTAAACATCCCATGTCTAAATACCAGACCTTTCTAAGGTCTTTTTCCCTGTCCAAGACATAGAGGGGCTCATCCACTGCAGCTTGTGAGGTTGAGACATTTGAAGAGACCTCCAACTCCTTGGAGGTACCCCTCATCACAGCCTGTTGCTCCCCTGGAGCACTGTCAGAAACATGTCTCACACTTATCCCTTCAGCACCAGTGTCAGTGAGCCACTGCAGGTCATTCCAAGCCACATTGTCACCTTGACACTTGAGCTGTTGGGCTGTGGACAACACATCTGCTATGCCAGCACGCTGAACAGTTCCTTCAGACTGGAGGGCATTAACTTTCGCAGGGACAAACGTGTCTTTGAGCACCAGCCAATCTGCGATCCCTCCATTGGGCATAGTAGGTGTTATGTCCACCACATTATTTAATATTGCGATTGCATTCTCATACCAATTATCCCAGTCTATTGTGGTTCCATCACCTACTCTAGAAGGCCCCACAGGAACCTGGGATTCACTAGCCAAAACATCAACTGTGTCATTTCTATACATATCCCCTTGGGTTGACACATCTGACAAGGCAAGCTGTAATACATGCTTTTGCCCTACCTGCTCTGGGGGCACTACTGACACACACAGCTCTGCACTTTCAGCTTTTGCAGGCTGAATTAACCCCTTGACAACTGGGTTACACTTAGGATTGTGGGGCTGCGCACGCACACTCTCACTGTGTGACTCAGTCTTCCTTTGTTTCACCAGAGTAACACCACAGCCATCCTGGAAAACCTCTGGCTCCAACAGATGGAGACCCCATGAGACTTCCATGGACAATCCTGCGCTTCTGGTTGTCACGGGAGATATACTACTCCCATCATTGGTAGCGAACACATTTCCAACATTTTCAGACAGGACATTAAAGGGAACACATTTTTCAATGTCATTATCACCAATACCATCACATTTGCCAACAGTCACACATTTGTCAGCATAACCATCAGAATTTATTACGTATAGACATAACTGCTACTTTTATGGATTGTCTATTACCAACCACAGCCTGTGAGCCTCTCCTTACATCACCCTCTATCTTTAAAGGGGAACTCTTTCCTCCTTGGGCAGCTCCATAGCTGACCTGGGAAACTCTCTGCTCCGTCACTGCGAGCTCCTCTGAAGTTTCCCTGGGCAACTCTGCAGCACCTGTCACTAGGGAACATGGCACAAGAACACTTTTGGTCACCCCTAGTTTAACCTCTCCAGCACTCTGCTGGATTATAGCAGGCACATGCATAGTCCCCATGTCCATTTGAGTCTTTAACCTTGCTGTCAGCTGGGCTTCACCATGTGCCTCCCCACTGCTCCGGGTAGCACACTGCATCAAGTCTATGTCCATTTGCACTGCGGATCTCCCCGCTGGACACACCCCCATGTCACTAGGTTCAGTCCCACAAACTGAAACACTCTTACCATTTTCAGTGGCTGGCATCATACCCTTCACTTGAGTGCGCTTCCTCTGTGTGGCCACAGGACGACACTGCATCCTTTCCAGACTCTTCAGCGTTGTTCCAGATATTAAATAAATGTAGCGCTAAATCAACATGTATAAGTGATTAATGTGCACGTGCATATAATGTCCCAAATAATGCCTTGTGGCTGTCAACACAAAAGTCCACAATCAGGGTAAATGATCCATGTGGCAATACATGCAACTTCTCAACGATGTACTCAGAAGTCTTCAAGGTAAGTAAAAAGATGGAATACGCTTACCAGCTGAGTTGGATTCTATTGCCATAAGCATAGAATCAGTAAGACTTTGTGCCACCAAGGGCAAAAACATGAGGTGATGGAGGCAAGGGTAGAGCCTCTATGGTGGAGGCAAGGGTAGAGCCTCTCTCGGCTATGGATGTCCCTTCTGGTCCACTAGAACTGGGTCAGAGATGGTGTCCACAGATCAATAGTTCCTTGATGAATCAGAACATGTGGAGAAAAAAGGGATACTTCCACATAGTGTAACTCCGTATTTTTATTACTAAAAAATCGCAGTACAGGGAGCAAAAATTAAAATGTGATCACGAATAAAAGCAGTGTATGAGGTAAATAAAACCACCCTACGCGTTTCGATCAAAACGATCTTCAAAAGGGGTATATGAGACCCTCATAACACTGCCAATATTTATAAAATACAATAAACCATCAAACATATTCAAGGACCAATCGGCTGTCAAACATTGAACAATGATAAATCTGATTGGCCAGGGGTAGGGGTCATATAGCTAGCACTGATTCGCCCCCTCCTCTAAGCCTATCAGTATACTTATAACAAAGAATTTGGTAAGTTTCTGGCCAATATCACAGGACGTCTCATACTGATCGCCTGTGATTGGCACTTAGCATAGGGCGTGTATATGCTGGGAAGTCCTGAAATAAAACCGGGCTCCCACATCTAACGCCGCGACCCGGAAGTATCACAGGACGCACGTGGAGGTTGCCCAGCAACCCACCACGCTAGATGCGGAAAGCGCGCGAAATCACACCACGTGATCGCGCGGCCGTCATGTAAGACCCGGACCGCCCCACGTGTTGACAACATCCATCACGTGCGGGCAGTGCGTACAAGTTGCTGGGCAACCCCGACGCGGCATCAGGGAGAGCCAGGAATGACGTAGGCGCATCAACACCGCGGTCACCTGACTCTTCAGGTCTGTCACATGACCCGATGCACATCGAGAATATCAATCCATTAGGAAAGATGGTGCACAATCCAAATAGAACAATATTGTTGACCCAGCAAATAATAAATATAATACATACAGGTGGGACTGAACCCATGGTAGAATTAATATCTAATATACAGAAGAAATAAAATACAATAAATGTGAAAACATGTATATGTATACAAATCAAAAAAATCAAAAAATCAAAAAAAGAGGGAAAGGGGGGGGGGAGAGGAAAATAGGCCATACCAGTATAAAATCATAATTAATAATGTACAGTAAACGCAGGGTTGGACTGGGACAAATATTTGGCCCTGGACTTCATCCAGACTGGCCCACTTTAATTTTGAGTGTCCCCATCGGCGCCCCCTTAGATCAGAGTGCCCCCCATCAGCACCCCCTTAGAGCAGAGTGTCCCCCCATCGGTGCCCCCTTAGAGCAGAGTGTCCCCCCCATCGGTGCCCCCTTAGATCAGAGTGTCCCCTCCAACGGCGCCCCCCTAGATCAGAGCGTCCCCCCATCAGCGCCCCCTTAGATCAGAGTGTCCGCCCATCGGCGCCCCCTTAGATCATAGTGTCCCCTCATCGGCGCCCCCTTAGATCATAGTGTCCCCCCCATTGGCGCCCCCGTAGATCATAGTGTCCCCCCATCGGCGCCCCCTTAGATCAGAGTGTCCGCCCTCGACCCTCCATTGGCGCCCCCTTAGATCAGAGTGTCGCCTCCCACGTGTACTCAGTTCTGAAGGCAGCTTCTCGTTCCTCTCTCCAGTCATGTGACAAGTGATAAGGGGAGAGAGGAAGGAAAGTGTGCCGGCTGTCTATCTCCCCCTGCAGGCTGGAGGGAGCAGAAAGTCTAATCCTCTCTCCAGCAAGGGTTGGCAGCTGCTCCTTGGTGACAGGAGTGAAATCGCAATCACTCACTGTCAGTGAGGAGCGGCTCCAGTACTACACCTGACCGGCCCACTGAGCCATCAGCCCACCGGGAAACTCCCGGTAGTCCCAATGGCCAGTACATGCCTGAGTAAACGGAATGATTGTATACTGGCAAAAGGGGGGGATAAGTCTTAAATCACCTGGGTCAATGTAAACCATGTAGAGCAAATTGATCTAAATGTATAGAAAAATTAGGAAAGATTGATAAATGCGTTCAGATCCCACTCCACATTGAGCCCAAAAGGAAAATAAGATCTAAGCTTATGTATCCAATAAGTTTCTAACCTAGAGACCCCTCGTACACGTGACTCCCCCCGCCAGTGGGGGAAAAATTTGTCGATCACTTGGAACGTACTACCCGAGGGGTCCCTATTATGGTGGAGTAGGTAATGTCGGGGTACAGTGTGTTTGTCTTTGCCACCTTTGATACCTGCAATATGTTCATTAACACGTGTGGTGAATGTTCTAATGGTCCTACCGACATATTGTTTCTTACAGGGACAAGTAATCAAATATACCACATATTGAGTGGCACAGGTAGCGAACTCTTTCATGTGATAAATATAGGAAGTGGTGGTAGAAATAAAAGTATCAGTTTTACGTCCCAATAAAGTGTTATGTGCACATACGTTGCATCTGCGACATTGATAAAAACCTTGACTCTGTTGGAAGAATGAAACTTTCTTTGGAGGGTCTATAATATTAGGGGCAATATGTCCCTGTATGGAGCGAGCACCTCTAAAAATGACTCCTGCATTATCGGGTAGCTCGGGGCCTAGGAGTCGACCACTTTTAAGAACTTTCCAGTGTTTTCTGAGGATGGCCTTTATCTCCTTATATTGAGTAGAGTATGTAGTAAAGAAAGACCATTTAGCTCTGGAATCTGAAATATTAGAGGTGCGTTCTACCAGAGTAGAGCTCCTATCAACCTGTGAAACTTTATAGATCTCTGCATCAAGGTCTCCCGCCTTATAGCCTTTGGCAACAAATCTCTCTTTTAGAATATGAGATTGGGCAAAGTAGTCAGATATTTTTGAACAATTACGAAGCAGCCGTAAGAATTGGCTGCGTGGAACCGACCGTAGCCACTGTGCATGATGGCAACTATCAGACGGGATGTACCCGTTTCGATCCGTGGGCTTGAAGTAGGTCTTGAACTCAAGATGTTGGTCAACGACCATAACTTCAAGGTCCAAAAAATGGATGGAGCTCAAGCTGGCCTCGTAGCTGAGAGAAATCCCGCGGTCATTGGCATTCAGAACTCTCATAAATTCATCCAAAGACTCACGGCTTCCCTGCCATAGGAGGAGGATGTCGTCTATATATCTAACCCAAAGAACCAATTCTGGTCTCTGGTAGGCATAGACGACATCCTCCTCCCACTGGGCCATGAAAAGGTTGGCCAGACTCGGGGCAAATTTAGCCCCCATGGCCACACCCTTTCGTTGTATGTAAAATTGGTTCTGAAACCAAAAGTAATTATGGCCAGTGGCGAAGCGTAGGAGCTGCATGATGAAATTGCGCTGTAACAATGGCAGGGTGTTGTTCCTAGACAGATGTTTCTCAACAGCATCAAACCCCAGACAATGTGGTATGCACGTATATAAGGCAGCTACATCAGCAGTGACCAGAAACGTGCCCTCTCTGAGCCTAACTGGTTCCAAGCGTTGGATGACGTCTCTTGTATCTTTAAGATGAGACTGAGTCAGTTTAACCAACGGTTGGAGGTAAAAATCCACATATCTCCCTATCCTAGAAGTGACCGAGTCGATCCCACTGACAATGGGTCTGCCAGGGGGATTGACCGGGTCCTTATGGACCTTTGGGAGATAATAAATCACAGGAATCCGCGGAACAGTGGGTACTAAATAGTCTTTCTCCTTTTTATTTAGAATCCCCAAAGAGTACCCTTCATCAACCAACTCCACCAAAGTACGTTTAAATTTATGGGTGGGGTTATAATTGATGGGGGTATATGTGTCTCGATCCTGGAGAATTCTAAGCATTTCCCCAACATAATCTTCCTTGTTGAGGACTACAATACCCCCGCCTTTATCAGAGGGTCTTATGACAAGATTCTTCCTATTACAGAGTTCTTTAAGTCCTGTTTTAATCAGGGGGTCAATATAAGTTTTCCTTTTAGGTTTGGAAAGTTCGTCCAAATCCTGTAGGACTAAGCTTTTAAACACTTGAAGGGACGGGGCCAAATTCCCCGGAGGGTTAAATAAGGAAGGGTTAGTTAAACCTGAATGTATGTGTTCTGTGCTATTAGAACTTAGGTTAGCTGTAATAGGGATGGAGGGTTGATTCAGAAAATGTCTGTGTATGTTTAATTTCCTCGTAAATTTGAGTACATCGATAAATGTACCAAATTTATTTAAGGGTTTTGGAGGAACGAATTTCAGTCCCTTGTCCAGAACCAATTTCTCGGCTTCCGTCAAATGGACCGTACTGAGATTAAAAATCCCAATACCTCTCAGACTCTTTTTCTTTTGGCTTCTAGCCTTCCGCCCCCCTCTGGTCCCTCTTTTCCTTCTTGATAACCTGTATGGGTTTCTATGGGCCTCTGAAAACCCGATGCTTGTTCTAAATTTAAACCTCGCTGGTTATAATTATATGGAGACCTGTTGTACACATCAAATTCCCTATCATATGGGGAATAGGCCTCGTGATGGGTATCTAGTCTAGAATAATCTTGCAAGGGATAATATCGATTTTGGGTAGGTATCTGTACTTCGTAAGGATAATCCCTACTTCTTGATCTTGATCTTTGATTCCCCTCTCCATTAGATCGATAGTGTGGTGAAGACCCCGGAGCTCCACGATGAAATGAATCCCCAGGGGGTCCCCGTGAGTGACCTCTACCTCGATTCTTGGGTCCTCCACCCCTATTAGGAGGTGGATAGAACGGCAGTAATGGACGTGGAGGGGCCATTCTGGGGCCGGGGTTTCTAGAATTGTTATACTGAAAATTCGAGGGACGTCTGGGGGTTTGATAGGATTGTCCCGAGGTACCTCCTGTGTTTGGTGGTGGCTCGTATACCAATCTCCTATCAGAATTGGTTTTAGTTGAATGTTGGACTTCAACTGGGGGGGGCTCATTTTCAGGGAGAGCAGAAGAGGCCATCTTTTTTTGCCAGTTAAAAACCATATGTGTACTATAGTCTGTAAAATCCCTATTATATTTCTTTTGCTTTTTATTTCTCTGATCTTTCTCTTCCTTCTCCAAGTTGTTTCTTAGAGTAGAGGAAAGAGAAATATATTCAGCCGTGGTCTTATGTACAGAAAGTTTCTCTTTAAGATCTTTGATTTCTTGATCTATCAGAGATAACTTTGTTCGTTTCCTTTTTATTAAAAAATCTAAAAGTTGAATCCCCACATCATTAAAATAATTAAACCATGACTCAACGTCTGATTCATCCTGTTGTGGGTAAACATCCCAACGGAGGCCCCTGGGTACCATCCTTTCTCTGATATATTGTTCGAGAAAGGCAGTATCCCATTGGAGATGAATTTCGCTTATCATGAGATTTTTAAGTCACATGAAAAGACCTCCTATTTCTGAGTCAGGGTTGGTAACCACAAATACACCTTCTGTGTTTAAGGACCTAGCAGTCCTATAATCAAATACATCCATGGTATGAAATAATGTAAAGAGAAAACAAAAAAGTAGTGAAAACAAAATATAGTGAAGGGAGCAGCAACAATCCAATGTGTCAAAAACGTGAAATCAAGGAAGGGAATAATTATTGCGCTACCCTAAAAAATGAGGATGGACAGTGAGTGAGTAAGCTGCTACAAACCATGTGACAAGAATGAATACCATATATTAAATAAATGTAGCGCTAAATCAACATGTATAAGTGATTAATGTGCACGTGCATATAATGTCCCAAATAATGCCGTGTGGCTGTCAACACAAAAGTCCACAATCAGGGTAAATGATCCATGTGGCAATACATGCAACTTCTCAACGATGTACTCAGAAGTCTTCAAGGTAAGTAAAAAGATGGAATACGCTTACCAGCTGAGTTGGATTCTATTGCCATAAGCATAGAATCAGTAAGACTTTGTGCCACCAAGGGCAAAAACATGAGGTGATGGAGGCAAGGGTAGAGCCTCTATGGTGGAGGCAAGGGTAGAGCCTCTCTCGGCTATGGATGTCCCTTCTGGTCCACTAGAACTGGGTCAGAGATGGTGTCCACAGATCAATAGTTCCTTGATGAATCAGAACATGTGGAGAAAAAAGGGATACTTCCACATAGTGTAACTCCGTATTTTTATTACTAAAAAATCGCAGTACAGGGAGCAAAAATTAAAACGTGATCACGAATAAAAGCAGTGTATGAGGTAAATAAAACCACCCTATGCGTTTCGATCAAAACGATCTTCAACAGGGGTATATGAGACCCTCATAACACTGCCAATATTTATAAAATACAATAAACCATCAAACATATTCAAGGACCAATCAGCTGTCAAACATTGAACAATGATAAATCTGATTGGCCAGGGGTAGGGGTCATATAGCTAGCACTGATTCGCCCCCTCCTCTAAGCCTATCAGTATACTTATAACAAAGAAATTGGTAAGTTTCTGGCCAATATCACAGGACGTCTCATACTGATCGCCTGTGATTGGCACTTAGCATAGGGCGTGTATATGCTGGGAAGTCCTGAAATAAAACCGGGCTCCCACATCTAACGCCGCGACCCGGAAGTATCACAGGACGGACGTGGAGGTTGCCCAGCAACCCACCACGCTAGATGCGGAAAGCGCGCGAAATCACACCACGTGATCGCGCGGCCGTCATGTAAGACCCGGACCGCCCCACGTGTTGACAACATCCATCACGTGCGGGCAGTGCCTACAAGTTGCTGGGCAACCCCGACGCGGCATCAGGGAGAGCCAGGAATGACGTAGGCGCATCAACACCGCAGTCACCTGACTCTTCAGGTCTGTCACATGACCCGATGCACATCGAGAATATCAATCCATTAGGAAAGATGGTGCACAATCCAAATAGAACAATATTGTTGACCCAGAAAATAATAAATATAATACATACAGGTGGGACTGAACCCATGGTAGAATTAATATCTAATATACAGAAGAAATAAAATACAATAAATGTGAAAACATGTATATGTATACAAATCAAAAAAAAATCAAAAAATCAAAAAAAGAGGGAAAGGGGGGGGGAGAGGAAAATAGGCCATACCAGTATAAAATCATAATTAATAATGTACAGTAAACGGAATGATTGTATACTGGCAAAAGGGGGGGGATAAGTCTTAAATCACCTGGGTCAATGTAAACCATGTAGAGCAAATTGATCTAAATGTATAGAAAAATTAGGAAAGATTGATAAATGCGTTCAGATCCCACTCCACATTGAGCCCAAAAGGAAAATAAGATCTAAGCTCATGTATCCAATACGTTTCTAACCTAGAGACCCCTCGTACACGTGACTCCCCCCGCCAGTGGGGGACAAATTTGTCGATCACTTGGAACGTACTACCCGAGGGGTCCCTATTATGGTGGAGTAGGTAATGTCGGGGTACAGTGTGTTTGTCTTTGCCACCTTTGATACCTGCAATATGTTCATTAACACGTGTGGTGAATGTTCTAATGGTCCTACCGACATATTGTTTCTTACAGGGACAAGTAATCAAATATACCACATATTGAGTGGCACAGGTAGCGAACTCTTTCATGTGATAAATATAGGAAGTGGTGGTAGAAATAAAAGTATCAGTTTTACGTCCCAATAAAGTGTTATGTGCACATACGTTGCATCTGCGACATTGATAAAAACCTTGACTCTGTTGGAAGAATGAAACTTTCTTTGGAGGGTCTATAATATTAGGGGCAATATGTCCCTGTATGGAGCGAGCACCTCTAAAAATGACTCCTGCATTATCGGGTAGCTCGGGGCCTAGGAGTCGATCACTTTTAAGAACTTTCCAGTGTTTTCTGAGGATGGCCTTTATCTCCTTATATTGAGTAGAGTATGTAGTAAAGAAAGACCATTTAGCTCTGGAATCTGAAATATTAGAGGTGCGTTCTACCAGAGTAGAGCTCCTATCAACCTGTGAAACTTTATAGATCTCTGCATCAAGGTCTCCCGCCTTATAGCCTTTGGCAACAAATCTCTCTTTTAGAATATGAGATTGGGCAAAGTAGTCAGATATTTTTGAACAATTACGACGCAGCCGTAAGAATTGGCTGCGTGGAACCGACCGTAGCCACTGTGCATGATGGCAACTATCAGACGGGATGTACCCGTTTCGATCCGTGGGCTTGAACTCAAGATGTTGGTCAACGACCATAACTTCAAGGTCCAAAAAATGGATGGAGCTCAAGCTGGCCTCGTAGCTGAGAGAAATCCCGCGGTCATTGGCATTCAGAACTCTCATAAATTCATCCAAAGACTCACGGCTTTCCTGCCATAGGAGGAGGATGTCGTCTATATATCTAACCCAAAGAACCAATTCTGGTCTCTGGTAGGCATAGACGACATCCTCCTCCCACTGGGCCATGAAAAGGTTGGCCAGACTCGGGGCAAATTTAGCCCCCATGGCCACACCCTTTCGTTGTATGTAAAATTGGTTCTGAAACCAAAAGTAATTATGGCCAGTGGCGAAGCGTAGGAGCTGCATGATGAAATTGCGCTGTAACAATGGCAGGGTGTTGTTCCTAGACAGATGTTTCTCAACAGCATCAAACCCCAGACAATGTGGTATGCACGTATATAAGGCAGCTACATCAGCAGTGACCAGAAACGTGCCCTCTCTGAGCCTAACTGGCTCCAAGCGTTGGATGACGTCTCTTGTATCTTTAAGATGAGACTGAGTCAGTTTAACCAACGGTTGGAGGTAAAAATCCACATATCTCCCTTATGGTTTTCAGAGGCCTATAGAAACCCATACAGGTTATCAAGAAGGAAAAGAGGGACCAGAGGGGGGCGGAAGGCTAGAAGCCAAAAGAAAAAGAGTCTGAGAGGTATTGGGATTTTTAATCTCAGTACGGTCCATTTGACGGAAGCCGAGAAATTGGTTCTGGACAAGGGACTGAAATTCGTTCCTCCAAAACCCTTAAATAAATTTGGTACATTTATCGATGTACTCAAATTTACGAGGAAATTAAACATACACAGACATTTTCTGAACTTTCCAAACCTAAAAGGAAAACTTATATTGACCCCCTGATTAAAACAGGACTTAAAGAACTCTGTAATAGGAAGAATCTTGTCATAAGACCCTCTGATAAAGGCGGGGGTATTGTAGTCCTCAACAAGGAAGATTATGTTGGGGAAATGCTTAGAATTCTCCAGGATCGAGACACATATACCCCCATCAATTATAACCCCACCCATAAATTTAAACGTACTTTGGTGGAGTTGGTTGATGAAGGGTACTCTTTGGGGATTCTAAATAAAAAGGAGAAAGACTATTTAGTACCCACTGTTCCGCGGATTCCTGTGATTTATTATCTCCCAAAGGTCCATAAGGACCCGGTCAATCCCCCTGGCAGACCCATTGTCAGTGGGATCGACTCGGTCACTTCTAGGATAGGGAGATATGTGGATTTTTACCTCCAACCATTGGTTAAACTGACTCAGTCTCATCTTAAAGATACAAGAGACGTCATCCAACGCTTGGAGCCAGTTAGGCTCAGAGAGGGCACGTTTCTGGTCACTGCTGATGTAGCTGCCTTATTTACGTGCATACCACATTGTCTGGGGTTTGATGCTGTTGAGAAACATCTGTCTAGGAACAACACCCTGCCATTGTTACAGCGCAATTTCATCATGCAGCTCCTACGCTTCGCCACTGGCCATAATTACTTTTGGTTTCAGAACCAATTTTACATACAACGAAAGGGTGTGGCTATGGGGGCTAAATTTGCCCCGAGTCTGGCCAACCTTTTCATGGCCCAGTGGGAGGAGGATGTCGTCTATGCCTACCAGAGACCAGAATTGGTTCTTTGGGTTAGATATATAGACGACATCCTCCTCCTATGGCAGGGAAGCCGTGAGTCTTTGGATGAATTTATGAGAGTTCTGAATGCCAATGACCGCGGGATTTCTCTCAGCTACGAGGCCAGCTTGAGCTCCATCCATTTTTTGGACCTTGAAGTTATGGTCGTTGACCAACATCTTGAGTTCAAGACCTACTTCAAGCCCACGGATCGAAACGGGTACATCCCGTCTGATAGTTGCCATCATGCACAGTGGCTACGGTCGGTTCCACGCAGCCAATTCTTACGGCTGCGTCGTAATTGTTCAAAAATATCTGACTACTTTGCCCAATCTCATATTCTAAAAGAGAGATTTGTTGCCAAAGGCTATAAGGCGGGAGACCTTGATGCAGAGATCTATAAAGTTTCACAGGTTGATAGGAGCTCTACTCTGGTAGAACGCACCTCTAATATTTCAGATTCCAGAGCTAAATGGTCTTTCTTTACTACATACTCTACTCAATATAAGGAGATAAAGGCCATCCTCAGAAAACACTGGAAAGTTCTTAAAAGTGGTCGACTCCTAGGCCCCGAGCTACCCGATAATGCAGGAGTCATTTTTAGAGGTGCTCGCTCCATACAGGGACATATTGCCCCTAATATTATAGACCCTCCAAAGAAAGTTTCATTCTTCCAACAGAGTCAAGGTTTTTATCAATGTCGCAGATGCAACGTATGTGCACATAACACTTTATTGGGACGTAAAACTGATACTTTTATTTCTACCACCACTTCCTATATTTATCACATGAAAGAGTTCGCTACCTGTGCCACTCAATATGTGGTATATTTGATTACTTGTCCCTGTAAGAAACAATATGTCGGTAGGACCATTAGAACATTCACCACACGTGTTAATGAACATATTGCAGGTATCAAAGGTGGCAAAGACAAACACACTGTACCCCGACATTACCTACTCCACCATAATAGGGACCCCTCGGGTAGTACGTTCCAAGTGATCGACAAATTTGTCCCCCACTGGCGGGGGGAGTCACGTGTACGAGGGGTCTCTAGGTTAGAAACGTATTGGATACATGAGCTTAGATCTTATTTTCCTTTTGGGCTCAATGTGGAGTGGGATCTGAACGCATTTATCAATCTTTCCTAATTTTTCTATACATTTAGATCAATTTGCTCTACATGGTTTACATTGACCCAGGTGATTTAAGACTTATCCCCCCCCTTTTGCCAGTATACAATCGTTCCGTTTACTGTACATTATTAATTATGATTTTATACTGGTATGGCCTATTTTCCTCTCCCTCCCCCCCCCCCTTTCCCTCTTTTTTTGATTTTTTGATTTTTTTTGATTTGTATACATATACATGTTTTCACATTTATTGTATTTTATTTCTTCTGTATATTAGATATCAATTCTACCATGGGTTCAGTCCCACCTGTATGTATTATATTTATTATTTGCTGGGTCAACAATATTGTTCTATTTGGATTGTGCACCATCTTTCCTAATGGATTGATATTCTCGATGTGCATCGGGTCATGTGACAGACCTGAAGAGTCAGGTGACCGCGGTGTTGATGCGCCTACGTCATTCCTGGCTCTCCCTGATGCCGCGTCGGGGTTGCCCAGCAACTTGTACGCACTGCCCGCACGTGATTGATGTTGTCAACACGTGGGGCGGTCCGGGTCTTACATGACGGCCGCGCGATCACGTGGTGTGATTTCGCGCGCTTTCCGCATCTAGCGTGGTGGGTTGCTGGGCAACCTCCACGTGCGTCCTGTGATACTTCCGGGTCGCGGCGTTAGATGTGGGAGCCCGGTTTTATTTCAGGACTTCCCAGCATATACACGCCCTATGCTAAGTGCCAATCACAGGCGATCAGTATGAGACGTCCTGTGATATTGGCCAGAAACTTACCAATTTCTTTGTTATAAGTATACTGATAGGCTTAGAGGAGGGGGCGAATCAGTGCTAGCTATATGACCCCTACTCCTGGCCAATCAGATTTATCATTGTTCAATGTTTGACAGCCGATTGGTCCTTGAATATGTTTGATGGTTTATTGTATTTTATAAATATTGGCAGTGTTATGAGGGTCTCATATACCCCTGTTGAAGATCGTTTTGATCGAAACGCGTAGGGTGGTTTTATTTACCTCATACACTGCTTTTATTCGTGATCACGTTTTAATTTTTGCTCCCTGTACTGCGATTTTTTAGTAATAAAAATACGGAGTTACACTATGTGGAAGTATCCCTTTTTTCTCCACATGTTCTGATTCATCAAGGAATTATTGATCTGTGGACACCATCTCTGACCCAGTTCTAGTGGACCAGAAGGGACATCCATAGCCGAGAGAGGCTCTACCCTTGCCTCCACCATAGAGGCTCTACCCTTGCCTCCATCACCTCATGTTTTTGCCCTTGGTGGCACAAAGTCTTACTGATTCTATGCTTATGGCAATAGAATCCAACTCAGCTGGTAAGCGTATTCCATCTTTTTACTTACCTTGAAGACTTCTGAGTACATCGTTGAGAAGTTGCATGTATTGCCACATGGATCATTTACCCTGATTGTGGACTTTTGTGTTGACAGCCACACGGCATTATTTGGGACATTATATGCACGTGCACATTAATCACTTATACATATTGATTTAGCGCTACATTTATTTAATATATGGTATTCATTCTTGTCACATGGTTTGTAGCAGCTTACTCACTCACTGTCCATCCTCATTTTTTAGGGTAGCACAATAATTATTCCCTTCCTTGATTTAGCGTTGTTCCAGAACCTTGGGCAAGTAAAAATTCCATGCCCCACTTGACCACATTCCAAGCACGGTACTGGTAGCTGAACTTTACTTTTTTGGAATCTCCTGAATGACTGGCTCTCTGTTGCCACAGGATACCACTGGTCATGACCATCAGCAGACAGACTCCTTGGATCCCCGACATCCCAGTTGGCCTGGACGTTGCTTCCACAGATGACCATATTCCTCTTTTTCACACCCTGTTGTCCACCTGGCTTCCTGTTGCCAGAGGCAACCTCTTTCACTTTCCTTTTAACTGGGGATGACATGATTAATTTACCCCAGGTCACAGAGATTTCACACTTGGACAAATTCTCTGGCGTGGCTGGGGCATGTGGTGAAATACCCTCTAGCCATAGAACCCTTTCCCTTGCTTCAGCAAGAATTGCTTCCTTTTTTCTGTTTTGACCGCCCCATCCTTGCTGTCTAACATACCGCAGCTTGCAACACACTTCACATCAGAGAGAAAAAAAAAAAAATTATATGTGATTCTCCTTTCATAGGTACACAACCTGCATGCAACACAGTCCATCAAACTTCTGTGCAATGCTGTTCGCCTGGCTGCCACACACAGCTAGCAGTAGTTCCTGATGTGACTCACCATGGAGCAAGGACAAAGATTCCATTGTCCACACGCCCGCATTCGAGCACCACTGGTGACATTGGGGATTGTTCAGCTCAAGTGGATAGATGCGCTTTGGTGCAGTGAGTCCACATCAGAGAGGCATTTATAGTTAAGGGCCTGGTAGCCCACGTTTATTAAAGCGAAAAACAAAACAAAAGTCCATCCAGGAATCCCACGCAGGGGTCCAAGCTTCAATTAAACACACAAAATCCAAATGAAAATGCTAGCCCACCTGGCTACTCTTCAGCAGTAATGCTGCTATAGGGAACAGGCCCCTCAAACAAGCTGCTTGGATGCACACAGTCTTAGGCTCCTTGGTCACACCCAGCTTCAAGAGCTTCAATGCACACAGCTTCTGGCTCCTTGGATGCACACAGCTTTGAAGCCCTTCAACGCACACAGCTTCTGGCTCCTTGGACGCACACAGCTTTGAAGCCCTTCAACGCACACAGCATCTATTCTCACACAGAGCCACTTACTAACAGCCACTGCTCCAACTCCATCTTCCTCCACTCTCTTTCTGCTCTCACCAGCCCTTCGTTATATGGGCTGTGTGCACCTGGGCACACACCCTGCTGGCTGTCCACAAGACCTGGACACAGAGTTGGAGATCCCGTCCCACCCAAGACTCTGAAGGATCTCCAAATTACAGAGCCCCATAAGGAACTAGCAAAACCTGAAGAAAACTGCCAGAGCAGTTTTCTCCGTTTCAAATTTACACTCTGTAGCTCTGCACTCAGCCAATATGCAGACTCTGTGTCCACTTTAACCCAATTTTCATAGGGACAAAGCCTTGCTCTGCCACAATATATACAGGATCCTACAGAAGTAGCTGCAATTCACGTTTTTTTTCAAATTCCTCATTTGGTGAAAGGCTACGAGATAATCGGCTAGATCTTCCTGAGAACTGTCCCCTTCCTGGCACAACTGAACCCCCACTACCCTATGTGTTCATCGCAGATGAGGCTTTTGCGTTGGGAGAACACCAAATGAGGCCTTACTCCAACAGGAATCTGACTACCCCTAAGAAAGTCTTTAACTATCATCTCAAGAATGGTGGTTGAGTGAAGTTTCGGGAATTCTTGTAACCAAATGGCATTTGTTAAACACACCTATTGCGTTAAACATTGAAAATACAATTACTGCTGTCAAAGCAGCATGAGTGCTCCACAATTATGTCCGGCTACATGATGGGTACTGTTTCGAGGATTCCCTTATGCATGACATGGAAAGTGCACACCTCAGTGCTACTAGGGGATCCTGCGATGGTGCCACTGTACGCAAGCAATTTTCTTCATACTTGGTGAACTAGAATGGCAATTGGAGGCTATTTCCTAACTGCATTGCTAAGTTCTTTAAATATATATTTTGCTGCTGTTGCTTTTTATGTTTTGTTGTCTAAAGCCTGTGTAAAGGTATTGAGTTTCTAAGTTTATAATGCAATGCTATACTGTCATTAATGTTTTGAATACTATTTTTTGGTATCATTTAACCACTTGCCGCCCGCCCTATTACACAATGGCACACGGAAAAGTGGTTTGATACTCCTGATCGGACGTCATATGATGTGATCGGGAATATCGAGCTGCTGCGCGCCCCCGGGGGCGCGCATCGCGGCGATCGTTGTTGCGGGGTGTCAGTCTGACACCCTGCAACACCGATCTAGGTAAAGAGTCTCCGACGGAGACTCTTTACCACGTGATCAGCCATGTCCAATCACGGCTGATCACGATGTAAATAGGAAGAGCCCGTGATCGGCTTTTCCTCACTCGTGTCTGCCAGACGCGAGTAGAGGAGAGCCGATCAGCTGCTCTCCTGACAGGGGGGGTCTGTGCTGATTGTTTATCAGCACAGCCCCCCCTCGGATCCTACCCAGGACCACCAGGGAAGCTGCCCAGGACCACCAGGGAAGCGATCCACACTGGACCACCAGGTATGCCCCTAGACCACCAGGGAAATGTCACTGTGTGCCCAGGAAGCTGCCAATCTGTGCCCAGGCAGCTGCCAATCTGTGCCCAGGCAGCTGCCAGTCAGTGCCCACTGCAATGCCTATCACTGCCAGTGCCACCAGGGATGCCCATCAGTGCCTCATTTTAGTGCCGTGTATCAGTGCCCATCAGTGCCACGTATCAGTGCCCAGCATTGCTGCCTATCAGTGCCCATCAGTGCCCAGCAGTGCCGCCTATCAGTGCCGCCTATCAGTGCCACCCTATCAGTGCCTAGCAGTGCCCAGCAGTGCCGCCTTTCATTGCCCATCAGTGTCGCCCATCAGTGCCCATCAGTGCCAACCAGTGCCACCCAGTGCCACCCATCAGTGCCCATAAGTGCCGCCTATCAATGCCCATCAGTGCTGCATATGAGTGCCACCCATCAGTGCCGCCTACCAGTGCCCATCAGTGCCGCATTTCAGTGCCCATCGTCAGTGCCCATCAGTGCCCGCTCATTGGTGCCACCTCATCGGTGCCGCCGTATCATTGCCTGTCAGTGCCTGTCAGTGCCGCCTTATCAGTGCCCATCAGTGAAAGAGAAAACTTACTTATTTACAATTTTTTTTAACAGAAACAAAAGCAAAACTTTTATTTTTTTCAAAATTTTCGGTCTTTTTTTATTTGTTTAACAAAAAATAAAAACCGCAGAGGTGATCAAATACCACCAAAAGAAAGCTCTATTTGTGGGAACAAAATGATAAAAATTTAGTTTGGGCGCAGTGTAGCATGACCGCGCAATTGTCATTCAAACTGCGACAGCGCTGAAAGCTGAAAATTGGTCTGGGCAGGAGGGTGTCTAAGTGCCCTGTATTGAAGTGGTTAAATAAAATGTGATACTAAACCAATACATTTTTTTTGCTGTAGTGATACTACTACTCGCAAAAGTACTCACCCCCCTTGGCTTTTTACCTATTTTGTTACATTACAGCCTTTAGTTCAATGTTTTTTTCATCTGAATTATATGTGATGGATCAGAACACAATAGTCTAAGTTGGTGAAGTAACATTAGAAAAATATATACATAAAACTATTTTTCAGAAATAAAAAAATTATAATTGGTATGTGCGTATGTATTCACCCCCTTTGTTATGAAGCCCATAAAAAGCTCCTGTGGAACCAATTACCTTCAGAAGTCACATAATTAGTGAAATGATGTCCACCTGTGTGCAATCTAAGTGTCACATGATTTGTCATTACATATACACACCTTTTTGAAAGGCCCCAGAGGCTGCAACACATAAACAAGACACTGTTATGAAGACCAAGGAACTATCCAAACAAGTAAGGGACAATGTTGTTGAGAAGCACAAGTTAGGGTTAGGTTATAAAAAAATATCCAAATCTTTGATGATCCCTAGGAGCACCATCAAATCTATCATAACCAAATGGAAAGAACATGGCACAACAGCAAACCTGCCAAGAGACGGCCACACACGAAAACTCATGGACTGGGCAAGGAGGGCATTAATCAGAGAGGCAGCACAGAGACCTAAGGTAACTCTGGAGGAGCTGCAAAGTTCCACAGCAGAGACTGGAGTATCTGTACATAGGATGACAATAAGCTGCAGGCTTCATAGAGTTAGGCTTTATGGCAGAGTGGCCAGAAGAAAGCCATTACTTTCAGCAAAAAATAAAATGGCAGGGCTTTATGGCAGAGTGGCCAGAAGAAAGCCATTACTTTCAGCAAAAAACAAAATGGCACATTTTGAGTTTGCAAAAAGGCATGTGGGAGACTCCCAAAATGTATGGAGGAAGGTGCTCTGGTCTGATGAGGCTAAAATTTAACTTTTTGGCCATCAAAGAAAACGCTACATCTGGCACAAACTCAACAAATCACATCACCCAAAGAACACCATCCCCAGAGTGAAACATGGTGGTGGCAGCATCATGCTGTTTGCATGCAGAGTTGAGGGAAATATGGATGGTGCTAAATACAGGGCTATTGTTGAGCAAAACCTGTACCACTCTGTGTGTGATTTGAGGCTAGGATGGAGGTTCACCTTCCAGCAGGACAATGACCCCAAACACACTGCTAAAGCAACACTTGAGTGGTTTAAGGGGAAACATGTAAATGTGTTGGAATGGCCTAGTCAAAGCCCAGACCTCAATCCAATAGAAAATCTGTGGTCAGACTTAAAGATTGCTGTTCACAAGTGCAAACCATCCAACTAGAAGGAGCGTTAGAAGTTTTACAAGGAGGAATGGGCAAAAATCCCAGTGGTAAGATGTGGCAAGCTCATAGAAACTTATCCAAAGCGACTTGGAGCTGTCGTAGCCACAAAAGTCGGCTCTACAAAGTATTGACTTTAGGGGGGTGAATAGTTATAAACATTTACTTTTTCTGTTATTTTGTCCTATTTGTTGTTTGCTTCACAATAATAAAAAAAAATCTTCGAAGTTATGGGCATATTCTGTAAATTAAATTATGCAAATCCTCAAACAATCCATGTTAATTCCAAGTTGTGAGGCAACAAAACACGAAAAATGCCAAGGGGGTGAATACTTTTGCAAGGCACTGTACATATATTAACAAAGGTAAGTTATTCAACAACATAAAGTTGAAATGATTCCTATTCTGCAATAGGACTAGATATCAGTGATAGTCTGCACCAGGGTTCTCCATACTCTGGCCCTCCAGTTGTTCATGAACTACAATTCCCATCATGCCTAGTCATGTCTTTTAATGTCAGAGTTTTACAATGCCTCATGGGATATTTATTTGAGCAACACCTGGAGGACCATAATTTTATGATCCCTGGTCTGCACTGATGATCTGCATTGATGACTAGCACTGATGATCTGCACTGATGACTAGCACTGATGACAAGCACATTTGGGGATACATAGTGCATATGAATAACAAACAGACATAAATAAAATAAAGGTTAAACTTACATTTGTCACTATGTTCGTTCATCGACAAAATGTCCCAATTGGCAATACTTATACGGCAGATCTCCATCCAGGCATTGTCCCTCTTCAGCTGATCCCTATAATACGGATACTGTCACTGGACGCTCCAAGTCCAACGACTTGGGGCGACTTGAGGTCTGACAAGTCGGATCCCAAGACGCTGTAGTGTGAACCAGCACTTAGGTAAATCAAGCACCAAAAAAAAAAGAAAAATTAATCTCAGAAAAAAGCATATTTGTTTGAGTTACTAGTTTGAGTATATAGTTTAATTTCACAAGGATAAGGATTTTTATTTGAGTCACTTTAGATTAACTTTCAAACCACTCAGTTGAAAATAACTTTCACCTTTTTTTTAAAAGTAACAGTTCTTAGACTTGTGTGTTAACTCTGTGAATGCTTAATGCTGGCATAGATACATTTTTTGACAGACCTGAAGCTGAAAGGCTGAAGACCGTAAACTCTGGAGAACCAAATGATCTTAGGTTTGGAAGAGAGATGAGCTTTGAGCCTGCACCAAGGCTGTTCACAGTTCGGGTGTCTCACAAACCTGTCTGAACTGGCCAGTTGCCCCGCCTGAATGCCTGTCTTGCTGTTTGTAAACAAACCGGGCAAGAATGTGTAATTTAACAGCTAGAGCACAACCACTGGTAAATGACAGATTCCTGTTTTTTTTTTCGTTACAAGTAGCAGCAGGAATTATTGTGTGGTGGGTCATTGTGGCAGCAGGGTAATATTTTTGGGTTGCAGCTCCTCAATATATCATCTTGTTGTGGTTGACAAGGACTTACAACTCTGGGTGATGTGATTGACATTGGATTTACCTCAAGGGGCAATGCTTTTTAAAAGACTTTGTGTGAGGTGTTGGTGTGTACACTCTTTCTGTGAATAAGTAAAAAAGGGTATTCATGTACCCTGTACTCATTGGGCTGGGGCGCAGATATCTGAGGGCCCCTACTATAAAGGGGCTTCTAGATTCTAATAAATGTCCTCTGCAAACCTTAACATCCCTTTTGGGGGACAGCGTGCCATGCAAAGTGCCATCCTACTGTTGTAAGCCATGTAGTGGTTCAGAAGTGGAAGGCACGTGCACTGTCCCTTAAAAAAAAGGCATGAGTTTAGCCACTTGCTTACTGGGCACCTAAAACCCCCTCCTGCCCAGACCAATTTTCAGTTTTTAACGCTGTCACTATTTGAATGACAATTGCGAGGTCATACAACACTGTACCCAAATTAAATTTTTATCATTTTTTTCCCACAAATTGAACTTTCTTTTGGTTGTATTTGATCACCTCTGGGTTTTTTATTCTTTGTTAAAATTTTTTAAAAAGACCGAAATTAAAAAAAAAATACAAAACCCTTTTATATTTTGTTAATACATTTTGCAAACAGATGAGGCTACACTGATGGGCACTGATAGGCTGCACTTATGGGCACAGATAGGCTGCAATGATGGGCACTGATAAGGCGGCACTGATGGGCACTGATAAGGTGGTACTGATGGGCACTGATAGGTGGCATTGGTGGGCACTGAGAGGTGGCACTGATGGGTGGCACTGATGGGTGGCACTGATGGGCTGCACTGAAAGGCTTTGATAGGTGGCACTGAAGGGCACTAATAGGTGGCACTGATAGGTGGCAGTGATGGGCACTGATGGGTGGCAGTGTTAGACACTGATCGGCACTGGTAGGTGACACTGATAGGCAGCACTTTTAGATGGCACTGATGATGCACTGATTGGCACCACTGGTGGGCACTGATAGGTGGCACCCATGGGTATTGATAGGTGGCACTGATTGCTGGAACTTATGTACTAGTGGGCACTGATTTGTGGTACTGTGGGCACTGATTCGTGGCACTGGCAGGTGGCACTGGCAGGCAGTACTGGTGAGCACATATGAGGCGGCTTCACCTCTTCCATTCAGGACCAATGTCCCTTCAACAGAAGCCGGTGATCGACTTTTTTTTCTCCTCACACTGTCAACGTGAGCAGAAAAAAAAGACAATTATCAATCTTCCGTTTACATCATGTGATCAGCTGTCATTGGCTGACAGCTGATCACATGGTAAGGGGCCAGGATCGACCCCTTACTGCAAGCTGTGATCACCCAAGTCTCATTGACTCGGTGATCACAGTGCGGGGAGCATGCAAAGGGGAGGACGTCTATTGATGGCCTCCTGGCAAAGCAGATCCAAGCTGTAGCCGTAATTCAGCTATAGCGCAGATCTGAAGGGGCTAGCCTTTAAATAAATACCAGATCTCATTATGAAATACTCAGCTTAGATCAAAGCTGTTGCAGTGGCCCCACACACCGATGTGACCGGCGACATGTCTCCCGGAATTATTTTCGGGTTTGCAGGCTCCGGCAATGTGATTGGCAAGAGCCATGATGACATCACTCCTGTGCATGTGCTCAGGAGCCACCGGTTACGGCGCGACTGCTGAAAAAATGGCACGAGTGGCCTGTTTCTTCAGTTCGCATGCGCCAATGATGTTGGTGCAAGGGTATATGGTAAATATCTCCTAAACCATGCAGGTTTAGGAGATATTCACAGTACCTACAGGTGAGCCTTATTATAGGCTTATCAGTAGGTACAAGTAGTGTAACTAGGTTTACAACCACTTTAAACATTGCCACCGGCAAAGGGGGCAGCAAGGTCCCCTTTATGCGAGGTACCGTACGTAAATCATAATAATCTGCATACAATATGACCCATTTCCTAGTAATTTTCCCTGGCACCCCTAAAACCTGCAACCACAATGATGCTTTCTTCCCAGTATTACTATTGCAAATCTCTGGTTTGCTACTGTTTGTGAGAAATCCAGCCAGGGATCATAGGCGACATCATAAACCAAATTTGGTCATGACCAGATTTGATCCAAAAATTACTTTTTATTATGTAGATAAAAAGAATCATACAAATCAAAAGTGTATATACAATACACTTCTTTTGCAGGTACAGACTTTGAAATGAAGACATATATCCTTCAATACTGAGGGCAGATACAGATAATATATGCATGAATTAATTCTATGTAGAGGCAAGACAGGGCATTGTAGAGCCTAGGTGAGGGGGAGTATCCGTGAACCTATCCATAAAATTGGGGTTCTTGACTTCTACCCTGGGCTTACCGGCAAGCCACCCCTATGGGATCTCACTGTGGAGTTGCCTGTATGTCCCGGGATAAAGTTTCCCACTACATCACTTTAGCTCTACTCCTACTCCCATACTGTGCCTCTAGTCACTTCCATTTTGCAGCCTGTTTGTGGTGCTTACACACAAGTAGCCTGTCCTTTATCATGCCTAAAGTCATAATAAAGTCATAGTAAAGTCATAGTACCTTCATAATAAGTCTGCCTCAGAAATCTGCCCATGACAGGTCAAAGTTCTAACTTAAGTTGTACCAATCTAACCTAAAGTGGAGACAAGAGAGCTTCTGGTAAAGGAAGAGGGAGTGAGAAAAGGAAGAGTAGAGAAGGGGGATACTCTCCGAGAGGATCCAACTAACTAAGGAGCTTGCGGTGTGCCCAGATACAGGGGAACGTTACAGTATTTGGCCCATGGTTCCCAAATAGCAAAGAATATTCCACTTTTTTCATTTAGTTTTGCCATGATTCATTCCTGTGCCATTATCCACAAAACCTTCCTCTTAAAACCCTGAAACGAAACGCTACGTTTCTTCCAGGACTTCGCTATGGTAACTTTAGCTCCTAAGAGGATAAAGAATATTAACCACGGTGTAAATTTAGGAAGATCCCCGATTCTCCCATTTAGCAGAGCAATGGAAGGATTAGGGGTTATTGTTTGCTGCGAAATAGTACTGATTGTGCAAAAAACTTTACCCCAATATGATCTGATTCACGGGCAGGACCACCATATATGTATCATAGACCCCTCTAGCTCGCAGCCCCTAAAACATAGGGGGGATGTCCCTGGAAAAATGACAGAAATGCGAGCAGGTACATAGTACCACTGTGTTATGACTTTGACACTGGCTTCTATCAAGGAGATGTTTTGTATACCTTTGAAGGATCTTTCAAACCTGATAGACAGTCCTTCAAAGTCCAGGAGCTGTCTGTGTCCTCCTCCCAGGCCCGAGCATATGCAGGTTTGTCCAAGAGAGATTTTAATGCAGTGTAAATGAGGGATATTCCTCCCCTCTGGACTTCAGTATTGGAGCACCAATGTTCAAAGGGAGTCAAGGAGGGGTTTTCTTGATTGTGCTTCCAAATTGGGTGCAGGTGAGTAATTTGGGAGAATCTGAAGAACTCAGAGGCAGGCATATCTTATTCATTCTGACAGTGAGTCAGCATGATCGGGCCTTGGGGGAAAGAAAGTGACCTATCCTATATAGGCCTTTATCCATCCACCATTTAAAAGCCTTAATGACCATCCCTTGAGGGAAATCCGGATTGTGGAAAAGGTGAGCTAGTGGTCTAATGGGTGAGATTAGATTATGATGCGAAAAGAGACTTGTGCTCAAGGCTATGGAATGGGAGAGGGTGAGTGACAGGATTGCTGGCCTAGCCTTAGGTTCATTCCAGAGAAGGTAGTCGATAGTGTTCCGCAGGGTAGCCTGTCTTTCCATTGAAAGCCAGCTCGGCTTTGAGCCTTTCCCAAGAACCATTGAGATTTGGGAAAGTTGGACTGCCTGATAGTATCACCATAAGTCTGGCAAACTGAGCCCTCCCTGACTTTTTAGGCGGTAAAGGACACTGGAGGGGCATCTGTACCCCCTTCAACCCCAGATAAAGCGGACAATCTCCGATTGGAATTTGTGAAGGATCTTTTTCTTGATCAGTATAGGGAGGGAGTGAAAAAGATATAAAAGGCGGGGGGAGAAGAGTCATTTTTACGGCATTAATTCTGCCCAACCAGGATAGACCACATCTGGCCCACTTATCCAAGTCCTCCTTACATTTTCGAAGCATGGGGGGGTAATTAGCTCCAAAAAGGCTTTGTATGTCTGAAGTTATTCTGATGCCTAAATAGGGAATCTCTGTTGGTGCCCAGGGGAATTCAAAGTTAGTGGAGAGTTGAGTGATTAGCTTTATGGGCTGCTTTGAGTTGAGAGGATAAACTAATAATGTGACCCCTGATTACCGATTTGTGAGCTGCCCATATAGAGGAGGGGGAAACCTCTTCCATCTGGTTGAAATGGAAGTAGTCCTTTATGGCCAATTCTATGCCCAGACAGTTTATTGGATCACTAAGGAGAGACTCCTGTAGTCTCCAACGAGGTGGACCCTTTGAGGGACCTACTTTCTGAGTCACAACCGAGACCATAGTGTGATCGGAAAGCGGAGAATCAATGAGCGAGTAAAGATATGGTCTATCCTGGCAAAAGAGTTGTGCGGTGCTGAGAAGTGAGTGTAATCTTTTTTGTGTGGGTTTGCTTCCCTCCAGATATCGACCAAGCCTTCTTCAAATAGGAGAGCCGCTATTCTAGTACTCTGTTTGGACGGGCGTTTAGATTTAGATTTCCTGTTGGCTAGTCTATTAAGCGCGGAGTCAAAGGCGGTGTTCGAGTCCCCTCCTATAAATACTGTACCTTTAAGGTGGACCTGTAGTTTTTTAAGCAGAAAGTCAAAGAACTTTCTTTAGCCTTTGTTAGGTGCATAATAAGAAACAAATGTATAAATTTTGCATCAATATGGCCCGACACTAGCCGGAATGACCCTGGGGATCCACTATCTTCTCAGGTTGTGAAACATTTAAATGTTTGGCGTAGCAAATGGCCACACCCTTGGTTTTGTTTTCAGCTGAGGCCAAGAAGAATTTGGGATAGTGCTGATGGAGAAATGAGGGTTTGTAGCTCACCGGGAAATGTGTCTCTTGTAGAAGCAGAACGTCAGTGTGCATAGAGTGGTAGGACTGGAAGATCTTTCTGCGTTTAATTGGAGAATTTAGGCCTTGGGTGTTGTGCGATATAATTCTAAGAGGATGGTGCTGATCCTTTATGCTTTATGCTAGCCATAGTCCAGAGGGGAGAAAACTATCCCCATACACTGTGACTTACCTACTCCTAGGGAGTGAATATAATTTCTAAGCCATGGTGACATGGAGACATGGTGTCCGTTCGGGCCTGGGATGTGGAGCCAGAGACCTCCCTTGAGTCCGGTAGAACCTATGGCGACATACGGGAGAGTAGAAAAGGAGGGGAGGGAGAGAGAAAAGAGATAAAGGATAAGAAGAGAAAATAATGGTGAGCATTGAACAAAGAACAACCAGAAATTGTTAAACATAACCGATAATTGTACTGAGGTAATTGGGGAAACCAACCTCACCCAACCCAAAGAGTAGGAAGGACTGTCATTCCTACCCTTGTGTCCACTTGGACCTGAGCCTCCCTAAAACGGGGAGACCAATTAGAGCCCAGGGGAACCAAAGGAATTCCTGGAATCTAGTGTCGGCACACTGGGTCCACCACAGCCCCAGTTCCTCTAAACATGATAACTGAAGACCACAGTTGGGTCTATTAAGAGCATATGACAGAGCGTTCAGTAAACATGAGTAGTCCTAGTAAATTATCTTATGATAACATGAAATATGAAAAAAATACCCTGGATCACGGGAATACACGGGTCCCCCCTCTAAATGTCAATAGGCAAAGTAACCCCGAACCTGGTAGAACCCGAGGGGAGAGCTCCCCCCTTGTAGCCATTCCTACCAGGGAACCAGTGCCCATATAAATGCCCCATGGGCCCTGGGACATTAGGGGGCCTGAGTCACCAGAGGATAGGAGATCAAGACTCGCTATGAGCAGCCCGTGAGTGGTAGCATACCAAAACCCGGGGGACGGGGGATACCCCCAAGCCTGGGCCATCCCCCCAAGGGAACCCCGGGAACATGACTCCCCCTTCTGGAGACCATTTGGGAGAGCCCCCCCTCCCCCAGGGCCTGTTGAAAAAGCCCATTTAACTAAATTTTGCCATGTGATCAAAACATTCCATAAATCAGCATGGAGAAAAAGAAAATAAAAAAGAGGAAAAAAATACCAGACCAAGTTGTGAGAGTCAGAGTCCCGGATCAGATAGAACAATAGAAAACAAAAACACTCTTCTAAAGGTCAAAATTCAGACGCCAACCACCCATGGTGGATCTTTGAGCCAAGTGAGATAGGTAATGATTCATGTGGGGAAATTTTCTTTCGTCCTCTTGAAACTTTGTTTCAGCCAGGAAGGTTGTAGAGGGCTTGCTGGAGGCAGTCTTTAAGTGGAAGATGGAGTACCTCTGCTTGACTGTGATGAAGAAGGATCCTGAGGGATGAGGCCCAGATGAAGGAGAAGACGTTCACCCTCAGCAAAGTTAGAGAAGCTACAGTTTCTGCTCTTGTATGAGAAATTTAGTCTCAGCGGAAACGACCACCTGTAGGGAATCTCTTTCTCTTGCAGTAGCTGAAGTAGAGGTTTCAGGGCTCTTCTCTTCTGAACTGTGTAAGGGGACAGATCAGAAAAATCTGAATTTTATGGCCATGTACGGTTAAGTCATTCAAATTTCTAGCTTTCCGCATAACTTCCTCCTTAACGGAATAAAAATGGGGCTTGACTATTATGTCCCTTGGGAGGCCGTCTTAACGGGGACTTTGCAGAGCTCTGTGGGCCCTATCCAGCTCCAAATGGTGCTCCGAGATCTCTGGAATAAGATCTTTGATGAGGACTTTGATGACAGAGTGTACCTCTTTCTCCGATTCAGGGAGCCCCCTTACTCTGAAGTTATATCGTCTCGATCTGTTCTCGAGATTGTCAATCTTTGCGAAAGCCGTCTCGAGTTGATCCTGCATGTCTTGTAGTCTAGCAGTATTCTGGTTGATCCTTGCCCCTGCTTGGTCTGCTTTTTTCTCCATATTGTCCAGTCTGAGCCCAAACTGCTGCATGTTAGCATGAATGGAGGATGTGATCTGGGCTGCGTTTTGTGCCAGGCTTTTAGAAAGCAGCTGAGCAATGGCCTCCATCATGGAGGGAAAGTCAGTAGGGGTGGGGGCAGCTTCGTGTGCTTCGCTGACTGAAAGCAATAGGCCTGTATGTGGGTCTATCATGGGGGTGGATGGGAGGCCGGCATGCAGGCTGCATAGAAGGGATTCAGTGGAAGCTGGTGAATGGACCTGTGGTAGCGGTGAGTCCACGGTACCTGGAGACTGCGGTGGGGCACAGTCTTGATCCGCTATAGATTCCTCTGCTGCTACAGCCACATTGTGTCTCGGAGGAGCGGCGGCCATCTTGGAATAGCTGATCAGTCTGCTCACGGCCGTCATCTGGCTCGATAGGCTCCTCCTGGCAGAACCCGCCAACATCAGTTGATTCCCGGGGGCTTCACACACCCGGGGGTGCCATTCACAAGTGGTGAGGCGCTCTGTCTGCTCCCGAGGAACGAAAGGGGCTGGGGTGGAGCGGAGCTTCAGAGGCTACTGGCCATCTTGGAAGCTACCGCGCATGTGTCTCTTGATCCAAAAATTAGACATTCTATCTGCTAAAAAACTTAACCAAAACGTGCATTCTATGCATCCAAAAATATAGAAGGTTTACCAAATCAAATCATTATTCAACCAAAAAAATAATGTCAAAGCAATAACGCCAAGGCCAATAATAAATAACAAAATATCTCCTCCGATTACGCAACATGTCTGGTTGACGAACGGCCATTCAGAACCGAACTGAAAAGCATTAAATGAAAAGCGCAAACTGAAAAGCGCTAAATGAAAAACGTGAAAAGAAAAGCGCAAATCAACACTCACCAAACTTCTACTAACACAAAATTAGCAGAAGGAGCCCAAAGGGTGGGGCTAAAGAGCTGAAAAAACACGTAGTACATCTAGTATGTCAGTACGTTCATAATTGTTGGCCAACATTTGTGTGACCATGTGTATGCAAGATAAGTTTGAGCAAATACCCTACTGACCAAATTCCACGGTTTTGGTGGCCAACAATCCGATCGTGTGTACGAGGCATTCAATTTTTTGCTTTCAGTGTAGTCTGTGTTTTTGATATGTTTGTGTGATTTTTGTGACATTTTCATTGATTAAAGTTTATAACTGAGGATGAGACTGCGGGTGCCTCATTCCCTTCCTCCCTCTAGAACTCCTTTGGGGCTCTCCCCACCTTTTTGTACTGGGTGCACACAAATTTAAGGTTTGGATATCTATTTATTTGGTGCAAACTTGTCTTTTATATTTGTTTATTTATATTATATAAAAATGTGGGTAGTTTTTTTGCATTTATTTGCCCTAAAATTCACTTTAGTGTATTTTTTTTTTGCAGCAATTTTGCTTTTCCTAGAGCTTTGCGTTAATAACATGTGACATAAAAAAATTGGAACTACCTCTATTTTATTCTCTAGAGTGTCTGCTTTCAGAAAATATATAATGTTATATGACATAAAATAATTTTTGAATCATGTGTGCAAAAAACACAAAAACAGCTCTGGCAGCGAAAGGGTTAAAAGATTTGTGTATTTTCAATGCCTTGTAAGCTGACTTAGAAGACCATATCACCACTGAATCGTATTAAAAAAAAACAGTTTGCATTGGTTCATGTCCCTCGTGGCCTTGCCCAGCCTACCCTTGTCTTTTAAAAAAAAATAGCTTGCAAATTAGTCTTGAAAAAGTTCAGAAAAAAAATATTTGATTCCCATAGACTTCCGTAGGTTTCAGCGCCATATTCAGGGTATGCTGATTTAGATGTAAAATTATGTACACTATTGCCTATTCTGATTTTAAAGATAATCCTCCTGTATTCACAAATGTGTGTTAGTATGCTAATTTACTGAGATATCTAATGTGCAAATGAAGCTATAGGCCGCTATCAGCTGACTCTGGGTCACACAGGAGTATAAAAATAAATGTACTGGTCTTCCCAGGTCCCTCAAGTAGCCTTGTTAAACCTTCCTATAGAAAAGGCTTCCAAAAGCGAGAGGCAACTCATTCATTTTATATTCCTGGGAGCTAAATAGACTATAGCAAGAGCATGGAAGCAACTCTTTGTTTCCTGTGCCATGGGAAAAAGAAAATCTCGTGGATCATGGCTCAGGAGAAGATGATCAGTATCTTACAGGATACAGTTTGGAAGTTTGAGGCCACTTGGAAACTGTGGGCTGAATATATGAATATATCCCTACCTCAGTATGTCTTAGACCATGCCCCCAGGGGTGATACGGTGGGACATCTAGATTCTACTTCTCTTTTCTTTCCCCACTTTTCCTCTATCCTCCCTCAACAACCTCTTCTATCGTGGAGTTAATATGTGTTTAGCTCAGGTACAAGATGCCTCAGCTACAGTGGGTGCAGGATATACAACAGGAGAGTCTTGGGGATACTTTTTCCCCTTTACCTACAAAGTAGGAGGCTCCACCCTGGAGGGGTACACTGAACGCCTAATATATATCTTTCTTAACTGTTCCTGAGTACAGTCCTTTTGTTAAAGCTAATCTGGGCTTAGCTGGTTTGTCTTCTATGTGCTCACAACTGATATATCTTAATGAGATAAGTTGAATCTTGATTCTCTATGTCCATTGATTCGAGATATAGGGTCAGGAGGACCCACAGGACACAGTGGACGTAACCCCACAAGTTGGCCCCACCCTCTCCTCACTCTAGAGGATGGGTCGAGCCTACTGAGCTTAATTCCCCTCACTGAGTTTTAGCTGGACCTCCTTGACCATACTTTTAGGCCTAGGATGACCACACTTGATAATGACCAATACTTTGATTGTCATTGAGACTGATCCAATCTATTGATAAAATCTGTGTTAGTAAGATGCTCTCCCTCCAGAAATGCATTTCTGACTCACATATCTGCAGGGCCGAAGCTCCCACTAGGTGAATTAGGCAGCTGCCTAGGGCGCACTGCCACCTAGGGGTGCAGCCACAGCTGCTGGGTCCCCTCCAGAGGATCGGTTCCCCCTGGTGAGTGGCGGGTGGTGCCATGAGGAGTGTAGCGGGAGGGGGCTCCCGTGGCTCCATCTGGCTGGCTGCAGAGTTGCTGGGTGGGGAGAAGGAGCAGGCAGACCCCCTCTTCCCCGGGGCCAGGGGCAACCATGCTGATGCCCAGCAGTCGTGGGTGTCATCTCTCTGCCCACCCCGCCTCTCTCCCTGGGTGATATGCAGCCATTTGAGGAGCAGGGCGGGCGGCATTGTGCACAGTGACAGCTGGGATGGATCCACCCAGGTCCGGACTGGCCACCATAAGACACACTGTAAGAGAACTATCGTTGTGATCTGGGCGCACTCGCGCACGCATGAGAAACTTTGCGGATCACAGACATGCCAATGCGCGTATGTGAAGGACTGTGCGCATTCGTAGGAGCGTGTCTGCGCATCCCTTTGGCGCCAGACAGCCTATTTAAGGGGCGCACTTACTTGTAACAGATGCTGACTGATCTTCAGCTGTTCCTGTACCCGTATCCTGTTGAATCTGCTATTACCTGCCTGATATCCGTTGCTGAACCTTGGCTTTCCTTGACCCTGCTTCTGGACTCTCCAATGCTTCTGATTATTGGCTCCTGATCCCGGCTTCCTATTTGACCCTGTTCTTGCACGATGACTTGATAACTTGCTGCCCGCCTGCTACTGAACCCGGATATCCTTGTGACTTCACCTCTGTCTCTTGTTTGGCTCCATGCTGTCTTCTGGGTGCCCACAACTAAGTTCCTGTGACCTGCTACATCTTTCTGCCTTCCAAGAATCGCTTCATCTGCTCCAAGCTTCTGAGGCTGCTTCTGCAGGCACTCGTGTTCCTCCTGTCTCTTGGGTCCTTCTGTCTCCACTTTCAGTGGGACCCGGGTTGGAGATACAAGAGAGGCTGACCTTGTCACTTCAGACTCTGACTAGGTATGTGACACACACACTGGGCCGAGGCCGCTGGGTCACCTGTCCGGAGGAGCCCAAAGCAAAGCTGCTCCTGCAGCCTGCCCTGCTTACCCAGCCTCTCTGCGGCTGGCCGGCCGGCGGAGCCCGGGGGTGGGACAGAATAATCAGCTTATCTGGAGCTGGAGGAGGTCTCCCGTGCATGAGCTGTGAATCACAGCCTGTAGGAGACCCTATCTCCTCATCCTGGGTCTGGTGACACTGACTGCCGTCCGCTGCCTGGCATGTGGAGGGAGCTGGAAAGAAGTGCCCCAAGGTAAGAACTTATCAGATGGTGGGGGGAAGCACTGGGGATCCACTTGGATGCACCTCTTCTACTTTTCACCTGGCTCCAACCTCCCTCCACCTGCCTGCACCTCCTCTCCTGTCCACCTGTTTTCATCTATCCACCTGGCTGCATGCACCCCCCTCCTGTCCACCTGGCTCTATCCATCCACCTGGCTGCCTGCACCTCCTCTCCTGTCCACTTGGCTCCATCCATCCACCTTGCTGTCTGCACCACCCCTCTTGTCCACCTGGCTCCATCCCTCCACCTGGCTGCACCCCCCTCTCCTGTCCACCTGGCTACATCCTCCCTCCACCTTGCTGCACCCCCTCTCCCGTCCACCTGGCTCCATCCCTCCACTTGGCTGCACCCCCCTCCTGTCCACCTGGCTCCATCCCTCTACCTGGCTACACCCCCCTCTCCTGTCCACCTGGCTCCATCCCTCCACCTGGCTGCACCCCCCGGCCACCTGGCTCCATTCCTCCACATGATTGCACCCCCTCTCCTGTCGACCTGGCTCCATCCTACCTCCACCTGGCTGCACCTCACCTCTCCTGTCCACCTGGCTCCATCTTCCCCCCACCTGGCTGCACCCCCTCTCTTGTACACCTAGCTCCATCCTCCCCCCACCTGTCTGCACCCCCCTCCTCTGTCCACCTGGCTGCATCCCTCCACCTGACAGCACCCCCTCTCGTGTCCACCTGGCTCCATCCTCCCCCCACCTGGCTGCACCCCCCTCTCCTGTCCACCTGGCTCCATCCCTCTACCTGGATACACCCCCCCTCTACTGTCCACCTGGCTCCATCCCTCCACCTGGCTGTACCCCCCTCCCCTGTCCACCTGGCTCCATTCCTCTACCAGGAGTTCTGGTGCTAATATTATTTGATTAACTTTTATTTTTTTTGGGGGGGGGGGCACAATTAGCTGGTCTCACCTAGGGTGCAAAATAGTTTAACACCAGCCCTGATCTGCTCATACTTCTCTGAAACATGGTCATGTACTGTGAGCTAATACTACTAATGTTGTAATTTGTACTTCAGTTGTTTGTTCTGAATTTTCTCAATAAAAACTGATTGAAAGTAAAAGTAAATTTACTGTTATGACCCACAAAAGAAGTAAGGCCGAAGAGCTTGTATTTTTTTGGCCATAAAAGCTTTAGATTTTTGCTGGGGTTTTAATTTTTCAATAAAAGACTTGTCAAAAACTTGTAGGTGTGTGTTTATTTACAACTGACTTATTTTTTTTGAATGAGTGGGGGGATAGCTAGGGCCCTTTATCTTAAAGGGGCTTCCAGATTACAATAATTCTCCCCTGCACTACCACAGCCACTGAGCCAGGGTTGTGGGGAAGTGGCCCTTGTCCTTATAAACATGCCCCCCCAAGTTGAGAATGTATGGCCGGGTTTGGTCCAGAAGCCCCCCAAGACAGAGCAGATTCCATGCTGTATACTCAGATTAAGGTTTGTGTATAGACTTGGGGGGACAAAACACCATTTTTTATTTTTGGGGGGTTCACCATAAAATTCATACCAGATCCGAAGGGTGTGGTTTAGATTTTGAGGGTTGCCCTTAAAACCCATACCGATTTTTAGGGGGATCCTGTGTTCTATAACTGCATCTTCCTAAAAATTCATACTGAATCTGAATTGTCAAACATTGTTTTAGGGGGACCCTATGTCATTTTTTTTACTGTGTATAGCACTTTTCCCTGCAAGCCTACATTATTTTGTAAATAATCTAAAGAGTACCCCACCAAAAATACATATCAGACCCTCATCCACCTTGATGGGCTATATACAGTATATTTGGAAGGTCTGAAATATATATGTATTTGGAGGGTTCCTTTGCATTATTTACAAAAAAAATGAAGCTTGCAGGAAAGTGTGAATTAACATCAAATTTAAACATTTTTTTTCTCTGTAAATGTCACTCGTGTTATGTTACTTTGCTTACATGGTAGAGATGTACCACATTATAAGCAAGTTTAGAGGACCCTCCAAACAGTTTTTTAAAGGAATAGTGCATTTTTAAAGTTGTACTCAAGGGGGTCCCAATTCAACATTCAGACTTTTGATATGCTCAGCCAAACCTCCGCAAACCAAACCCAGGTCTGTTTAGCTCATCCCTTTTGTTGATACATGACAAAGTAGAAATCAATAAAAAAAATCTTCTTGTTCTATTTTTTTACTTCATAATATGTTGCTCATACTGCACATCCAAGTGTAATGTTGGTGGTGTTGGTGTAATGGTTGACTTTATTACAAAATAGTTTATGGGTCTGTACATTTTTGCAGTATGTATTTTTTTTTTTTTTACAGTGATGTATGTTGCAAGAAAAAATAAAATGTCCCTGAAAGCATCAAGCTTTATATATAGTATAGATTTTTTTTGTGATGGTTTGTGATCTTAGTTCAATACCAGGCAAGCATCTAGACCAATTACCCCAATTGTATAGGGAAGAGAAAAGAATGTAATTCTAACAGCAGTTCAACAGCTGCCAACCAAACATAGTTGTTTGCACAGTATTTATGAACAACCTAGCACAATATACACAATATCATCAAAAGTATTGGGACACCTGCCTTTACATGCACATGAACTTTAATGGCATCCCAGTCATAGTCTGTAGGGTTCAATATTGAGTTGGCCCACCTTTTGCAGCTATAACAGCGTCAATTCTTCTGGGAAGACTGCCTACAAGATTTAGGAGTGTGTCTATGGAAATGTTTGACCGTTCTTCCAGAAGCGCATTTGTGAGGTCAGGCACTGATGTTGGAGGGAAGGACTGGCTCACAGGCTCTGAATTAGAGCAGAGACTGCAAGCCAGGATCTGGTAGTAGAGGAGATCTAGAGTTTTTTCCTACTGTGAAGTCTGGAGATCATATGATCATCACATTGCCTCAACAATAAACAGTATAGCACCAGGAGTCAATGCGCTCAGTCTTTCTATTTTATCTTTGCAGATCTCCCACTGGTTGACAGAGCAGCGCGGCTCACTACATACAAACAGAGTTAATCCCTTCCTTGGTGAACACTTCAGATCCCCCAAAAAACATTTTTTTTAATTGCACAGGACTAATCTTTTTTCTGTGGATTTTTTAATTATGTTCTTATTTTTACTGTTTTTAAGACTCATTGGACTTTAGTATTATGTTGGTATTTTTTATTTAGTCCCAATACTTTAGACAATATAGTGTAGCTGTGGTTGTCTTTAGTTTTATTTTTTTTTTCTGACTGGGGAGAAGCCAATTCATCCTGATAGGACTAAAAGATTTCCTTTTTGAAACCATCAAATGTAGTTGGATCAAATACCTGGATCAACCACTTTACTTGTTCATTTTACAGAAATTATAGGTAGAGGTGCACCTTCTAGTAAAGGCATTGTTGACATTTAGAAACATGGAATGCCATCATCTGACCACCCTAAAGGTTTTTTTTTCTTCGTTTTTTTTTTCATTTAGCTTTGTTTTTACCTTTTTTATTTTAGAATCTTGCCTACCAGACCATTACTTTTACATTCACCATGAACTGTCACTATTTAAACAGAACACTTTTGCAGTTTAGTTCCAATGTAGATGATACTGAAAGAATCAACACTAGCAGAGTAGTTTTGGTTCAGAAAGATACCTCTTCAGAAAGATACCTCTTCTAATCTCTAGGAAACAGAAGCAGTTATCATGCTTCTGCTGAGTTTAGAAGCATTAAATCAAATGTTCCTTCTGTTATTCTGCAGGAACATGGAGGTTTTCATAGGAACTAATATGCAGCATTTTTTTTTACCATTCTTGTCTATCTCTCCTTCCAGACTGACAAGGGATGTTCTGTTTAAGCCACAGCAGTAAGAGGGAGGGAGAGAGGAAGAGAGGGAGAAAAAATAAATACAATTAAAGGTAGATAATGTAGTCAGCAAAGACACATTAATATTAAACTCTTGGGGATTTTAAGACTGAACCCAAATGTATATGGGAAACTGTGCAATTTCAAGTCAACAAAAAACAAAGGTATTGTCTGAAGTTTGAATACACTATATCCATTACATTTCACTTTGTGTCATATGGAAAAAGGAAATGTCATACTAAAAAATATATATAATGTATGGGAGTTCTAAGTAATTCTCTAGCAAAAAATACTGATATTTAAATGTAAACAACAAGTATCAGGCTGGGTCTTTAAGTGGTTAACATATGGATAACTATATAAAATATATTTGTTTATTTTAACACATCATAAAATAATCTATTAAAACCATCATCTAGAGCTGCTCAAACATTTAGTAATCAAAATCCATGGGGTACAATTTTCTCATATTTTACTAGTAAGAAAAATACAGAGTGCATTATTTATTACTTTTTATTTTCTTTCTTCAAGATTGGCACCTATAGATCCTGTCGGAGAAGATGTCCCTGGGTATGTCTGAGGGGGGTGGCTGTACAACCTTCCAATAAAGTGGTGATTTTTTTTAATCAATAGTTTTTATTGGTTTTAAAACATAACAAGTTATTGATACAATAGCAGTTAGGTTGTATAGACAAAGTCATATATACAGAAGAGCTTATCAGACAAAAAAGGTTAGCTACATTTGCAACAATTTGCGTCAGTATGCTCATTAGGGATCTTATATTAATTATCTATTGTATCCTAATATAGTTCCAATAATTCCTCTAATAACACATTGTATGAAAATTGCGTGGTTTGGGACAGTTAGAAATACTGTAAAAGCATTTTTAAACATTTCTTATTGGAATTATTGTATAAACATATGTAAACTGAACAGAATTAAAGTAACATACAATTTTCCTTATCACAGTTAGACTAGAACTAAATTAAAATCGAAAGGATTGTTTTCCCATTGATTATGTAAGAATTATCATCTTCAGGTGTGTTCTTTATACCAAACCATGCATGTTTTCCACTGTCACTCTGCCACAGAGAGTCGGTTTTGTGTAGAGGCAAACATCATTCCATATACAGCATGAGTGTGAGTAGTCGATATTACTTCTTGTATATTAGGGGCCATCTGTTTTTTCCAATGGCGAGTTAGTACTAATCTGGCACTTAACAGAATATGGGTGGCTATTGTTCTAGACTCTATTGGGATTGTTTCAATGTTTAGTGATAGAAGAGCCAGATCGGGTGATAAATTAACATGGATTTTTAAGATTTGTTTAGGCAGATGAAACACTGCTTTCCAGTATTGGGTTATTACTGTGCATGCCCATAGAGTGTGATACAGGGTTCATACCTGCCCACAATTCCTCCAGCACAAGGTAGAGGAGTGTAAGGCAAATTTTGCGATTCTATATGGGGTCAAGTACCAGCTTAACAAAATTTTTTGGGCTAATTCCCAAAGATTTACACTCCTTGTAGCTGCATATGTCATTCTGAGAGCCTTTTGCCAATGGTCTGGTGTGCAAGAAACCCCCAACTCGCTCTCCCATGCCAACATAGCAGACGTTTTAGTATACACCTCCTTGTTATTGAGCATCCTATAGAATAGCGATATACCCTTGATTCTAGTGTTTATATTAGAGTAGAATTGAATTATGTTCCATGGGAGGGTTATTACAGTCATTGGGAATGAACAAAGGAAGTGGGTGTTTTGTAAGTACGTATAATAGTCACGAGAGGTAAGTTCAAATTCTATTTGAAGAGATCGGAAGGTTTTTAGGGAAGGACCCACCATTATGTCTTCGAGTTGATTAATTCCTTTTGTAACCCATTTTCCTATGTTTAGGTCAGGTATAGCAACTGATAGACTTTGTATAGGTGTAGGTATTGTTGAGTTTTTGGTATTTTGGAAGGGGTAGGATATAAGTGTATCCCAAGCTTTCAGGGATGCAGCTACTGTTGGGGATAGGTTTGAAGTTTGTGGGATGTTTTGGCGATTTATGAAAAGTAAATGATATGGGGTATGATTTTGTAGTTGGGAGCTTTCTAATTCTGTCCATCTATTATTTTTGGACGCAGGGAACCATTCCTTGATTTGTGTTAATATGGTGGCTACATAATAGTCTTTCAGGAGGACCATCCCTATTCCACCTACACTTCTGGACGTGACTAGTAGTGAAAAGGCACATCTTGCCCTTTTACCTTGCCAGATATATCTGTTTAGCATTGACTGGGTAGTAGCGAAAAAGGAGTCAGGAACAGGAATCGGGAGTGTTCTGAATAGGTAAATTAGCTGAGGAAGGACAACCATTTTAAAGGCCGCCAATCTACCAGTCCAGGAGAGTTCTACTTTAGCTAGAGCTTGGAGTTTTGATTTCATTGTGTCTATAAATGGGATATAATTAGCTTTGTATAGGTCTTCTGTTTTGGGCGTCAGAGTGGTTCCTAAGTATTTTATCCCTACACGTTCCCATGAGTACGGGAATGCTTTGGCTAGTCTTTGTTGCGTTACTTGAGGGACATTTAAACCAAGTATATATGATTTGAATTTGTTCACCTTATAATAGGACATATGACTGAACATTTGTAACGAGTGATGAACCGAAGCCAGGGATTTCTCCACATCTGTGAGCATTAAAATAACATCATCAGCGAATAAGCTGATGACATGTGAGGATTCACGCATTTTAAACACTGATATGAGGGGATGATCATGAATGTAACACGCCAGGGGCTCCATTTTCAAATTAAATAATAATGGAGAGAGAGGACAACCCTGACGCGTCCCGTTTGTGATGTTAAACGGGGTTGAAAGAACTCCAGATGTGAATACCTGGGCAGTAGGGTTCGTATAAAGGGCCATTATTGCAGAAAAAATCGGGCCTGTGAAGCCAAAAGCGGCAAGCACTTTAGCCAGATAACCCCAGTGTATGCGATCAAATGCCTTCTCCGCATCCAAAGCCAGGAGCAGAGAAGGCGTTCCCATCATATTTACGTTATGGATAATGTTTATCAGTCGTCTAGTGGCGTCTGAAGTTTGGCGCCCCTTAGTGAATCCAGATTGATCAGGATAAATAAGGCTGGGAAGTTTGTCTGTTAATCTACGTGCTATTAGTTTTGCATATAATTTCAGGTCATTGTTAAGGAGTGAGATTGGCCGGAAATTTTGCGGGGCAGATGGGTCTTTCCCTGGCTTCGGTATAGTTATTATCAGTGCTTTTAGCATCTCTGAAGGGAAGGAGGAAGAGGCAGCAGCATAGTTGAATACACAAAGTAAATGGGGTGTTAAGATCTGTTGAAATGTTTTATAATATTCCCCTATAAATCCATCCGGACCAGGGGATTTATTGGGTGGTAGTGATGCTATAGCCGTGCAAATTTCCAAAACATTAAAGGGTTGGTTTAATTGTTGAAGCTGAGCTGACATCAGCTGAGGAAGGGATAATTTGGTCAAAAATGTAGTTATCTGGTCGGTAACCGGCTGTTGAGTAAGGGGATCATTCTTCAGATTATAAAGGGATCCATAGTAATCACTGAAAGCATCCGCAATATCTTTTGGATGATGGTGTTTATATTTAGTGCTGGGGTGAATTATGTATGGGATTCTGGCTTTAAATTGACACCCCCGCAAGCGTTGGGCAAGAAGTTTGTGTGATAGGGAGTTTGTGTGATAGGGAGGGTGAGGGTTTCTCTTTATTTTGGGCTTTAAGAACACGGATGCTGTCAGTGAGCTCCTTTACTCATCTCTGCCTCTGCCTCCTTATTCCCACACCAAGTTTAATGAAAATCCCCCTCATGAATGCTTTGTGGGCATTCAAATTATAGTGTGGTCAGGTACAGAGTCTACATTGTCAGCAAAGAACTCTCTCAGGTGGGTTTCTAGAACCTTTCTAGTATCTTCTCTCTGTAAAATAGTTGGGTTTTCTCTCCAGACCGGGCTAGCCCCAACTGAGAGGGAATTGGTTAAAGTCAGAGACACTGATGCATGGTCTGACCATGTTATAGTGTTGATTGACGTTTTCATAGTCCGGGTCAGGAGACCTTGATCAACTAAGAAAAGGTCAATGCGGGAGTAAGAATGATGAGGTGCTGAGAAGAAGGTAAAATCTCTTTCTCCCACATGACAACAACGCCATACATCAAACAGACTGTACTGATGAAGTAGATCCTATGCATGTGGATGTGGAGGTTGTGTCCAAAGCTTTATCTGGAGCAAGGTTGAAGTCCCCACAAATGACTAGGGACCCTTTCCTGAGTGAGTCTAATTTCTTTAGCAGTTTGTTGAAAAATTTAATTTGATGTGTGTTAGGGGTGTAGATATTTGCAATGGTGTAAGTAGTAGAGTTGTTATCACATACAAGGATGAGGTATCTGCCTCCAGGGTCCTTAATTTCTTTGTGTAGTTGGAATTAGACCGTATCTCTAATTGCCATGAGGACACCTCTTTGTTTTGACTGGGCGTTAGCCATAAAGATATAAGGGTAGTTTTTGTGCAAGCATTTTGGTGGAGCACTGGCACAAAAGTGAGTTTCCTGCGTGCACAGTATGTCGCTCTTATTTTGTAAGGCTTCCGCCCATAAGGATTTCCGTTTTGCTGGGTGATTAAGACCCTTTGAATTAATGGATAGGAATGTTACCCCCATGCGGGTTGTGTAAGAATGCTTTGATGCAGTCTCCTTGGGTGATTGGTTGTAATATTATGAAGGTGGAAAAGAAGTGTAGAAATCCGATCATTGTACTTACGTGGTGGAGAGGTATCTTGGTGAAGAAGTGGGTGAGATGGAGGTATCTAGATGGCTGCTCTGAAAATCTTGTTGCGTCATTTACGGTAGTAAGGCTGTACAAGTGAAAAACTTTGAATGTGATCCTTATGAAGAAGGCATTTGTGACATGCATCCGACTGTGATGATTGAAATCAAGATGTGAGAGAAAAAAAAACAAAACAAAACAACATCAGCAAAAGAAAAATGTGTAAAACACAACTGTATGTCAAATTCCCAACCAGGAGAAAACATCCTGGGGTTCAAGAATTGACTGTATGAAGCAGTACGGTTAATAGTCTATTCGAATGCAGCAACTGCTGCTCAAGCGTGAGTTGAGGGTTAAGTTCGTGGCAATGAGGGTTACTCCTCATTTCCTCGGGACTTATATTTCCCTGGACAAACTTAGTTCAGGTATGCGATTTTGAGTTCTTTGCGGTGACCACCCTCCATTCCGGTTCCACCTGGGTGGCTTTCTTGGGCTCAGTGGTGTCATTATCCACATCTGGAACAATGTGCCATCACTTCAGCAAGGATAAGCCCTTATCCAATGAAGACACAATGTGGGTTTTGCCATCTTTGGTAATAGTGAGGTTGGTAGGGTAAACCCAGCGATAGGTTATCTGGTGGTTTCTGAGTGCTTTGGTGATGGTGGCTAAGCTTCTCCTCTTTTTCAAAGTATACTGTGACAGGTCTGCAAAAAATTGCAGGTTCTGGTATTGGGTTGGGATGCGGTCTTTGGCACGCATAGCCGCCATGAGCTGCTCTTTAACATGGTAGAAGTGCAGTCTCAATATCACATCCCTCGGGATATGATCAGGGAGGTAGGAAGGTTTAGGGAGGCTGAGAATTCTGTCTATGGTGACATACATTATGGAGAGGTCAGGAAGGAGGTCTGTAAACAGTATAGTGGTGTAGGCCCTCAAATCTCCTTGTTGAACAGACTCCGGGACACCTCGGATTTTCATGTTATTCCTCCTACTTCTGTCCTCCATGTCTGCCATTTTTGCCTTTATGCCTTCCATCACCTCCTCATGTTCCTCCTGTGCATCTACTAGGTCATTTATCGTGGATGCAAATTCCCCCAGTTTACATTCTACGTGCTCTACCCTTGATTCCACCTCCTGAATATCAGTATGAAACTTCTGCATACAAGACATCATGTCAGCCTGTATGGTACTACGGAGTGGGAGCAGCATGTCCTTTAACACTGTGTCCATGACAGGCTGATTAGTAGTAGGGAACTTTTCTATTCTGTCTGGGAGTTCTCTTGTGTCTTCCCCAGAATCTGCCTCATGCCCTGGTACTGGACTGCATCCAGGGCCATCCATCCTAAATTTCACTTTGGCAGGGCTGGTGGATTGCGGTGTGTTAGGGTAGGAGTGGACACTCCCTGGAGATCCACTATTGTTGCTGTGGGAGGTGGATGGGGGCTGAGGGGTTCGTGCACTATGCCCTGGGGTTGATGCAGAGCCGGCGCCATCTTGCCTACCTCCGTCCAGCAGATACTTATAAAATTCGGTCAATTTTTGTGGTTTCCTGCACTACTTGCGCTTCCTCGACATTGTCGTTCGATTCTGGAAGGTGTCCGTCACTGATCTAGGGTGCGAGAGTGTCTTGGGGATGCAGATATGTGCCGCTGAGTGTCCCGTTCTTGAGGCGCTCCTCACTCAGGCATCCATCTTCGTCGGCAGTTAGCCACGCCCCTACAGTGGTGATTTTATCAGTTTCATATCATGTGATCTATTGGGGTTATAAGAGTATAACAAATGATATATAGATATATGGTTGGGTATGAATTCTAGGGATGGCATGTGATGGTATTTTGGCCAATCTTTTAGTCTCTACATATTCTCAGTTCCCTTAAAGTGTAACTCCACTTTTGTTGAGAAAAAAAACATTCCCTTTTGGGTGATCTATGTACATTGCAAGGATTATAACAAACTTTGTTGCAGATTCCTACCTTTTGTTATTCTGAAGAAATCCATGTGTGTTTGTCTGTGCCTCTGTTCTGAGTGGGTCTAATGGGAGTGGTTTCATAATTAACTGTCAGGTGTGCAGCTGGAAAGCACTAATAAGGAAAACTGCTGGGCCTGCATCCTTTAGACGTGCTCCTATTGAAAGTATCTCTCCAAAAATTACATTTTTGTTGCAGGGGATGCCTGAAATCTGACTTGTATCTTAGGCAGACTTCTGAGAAAATTGGTGAGCCAGTCGCACAAGCAGGAAATTATGTTTATGGGGAGTGGCCAGTACACATTCTGTGTACAGACCAACTCCAGGTAGCCATATTGTAATGCATTCTCAGAAAATTACACTGGCTGCAAATTGAAAAGGAAAGGTCATTTTTTATAACACTAAAGTGGAGTTACCCATTTCATGAAGAAAGCATTTTTGAAATGCG
The DNA here is from genome assembly GCF_042186555.1 of Aquarana catesbeiana. Lineage (NCBI taxonomy): Eukaryota > Metazoa > Chordata > Amphibia > Anura > Ranidae > Aquarana > Aquarana catesbeiana. Next base: position 191,462,579 of record NC_133333.1, on the reverse strand, counting down.
TTGGTACATGAGAAAATTGTACTGGATTTTGATCACTAAATGTTAGAGCAACTTTATATGATGGTTTAATTTTTTTTTTTTAATTTTATGTTTAAATAAAAATGCATTTTATATAGTTAATGTTTGGAATGACTGAAAGTCCCACTAAAATTGATTTCTACATTTTGTATATTGAGTGTTGGGATGTTTGCATTCATCAAACGGGTGTATGTTGTTTTTCTATATAGTTTTTGGGTATATAGGTACATTACGTGGAAAACATATTCATTCGAACATACAGGATGGGACTCCTGTATAACAGTACAAAACTAGCTTCAGCGCTCCTTGTTGCTTTTCACATTTGCGCGTTTTAGTGCAGTATGATTTTGAAGCTTTGGTTTGCTCCATTTTAGTGCCGTTTCCAGTAAGTGGACCTTCTGTAGGAAATAATACTACTGCAGGTAAAATTCATGTAAAACAATTGTAAAATGTGTGAATATTTCACTGCAATGAATGGTAAGTGCAAAGTCATGAGTGTACCCTAAAGCATTCATAGAGCATACCCCATATTCATTTATATGAAAGTAAATCCACAAACCAGCAAGTCTACAAACTACAAGTCCCATCTTCCAATGTCCAATGTCACTAATATCAATGAGATGCATTCCAATTGGAATCCTAATCCAATCGGAAGGATAGTCAGGAAAAAGTACAGGAGGATCTTGCAGCTTCAAAAGGAGATCCGTGTGGTGCAAATGGATTAACATTGACTTCTGATTACGTGTCAGTAGTGAGTTAGGGGTTAACTAAGTCTTAAATGTAACTTATGTTGCTAAATAGAAGTTCTCACATGCCTCTGTGAGCCATATCTTGCATAATCAACCTCGCTAAATTACCAATGGAAAGCATGATGGAAAGTGTGCATCACCACATCTCATCTATTTTAGTTAAGAGAACATGCTATGGTCATTTGCCCCAACATAATGGATAAGTAATATGGCAGCTTTCCTAAATATTCTTAGGAGACTGGCCAGTGTTCAGTCTGTGCAACAGAGCTATCCCTCCTGATCCAATTAATTGTTAATACTTTTGATAAATAGACACTAGGCTGTCATTGCAGAAAGGTATAAAATGCATTTGTTCTCCTCGAGAACTGTGGAGCCTAACCTGTGGATGGACACATCGTGCCGGATCCTTTGTTCCCAAATGAGACTCCGGTGGCCCGCTGCTGTCAAAATGGGGCATGGATGTTGTTTGTAACTCTTGTGATGATGTTTTGTTTTCTACCTCACATATTGCCTAGCTGATCATATTTAGCAATGCTTTGTTAACCATATGTAATACTGCTTAACTGATTATATTTATATGAGATTAAAGAGGAAGTAAACCCCAAGGGGGTTTACTTCCTCTTTTGATCCCCGCAAGGCCTGCAAATGAAAAGCATAATGGGCTAGTATGCGATGAATAGTAGCCCATTATACAACACTTAACTGCAAACGAAGCCCACGCTGTCCCCTGAGCAGGTCGCGTCCATCTTTACTCCTCTTTCTTCTGGGGCCACGGACTCCGGCTCTGTGACTGACCGGAGTCGTGTGAGACATCACTTCCGCGCATGCACACAGGAGCCGTCAGTCACGGAACATGCTGGGGGAAGAAATGGCACTGTGGTCCGTTTCTTCACAGCGCATGATGACATTGGCGCACTACAAGTGAAATATCTCCTAAATAGCGCATGTTTAGGAGATATTTCCACTACCTATAGGTAAACCTTATTCTAGGCTTACCTATAGGTAAAAATCAACTAAAATGGTTTACAACCACTTTAACTGTTAGTACAGGTAAATAAAGTTAATCATTTGCTTTCAAGCTACTTTTGTTTTTGTTTTGTTTCCTTTAGGTTAGGCAATACAATCCGTGATGATCCAAAGCAGCTTAAACAACATGTTCCTCAGGGCAGTGCACCCCACCTTGATATTTTTTTTTTTACCTTTTACACCTCCTTGCCTATTAGCCCATAAAATAGCCGTTTTTGTTTGACAGATTTGACCTCCATTGATTTCAGTGGGGTTTGGGTTCAGCATCTGTAGTTCACCAAACTCTTGCCTAACTGAACCCAGGGCATTTCACCTCATTACTACTCTATTTACAGACCCAAGATGTAGACTTACAGTAAGCCCAAAGTTGCATCTTTATTTTAATTCTTCATCTTACTTCTACTCCTAACTGTTCTCTGCACACCAGAGGAAACAAAATGACATTTCCATATTGTCATCAGAGCCATTTTTGGCCCATTATAATTCATGAAAGACAATGGAATGTGCATGAAAACAATTTATATATGAGACTGTAAAAATTTGAATAATTATGTTATAGAGAGAGGATGGTATGGACCCTGGACAATTGTAAAATAATACTTACTTTTTAAAGTTAAACACATAGTTCTAGTTTTGGATCTGGTTGAAAAGGAAATAGAATTTCTGCCTAGATTTTAACACCATCTGGGGCTCTATTAAAAATATTTTACCTTACTTCCTGTCCTGCTGACAGCAGCTTCACTAGACAGGAAATAGGTGGAAATCTGCAGCAAAGACTCCAAAATAAACACAGTTTTCATTGAGGTTCTAGCCTTCCTTTACTCTACTAAAGGAAAACATTTTTAGTACTTTATAGTTGCAGAAGAGGAAGTGAGAGCACGTCTCCCTAAAAAATGTATTTTATATAAAATTAGGAAAAATGATTTTGGGTAGATAAACACTTTAAAGTGGTTTTAAAGGCATGATGTTTTTTACCATCACGTATTCCCTGCATTAAGGTAAACATGTATTTGTATCTTCCCCTATTCCCTCAGAGACTGACAGAGAGGCAGCAACATGAGCTATTGGCTCCTGCTGATGTAAATCAAATCCTGTGAGCAGAGATCTGGGGGCGGGGCCAAGTCCAGCCTCTGTGTGTCTATGGATGCACACAGCCTGGCTTGGAGGCAAGCCTACACGTGCAACCCCATAGAAAGTAGTATCCTATGGTAGTACACACAGAAGAGGAGGAGCCAGCAGGGGACCCCTGAAGAAGAGCTTTGTGGCCGCTCTGTGCAATCTTATTGTAAGTAAGTATAACATGTTTATTATTTTAAAAATATATATTTTAGCCTTTAAGTTCATAGCTTTAACATGTTTTCTCATAATGCAGAATGCCAGGGGAGGGGGTTTAGAGCAAACACCCCAGGGACTTTTAAGGTGCTTTTAAATGTATAATAAACACAAAGGTTAAATACATCTGTACAGTATTTTTATAAAAAATCTATAATTTTTATTAGAAATTGAATATTAAAACCATGTGTCCCTACAGGTGAGACATCATCATAAAAAAAATAATTAATACAAAATAGGTCAACAGTTTAACCCATTCAAGGGCACATAAAGACAGAGAATTAGTAAATCTTACCAGGTTGTCGTGTTCAAACAATGCATTAAACTTGAAAAGACTGAAATAAATTGCTAAAGCATTTTCACAGTATAGGCTCTCATAACATGGGTTCCCTTGCCTTGGTATGGCCACAGAGGGATATAACGTTTTGTGTAGTCCTTAAACAATAGAATTATCAAAAATTAGCCACAACATAACATGAATGCAAGGGGCATTTCAATTAGCCTATACCTCAAGAGGAGTTTATTACCTTAAATAGAACCAAGGAGTAATTGCTCAAAGTGAAAAGACATCTCCCAGCAGTTAATAGTAAGTTGAAATCGTAACAAAGTAGCACTAGTATCAGATGTTGTGGATTGTGCAGAGAAAAAGATCTTTTCACTGCAGCAGCTTCTAAATAATGACCGTGAAAAAACAAACAAAGAAAACAACAATTAAAGAGGCTTTGTAAGTGCAGCTGCTGTAACAGAAAAACAGGGCTGCAGATGAAGCACTTACTGGTGAATATCAGAAGGCAGATATGCTTGGGAGCGGTCCATATACTCCCTCTGGTACGATGCCTATAGCAAAGCAGTGTGCGGTGTAAAGAACTGCCTTTATAAACCCCCCCATCCCGGCGGCGTCTGATCTCACCACCGGGATGCGGACATGGGAATGCCTGGGCTGTGGCTGATTGGGAGGGCGCAGCGGCGTCATGCCGACATCAGCTGCGTGCAAGGAGACTGGTGCGCATGCGCATAACGACACTTAGTTAGGGAGCCTAAAGACGCCAGCAGCGCCATCTTGGAGAGGGGCGAATAGACAACAAGCACATCAGCGTCCACACCAAAACGCCTGAAGCGCTGAAGTACAGCCAAGAATAAATCATGTCTATGATTCATGAGCTATTGGCTCCTGCTGATGTAAATCAAATCCTGTGAGCAGAGATCTGGGGGTGGGGCCAAGTCCACCCTCTGTGTGTCTATGGATGCACACAGCCTGGCTTGGAGGCAAGTCTACACGTGCAACCCCATAGAAAGTAGTATCCTATGGTAGTACACAGAGAAGAGGAGGAGCCAGCAGGGGACCCCTGAAGAAGAGCTTTGTGACCGCTCTGTGCAATAAGATTGCACAGAGCAGGTAAGTATAACATGTTTATTATTTTAAAAATATATATTTTAGCCTTTAAGTTCATAGCTTTAACATGTTTTCTCATAATGCAGAATGCCAGGGGAGGGGGTTTAGAGCAAACACCCCAGGGACTTTTAGGGTGTTTTTAAATGTCTATGATTTATTCTTGGCTGTTCTTCAGTGCTTCAGGCATTTTGGTGTGGACGCTGATGTGCTTGTTGTCTATTCGCCCCTCTCCAAGATGGCACCGCTGGCTTCTTTAGGCTCCGCAACTAAGTGTCGTTATGCGCATGCGCACCAGTCTCCTTGCACGCAGCTGACGTTGGCATGACGCCGCTGCGCCCTCCCAATTAGCCACGGCCCAGGCATTCCCAATTGACGTCCGCATCCCGGCGGTGAGGTCAAACGTTACACCGCACACTGCTCTGCTATAGGCATCGTACCACAGGGAGTGTATGGACTGCTGCCAAGCATATCTGCCTTCTGATATTCACCAGTAAGTGCTTCATCTGCAGCCCTGTTTTTCTGTTACAGCAGCTGCACTTACAAAGCCTCTTTAATTGTTGTTTTCTTTGTTTGTTTTTTCACGGTCATTATTTAGAAGCTGCTGCAGTGAAAAGATCTTTTTCTCTGCACAATCCACAACATCTGATACTAGTGCTACTTTGTTACAAATTCATCTTACTATTAACTGCTGGGAGATGTCTTTTCACTTTGAGCAATTACTCCTTGGTTCTATTTAAGGTAATAAACTCCTCTTGAGGTATAGGCTAATTGAAATGCCCCTTGCATTCATGTTATGTTGTGGCTATTTTTTGATAATTCTATTGTTTAAGGACTACACAAAACTTTATATCCCTCTGTGGCCATACCAAGACAAAGGAACCCATGTTATGGGAGCCTATACTGTGAAAATGCTTTAGCAATTTATTTCAGTCTTTTCAAGTTTAATGCATAGTTTGAACATGACAACCTGGTAAGATTTACTAATTCTAATTTTCATTATTATTTTTGCTCCTTCATATACTTTGCCTTACAATATATGATCATTACTCTGTACTTGTGTGATTTACTATCCTATTGAACCTCATTGGTTCAGTACTCTGTACTGTTACTTGATATATATAATTTCTTATATTTGTTTTTTCATTTACTGTTTAGAGCTTACTACAATGTTTGCCACAAACTCCTGAAGAAGCTCGCACTAGAGTGAAACATGTCGAGCGGCAAATTGTCATGGAATTAAGTAGCTCTGTCTTTATGTGCCCTTGAATGGGTTAAACTGTTGACCTATTTTGTATCAATTAATTTTTTTATGATGATGTCTCACCTGTAGGGACACATGGTTTTAATATTCAATTTCTAATAAAAATTATAGATTTTTTATAAAAATACTGTACAGATGTATTTACCCTTTGTGTTTATTATACATTTAAAAGCACTTTAAAAGTCCCTGGGGTGTTTGCTCTAAACCCCCTCCCCTGGCATTCTGCATTTTTACACATATTTTGGGATGTAGTGCTCTTTGCTGACTATTTCTGCCCTCACCAATATGTTTTCTCATAGTTTACTTTCTAGGTAGGGGCCTATTATTATTATTATTTTGGGGAACATTCATTAAATATGCTGACAGTACTGCCAGATATAGCGAGAGTCCAAAAAGGTAAAACTTTTAAATCTAAAAATTAAATCTGATTATGAAACCACAGCAGAACACATGTAAAACAGTAACATTTTCCTTTTGGTATAAAGTTTACAGTAGATTTCAAATCCAAATTTAGCTAACTGAAAATACACTCTAGCTGGCCTTTAAACACATTATTTAAATTACAGGTCCACAGCCAATGGTTTGCATGCCCCAGGTGGTACTTCAGACAGGCTGAGGAGATAATTGCACTTGTTAAATGAAATTCATCATAATAATTGAGTTTTCAAACATTCTGCAATAAATCACTTCTAAACAAGATCTGAGTAAGTAGTTTAGATATTTAAAAAAATAAGGGATTGTTTGGAAAACATTTAAATATACCTAAGGGGTACTGTTTAAAAAAGTGCACAAGTGTCAAGGGATACTTGACATGAAATTACCTTTTCTAAAAAGTACTTTGGTACACTTCGGCCTTCATAAGATTGACAAACAATGACCTCAAATGGACCTGTTTTTTAAACACATATCATTATGATGCAAATACAAAGTAAAAAACACGCAGTTCTCAGCTCAATCCAAAATAGGGATACCAATCTTTTTTGAGTCCTGTGCTGAATCCTTTGGTATTTAACATACTATTGTCCAAATCGTGATGTATATTGCATGCTCTTAATTGCAGCACTTGCAACTCTTCATTCCTGTTGCACCTGGTTAAGTCTTTGGAAATGTTCAACACTGAATAGAAAAAAAACAAAGCACACTGGCCTGTTGGAGTAGTTAAACACAGTAATATAAGTAGTAAAAAAATTACTTACCAATGAAAGTTGACTCAAACTTTTGACCTGGATTAGAGCAGTCCAGGAACTTCCAATGGTCCCGAGGAACAACCTGTCAGAGAGCCCCACAGCTGGAGTCCTGAACCTTTATCAAGACAAATCCCATTCAGCACTGATATAAAGGATATGGAGATAAGTAACATATGTATGGGTACTATTATTTACTCATTTTCAAGAAAAATCTGTAGATTACCGCTCTCAGGCTTGCTTTCATGACACAACATTAATCTATGTTCTATGTTAGAACTAGGTGCATGCCGTTAGTCTCTCACTAATAATCTAATGCCCCTTATAAACAAGCGGAATTTCCTTCAGAAAAAAATTTAGATGGTTTTTTCGACGGAATTCCGCTCAAGCTTGCCTTGCATACACACTGTCACACAAAAGTTCTCTGAACTTTCGACCGCCAAGAACGCGGTGACGTACAACACTGCGACAAGCCAAGAAAATGAAGTTCAATGCTTCCAAGCATGCGTCGAATTGTTTCCGAGCATGCGTGATTTTTTTGCGCATCCGAATTGCATACAGACAAACGCATTTTCGGATAGGAACTTTTCCCCACCGAAAAATAGAGAACATGCTCTCAATCTTTTGCTGGCTGGAATTCCGCCAGCAAAAGTTCGATGGAGCATACACGGTCGCATTTTCTGACCAAAAGCTCACATCAGTCTTTTGCTGGCGGCGTTTTCAATTGTGTGTACGTGGCATTAGAGTAATCAGCATGGTTTCTGGTCATGTGTTAACTTTTTAGTCAATAATGTTGATGAAAAAAGACTTGGATGTCAATAATGGTGCTGAAAAAAGACCTGAATGATGCCTTCATTTCACTCATGTAGTAGCTTGTTTTCATCCATATGAGTCTCTTAAAGAATATGTTACCCTAACATTTCATATACCTGGTATGTGCATGTTGTACCATGTACTTGTGTCAAAAAATATCCTGTACACCTTCATTACCACTCTAGCCATGAGAGCACTTCCCTCCCAGTGTGGTAAGTTTTCTGGCTGTGCTGGGAGAAGAGCATGTCTGTCCTCCAATGATCAAACTTGTGCTGACATGCTCCCCTGCACAGTCATGGGAAGATCAGTTTACTGCTGTTTCTACAACTCCACCTCTCTAAGCCCCTTATGCAGCTGAGAACAGAGATTGTGTGATCACTTATAAAAAAAAGGAAAAAAAATATATTATATATACTTTCAATGAGGGTTTACATATAGTTCAAGGTAAAATCATTACAAGTTATGATTCACCAGTACTGTCATGGTAATGTCAGATGAGTGCTTCTTGAAAATGTCATATTCTGTTTTGATTGCAGGCTCCATATTCCCTTTGGGATCATTTATTACAGTGCCATTCCTTACAAAAGAACCTTTGCTGTATTTAGCTACACTGGCATAACCTGCCCTCCTGAAACTTTACAAGCAGTAGACCGAAGTGCAGTTTCATTTCAGTATCTGCTCACCTGAGTCCATTTAACCACTTGAGCCCCGGACCATTATGCTGCCTAAGGACCAGAGGTCTTTTTCCAATTTGGCACTGCGTCGATTTAACTGCTAATTGTGCGGTCATGCAATGCTGTACCCAAACGAAATTTGCGTCCTTTTCTTCCCACAAATAGAGCTTTCTTTTGATGGTATTTGATCACCTCTGCGGTTTTTATTTTTTGCGCTATAAACGGAAAAAGACCGAAAATTTTGAAAAAAAATGATATTTTCTACTTTTTGTTATAAAAAAAATCCAATAAACTCAATTTTAGTCATACATTTAGGCCAAAATGTATTCGGCCACATGTCTTTGGTAAAAAAAAGGTCAATAAGCGTATATTTATTGGTTTGCGCAAAAGTTATAGCGTCTACAAACTAGGGTACATTTTCTGTAATTTACACAGCTTTTAGTTTATGACTGCCTATGTCATTTCTTGAGGTGCTAAAATGGCAGGGCAGTACAAAACCCCCCCAAATGACCCCATTTTGAAAAGTAGACACCCCAAGGAAATTGCTGAGAGGCATGTTGAACCCATTGAATATTTATTTTTTTTGTCCCGAGTGATTGAATAATGACAAAAAAAAAAATATTTACAAAAAGTTGTCACTAAATGATATATTGCTCACACAGGCCATGGGCCTATGTGGAATTGCACCCCAAAATACATTCTGCTGCTTCTCCTGAGTATGGGGATACCACATGTGTGGGACTTTTTGGGAGCCTAGCCGCGTACGGGGCCCCGAAAACCAATCACCACCTTCAGGATTTCTAAGGGTGTAAATTTATGATTTCACTCTTCACTGCCTATCACAGTTTCGGAGGCCATGGAATGCCCAGGTGGCACAAAACCCCCCCAAATGACCCCATTTTGGAAAGTAGACACCCCAAGCTATTTGCTGAGAGGCATATTGAGTCCATGGAATATTTTATATTTTGACACAAGTTGCGGGAAAGTGACACATTTTTTTTTTTTTTTTTGCACAAAGTTGTCACTAAATGATATATTTCTCACACAGGCCATGGGCATATGTGGAATTGCACCCCAAAATACATTTAGCTGCTTCTCCTGAGTATGGGGATACCACATGTGTGGGACTTTTTGGGAGCCTAGCCGTGCACGGGACCCCGAAAACCAATCACCGCCTTCAGGATTTCTAAGGGTGAAAATTTTTGATTTCACTCTTCACTGCCTATCACAGTTTCGGAGGCCATGGAATGCCCAGGTGGCACAAACCTCCCCCAAATGACCCCATTTTGGAAAGTAGACACCCCAAGCTATTTGCTGAGAGGCATGGTGAGTATTTTGCAGCTCTCATTTGTTTTTGAAAATGAAGAAAGACAAGAAAAAACTTTTTTTTTTTTCTTTTTTCAATTTTCAAAACTTTGTGACAAAAAGTGAGGTCTGCAAAATACTCACTATACCTCTCAGCAAATAGCTTTGGGTGTCTACTTTCCAAAATGGGGTCATTTGGGGGGGATTGTGCCACCTGGGCATTCCATGGCCTCCGAAACTGTGATAGGCAGTGAAGAGTGAAATCAAAAATTCACGCCCTTAGAAAGCCTGAAGGCGGTGCTTGGTTTTCGGGGTCCCGTACGTGGCTAGGCTCCCAAAAAGTCTCACACATGTGGTATCCCCGTACTCAGGAGAAGCAGCAGAATGTATTTTGGGGTGTAATTTCACATATTCCCATGGCATGTTTGAGCAATATACCATTTAGTGACAATTTTGTGCAAAAAAAAAAAAAATTTGTCTCTTTCCCGCAACTTGTGTCGCAATATAAAATATTCCATGGACTCGACATGCCTCTCAGCAAATAGCTTGGGGTGTCTACTTTCCAAAATGGGGTCATTTGGGGGGGGGGTTGAACTGTCCTGGCATTTTATGCACAACATTTAGAAGCTTATGTCACACATCACCCACTCTTCTAACCACTTGAAGACAAAGCCCTTTCTGACACTTATTGTTTACATGAAAAAGTTATTTTTTTTTTGCAAGAAAATTACTTTGAACCCCCAAACATTATATATTTTTTTAAAGCAAATTCCCTACAGATTAAAATGGTGGGTGTTTCATTTTTTTTTTCACACAGTATTTGCGCAGCGATTTTTCAAGCGCATTTTTTGGGGAAAAAACACAATTTTTAAATTTTAATGCACTAAAACACACTATATTGCCCAAATGATTGATGAAATAAAAAAGATGATCTTAGGCCAAGTACATGGATATCAAACATGACATGCTTTACAATTGCGCACAAATGTGCAGTGGCAACAAAATAAATACATTTTTAAAAGCCTTTAAAAGCCTTTACAGGTTACCACTTTAGATTTACAGAGGAGGTCTACTGCAAAAATTAATGCCCTCGATCTAACCTTCGCGGTGATACCTCACATGCATGGTGCAATTGCTGTTTACGTTTGACGACAGACCGCCGCTTGCGTTCGCCTTAGCGCGAGAGCAGGGGGCGACAGGGGTGCTTTTTTTTTTTTCTTTATTATATTTTTGCTTTTTTATCTTATTTTTAAACTGTTCCTTTCATATTTTTTTTTTTTTTAAATCATTTTTATTGTTATCTCGGGGAATGTAAATATCCCCTATGATAGCAATAGGTAGTGACAGGTACTCTTTTTTGAAAAAATTGGGGTCTATTAGACCCTAGATCTCTCCTCTGCCCTCAAAGCATCTGACCACACCAAGATCGGTGTGATAAAATGCTTCCCCAATTTCCCAATGGCGCTATTTACATCCGGCGAAATCTAAGTCATAAAATGCTCGTAGCTTCCGGTTTCTTAGGCCATAGAGATGTTTGAAGCCACTCTGGTCTCTGATCAGCTCTATGGTCAGCTGGCTGAATCACCGGCTGCATTTTCAGGTTCCCTGTTGAGACAGGAGAGCCAGAGAAAACCATGGAAGACGGTGGGGAGGGGGCATTCCCTCCCACGGCTTGTAAAAGCAGTCTAGAGGCTAATTAGCCGCTAGGATTGCTTTTACATGAAAGCTGACCGCTGGCTGAAAAGAATGATACCAAGATGATACCTAAACCTGCAGGCATCATTCTGGTATAACCACTCAAAGTTGTGAATGGCGTACCTGAAGACAAAAAAATGGTTAACAATAAAGCACAGTAAACGGTAAAGTATAAAAAATTGCATACTTGAAAAGCAAACATGATAAAACATAATAACAATAAAACATTGCAGAATAGAATACAGTAAAAAAGAGCAGAACAATAGAGAGAATAGAGAGAGAGAGAACAATAAAACGACAACTATTTTTTTTTATGTTATATATTTTTTTTTTTTACACTTTTTTTGTAACTAACTTTTATAACGGTAACCGTTTCCAGGTTCGGGTCTCTCAAAATGCGATGGCATCTTGGGAGACCCTGTGAAAGTGTGCCTAGTCTGTGGAATGCTGTACCCTACGCTAATACTCAACTAGTGCATAGTAGCGTTCAAAACATTCACCAATGCAAAGACCAGGATTGTCAGGACAGGAGGGACAATAATAGTGGGTGTCACGTCTATATCCGCGCTTGCTGCAGACACAACATCTTTTTTGGGGGGGGTCGCTGGGTAGGGGTACTCGGGAGGACATAAAGAAAATGCCTCTCATGCAGCCGACTGCATTTGGTTGGGGATGTGAATGGGGGAAGTACGGGCGCTGCAGAAGCGGTGGGTTCCCAATTAGGATTGGCGAATGCAGCAGGAAGGGCACTATGGGCACGACGGGCCTGTGTTTGTCTTTTTGGTGGCAGCGGGACACTACTTGTGCTTGCCACCTCACCAGCTTGAACTGCACTTATGGGACTCGCCACGTCACCAAGTGTTACTGCAGTGCTGGTTTGACTATGACCGGGGTATACTAGGCCGCTGGTGCTTGCCAGTTCACCAAAACGCTACCAAAAAAACTGTTAGCTATCGCAGGGATCAGGCCTGACTCTGCGAACGCTGCAGTTATGCGTTTAGTCTTTTGTAAGTGACAGTGATCGATCGATACTGCACTTGGGTGGGCTGAGCTGGGCCGGGCGGAGGGGCAAAATGCAGGTGCTAGCAGGTATCTGTGCTGATCCCGCTAACACTGCGTTTTTGGGAACCCTAAACTGCTGGGGACGCTAGTATAGATCTGATCGGATCAGATATTGATCTGTTCAGATACTATACCACTAAGGGAGGTGTATGCTGCATGCGTGGGTGTTAGTGCTACTGGCGCTAACCTGACGCTGCTTGGGGCTGGTGCTTCCAGTTCACCAAAATACTACCAAAAAAACTGTTAGCGATCGCAGGGATCAGGCCTGACTCTGCGAACGCTGCAGTTATGCATTTAGTGTTTTGTAAGTGTCAGTGATCGATCGATACTGCACTTGGGTGGGCTGGGCTGGGCCGGGCGGAGGGGCAAAACGCAGGTGCTAGCAGGTATCTGGGCTGATCCCGCTAACACTGCGTTTTTGGGAACCCTAAACTGCTGGGGACGCTAGTATAGATCTGATCGGATCAGATATTGATCCGTACAGATACTATACCACTAAGGGAGGTGTATGCTGCGTGCGTGGGTGTTAGCGGTACTGGCGCTAATCTGACGCTGCCTGGGGCGATGCATATCACCGCCGGGCGATCAGGGGGCTAAATCTTTATTCGGTAATAAACGGCGGGTGCCCTGACACTATAAAAAATAAACGAACTAACCAGCGTCACCCGTAACACTTATACGGTGATCAGTGGTGAAAGGGTTAACTAGGGGGCCATCAAGGGGTTAAAACATTTATTCGGTAGTATATGGGGGTCCCTGTCGCTATAAAACGCTGACGGCGAACCTCAATATTTACGTCCCTAACTAGCGTCACCAGCGACACTAATACAGTGATCAGAAAAATGATCGCTTAGCGACACTGGTGACAGGGGGTGATCAAGGGGTTAAAACTTTATTAGGGGGGGTTAGGGGGGTACCCTAGACCTAAAGGGGGGTAACAGTAACTGTCCCAACACTGTAACTGTCACAAACTGACACCGATGCAGTAATCAGAAAAAAAAAAAAAAACTGCTTGGTGTCAGTTTGTGACGGGGGGGGGTGATTGGGGGGGATCGGGGGGCGATCGGGGGGGGATCGGGGTGTTTTGTGTGCCTGGCATGTTCTACTGTGTGTGTGTAGTGTTGTGCACTCACAGTGAAGTCTTCTCTCCTCGGGCCGGAACGGAAATTACCGAGCCGAGGAGAGATGACATCATTTTCTTTGCTGCTGTTTAGCATACAGCAGCAAAGGAATGATTCGATTGGCCGGCGGCGATCGCGAGGGGGGGGCCACGAACGGATGGCCTCCCCCTCACCTCCGATCTCCGTGGGACAAAACACGACTGCCTCGGGCACCGGGAGGGTCCGATCGGACCCCCCACCCGCGGAAGGCAAATCACGTACATGTACGTGATTTTGCCTGTCCGTGCCACCTTGCCGACGTACATCGGCGTGAGGCGGTCGTCAAGTGGTTAAGCACAGTCAGAATTCTTAAGCCCGGATGAAGGGGGAATGTTTGGCCCACAAAATGTGTTGATTCTAGTCTGCGGACTGACAACTCATGGGTCCCCCAGGCAATAGGAGATTATGAGGCCCCCCAGCAAGTGGCATAGCATGGGTTGTCAGCACCCGGGGCAAGGCAAGTAATTTTCGCCCCCTAACCTGCGGACATTTAGCACTCCCTGAGTCCCTTCCTACAATAGTACTGACCAACCTGATTCCTACACTAACCACTTTACTACATTCTACACTGTCCACTACACTATCCACTACACACTAAACTGCCCACTGAACTGCCCACTACCCTACACACTAAACTGCCCACTAGACCACACACTACACACTAAACTGCCCACTACACCACACACTACACACTAAACTGCCCACTACACCACACACTAAACTGCCCACTACACCACACACTACAATGCCCACTACACACTAAACAGCCCACTACACCACACACTACACTGCCCACTACACACTAAACTGCCCACTACGCTACACACTAAACTGCCCACTACACACTCAGGCCAGCAACGTGACTCATGAGGGAGTCTCTCACTCACTTGCTTTTCTTCCATCTGCTCTGCCTCTGCGGTCTGTCACACTGCCTGCCACAACAGGGAAACGATCTGGGATCTGGTCTGGCCTCCGGGGGAGAGGAGGAGATGGGAAGACAGCAGCGGCTCACAGCTAAGCTGAGGCCAGCCCCACTCACCAGTGATCGCGGTCAGGCCAGCCCCGCCGCTGCACATGACCCCATTCGCCCAATCACAGGGCGCCAGGGGCCATCCTGCAACAGAACATGGTGGCCAAAGCGTGGAGACATAGGAAATCAAAATTAGGAGGACGGAGCTGGGGGACACACACTGGTGCGGGATTTTGCCCCCCCAAATGTTGCACCCGGGTCCACACCCCCCTCACAACCCCAACGCTACACCACTGCCCCCAGCAAGCTGCTTGCTGTGGGGGCACTCAACAGGAGGGGGGGCCAGGAGCAGTGAACAGGAACCCGAGAAGAGGAGGATCCAGGCTGCTCTGTGCAAAACCATCTGCACAGAGAAGGTAAGGATAACATGCTTGTTATTTAAAAAAAAAAATCAGACTTTACAATCCCTTTAACCACTTCAATACCAGGCACTTAGACACCTTCCTGCCCAGGCCAATTTTCAGCTTTCAGCACTGTCGCAATTCGAATGACAATTGCGCGGTCATGTAACACTGTACCCAAACAAATTTTGTATCATTTTGTTCCCACAAATAGAGCTTTCTTTTGGTGGTATTTGATCACCTCTGTGGTTTTTATTTTTTACGCAACAAATAAAAAAAGACCGAAAATTTTGAAAAAAACAAGTTTTTCTTTGTTTCTGTTAAAAATTTTTGTAAATAAGTAAGTTTTCTTCTTCAATGATGGGCACTGATATGGCTGCATTGATGGGCACTGATACGGTGGCACTGATGGGCACTGATGAGGTGGCACCAATGAGGTGCCACCTCATCGGCAGAGCCCCCAGAGTGGCAACCTATGGTAGGGTCCCCAGAGTGGCACCTTATGGCAGAGCCCTCAGAGTAGCACCTTACGGCAGAGCCCCCAGTGTGCCACCCTACGGCAGGGCCCCCAGAGTGGCACCGTATGACAGAGCCCCCAGAGTAGCACCTTATGGCAGAGCCCCCAGAGTGCCACCCTACAGCAGAGCCCCAGAGTGTCACCTTCTATAAGTGTCCCCTTACACACACCTGGCAGCTTGCAGGAAAAAGCTTTAAAAAAATCCACTTGTTGCAGGCTCTGAACTGCACAAGTGAGTCATGGAACCAGCGGAATAGGGAACTGCTGTGGTTGACCTTAGATCGGGCATTGAGGCTTGTGAATAAAAGCCATGCTTGATGTGTGCCATGATATCACTGCACAGGTGTGTACCCAGACCTGCCCTGCTGCCTGATCCGAGGCTGAGCTCAGCAGTTCACCATTCAGCTGCCTCCGAATGGCAACAAGTGGATTTTTCACGGGCATGGGATTATTAGATCGACTTCTGTTGAGTGGCAGTAGGCACACATGGATCATACAGTATACACAAACACACACTATACATACACAGTATACATATAGGCACACGCACAGACACACGCACACAGTACACAGACAGAGTATACACACACAGACACATGCACACACAGTATACATAAACATAGACACACACATTAAGCATATACATACACACACAATATACACACACCAGCACTTTTCATCTAGAAATCAGCCTAATTGAACACACTGCTGCTGCCCCATCTCATGGCATGATGGTAATTGTAATGCCCCAGCAGCTCACAGACACATTCAGTGGTAATACAGGAGAGGAGAAGGATGTGTCTATGTATTGTTGGGCAGGTAATCAGTAGGAAGGTGTAGCAGAGATTGGGGGAGAAGTTCAGAACATCCTTCCTCCAGGAGCAGTGCACTTCTCACACACAGAACAATGATCTAACAGCCTCAGAGACAGGAGCTCTGCTAGAGGAAACACAACATCCCCCCTTCTGCTCACCAGAGAAAGCACTGATACAGTAAAACTACATTTAACTCAGCCAAGTTAGTAATCTTACCTTGTATCAGCCTGTAGCCCATCCCACACTGCAGGCTGTGTCCCCGCCTCCCTCTCCTCTCCTCCAGATGTTGACATCTCCTACTCTGCAGTCAAAGAAACTTCACGGGGAAAGGGGTGTGTACAATGTGTTCCCATTGGCTAAAGAGGTAGTGGAGGGGTAAAACAGCTATAGCCTCCGGAATGTTACATCAAAATGATGTCGGTGTCAGATATTTCAGGGACAGATGTAAAAAAACATAGATTTTTACAAACTGTCCCTGGTTTTACTGAGTCTGGCAACCCTGAT
This sequence comes from Aquarana catesbeiana, assembly GCF_042186555.1. Lineage (NCBI taxonomy): Eukaryota > Metazoa > Chordata > Amphibia > Anura > Ranidae > Aquarana > Aquarana catesbeiana. Next base: position 191,445,700 of record NC_133333.1, on the reverse strand, counting down.
GGGGCCCCCTAGTGGCTGGGGCCCTCGGACAGTGCCCAAGAGCCCGAATGGTCAGTCTGCACCTGGCTATGAATCTATATTATAATTAAATTACCATGGACTCTTGGGCATTTGTTTGGCACTCTCATTAGATTGTATATGCTTGCCTAAGAAGGAGGCAGATCACCACTGCTGCATACCAGCCCTGGTCATTAGGCATCTTTTGTGTTATGTAAGGTAAGAAAAGAAAAAGCCAACTAGATTTTCGGGTAAAGGATTTTTTATTAAAGCAGATCTATATTCTAACTGAATGACATTCAGTTTTCCAAAGCACCGTGTCTCTGAAACTTCTTGTTCTTGTTCTTCTTCTTTAACTTGTTTTGCAACTCAATGCTTCTAATTCCCTCCATATTTTTTCTAACACTTTTTGTCCACATGTTCTTGCTCCAGTATTGGCTGAAAATTATTGCTCTGGACAGGTTTATTGTTTATGACAACATTGGCCTGTGCCTGTACATATTCTGTCCAGCCATTTGTAAACCAGAACACATGTGACAGAGTGACATTGCAGAAGCACAGTTGGGAGACAGTTGTCTCCCTGTAATAGGAAGCATCTGAACAAGGATCTTCGTGGCAGGATTATTATTATAATAAAATATGTACTTTTTAAAATAATTAAAAGTAACTTGGGAGATTAGATTTTATGTTTAATTTATGTTGCAGTGTAGATAGCTAGATAGGGTTCAATTCACTAAGGTTTACTGCATGCAATAATGCAGTCATGTAACTCATTTGCATAATAGACATGTACAGTTCATTTCGTTACCCATTAATATTCGGACAAATTTTTCGTTATTCGGATATATCCAAATACACAAATTACAATATAAACATATTTTAACGAATGCTCCGAATAACGTAATGAAATTTGTCTGAATTTTGGAAATTCAGACTGAAATTCGAATTGAATTTTACATTGAACTCCAGTTGAATTCTAACTACACATAATGCTGAAATCAAAGACCGTGTGTGTTATTAGAGTACCATTTCAAAATAATGCTGTTTTTGTTTAGCCAAAAGTTATTTAAAGAGTCATTGTAATCATTTGATGAAGATTTTTCTTTTGTTTCTTCACTTTGCTGCATTCAAATAGAAAACAATATAACATTTTCATTTCGACCGATTTGAAAATGTATCGATTTGAACGTTTCAAATTGAAAAAATCTGTAAATTCAAAGTAAAGATTCAAAAAATCTGAATAAAAAATTCAAAATTTGAATTCCAAATACGAATTGAACGAATCAACCAAATTGAACTAAACAAAATAACTAGATTAACGAATCAAAACGAAAGGAAACAAAACAAATGTATTCCTAATGCACACGTCTATTACATAAATTCTTGGATGAGGTAAATAAAGTCCAATTCACAAAAAAAAAGATCATATGTATTTGCTTTGAAATGAAAAATGTGCTGGTAAATATTGCTTAAAAGGCTCTTAAGTCCAATTCACAAATGGACCAGAGAGTAAAACAACATGCAATATTTACCACCACGGTTTTGCTGGCAGTATCACATGCGGTATTTGACAAAAAACAGCGTGGGGATGGGGGGACCCCCACGCTGTTTTTTGACAAAAAGCTGGTTGCTAAAGAGTGGGCCAGGAAGCCAAAAAAAAAGTGTGGGGTCCCCCTCAATGCATACCAGGCTCTTTGGGTCTGGTATGGATTTTAAGGGGCCACGCCAAAATTTAAAAAAATATGACGGGGGTCCCCCCAAAATCCTTACCAAACCCTTATCCAAGCATGCAGCCTGACGGGTCAGGAAAGGGGGTATGAGTGAGCACCTAAACCATAAAAGGCCACATGCCCTCAACATGGGAGAGTGGGTGCTTTGGGGCAGGGGGCCTCTGCCCCCAAACCCAAAGCACCTTGTCCCAATGTTGATGGGGACAAGGGCTTCATCCCCACAACCCTGACCAGTGGTTGTGGGGGTCTGGGTGCAAGGGGCTTATCAGAAACTGAAAGTCCCCTTTAACATGAGGTCCTCCAGATCCCACCCTCCTATGTAAATTAGTATGGGGTACATAGTAGAGAAAGTTTTTAACAATTCCTTTATTAAAAAATAAAAAACAGTGTCCCCCGATGTAAACCCAACAAACCAGAAAAAAAAAATCCCCAGGATGGATGAGGATGGCTGATTGCCAAATGCCTCCTCTGCCACTTGAAAGTTCTTATAGGTAAGGGTGGGGTCACCTACAACATCACCTGGTAGCACCGCCCCCCTTGTGACATCTCACCGACCCAGCATGCACCGGTTCAGCATGCGCCGGTCCTGCATGAGCCGGTCCATGATGTCACAAGGGGGGCAGTGCCACCAGGTGATGTTGCCAGATGGCCCCACCCTTACCTATATAAGAACTGTCAAACGGTGGAGGAGGCTTCGGCAGTCAGCAGTTTTTGCAAGCAGAGTTTTTTGGGTTCAGCAGTGCAGTGGGCGAGGTGATTGACGATGGTCAGGGGACACTGTTTTTTTATTTTTTATAAAGGATTTGTCAAAAACTGTCTCTGAGTTTTTATTACTTTTTGACACTTTTTTCATACTCATTCACATAGGGGGGGTCGGGATCTTGGGGCCCCCGTGTTAAAGGGGGCTTCCAGATTCTGATAAGCCCCCTGCCCACAGGGTTGTGGGGAGGAGACCCTTGTCCCCATCAACATTGGGACAAGGTGCTTTGGAGGGGGCAGAGCCCCCCTCCTCCAATGCACCCACTCCGCTATTTTGAGGGCATGTGATCTGGTATGGTTCAGGAGGGGGGGTGCTCGCTCATCCCCCCTTTCCTGACCTGCAGGGCTGCATGGGGACAAGGTGATTTTAGAATGGCAGGGGCAGAGCCCCGCTGCCCTAAAGCACCCACTCTCCCATGTTGAGAGCATGTGGCCTGGTATGGTTCAGGAAGGGGGAGCGCTCACCCCCCCCCTTTTTTGACCTTCCCGGGCTGCATGCTTGGATAAGGGTCTGGTATGGATTTTGGGGGGAACCCACACCGTTTTTTTTTTATTTTGCCATGGAGTTTTCCTTAAAATCCATACCAGACCCAATATGCCTGGTATGGACTGGGGGGGGGCACATCATATTTTTATAATTGTTTCTGTTGCAGGCAATAGTATTGTATTGCCAGCAATTTAAATGTTATTTCATTCAATTTATTTTCTTTAGAAATGTCCTTTTTGCTGCAGCATGTTCTATATATGCTACAGATTATATGCATGGGGGGGCCCCAAAACTGTTTTTTTTTGTGCTTTTTAATTCTCTGCTTGTTTTTTTCATTCACCTGTCAGCGAGGAACCCGCTGACAGCTGAGGGGTCATCTATTGTTAAGGATTCGGGAGCCGGTTTCCCGACTTGCTCCTTAGAAACCAGCTTAATGCAGTAAACTACCACATGAAAAAATGTGGTCATTACCGCTAAATCGAACAAATACCGCATTCGGTATTTAACGCAAAATTCTTGGTGAATTGCACTTTCAAAACTGATTTACCACAAGAGTTATTTTACCACATTTTTTTGGCTGTTATATAACTCTTAGTGAATTGTAGATAGATAGATAGATAGATAGATAGATAGATAGATAGATAGATAGATAGATAGATAGATTCTATACAATGTATATACTGTATATAATATATATTAGTCTAACATTTGACAGAAGCAATAATGCAGTTGCAAAATGTACATCTATAATTTTGTCCCATAGTGTAAAAAGAAAATCTAGAACTGCTATGAGACTATGGTCATCATCAGATAGATTGACTCAAAGTACACATTATACAGCACATAAAATACACAGTAAGAGACATAGAGATGTTAATGGTTATGTTGCCATAGCACATTTGTTATTAACACTAATGTCTTTTTGCTCATATTTTTAGAATGGTTTCATAGCATGACAGTACGTCGCAGAATGCACTGACAGATGTTAAATTATCTGTCAAGGAGAAACTTGACAAAGCATGACATTACTGTATTTACAATTGCAGCAGAACTTTTTCCATGGCAGTCTTTTGTCCAGCATGACAATTTTATCTAAATTTCATGGTTGTTGTAATGGTCTTCATTGACCCTATCAACACCTAATTGTCAGAAAGAGGCAGCAAGACAGTTTTTGAGCAGATTTCAGTAAGCTCAGATCTAGTATTTTGTATTATCTGTAACTGAGTGTTATTATTTTGCACACAATAAATGCTTTTAGCTGGCATTTATTTGTTCATTCTGTCTTTCATGTAGACAGTCAGAAAAAATACTTTACTTTTGTACAGAAGAATCTTTCATACATGAACCTTATTGCATTTGAAAAAACAAGACACATGCGGTTTATTTACTAAAGGCAAATCCACTTTGCACTACAAGTGCACTGCAAGTGCACTGCAAGTGCACTTGAAAGTGCAGTCGCTGTAGATTTTAGGGGGAATGCAAGGAAAATAAAAAAATAGCATTTTTGTTTGTACACGATTAGATGATAAAATCAGCAGTGCTTCCCCTCATTTCAGATCTTCCCCTCAGATCTACAGCAACTGCACTTCCAAGTGCATGTGGTCACTTCCATGTGGTCACTTCATCCCATTTCACCTCCCCTGTTTCTAATATCATTTTAGCAATGCTAAATCGATTTTGCCTTACCCTGAGGTGGGTAACTAAATCATCCTATATCCAAGGGAACTAGAAAAAAAGGGGAAAAGGAACTAGGGTGAGGTACACCTCTCCCCACAAATCCAGATAACATTTTGTACAAAAGAGACAATTACGAAGAAACAAATGTAATGAAAATAATTGTGGGCAAGGTATATTGATGACATCCTCCTCCTATGGGATGGTGAGCACCAAGACTTGCAGGAGTTCCTATCTTCCCTTAATGTTAATCACAGAGGTATACATCTAAATTATGAGATGAGCCAAATTGAAATCAACTTTCTGGACCTCAAAATTTTGATTAGGGGAGACAGGTTGGTTACATCTACATTTTTTTAAATGTAAGGATAGAAATTCATTTATTCCTATAGACATTTGTCACTATCGTCCTTGACTAAAATCAGTCTCAAAGAGCCAATATATGAGACTTAAAAGGAACTGCTCTGACCAAAGTGAGTTTTTGGTGCAGGCTGATGTTTTAACCAATAGATTTCTGGAAAAGGGATATTCGAGGGAGTCCCTTCTTGAAACATTAGAAACAATTAAGGATGTGAGTAGAAACGACCTGCTTGTAGAGAGAGAGCCACGCGTGAATGAGGCCTTTTCCTTCGGAGTCCCTTTTGTGACTACTTACTCTCTACAACATAAAAGTATTAAACAATTAGTTTATAGGCATTGGCACATTGTCAATGATGGAGTCCTAAAGAAGGTATTGCCCGATAAACCTGGAGTTGTGTTTAAGGGGGCTCCTTCCTTGAGAAATCAAGTAGCCCCAAACATTTTTAATCAACCCATTGAAAAATTAATTTTTTTAAATCAGTTAACAGGGTTTTACCAGTGCAAAAGATGTTGTATGGGTATGTTCCTTGAGTGCATGTCCCCATAGACAGACCACAACCTTTACTTCCACTAGCACACAGAGACAATATGTGATAAAACCATTTATCTTTTGTGCTACAGTGGGGGTGGTTTATATGCTGCAGTGCCCTTGTGGCCTGCAATATGTAGGCCGGACTAAACGCCCTCTACAGGTTCGCCTCAATGAACACATCACCAACATCAAGATGGGCTTTAAAAACCACTCTGTATCGAAGCATTATTTATTCGCACATAATAAGGACCCTTCTAAGACCATTTTTCTTGGTATAGACAAGTTTAGTCCCCATTGGAGGGGTAGCTTGTTAGTGAGGGAGATATCTAAACTTGAAATGGCTTGGATTCATAGACTCAAAACCTATGTACCATATGGGTTGAACATTGACACTGATGTGAATGCTTTTATTGATAATTCATGATAAGCCTGAATGTAAACTCGTTCTGAGACACCAGTATATGGTATAATAAGGTTTTTTCCCCTTTTTATTATACATTTTATGGATATAAAATATAATTATTAATTGATTATATAAATAATTCACATAATATTTGTATTTATTTTTATCTCACTTATTTTTAACTCATTAATATAATCAATAAATTGATTTGTCTATTATGATTTTTATCATCAAGACGGGTATTAATTTGGTTAATTATGTATTTAACTAGTAATTTAATTTATTTGAATAAATGTATTAAAAACAATTATTCTATATCAATTAGCTACACTATCTATAATTCACTACGGCTATTTACATCATTTACTTATATTTCTACTTATTTGAATTTTGATTTATTTAAATATATTCACATTTATATTATATGTTTGTATTCCTCAAATTCAAATTTGGAGATAAACACTGATAATTATTATTAATACACATCACTATTATTATTTTTGTCACAAAATAGATGTATTTGACATAACCATTATGTCATTATTATTAATACACATCACTATTATTATTTTTCGTCATGAAATAGATGTATTTGACATAATCATTATGTCACTCTATTTGGGGTATGGGGTCTCTATTATATTGGTCTGAAGGTAGTCGATTATGGATGTTCCATCATCTGACTATCTTTCTGGTTTATTTACAACTATGTAGATGGGAGTTTAATTAATATTTCTCTCTCTTCTTTCTTTTTATTTTATTTTTTATATTATTATAAATGTTTTTATATATTTCTACTTCCCCAGTATTGTGAAGCCATTTGAATTTGATATTCTTCTTCTTTGGAAATAAGGGATAACTGCCCATATTTAATATGGCGCTTTTCGAACCGTGCTCTCATGACTCAGAACAAGGCTTGGCTCTCTATATAAGGTGGTGAGTCATTACGATGCCCGTCCCCATTGACAACATCACGTATGATGAAATGCATCTGGAGGAAGGTACATTCTGATGTCACCACGCGATTTTATTAGGAGGACGGACTCCGTTTGTTTTCTGCTAGCCGGAATTGTTTTTAAACACATGCGAATATTTCATCTTACAGATGTAAGTGTATTACCTTTTTTATAATAAAACATTGTAGACTGTATTACGCTATGGCCAGTCTTCTTGGGCTACTTGCCTAAGTGAAAACGGACTCCATAGATGTGAGAGGGAGAGGTTTGTAATCATCCAGCCTACTGGAACCGATTTGATTGTCACCTGCAAGCTAAAGGCCGCCGCTGGGTTATAGCCATCTGCCCTTTATGCTTGCCATCTGGTAAGCAGATCCTTATTACAGTGGTTCGGCACTCTCCTGTTTGTGTGTAATCACTGTGGTGCTATTAAGAAGAATAAGTGATTTTTACTATGGACTTTTTTATATGCCTGACTTGATTGATTAAGACTTTTGTAGCGCAGCTTCTCTAAGTTACTTTTTGTGTGTATCCCACTTCATGCTGCTGCTTGTTTACATTTTTTATATATATTAATTGAGATTTGTTTTAGCGTGGTTCTTTTTTGCCTTGTAATGAAAATAATACTTGAGAGAAATCTCAATTATAATGGTCTATATCCCAGTAAAGAAACCAGAACTCTATAGAAAGGGCTTGAAGCTGATGGATTCATACATCCCTGGATGACTAGTAGCTGACAGGGTATGAATCCATTTTGTCTCCCGCTGGAGAAGAATTTTGTCTACATCTCCCCCTCTTTCATGTGAGGGAACATATTCCAATGCAAAGAATTTAATCTTTGATACTTGGAAAGAGTGGAATAAACCCATGTGCTTACTGATTGGGGTTTCCATTTTCTTCTTCATCGCAAGGGAAACATGGTCTCTGATCCTGTGAAAAAACGGTCTTTTGGTCTATCCTACATAGAATGCTTTGCAATCGCACTCCATGTAGTAGACCACTCCTACTGACTGGCAGGTTGCAAAGAACCTTCATCTATATTCCTCCCCAACAAATATGCAATACTCACAAGTCCCACAGGGTGCAGTACCCTTTCGCATACTCGCTCCTCCTTTGGTGTCAAAGTGGCTATGTACCAACTGATCCTTCAGGAACTTAGACCTCCTGAAGGTAATCTGAGGGTATGGGCTCACATATTTTGACACCACCTCATTCGTGACCAATAAATACCAGTACTTTTGAATAATATTGCGAACTTTACTGTGTTGACCTGCATACCGCGTGTAGACAGAAAAGATATTCTCCTGCACTTGTGCTGCCAGTTTTAGTACAAAATAGTAGTATTTTCAAATGATATAATATATTATATGTAGAGAACATGCATGTCCCGCTGCCTGAACTGACTGGGGGAAGCCTGGAAAAGCTGGGTGATAAGGGAGAAAGGAGGCACGTGACCTAACGCATGAATCAAGTTGATAAATAAAGTTTATTCTAAACAAATAAATGAATACAATGAAAATTACTACATGTTCATAAAAACTGGTTACAATATTCTCATTTATATATTTATAAAATAGTGGAAATTATTAAAAAACCCATGCAAGGCTGAATCAATGGCTCAATCAACCAGTGCAACCTTAAATTTACCACAATCTCTGACCAAAAAAAATCAATTTCTTGGACATCACCATCTATGTTAATCCTGATGAAAGTATAGGTTCCTCCTTATATAGAAAACCCTCGGCAGGAAATACAATCCTCTATGCCACCAGCTCCCATCCAAAACCTCTAGTTCAAAACATACCCTACAGTCAATATTTGAGGCTTAGAAGAAATTGTAGTTGTGATGACAACTTCGAAGTAGAATCTAAAGCTCTACAGACCCGCTTATTAAACAGAGGATACAGTCGATCATGCTTAAAGAAAGCTATCATAGGGAAAAGACAAATAATAGAGAGAATTTAATACATTCTAAAAAACAAAAATTGGGAGATCAAGAGGTCAGGCTAATAACGCGGTATGATAAGGGAGAAAGGAGGTGCGTGACCTAACGTATGAATCATGTTGATAAATAAAGTTTATTCTAAATAAATATATGAATACAACGAAAATTACTATGTGTTCATAAAAACAGGTTACAATATTCTCATTTGATAAAATAGTGGAAGTTATTAAAAAACCCATGCAAGGGTATAGGCCGAATCAATGGCTGAATCAATGGCTGAATCAATCGCTAATGCGTTTTGAGGGGATTCCTCTTCATCAGAGCCTTGGAAGACAGAAAATGGTCTGTATCATGTGGTGGGTTTATATAGAGAGTGATGACTGTGTGGGAGGTGTGTCACATGACAGATGGTGGATTCTCCTCTGTTCTAGTGGTATTCCCATCCATATCACAAAGCTCTATGTAAAACAAGATGAATCTGTTATAGGAGTCTGCTCTGAAGCCTCTCTCGGAAATGAAGCCCTCCACAACCCGTACCCCTAATTGATGAGGAATGGAGTTGTAGAGGGCCTCAACATCGATTGCCACCAGCCAGGCTCCTTTTGGCACAGCAATTCCATCAAGAGCTCTCAATAGGTCAACTGTGTCTTGGATATAAGAGCTAAGGGCCCTGACATGGGGATATAGATAATCATCTATTAATTTACTAGCTGCCTCTGTAAGGCAGCCCTTGCCAGAGATAATTGGGCGCCCAGGAGGGCATTCAATATTTTTGTGTATCTTAGGCAACGTGTATAGGGTAGGTAAACTAGGAGTTTTTACAGTTAGAAATTCACTGGTCTTCTGGTCAATTAACCCTTGATAGAAGGCCTGAAAAATCAATGTTTGATATTGCTGTGATTGATGTGCTAATTTAACTTAAAATGTTTCCAATTTGTGGTTTGAATCTCTTTTGTTACTTGTTGGGTGAAGGCCCAGATGTTTGGATTTCCCTGTAGATGAGTGTATTGATAAAAAAACCCTTGCGCTACTATAATGTGTTCACAAGTCCCTGATGAAGTCACGTGGATGACATAATGCGTAGGGAGTGGCTGGAAGTGGATGTAGATCGAATATCGCAAGTGAAGTGAGAACTGCGAGAAAACGCCACACTGTTATTTTTTCTGCTTTTAAATCTTATTATTGATGTAAGAATCCAATCTGCTTTATTTAATAAAATTAGTTGATTACTTTGACATACTACACTATCGGAGGTTTCTTTCCTCTCCCCCTCCTCTGTGAGTTTGATTATCACGGAAGTGTACAGACTTGGATGCAGAATATCCGTACAGCTACAACATATACAGGGACAGAGGACACCCTGGTGGCGGATATCGGAATAGGAGAAAAGGCCATTCAAAAGAGGTTTATGCTGACGATACAAGGAGTGGAGGTGAGAGTTCTGTGAGCTCATTTTTGGATTGTGCATATATCTTCTCTTATTCATAAGGATTTACGGGCAACTTAGCATATAGTGGATTAATACATATGAGAGCATCATTTTGAGAAATTACCACCTGGAAAGATGCCATTTTCTAAGAGGAAATAATAGACTATTACATGGGCTCATTTATATATATTTATATTTTATTATTTGGTGTCTTTGAATATTTCCCAGTTTCTTCCAATTTTAAGTTTTTACATTTTCAATTTTGATTTTTGGTTCTTTATAGATCTTATTACTTATTATTATTTTTATCACTTTTTCATCACTTGTGTCTGGTCATTCTGGATTTCAGGCCATTTATCATCAAGTTTTTAAGTTGGGTGCGTTATACACCGTTGCGCAAGATCACTATTTGATTTATTCCCTGTAGATGAGGAAATGAACGTGACTTTGGTTTGTATAGGTGGGGAGGAGGAAAACAAACTTCAGCAGGGGAACTTGTAGGAGGATTAGAATTTAAAGAAGGTTCCTATAAGGGATCATCAAGGGGATTGCTCGCTTCCCAAAGTTCCATTAGTTCATTAATGGCTTTAATTTAATTTGTAATATGATTCCTCCAAATTTCATCAGAGGAAGGTACTGAGGGAAAGGTTTTTGACCCTTTATCAAAGATGGTTTTCTGGCAAAAAGATTTACCTCCTGATTTGGACAGAAGGTCAGACTGAGGCAAAGAACCTGGATCTGATCCTCTGAAAGTGAACAGGAAGATAGATTGATCACTTGGAGCGTGTCTTGTTCATGGTCTTGGGTGGTATTGTAGATACATTGAAGATCTTTTTGGGATCTGGATTGAGGAGAAAAGATTGGTGCCGTGCGAAGATCCCCCACTGGAGGATGGTCTGATGGATAAAATTCATCAATTTCAGGGTGCTTCCTTTGGAGGGATTACTTTAGATCGCTTTTTCACCAATCTGAAAAGACTTTTGGAGAAAAAAGCTTGGTTATTTTGGAACAATAAATATTTCCACAAATATATTGAGGACAAGATTGTCCCATGGGGACTAAGGATTCAAATCTTCCCTAACCTGTTTAAGGTGGAATCAGAATTCAAGCATGATTGGGAAAATCATCTCCAGTCATGCTCTTTCAAAATGAGATTCAAACCACAAATTGGAAAATCCATAGTAGACCATCTAACCTAAGTTTAGAGCAGCATACAGCCCTGCTATCTTTAAAAAACAATCATGAGTTAATAATTAAACCCGCTGATAAATGGGGGCAATATTGTTGTTATGGATCTGATAAATTATAAAAAAAGGTTATGGATCTGCTACAAAATCGCCAATGGTATAGGCCCATCACCTTAACTCATGTTAAATTAGCACAGACTAAATATCAAACATTGATTTTTCAGGCCTTCCATCGAGGGTTAATTGACCAAGAGGACCAGTGCCTAAGATACACTAAAATATCAAATGCCCTCCTGGGCGCCCAATTATCTCTGGTAATGGCTGCCTTGCAGAGGCAGCTAGTAAATTAGTAGATGATTATCTACATCCCCATGTCAGGGCCCTTAGCTTGTATATCCAAGACACAGTTGACCTATTGAGAGCTCTTGATGGGATCACTGTGCCAAAAGGAGCCTGGCTGGTGGCAATCAATGTTGAGGCCCTCTATGACACAATTCCCCATCAATTGGGGGTACGGGTTGTGGAGGGCTTCATTTCCGAGAGAGGCTCCAGAGCAGACTCCTATAACAGATTCATCTTGGACTTGCTGCTTTACTTCATGTTCACTAATAATATCTTTCTGTTTGACCGCTCCCACTACCTCCAGGTGCAGGGCATTGCAATGGGGACTAAGTGTGCCCCGTCGTACGCCAATCTGTACCTGGGGGGAGCATGAGATTTTCTCATCAGATGATCTACAGGAAGACTTTGAAAAAGTTTTAATTTGGCATTGGTTTATCAACAATATTTTTATCGTCTGGACAGGATCCAGAGATTAACTTCTTTCTTTTATGGATAAAATAAAGATCAACCAGTACAACCTTAAATTTACCACAATCTCTGACCAAAAAAACATTAATTTCTTGGACATCACCATCTATGTTAACCCTGATGGAAGTATAGGTTCCTCATTATATAGAAAACCGTTGGCAGAAAATACGATCCTCCATGCCACCAGCTCCCATCCAAAACCTCTAGTTCAAATCATACCCTACAGCCAATATTTGAGGCTTAGAAGAAATTGTAGTCATGATGACAACTTCGAAGTAGAGGCTAAAGCTCTAGAGACCCGCTTATTAAACAGAGAATACAGTTGATCATGCTTAAAGAAAGCTTATCATAGAGCAAAGTCAAATAATAGAGAGAATTTAATATATTCTAAAAAACAAAAATCGGGAGATCAAGAGGTAAGGCTTATAATGCGATATGCAGGTCAACACAGTAAGGTTCACAATATTATTCAAAAGTACTGGCATTTATTGGTCACGGATGAGGTGGTGTCAAAATATGTGAGCCCCTCACCTTCAGATTACCTTCAGGAGGTCTAAGTCGCTGAAGGATCAGTTGGTACATACTGTAGCCACTTTGACACCAAAAGAGGAGCGAGTATGCGAAAGGGTACTGCACCCTGTGGGACATTCCAGCTCAGTGGGTATATCTCGGGCTGCTATCTCATCCTTGATGGTATCCAAGAAACCATGAAAAAAAGCAGCCAGGAGTGCCTCATTGTTCCAAGTAACCTCTACTGCCAGAGTATGTAATTAATAAGTAATTCAATGGCGTAATCGGCAACAGTTCTTGTACTCTGTTTGATGGACATGAGGCACTTAGCAGCAGAAGCAGAGCATACAGGAATGTCAAATACCCTTTTAAAAGAAGCCACAAACTCAGGGTAACTCAAGACAACAGGTTTTTGAGTCTCCCATAGAGGGTTTGCCCAGGCCAAGGCTCTCTCAGAAAGCAAAGATATCACGAAATCTACTTTGCTTCTCCAAGGTGAAGGCAGAGATCATCTGGACTGGATGGCTTAAGTAGGCAGGACTGACGAGCAGGATATCACCAACAGGTGAGTCACTGTGGAGATATAGGAGCTGGCAATTAGCCGACATCTGAGCGGCCAGCTCAGAGAAGGAAGGGCTGAGCCCAGCCCTGACAGTCTCCCCTTCTGAGTTGCCCTTCGTTTCTGCTCCCTACCCACCTCTGAGCATTGTTCCTTGGTTCCATTTCCTACCCATCTCCCAGTACCAATCCTTTTAGAGAATACAGAACCAAGTATCATCTTTTGCTACTAAGTGATTTGCATGGAATTTGTTAATAACAAGAAAGACAGTAAAATAGAGTGCAGTAAGCAACAATAGACCCCACCCCAGCAACAGAAGACCCCCAGCAACAATAGACCTCACCCCAGCAACAATAGATCACTCACACAACAATAGATTTCCCCCAGCAACAATGGACTCTCTGCAACAAAATACCACCCCAGCAACAATAGGCCCCCAGCAGCCGGAATCAATAGACCCTCCAGGAGCCAGCAACAATAGACCTTTCCCTCAACATTAGATCCCTCTCAGTAACAATGGACCCCTCCAGCAACACCCCTCCATCAGCAACAATAAACCTACCCAGCAACAATAGACCTCTATACAAAAATAGATTCCCCAGCAGCCAGCATCAATAGACCCTCCAGCACACCCCAGCACTACTTGATATTACATACATTCATTGCTTGAGGTGCCGGAACTGCGTTCCCCAGCGTTGCCTCCTGAAAAAAAAGCCCTGAGTATGATACTGAAAAGTGCAAGATGTGACTTGTTTTGACACTGCTTGGCAGTTTGTGTGAAGTAAATTAAATATATACTTTGTGATAAATGTTAGCTTTATTGTCCTTGCTACTTTCAGTGCTCCTTATGATCTATCACTACTACACAAAACATTCATTGAAAAAAACAAATTAATAAAGCCTTTTTTTGTAGAAAGCATCCATATTGAGTTGCTGCTTCTGTATAAGCCAATGAATAATATAAAATTTAATTAAATTATTACACATGCAGTTTATGTCATGCCACAATATGGTGTTGCTGATGTGGTTTTAAGGCATCCCTGAATGATTTTGTGATTTTATCATTGCCCTTTAAGCCTTCTGAAAAGACCCTATCCCTGCTAAATGATACATTATTATTTTTTCATTGGTACATGTCCCCCAAGCCACTGCCTACCTTAACATGCTATTTTTGACAGTCTCTTGCCTATTAGCCCAAAATGGCCAATAACCATTTGCTTACTTGGCACCTAAACCCCCTTCCTGCCCAGACCAATTTTCAGCATTAAATGCTGTCACACTTTGAATGACAATTGCGCGGTCATACAACACTGTACCCAATTTTTTTTCACTGCACTGGTGGGCACTTGCAGGTGGCACTGGCAGGCGGCACTGGTGGGCACAGATGATGTGGCTGTGCCTCTTCTTCGGGACCAATGTCCTTTTCACAGAAGCCGGTGATGGTTTTTTTTTTTCTCCTCATGCTGTCAACTGTCAGATTACCGATCTTGTTTACATGTTTGCATCACGTGATCAGCTGTTTTTTTGCATCAGCACATGTCCCCATGGTAGTACCCTCTTTTCCAAAAACTGGCAAGTTGGTCTTTAAAAGTCTGCAAAAAAATAAAAAGATTTGGCTAACACAGACTTTAACAGAGTTCAGGGAAAGCTGACAAACTGCATAGCAACAGATTAGGCTCAGTTAGAAAACGTTATTTTAATGCTGACCGTTAAACAATTAACTCTTTTGCTGCATTTTTTGTTTTTTATTGCTGGAGGCCTTTTTGCTTTTGACTTTATTTTGTAGATGTTTTAGGACAGCAGTCACTTTTAGTTGCTGTCCTATCAACAGAAAGCTTATTAGTTTTGCAAGGTGGAAGGTATTAGTGGTTTTCATTTACTGAGTTTTTTTGAGGGGTGGGGGTTCTAGGTCTTTATTTTTTACCCCCTTAATGACCAGGCTATTTTTTGTGATACGGCACTGCGTCACTTTAACTCACAAATGCGTGGGAGTGTGGGATGTTGGTGGTATTTGATGGCCTCTGCAGTTTTTATTTTTTGCGCTATAAACAAAAAAAAGTGACAATTTTGAAAAAAGCTATATTTTTTACTTTTTGCAATAATAAATATCCCAAAAAATTATATAAAAAAAACTAATTTCTTTGTCAGTTTAGGCCAATATGTATTCTTCTACATATTTTTGGTAAAAAAAATCACAATAAGTGTATATTGATTGGTCTGCGCAAAAGATATAGCGTCTTCAAAATAGGGGATAGATTTATGGCATTTTTATTATTATTATTTTTTTTCTAATAGTAATGGCGGTGATCAACGATTTTTAGCAGGACTGCGACATTGCAGTGGACAGATTGAACACTTTTGGCACTTTTTTGGGTCCAGTGGCATTTATACATCGATTAATGCTATAAAAATGCAGTGATTACTGTATAAATGACACTGACAGAGAAGGGGCTAACACTAGTGGTGATCAAGGGGTTAAATGTGTTCCCTTGGAGGTGTTTCTAACTGTGGGGGCTGGGCTGACTGGAGGAGGAGAGGAATCGCTGTTCCTAATCATTAGGAACACACAATCTCTCTCTACTCCCCTGTCAGAATGGAGGTCTGTTTGTTTACATTGACAGATCCCCGTTCTGGCTCTCTGTGGAGTAATCGCGGGTGTCCGGTGGACATTGCAGCTGGCGGTCATGTGCATTGGCTCCGGTGCCGTGCACATGCCCACTGTAGTTATTGCATGAAGCAATGTACAGCTACGGAAATTCGCACAATAGAGCCAACATGCCACAGTATAATGATGGTGTTTGGTTGGCAAGTGGTTAAAAAAGTGGGCTTTTATTTCGGGGGTTATTGTGGATTTTTTGATTATTTTGGTGGTGTATTTTAGATTGTATGCTGATAGGGCATTTTTAGGTATAACTGCTTTGTTTATTTGTTTATTTGTTTGTTGTTTGCTTTAAAAATGTAGGTCTTTTTTAGAGGCAAGTATTTGAGGGTTTAATTTCTTTTGGGGTTTCTCAATTTTTATTTTAGGTCGACAGGGTCGACTGTTTTCATGTTTGAGGTGTTTAAGGTGCAGCATTCCCTTGTTGACTGGGCACCTAAACCCCCTTGCTGACCATCTGTTCTTAAAGCTACCTTTTGTTTACAGAATGCAATTGCATAATTTAAAGAAAAAAATCAGACTAGGTGCAAGAACAGTGTGCACCTAAACCACCTAAAATCATATGAGTCACAATCACTATATCCCACTATCCATACAATAAAAATAAAAGTTAGGCATTCATTGGTTAAGCCTACTATCTCTTATTAACTAGTTGAGGACGCTGGAAGTGCTACACAGTATCAAAATAACTTCACCAAAGTTCACTGGGCGTTTGTAGCACATTGGTGCATTACTGTTTCATTTATCTGAGGATCAAAGGAATGAACTCTGACCTGCAGATGCTGTCAGTTAAAGCAACCTGGGAGTTTGTTTTGTGTCTCTATTTAACCCTTTGTTAACCCTTAGTTTCTCACTAATCTTTTTGCTTAATTCTATTTTTTAAGGTGTGTATTTTAATTTTGCATAAACATACAAAGTATCAGATGTACAGTAGAGCTAATGACCTCAAGTATTGGTTTTACATAACTATGATTAGCAAACAAAGAACAAGGAACAATAAACAAGCATACACAGAATATTTAGACATTTAGACATCTGAGTAAGAGGTCAAAGAGAGTTCGGAAATAGATTCAAAATTTTATGGATTTTTTTTTGTGGGGGGAGCTCTGCTGTCATAAATTATTTTGTATTTGGGTAATTCTGTATTGATCTTGAAAAAAACTTGTGTTAAAAATGGGAAGTGGAATTTTTTAAATTGAGCAATATGGATTTTCTTGCTTGAAATATTATCAACTAATACATGATGCATTAATGAACCAGAGAGACAGTCATTCAGGATAACAAGTAAGCACACTTCTAGTGTGCTGGGAGCAGAGAAGCCAAGGGTGGATTTCAATTCAGTGCAGAGAGCCTCCCAAAAGATTGTAATCCAAGGGCAGGACCAGAAAATGTGATATAGAGTAGCTGGAGACTCCACATCTAATACACTGTGCATGAAAAATAAAGTCAATGTGCTGTAGCCGATCAGACGTGTAATGTAAATGGTGAATAAATTTGAACCGTATACGTTTGTCCACATATCAGCAAACCGGGTGCCTGTTGCTTCCTCCCAACTGACCTCACAGAGGTCTGCAATAAATCTTAGCCATTTTTTGTAAGACAATAAGAAGGGTCATGAACCTTCAACCTGCAGGGTTTGGTATGACAGTTTGTTGGGAGATAAAATTAAAGTCATGTTTTTACAAAAAAAGTTTTCAATATATTGTAAAGTCATTGTAATTTTATCTGTGTGATGTACTGGTGACTTAAAAATCCCACTTAGAATATATATTTCCTTTTTTCTATCTGAAGAGTTTGGTAGAAGGTGGCAATTAGTTTGATCATCCACAAACAAGATCTGTTCCATAAACCGTGGAGGCAATGTAGGAGTTAGGGAGCCAAACTGAGTGTGGGTAGCATGTTGTATTAATATATATTTAAAAATATATACTTAAAGAAAAAATTGTTGGGAAAATTCACATGGGCCAGTAGATCTTTAAAAGAGAGGAAAGAGCTTCTAGTAAAAAGGTGTGAAATATGAATAATCTCCCTGTACGTCCACCAGGTAGAATCCAGATGGACCGTAAGCTTTTTAAGTAGAGGGTTATCCCACAGGGGAGTATGAGGAGAGATGCTGGCATATGTAGGCAAGAGAATGTGTTCAGCCATAAGCCAAGCCAAGAAAGAGACGTCCACTGGAGATCTTCTATTATAGGAATGGATAGTGAGACAAAACAATCAGTCTATGAGGACCTGGGGAGAAATCAATACCGCAGCCAACAGGGAAGTAGCAGGGTGACTGGCGGTGCAACCAATTTTTTTTTACAAATGTCAGTTTGGAGGCCATAAACTAATTATAAACATTTGGGACTGCTAAACCACCGTCAGCAGTGGTGGCCTGCAAGGATGTTTTAACAATTCTAGGCTGAGAGTTGAAAAAAAAAGGAAGCTATGATAGAATCAATACACTGAAAAACCTTACACAGGAGGAAAACAGGTACAGCTTGAAAGATATGCAGGAATTTGGGGAGAAATATAATTTTAATTAGGTTGATACAGCTAATAAAATTAAGGGAGTGGAATGTCCATACTTGAAGCTTATTTTCCATTTGAGCAAGTATAGATTGTAGGGAAATGGTTACAATTTTAAGAGGTCATTATGCACATTAATACCTAAATATTTCAGATAGTTTGTACATTGTTATTGAGAGAGTCCAACATGTTTATACAGGATGATGGGTGGATAATTGGAAAGACAGAACCAGGGGTTCTATGGCTGAGGCAAAAAAGCAGAGGTGACAGGAGACATTTCTGTTTGGGATTACCCTGGCCCTAGGTATCCAGTATCGAAGCTGGACCCACTGTGAACCATGTCAAATGCTTTAAATATATCTAAGATATAATGGAAGTATTCTATTAGAGGAATAAGCCTGATAAATATACAGATATTGAAACAAAAAGGGCAGGGAAAACTGTCCAGCAGCGCATAAACCCAGAGGGATTGTTATAAAGCCCACTGCAAAGTAAGTATTGTATAACATGTGAAGATGTTAAAACAGGCTACACAACCTCTCCTCAATCCCTGTCAACTTCCCTCTGTAGCGCGATCCATTGCAGAGTACTCTTCAGAGTGCAACATCTGTATAAAATGTGCCACATGTGGTGGCAATAACCTTACTGGTGTGAATGAAAGTGTCTCAAGGAAATGTGTATGTGGCAATGTGACAAACCATAAAAGATGACTGTAGAAGTTGCAAAGTAAAAACTGTAAGACAAAATATAAACATTGGACTAAGCCCAATAGACTATACACATTGCCACTGATTACTAGCTAGAAGGTACAGCTTGAAGCAGCCATGGGTGATTGCTGGGACACTGTGAAAACAAAAGGGAAAAGACAAATGCAACCTCCATAGTGTAGTAAACAAGGTGAACAATATTTATTAATTATTAAAAACACACTCATAAAAGGGGAGCTTGTGCAAAGTGGTGAAAGTCAAAGCTGCTGCTTCTGGAGCCTGGAGCTGCTGTGAAATTCCCCTTCTTCAGCTGTGAGCAGAGGAGAAGAGTACAGGCAGGAGGGAGCTGCTGCTGCAAGAAGACAACCTGACCAGGGATGAAAGCTGGTGCTTGGACGGAGAGGATGCCTTGCACCGCTGGAAATGTGCTGGGAGATAGGGATGAGTTTCAAAGCATGTTACTTGTTCTGTAGCCTTCGGGGTTGGGTTGTCTCCCTGCAGCAGTGGCTACCTCCTGCCTGTGCTCTTCTCCCCTGCTCACAGCTGAAGCAGGGGAATTCCACAGTGGCTCTGGGCTTCAGAGGCAGAAGCTTTGCACAAGGTCCCCTTTTGTGAGTGTGTTTTTAATCATTATTTAATATTATTCACCCTCTTTACTACACTATGGAAGTTGTGCTTGTCTTTTTCCCATTTGTTTTCTAAATGTACAAATATAAATGCCTTATATTGTTGTGGGTTCCCCTTACCCATCATAAACCCTGACTGATCAAGGTGAATGAGAGTCCGAATAACCAAGGCCAATTTAAGAACCAGGACCTTTGCTAGGGTCTTGACATAGCAATTTAGCAAGGATACAGTATAGGGCAATATGAGGCACAGTGTTATGCATCTTTACCTGGCTTTGAAATGAGAATGAAAAGGTTCTCAGTCATAGAGTCAGGCAGGATGCCAACATCAAGGACAGTAGAAAAGGTTTTATGTAGGAGGAGAGACAAATAGTCAGCATAGGTTTTTTACCATTCTGCTGGTAGCCCACTCAGTCCGGTAGTTTTATTAGAGGGAAGAGAAAGATTAGCAGCAAATATCTCATCCAACATGATGAGATCTTCTAACATCTGTTGTTGGGACAGGGTAAGAGAAGGTAGAGGTAGAGGAGAGAGTAATTGATACTGGAAGGGCCAGTGAAAGTGTCGTCCTGGTACAAATGTTCATAAACTTGGACAAATGCCACATTAACCTCTAGAGGATTAGAGACCAGTGCTCCCTCTGGATTGAAAATGTCAGGAATTGGAGAGTCTATATGTGAAAGCATGGTGAAGGCTCTTCAGTTCTTTTCAGCTCTACCCATTAAAATGGTTGTATACCCCACTTGCACATTTTTACCGACAGGTAAGTCTATAAACCTGTACGGTTTAGGAGATGTTCACCTTGCATGCAGACACTGACGTCAGCAGCATATGCACTCTGAAGGTCCGGCGGGTGCTACCGGAAATTCAGAGCTCCTTACCGGAACGGGAACTTCCACACGCATGCATTGCAGCTCTGGCCACTAACAGTGATTGAGCCGTGAACCCGTAAGAAACACCAAGGGAACATGTCAGCTTCCCCAGCGATGACCGGGAGGCGCTTCATTTTAAGGTAAGTATTGCCTTTGCCTTACAGATTTTTTTTTCATATATTCTGTTTTTTTTTTTTAAATTGTATTTTTATTGAAAAAAAATTCAGAAAAATACATATCAAACAGTATTTTGAAATATCAATTAGAAAAATAAGCAATTGAAAAAAATATAAACAGTGGCATAAAACATAATATAAACAAAAATAATGGAAAATAATATAAAAACAGACAAACAAGAATCAGTATAGGTTGATCATCGAACAGAGAAAGCTACCATACAGTGAGAGACTATGTCCATCATTGAGAAGATGGTAGTTGAATAGGTATCACAAGGTGGGATCAAGGAAATGATAAAAAGGGGGGGAGATGGTAATAAAGAGTAAATAAAAAACATAACATAACCACTAAGGGATCTGGGGATGGAACAACCCTAAATATTTGAGAGAAGAGCTGCACCAGCGGTAGGGATACGAGTTCCTAAGCGAGAGGAGTTCTGCAGGAGTGGGATGTAAGGGCAAGGCATCTGTTTTTGACATGTTAATTTTGTATCCCGATAGGGAGCTAAACTGGGATAATAGAGTGTGTAGGGATGGAAGTGAGACATGGAGGTTAGTGAAAGTCAAAAGCACGTTGTCGGCAAATAGGGACAATTTATATTCCCTTTGTCGCATGGGAACCCTGCGTATGTCTGGGTGTGATCTGATGGCCTCAGCTAAAGGCTCCAGGCAGAGGATGAAAAGGAGGGGGGAAAGGGGACATCCCAGCCTGGTACCATTTGACATGGGGAATGAAAGGGAAGTAAAGGAAGCCAATTGGACCTGAGAAGAGGGGTTAGGGTAGAGAGAGTGCAAGGCCGTAAGAAAAGGACCCCTTAGTCCAAATTTAGTGAGGGTCAAAAACATATAAGACCAGCTTAATCTAGCGAATGCCTTTTGGGCATTAAGGCTAAGGATCAGGGCAAGGTGTCAACTCTGTTCAGCATTTCAATTAGGTCGATGGTTTGTCTGGTGTTGTCCCCTGCGTGTCTAGTGGGGACAAAACCCACTTGGTCTCTATCAATTTCGTCATTAATTGGGAAAGACGATTAGCCAGAATTTTAGTAAAAAGCTTATAGTCTGAAATCAATTAGAAAAATAAGCAATTGAAAAAAATATAAAACAGTAGCATAAAACATAATGTAAATGAAAATAATGGAAAATAATATAAAAACAGACAAACAAGAATCAGTATAGGTTGATCATCGAACAGAGAAAGCTACCATACAGTGAGAGACTACGTGCAAAAAAAAAGTGCAATCGGCCTAAAACTGTCTGAGAGCAATGGGTCCTTATCTGGTTTGGGTATGACTGTAATATAGTAGCATAAAAATTGTTGGTGGGGGTGCTGACCCTGGAGAAGGGAATTATATAGGGATACCAAATGTGTTAAAAGAATTGGGAGAAAGGTCTTATAGTAAGAGTATGGGAGGCCGTCCAGGCCAGGGGATTTATGGGGTGGAAGGGATTTGAGTGTAAGTAAGCTCCTCTTCAGTAATGGGGGTATTCAATGCCTGCACATCAGCCTCAGTGAGCTTGGGGAGACGGAGATCGGCCATAAACGTCTCAAAAGCCATCTGATTGAACGCAGGGTGTTGGTCAGGGGTAAGGCAATTATAAAGTTTATCATAAAATTCGCCAAAGACTTGAGTCATTGTCTGCGGGCAATAGGTGGAGTTCCCATCTGTGCATTTTAAGTGGTCCGGGAAGGAAAGGGAAGGCCTAGGGTTAAGCCTGGAGACCAACATCCCATGTGGCTTAGTTGAAAATTCTTAGAATTTTTGTTTAGCCCAGAGAAGAGATTTATCTATTTTTGGCAGGTCTAGAGACTTTATGCGCTTGAGTAGGGAGGTTACCGTGCGCAGCCTGTCCATCATAGCGGCGCGGAGCAAAGAACGTTCAGCAGCTGCTAGTTCAGATATTAGAGAGGACCTCAGAAGGACTGAGTGTCTCTTTCTCTGAGATCCCACAGAGATGCACTGTTCCCTAAAGAATGCCTTATGGGCCTCCCAAAGGGCAGACGGGCTGGACACGGAACCTGTATCTAGTTTATCCTTAGTTTCAGGGTGTTTTAGTAGAGATTCATTGAGCCTCCAGTGGCACCTCCTGGGAAATGCAGCTGAGAGGAAAAGATCCAGGGACAAAGGGACATGGTCTGACCAGGTAATAAGGCCCAGGTCGGAGGACACTGTATGGGAAAGCAGTGGGGTCAATACCAGAAAGTAGTCCAGTCAGGAAAACTTCTTATGGGGGGGAGGATAAAATGAGTACTGCCTACCCGTGGGGTGTTTAATCCGCCATGCATCAAACAAACAATGGTTTCGGATCAGTTTCCTGAAGGAGGTGGATAGTGATTGTGGGACGGGAGAGGAAATGGTATGGAACAGAGACTTCCTATCCCGAGGGGGCTAGAGGACAGCATTGAAGTCACCTCCAATTATCATAAAAGGATGTGACACATGGTTCAGTTGTTCAAATACCTCAGTTAGAAATTTAATTTGACCCGTTTTAGGGGCATAAACATTCATGATCATTATAGGGTTAGATAGGTAAGAGCCTTCCAGAACTATATAACGGCCACGGGGATCTAATTGGGTGGACGTGATCTGGAGGTGGCAGGAACTTTTAACCAAAACTGCCACTCCAGCCCTTCCAGATGAGTCAGATGCCAAGAAAGACACTGGGAAATGTCTGGAAGCGAATTTCAGGGATCCTGCGGCTCGGAAGTGCATCTCCTGAACCGGGATTACATCCGCACCAGAGGCCCTGAATTCCTTTAAGGCCATCCATCTTTTCTTTATGGAATTCAAACCTTTCACATTATATGATAACAGTTTCAAAGCCATGGATAAACACTATAATTCAGCTTAGCAATATTCAAAACAATGGGCAGTAGCCCAGCAGTAAAAGCATATGTGTGTAGCCAGAGGACAGACCCTAGTCTGTCCAAGAGTTCACAAATTATGAGATGATCAACAATAAAACAAAAAATAAAAAATAAATAAAAAATAAAACTGAAAAAATAAAACAGCAATATCGGGACTGTCATGAGATGATCCAAAAAAAGGACCATGAAAGAGTATGTAGCTTGGAAACAAGAAGGCCTTTGTGGCCCAAAAAAAAAGGAGGAACAACATAAAAAAAAGGCCTGAGCAACAAGGACTACTCAAGAATCCTCAGCCACAGCCTGAGGACCAGTAGGGGAGCATAGCAGTCTCCAACATGGCGAGGGATCCGCGACTTAAAAATGTTACCTGTTGAAACACTCCTTGAGATTACCCGGTGAAGAGCAGGCGTAGGAGAACCAGAGAAGAAGAAAAAGAACAACTGTTTCTTTCAAAAACAAATCAGAAAACAAGAGAAAAAAGAGCAGCAACATAGCTGAAACTTTGCAGGTCGCCTTCATTGGAAGGCGAGGTGTAAAACACAATGGGCCCTTGAAGGGGATCGACTAATAGACGAGATCCCAAGTGGGACAAAGAGAAGGTAGGAGCAGGAGGGTAGCCCTCATCAGATCAAGTTAGTGGCCTTGGGTGTTGAGAGCGCTGGGTATAGAGTAGGCCTTCAATCCTCTTGCTCTCACCAGGGTCCAGATCCTGGAAGGAGCCGATAGGGGATGTGGAGTGGCAGGTAAAGCCTGGGCCACCTCTGCAGGGAGCAGAGGGAGGCCCAGACATTTGATAAATGCATCCCCTTCCTGAAGATCTCAGAGAACATGTTGGACCCCAACCAGGGTAACGTTGAAGTGGAAAGGGAAGCCCCAGTAGTAAGGGACCTTGTGCGACGTGAGAGGTGATGGGCCGTAGAGAGCGATATTTGGCCAATGTGATCGGAAAGAGGTCACTGAACAGTTGAATTTTATCTCCTTTGTAATCAATGCCTGACCTATTGTGTGTGGCCCTGGTCAGGGTCTCTTTACTCTCATAAAAGTGAAAACGTACCACTATGTCACGGGGTCTGGCCCCCGCAGGGGGTTTCGGGGCCAGGGACATATGTGCATGATCTAGGCGCCAATCAATGTCCACAATTTCAGGTGCAAGGGTGTTGAAAAGGCCCAAAAGATAAGGCCTAATGTTATTGTCCGCCACCATTTCAGGGACTCCACGGATTCTAAGATTCTGGCGTTGCGTCCTATTCTCAAGGTCCTCCTGCTGGAGCTGTAGTTGGGATACTGAGTTTTTAAGGAGGGCATTCTCCTCTTCAAGAGCCTGTACATAGTGCAAAGTCTCATCAAATTTTGTCTCTAGGGTAGCTGTGTGTTCACTAAATGCATCTATTTCCCCCCTGAGTTCTCTAGAGATCCTCCCTATCTCCTGAGCAATGTCTCTGGTTACCTGCTGGGCCAGAGCCTGGAGCTTAAGGTCCATCATCTCCGGAGTCAAGACCGGTTGAGGAGAGGGGGCAGTGGGGGGGAGGATGGTCTGCTGTGATCCGTCCTCCACCAGCAGGGTGCTGACATATTCCTCTGGATCTCCCTGAGAAATCAAGACTGGGGATTGAGGCCTGGTCAAGAAGCGATCCATGGTGGAGGGGGGCCGCGGGAGTTGTGAGGCTCGGTAATGGGATCGCTGGTCCCGATTTTGCCCATGTAGTGTCAGGGGGAGTCGAAGAGTCGTGGTGTCTCACCTCCGGAGCTATTGGTGGCTGGAGAAGCTGTGCAGAGGCCACGGATCACAGGACGGGAACGGAGCTCAGGAGTCATGTGTTCTCCATCTAAGAGAGCCACGCATGCGCCTCTTTTCCTTATTTTCTTCCAGGGCATACAACCACTTTTATATTTAAACTTTTAATTTGTTTATTTTTCCTGTGTCACATTAAAAAACCCACTAGATGAAAATAGCATTCAAATGTTTTGTATCGGAATCATAATTTTTGTGCCATTTTAAACTAAAGGAGTTCAACCCAAAACCAAAAATGGAATATATTGCAGCTTCCCAATCATTAGATGTGTTGGCTGCATTTGCATTTTCTTTCTTTTTTTTTTAGGCTTTTTTCCTGTTTTTACCTGGTGATGTGGCCAGTAACACACCTCCTGTCTTACAGTGCCCCCACTCTGGGTGAATGAGCACAGCGGGCACAGCAGACAGCAGCGCTATCAGTCTCAGGAGAGGGGGGTGTTAAATGTACTATCAGATTTAAATACTCTAACAAATTGAAGCCAAACTCCAGCTTATAAGTAATTACAACAAGCAGTTTTTTTTCCTTTGGGGTAAAGGTTTTACACAAATAAATAAAAGATAATCATTGTAAGCACCCCTACTATTGTTAAATGGCTTGTTTCCTCAATGTAACTGAGGCATTGGGGCTGATTTACTAAGAAAAGTGCATTGCACGGGTTCATACCTTATTTGGTGCGCCGGATAAATCATTGATTGGGTGTGTGAATCGGTGCACGCAGACGCGCAACGCGATAATAAATATGTAAACAGCAACTGGTGGTAGGGTAACTGCTGTTTTCTCATTGATAATAGCGCACGCCCATCTCACTGGTGTGTCTTGTTAGGCAATTAGTAGGTATTCTCAGATAATTAACCTTTTTGATGCTAATCTCATTCCTTTTACTTCTAATATATCTTGAAATGTTTTTTTTCTATTTTTACACAAATATTTCAATACATTACAAAGAACAGAGAAGTGTTTCTAAACCCAAAAAATTTATATTTTCAGATTTTGATCTTTAAAGGTGACCATACACTGCAATCTTAAAAAAATTAGAAAAATTAGACAAATTAGATTGGGTAAGAACCTGTTTGATTTCCAAAAATTTGAATTAATTGTTCAAGTGCGTATTCCTATTACCTATTTTGCAGAAATATCAAGTTGTACAGAGATTGGACAGTGCATGACCATCTTAAGTGCCAAATTTGGAATGTAGATGTGCCATGACCCACTTGTATTTTCACAAGTGGACACAAGAACCTACATGTATAGCTACGTATTTGTTCAGCACAGTGGTGTAGTGGTTAGCACTCTCACCTAGCAGCAAAAAGGGTCACTGGTTCGAATTCCGCCCATGATATCATCTGTCTGGAGTTTGCATGTTCTCCCTGTGCCTGCGTAGGTTTCCTCCAGGTACTCCGGTTTCCTCCCACAATCTAAAAACATGCTGTAAATTGGATCCTGTCTAAACTGGCCCTAATATGTATGAATGTGTGTTAGGCGCCCACACAAACACCACCCCATGTAAAAAAAATATTTTTTTTATTAATGTGCAAATAAGGATCATCTCTTCATCAGAGAACTTAGCAGCAATACAAGTAACTTCCTGTAGGGGCGTGATGTCATTATGGCCACTGCTTTCCGAGAACTACATATGCGCATAAACCCAATTTTTATGGAAATTAATAGTAAAGAAAATTCAGATTTCCAGGACTGGACTAACAAATGTTTCTAGTGAAAGGCAACTGGTGTTTTCTATTAAACAAGGTCTAAATGGGCCATTGACATGCAATACAGTTGTACTTAGCAATTAGATTTTGCAAAGTTAAACTAAATGAAATCCTCTTATTTTTGCTTGGGGATAGAGTGCAGAGGCATTAGAAGTCTTGTCAGTTTTTGGTGATGTCTGCACCCCTGATAAAGTGAAGACACCTCCCAAATGTTGCCACTTTCTCCTTCAAGTTTATTCACTTCCTGTCACATGGCCAAACAGGAGGTGAGGGTGGGGCCCTGCCGGTGTCTTTCCTTGGGGACACGCAGGTCAATGTAGATGGTTTCCACATTGGGTAAATTGCTCTCTAGCATTTTGCTCTGTGCGCCATAAAGTATTAGGTATTTTGGACTTTGGGGTTTATTTACTAAGGACGGATCCACTTTGCACTACAGGTACAGTTGTTCCGAGGGGGACATGCAAGGAAAAAAAAAAAAAAAACACCCTCTTTGTTTCTACATGATTGGATGTTAAAATCACCAGTGCTTCCCCTCGGATTTTCAGCAACTACACTTGTATTGCAGAGTGGATTTGCCTTAATAATAAACCCAAAAATACCTACGGATTTGGAGTGTACACAGCGGGGTGCTGTTTGCCTAATAGGGACACTGGTTGGATTGGCCTGTGTGTCCCCAGGGAGGGGCATTGGTGGGGTTTTGCCCTCACTTCCTGTTTGGCTATGTGACAGCAAGTGAAGCTAATTTTAAGAAAAGGGATACAAAGCCCAACCTAAAAAAGAAAAGCAGGGGTTCTAACACTCACTTGGTTTCCCTCAAATGCCCAAAATTAGAATAGTATTGTCTTGAGCTCAATTTTAGCTCAGTGCTCTAAATCAGTGCTTCTCAACCCTGTCCTCAAGTTTCCCCAACAGGCCATGTTTGCAGGTTTTCCTTCATCTTGCACAGGTGCTTTAAATCAGCCAATAGCTTGGTATTTTGGACTGCTATTTTAGCCAAGATAAAATTCCCAAATCATGTCCTGTCGGGGGTACTTGAGAACTGAGGCTGAGAACCACTGCACTAAAATGGAAAATGAATACTTACCTCTCTGTAATTTCTTTCCTGGTGCCTATCCATGGCAGCACACACACAATCCATGCATATGCTACCATGAAGGCACCAGGAAAGTAACTTAGACAAATCACACATTTTTGGGATTTGCCATGCCAATCAGCCTAGTTAAGCTGCAGCTGGGAAATGTGTTGCATGAAAAGTAACAAAAAACACAAAACATAAAAATTTGCTACAAATTTTATTGGTCAACAAAACAGGACTTGGAAAAGAGCAAGGAAAGCAAACAAAAAAAAAAAACACATGTATGTTAATTTGAGACACTAACAGAATATGGTTAACATGAGTTAAAAGGAGTGTGCAATAGATGGATATCTATTAAGGATTTAAACATTAGTCACAACACCTTAAGAACGTTTTTGAAAAATAATGCAGCACAGACAATTAAATTAAAGTGAACAACCTACAAATGACACACATTGACAACAAATATATTTCAGGGAAAAATATCACCCACCCAAAAAATACAATAAACCAAAGTAAAAAAAATGTACTCTCTTGCTGGCCCCACACAATCTTGCCTCTTTTCAGGGCAAGATAAAGAATGCTATCTACAAGCTTTATATAACATAGGTTTGTGTGCTAATGAGGCAATTGAAAACACATGCACAGTCCATGAAACACACAAAATGCAAGTTCACCCAATGTAGAGACAGAACTTCAAAGTGGGATGCCCTTAAATTACTAACCCAAAAAACACACTCTCTGAGCATGCCCAGAAACATCCAAGTGCTATTCACACACAAAAAGCACAAAAAAAAAAACTAAAGTCCCTGAGCATGCCCAGACCAACCCAAATGCATTTCACACACCAAAAGGCACAGGAAAAAAGCAAAGTCCCTGAGCATGCCCAGACCAACCCAAATGCAGCAAGCACAAAATAAGCCACCCCCGTGTCCAAAATTAAACACATCATCCAGCAAGTCCTTAATTAAGGTTAAGAAAAAAGAAGGTGGAAAAAGTACTGGACTGCATCAAAAACGAACCAAAAACATATCATAAACGCACTGGATCGCATCTAAAATGCACATGTATCTGGACTGCATTTCTATGGAGTGAACTAGCCCTAAAGCTAGTAACTTTGGGGGGGTTACTCTGTCTGTAAAGTGGTGCATCTGTAGCATGTATCCAAAATGCTGCTTCAAAGATGTACAGCTTTAGAGAAAACATACAAATCGACATTACAGCTGCAAGATTTTAACACAAAACCAAAAATAGCCTGCCCCCAATACATACAAGGCCATTTGGGGCTGTAAAGGCTTAAAATGAAAACCCCCACCTGAAAAATACCACCCCAAAATCTAAAAATATTGTGCCCCTCCCACACACTAAGAAACCCCTAGCCAAACACACAGCAAGCCAGCCCATGAAAGGGGTGTGTATGCTTGGGAGCAGAAGGGGCTTAGGCACCTCAAAAGTCAACCACCTTGTTCCCATATTCAGGAGGACAAGGGCCTCTTCCACACGATCCTAGGCTGGGGTTGTGGGGGGCTGCAGACAGGGGGGCTTTACAGAATGTAGAAAGCCCCTTTAAACTACACCCTGTTCCAAATTATTATGCAAATTCTATTTCAGTGTCACAATGATTAAATAGTTTGTTTTTCAGTTTAACTCATGGATGGCATTATGTCTCAGGGCTCTTTTGATCACTGAAAACAATCTCGAACACCTGTGATAATTAGATTGCCAGGTGAGCCCAATTAAAAGAAAAACTACTAAAGGTGGGTGTTCCACGTTATTAAGCAGAGCACCATTTTCAGGCAATACGGGGAAGAAAAATGATCTCTCTGCTGCTGAAAAAGAGTGAAATAGTTCAATGCCTTGGACGAGGTATGAAAACATTAGATATTTCATGAAAACTTAAGCGTGATTATCGCACTATTAAGAGATTTGTTGCTGATTCAGAGCACAGATGGGTTTTGTGCAGATAAAGGCACATTGAGGAAGATTTCTGCCAGATCCATGCATCGGATTAAGAGAGCAGCTGTTAAAACACCATTACATAGCAGCAAACAGATATTTGAAGCTGCCGGTGCCTCTGGAGTCCCACGGACATCAAGGTGTAGAGTCCTCCAGAGTCTTGCAACTGTGCATAAACCTTCCATTCGACCACCACTAACCAATGCTCATAAGCAGAAACGGCTGCATTGGGCAGAAAAATACATGAAGACTAATTTTCAAACAGTCCTGTTCACTGATGAGTGCCTTGCAACCCTGGATGGTCCAGATGGATGGAGTAGTGGATGGTTGGTGTACGGCCACCCTGTTCCAACAAGGCTGCAACATCAGCAAGGCGGTGGTGGAGTCATGTTTTGGGCTGGAATCATGGGAAGAGAGCTGGTCGGCCCCTTTAGGGTCCCTGAAGGTGTAAAGATGACCTCTGCAAAGTATGTGGAGTTCCTGACTGACCACTTCCTTCCCTGCTACAAAAGGAAAAACTATTCTTTCTGTAATAAAATCATCTTCACAATGCACCATCTCATGCTGCAAAGAATACCTCTGCATCAATGGCTGCTATGGGGATAAAAGGAGAGAAAGTCATGGTGTGGCCTCCATCTTCCCCTGACCTCAATCCTATTGAGAACCTTTGGAGCATCCTCAAGCAAAAGATCTATGAGGGTGGGAGGCAGTTTACATCCCAACAGAAGCTCTGGGTGGCTATTCTGACATCTTGCAAACAAATTCAAGCAGAAACTGTGCAACAACTCACAAGTTCAATGGATGCAAGACTTGTGAAGCTGCTATCAAATAAGGGGTCCTATGTTAAAATGTAACGTGACCTGTTAAAATGTTTAAAAAGTTAAAATGTTGTTCAAAGTTTGATTGAAATAGCTTTTGATTTCAGTAAATATGCTGCAAACACAACAAATGACAATTTTAAGTTCTTTACAACCTATAAAGTGTTTTGAAACTTACTGTGCATAATAATTTGGAACAGTGCATTGTAAGCTTTTTATTTTGAAAAATAAAAACTGTTATCATTAGGAGGTTTGTTCAATAAAATTTGAATTGTACTCTTAATCGTTGATAACATGAGAATTATGCTGACTGTTCATCAATTATTTATGTAAATGAGAAAAATATCATTGGCATAATAATTTGGAACAGGGTGTAGTGCGTACAAGGTGCTTTGCAGTTGGTTTTGGGCTGAGCCCAACATGCTCCAAAGGCAGCCAGCTATGTTGAGTAGGGATGAGCCAAACACCCCCCTGTTCGGTTCGCACCAGAACTTGCGAACAGGCAAAAAATGTGTTCGAACACGCAAATACCGTTAAAGTCTATGGGACACGAACATGAATAATCAAAAGTGCTAATTTTAAAGGCTTATATGCAAGTTATTGTCATAAAAAGTGTTTGGGGACTTGGGTCCTGCCCCAGGGGCATGGATCAATGCAAAAAAAAGTTTTAAAAACGGACGTTTTTTCGGGAGCAGTGATTTTAATAATGCTTAAAGTGAAACAATAAAAGTGTAATATCCCTTTAAATTTCGTACCTGGGGGGTGTCTATAGTATGCCTGTAAAGGGGCGCATGTTTCCCATGTTTAGAACAGTCTGACAGCAAAATGACATTTCAAAGAAAAAAAGTCATTTAAAACTACTTGCGGCTATTGCATTGCCGGTCCGACAATACACATAAAAGTTCATTGATAAAAACGGCATGGAAATCCCCACAGGGGAACCCCGAACCAAAATTTAAAAAAAAAAGGCCTGGGGGCCCCCCTAAATTCCATACTAGGCCCTTCAGGTCTGGTATGGATATTAAGGGGAACCCCGGCCAAATTAAAAAAAAAAAATGGCGTGGGGTCCCCCTCAAAATCTATACCAGACCCTTCAGGTCTGGTATGGATTTTAAGGGGAACCCCGCGCCAAAAAAAAAAAAAATGGCGTGGGGTCCCCCTAAAATCCATACCAGACCCTTATCCGAGCACGCAGCCTGGCAGGCCGCAGGAAAAGAGGGGGGATGAGAGAGCGCCCCCCCTCCTGAACCGTACCAGGCCACATGCCCTCAACATTGGGAGGATGCTTTGGGGTAGCACCCCAAAAGACCTTGTCCCCATGTTGATGAGGACAAGGGCCTCATCCCCATAACCCTGGCCGGTGGTTTGTGGGGGTCTGCGGGTGGGGGCTTATCAGAATCTGGAAGCCCCCTTTAACAAGGGGACCCCCAGATCCCGGACCTCCCCCCTGTGTGAAATGGTAAGGGGGTACAAAAGTACCCCTACCATTTAACTAAAAAACTGTCAAAAATGTTAAAAATGACAAGAGACAGTTTTTGACTATTCCTTTATTTAAATGCTTCTTCTTTCTTCTTTCTTCTTTCTTCTTTCTTCTATCTTCCTTCGGTTTCTTCCTCCATCTTCTTCTTCTTCTGGTTCTTCTGGTTCTTCCTCCGGTGTTCTCGTCCGGCATCTTCCTCCGCGGCGTCTTCTTCCCTTCTTCTCCTCGGGCGCTCCGCATCCATGATGGCATGGAGGGAGGCTCCCACTCTTCTCTTCATCTTCTTCTCTTCATCTTCTTCTCTTCATCTTCTTTTCGGGCCGCTCCGCATCCATGATGGCATGGAGGGAGGCTCCCGCTGCGTGATGCTTCTCCTCTTCTGACAGTTCTTAAACAATGGGGGCGGGGCCACCCGGTGACCCCGCCCCCCTCTGACGCACAGTGACTTGACGGGACTTCCCTGTGGCATTAGCACTTTTGATTTCTCCCATAGACTTTTAAATTGTTCGCTGGTCGGCGAACTTGCGAACAGCCAATGATCGAGCCGAACATGAGTTCGACTCGAAGCTCATCCCTAATGTTGAGTGCATATGGCCTTGAATGGTTCAGGAGGGTGTTGGGCGATAGCTCTTCTCACCCCTTTCCTAGCTGGCCCTGTTGTTTGCTCTGAAAAAGGATGTGGTTTGGATTGGTGAAGGCAGCTCACAGCCTTTGGAGATTGGAGAATGGAGTGTGGAGTTCCCCTTTAAAAGCAAAAACTAGCCCAAATAAAACATATGCATTAGAAGGGGAGACAAGAGTATTGGAGTGTAGAGTTTTCCTTTAAAAGCAAAAACTAGCACAAAGAAAATATATGCATTAGAGGGGGAAGGTAAATGCCCTTTTAGGAGGAGCTAGAGTAGCGAGAGTCTTTTTACATAATTTTAACAAGGTACATGTCACATGATGGCAACGTAACATGCTAATATGACCTGTGTGCAAATATCCTTAAAAAAACACATAAAAGTGAACCAGCGTAAAAGAAAAAATGTCAAGTTTAGAGGTGCGCCCGTTCAACCCACGCAAATGCATTTATATTGCTTGACATTTACTAAGATTTTGCTGGCGCAGTGAGCCAACGCATTTAAACGAGCGCAAATGCTGCTTGCGCATGTGCAGTGCATAAATTGACCTCACGCAGTTCTAAATGTACTTGCAGGCACAGCAGGCTTGTTCAGAAACATTTACTTTCTCATTCTATTTTGGGCATATTTGTTACTTACTGACAATTTGATACTTCCTCACATCACCCCACATCACCCCATAATATGGGCACTGCCAGCTTCTTTTAATTTTGAGTTGAAGATGCCCTGCGCCATGTCCATAGTGGGGCACTGATCACCTCCTCCCATGCGCCGAGATTACTATAGTAAATGCGGAAAAGCACTGTGTTACCGGCGCAAACGTTTTGTAGATACCAAAATGTACATTGCGCCTCTGCGTATGTCTCAACTCATGGCGCAAGCGGTTCGGAAAT
This sequence comes from Aquarana catesbeiana, assembly GCF_042186555.1. Classification (NCBI taxonomy): domain Eukaryota; kingdom Metazoa; phylum Chordata; class Amphibia; order Anura; family Ranidae; genus Aquarana; species Aquarana catesbeiana. The sequence continues at coordinate 191,411,598 of NC_133333.1, read as the reverse complement.
CAGCCCCATTGTGTATATTCTTTTTGAAAAACAACAGACTTACTGGCTGGTTCATTAGATAAAGAAAGCCTAATAAAGAAAATGAATGCAGCCATCACATCTTATGCCCTGTACACATGACCGGTTTTGCCGTCGGAATAAACTCTGAAGGTTTTTCCAACGGAATTCCGCTCAAGCTGTCTTGCATACACACGGTCACACCAAATTCCGACCGTCAAGAACACGGTGACGTACAACACGTACGATGTCTCAAACTTGCCTCAGAGCATGCGTCATTTTTGGTACGTCGGAACAGCATACAGACGAGTGGTTTTCCCGATAGGAATTTGTTCCATCGGAAAAATATAGAACATGTTCTCTATCTAAGTTCGTCTGAATTTTCGACGTAAAAAGTCCAATGGGGCATACACACGGTCGGAATATACGATGAAAAGCTCCCATCGGACTTTTTCTGTCGGAAATTCCGTCCATGTGTACGGGGTATAAGAATAGGTAAGCTACAATATAATAAATGTTTGCTTTTGTGTTTAATACCATGTTAAACAAATTCTAGAATAACATTTAGGCCTCTTTCACACGGACTGTCCGTTCAGGTCTGCCTGTCAGTTTTTTAGGCGGACCTGAACGGACGCTCCATAGACATCTATGGAGCGTCGGATGTCAGCGGTGACATGTCCGCTGACATCCGACCCGCTCCGAAAAAGCGTAACGGAGGAAAAACCTACTTTTCCATCCGTTTTCGGATCGGATCCGGAGACAACGGACTCTACAGTCCGTCATCACCCGATCCCCCATAGGGGAGAGCGGCGCTCTGACGGGTCTGTTGCTGCACAGTGTGCAGCGACGGACCTGTCATTTTCCTGCTCAGCAGGGATCGGCGGAGTGATCACCGCTGAGCAATCGGATGTTAACGGGGCGGATCATCACTGATCCGCCCCATGTGAAAGCGCCCTTATACTATTTATCTACTGTAATACAATATTTTTAAACTATCGCTGGCCATAGTTACTTTTTTGCCAAAGGATTGCTGTAAAAACAGTAAAGAAAAGAAAGCCGTTTGTTCTTAAAAACAATATATGTGTTACCTTGTTATCTTAAGTGATGACAATGGTATTCCTGAATCAACAAGTCCATAGAAGAAATGTAACAATTGCTCTGGTCCATACAGGGTGTACAAGTGTGATAGTTGAAGTGTTTAACCACTTATGGACCACCCGCTGTCATTTTACATCGCTACTTTGAAGAGGAATAGCATTGTTATGGCAGCAGCTAGTTGTCATATCTATAAAATAAAAATATGTGGCGCTATTCCATCAATCAGTAACAATACAAAGTGTGGTGAAGTGGGCAGAGTATAATCCACCTCGTGTGGTAATATGCCAAGCAAAAGTGAATAATGGCCACGAATTGATGCCACCATACAAGAATAGATCAATAGAAGCGGATGCAATTCTGCGATAAGAAAAATAAAGTAAAAAATATATATAGGCAATTAAATAGAAAGTGACACAGTGCTAGATGAGATAAACAATCACCCCTCAATAGGTGAAAGAATATCTGCGGATATGAAAAAATGACTTCCCAAGTGAATGCTCACAACCAAAATTCATATATAAAGTGGAAGCAATTAAATGCAAAGTGACTCAGTGCTTAATGAAATAAAACGATCACCCATCATTAGGTGAACCAATATATAACTGTGAGTAAGGAAAAAATACCTTCCCAAATAAATTGCTCACAACCAAAGTTCATACACAAGTGATGCCGGTGGCTCAAACTTAATCACTAGAAATAAATAATAATGCTGATAAAGAATAAATAAAGTTGCTTCTTCTACGTGAGCTAAAAAGTAGGCAGTGATAAAGTGACATATAGTGCAGGATAAAATGTTGAGATCAGCACCAAATATGTGCATAGATTGCAAAATAGTAAATAATAACGACCAAATTGAATAGTGAAATCATGCCATAATAATTAATAAATGCAGTAATAGAGTAATGAAATAATCAATAATGATAGGACAGCTAATCCCACAACAGAGATGCTGTCCCAGACAGTGACAATAGTGCAATAATGTCCATACAAAAGTGCAGTAGTGATGAGTGATTTCCACAAAGAGTCTTTAGACACAGTGCAAGAAAATGTGCAGTGACTGATAATTTTTCTTCTATGCACGTTCTAGTGCATCTCCCAGGTGTTTCCCCCAGCCTCTCACCTCCAACAGCGGCCCCCAATGGGCCTAGTAGGGCGGATGGATAATTCTAGGAGAGGATGTATTTCCTGCAGCGTGTCTTTAAACATCCAGTAGGTCTGTCTCTCTGCAACTCTGCAAAGGGATCCCTTTGATAAAGTCACGTGCTGTGACGCAACGCGTCAGGGTAGGAGGAGTCAGGTGCCGACGCTTCTCGGGGACGGCCGAACCCGGAAGCTTCCCTCACATCTACTGTTTGCTGTTTATCTTAATGTAAGTTACTATGTTTTTTTAATAAATGGGCTTTTAAATACTACACCATGAGATCTTTTCTTTGCTCTTAAAAACTGCTGGGACCGCTGAGAGTGCTGAGAGCTGTGGGATGAGTTGCAGAGAGACAGACCTACTGGATGTTTAAAGACACGCTGCAGGAAATACATCCTCTCCTAGAATTATCCATCCGCCCTACTAGGCCCATTGGGGGCCGCTGTTGGAGGTGAGAGGCTGGGGGAAACACCTGGGAGATGCACTAGAACGTGCATAGAAGAAAAATTATCAGTCACTGCACATTTTCTTGCACTGTGTCTAAAGACTCTTTGTGGAAATCACTCATCACTACTGCACTTTTGTATGGACATTATTGCACTATTGTCACTGTCTGGGACAGCATCTCTGTTGTGGGATTAGCTGTCCTATCATTATTGATTATTTCATTACTCTATTACTGCATTTATTAATTATTATGGCATGATTTCACTATTCAATTTGGTCGTTATTATTTACTATTTTGCAATCTATGCACATATTTGGTGCTGATCTCAACATTTTATCCTGCACTATATGTCACTTTATCACTGCCTACTTTTTAGCTCACGTAGAAGAAGCGACTTTATTTATTCTTTATCAGCATTATTATTTATTTCTAGTGATTAATTTTGAGCCACCGGCATCACTTGTGTATGAACTTTGGTTGTGAGCAATTTATTTGGGAAGGTATTTTTTCCTTACTCACAGTTATATATTGGTTCACCTAATGATGGGTGATCGTTTTATTTCATTAAGCACTGAGTCACTTTGCATTTAATTGCTTCCACTTTATATATGAATTTTGGTTGTGAGCATTCACTTGGGAAGTCATTTTTTCATATCCGCAGATATTCTTTCACCTATTGAGGGGTGATTGTTTATCTCATCTAGCACTGTGTCACTTTCTATTTAATTGCCTATATATATTTTTTACTTTATTTTTCTTATCGCAGAATTGCATCCGCTTCTATTGATCTATTCTTGTATGGTGGCATCAATTCGTGGCCATTATTCACTTTTGCTTGGCATATTACCACACGAGGTGGATTATACTCTGCCCACTTCACCACACTTTGTATTGTTACTGATTGATGGAATAGCGCCACATATTTTTATTTTATAGTTGTTTTTTGGGGAACTGAGTGAACCTATCTATGTGAGCAGCTCTCCATCGGGTATTTTACCGTCAGTTTTACTAATCCCTTATTTATATTGTGGTTTTGCGCACTGGTTCTCACATATCCAGCTAGTTGTCATAACCCTGGTGTCCACTTCTTCAGCGGATGGTCCGCTTTCAGATAAAAGTGGTCTCTGCGGCATATTCACTGTGAGATCACTTTTAACGGTGGCGGGAGAGGGCATCATTGCAGAGCGGAAGCGACGTCAAAAAGTCACTTCCGTCCATAGCTCTTAAAGGGACATATTTTTTTTTTCAAATGACATTTAATTTTTTATTGCATTTTAGTGTAAATATGAGATCTGAGGTCTTTTTGACCCCAGATCTCATATTTAAGAGGTCCTGTTATTTTTTTTTCTATTACAAGGGAAGTTTATATTCCTTGTAATAGGATAAAAGGTGACATAATTTTTTTTTTAAAGAACAGTGTAAAAATAAAAATAAAAGGTAAAACAAATAAGGAAAAAAACATTTTTTTTTTAAACGCACCCCGCATAAGTGAGTAGCGCCCGCATATGAAAATGGTATTCAAACCACACATGTGAGGTATTGCTGCAATAGTTAGAGGGAGAGCAATAATTCTATCCCTAGATCTCCTCTATAACTCAAAACATGCAACCTATAGAATTTTTTAAACGTTGCCTATGTTGATTTTTAAGGGTAAAAGTTTGTCGCCATTCCACAAGCAGGCGCAATTTTGAAGCGTGACATGTTCGGTATCAATTTACTCGGCGTAACATTATCTTTCACAATATAAAAAAATGGGCTAACTTTACTGTTGTCTTATTTTTTAATTCAAAAAAGTGTATTTTTTCCAAAACAAAGTGTGCTTGTAAGACCGCTGCCCAAATACGATGTGACAGAAAGTATTGCAACGACTGCCATTTTTATTCTCTGGGGTGTTAGAAAAAATATACAGTGTTTTGGGTTAAGTCATTTTCTAGCAAAAAAAACGAAAATTGTATCATACTTACCGTAATTTTCCTTTCCTGACGCCAATCCATGGCAGCATACTAGTGATAGGCTCCGCCTTTCTCCCCTCCCTCAGGACCAATGAAATAGCATAAATTAAAGGCCAGTTAGGCCCCGCCCCATTCTTCGTAATTAGCTAGATACCGAAACGCACAAGGGTGGGTCCGTATGCTGCCATGGATTGGCAGGAAAGGAAAATTACAGTAAGTATGATACAATTTTCCGTTTTCCTGAAGCCACCATGGCAGCATACTAGTGATACATATCCTGTCTGACAGGGTGGGTTCTACTTAACAAACCAAAATAATTATTTTATATATTTTCAAATGGGACAGAAGACTGAACAGTCATTCCTCCGAAGTCCACTGATACAAGGCACCCAGATCTATTCTGTAAAGGTTGGAAAGGTATGCTGGGAAAAGCATGCCACTTTCCTTTAGAATGAATGCATAGATGCTTTCAACTGGGCCGCCTATGAGGCCTCAACCCCTCTCGAAGAGGATGCATCCTGTCACTGAAGGAGGCTCATGACCCATTTCCCATCTGCACAACCAATCTTGCTAAAGTCCAGGAGGTAACCTCTCTTGCCTGATGAATTCCATCTGGAACAGTGAAAGACATCATATGAACTGAAACGAGCAATTGTGGACAGAAACTTCTTTAAAGCTCTGGGAATGACCAATTTGTGTGGTTTTCTTGCTTGAACATCCGGAAAGTTAGGCAATGGACAGATGATTGATAGATGGAGGGCTGTCGCTACCTCTGATATAAGCTGAACTACAGGATGCAGCTCTACTCCTGTAACAAAAGCAATATGCTTTTCTGAAGCTCTAAGGGCTTAAATCGAACACTGCCCTGTTGGAGTAAACAGCTGAAATAAACCCCAACAGCATCAAAAGATTTTAATTGTGAAAGATTCTCTCTTGCGGTTGACGAAACCTCCTGACTGTCTTCAAAATTTTGCAAACTGAAGGGCCTTTGGCCAAATTAAACCTTGTTCTTGCTGACACCTGCAACCTCAAAAGAGTATAGGGTAAGGTTTATGTCCAATCTGACCTACAAGAAGACCAAACCAGCTGCCCCAGAGGCGCAGTAAGAATAATATCTTGCCATGCAAAATAGAAAAAAACACAAGTTTGTTCCAGATCTTGGCATAGAGGCTGTTAGTAGAGTGCCTTTCGCACTCCCCAAAGTAGAGCTCACTCTTGGAGCAACTCTGGAGCAATCTAGATTCTGCAGCTTCCCCTTCCCGCCATTATGCTTGCATCTCTGGTCTGTGCATGTGTGAAGGGGAATCGACTTCTGTATTCTGAAGTAGATAGCCAGGAAGCACTAAGACTCCTATGGTCAGAATGGAGGGGTGGTTGTGACTACCATGCTCATTCTTGACAGCTTCCAGAGGAATTTCATTACAAGAGAAGTTGGGGAAACATATACAGTAGGCTTGATTGCAGTTTCATGGAGAAACTCAGCTTCTATTCTCTGCTTTGGGGAGCGGAAACTGAGTCAGACCTCTTCTTAAATTGGCATTTGCTGTGAGAAGCAAAGAAGCCTGTCTGTGGTAGGCCACCCGTGGACAAGCCTCCCCCTCATGCACTGGCAAGCTTGCATGATGGACAGTATGTCCATGTATTCCAGTCCCCTAGGAAGTAAATTGCTTCCGGAATTTGCTGGTGATCTTCCTACCCAGACATTCTGGGTTCTACATCTCTCAATAGCATATTGCCGCCAGATCCTCCCTGAAGCTGAAAATACGCAATTGCTGTCCTGCTGCTCAACCGCAAGATGACTGGTCACCCTTGATTCTGTGTAGTAAGGTCAAAGTGATAAAAAAGGCTGCCTGACCTTCTGGCGCTTTCGAGACTACCTGCCTTGGCTAGCAAACTTGCCTTGACCGACAGACCCTCGCAGTGCGCCTTCCAGGCTGTCTTGCCGATATGATTCATCACATTGATCCAGTCAGATGGTTCATGACATCAAAGTCTTTCCATCACCACGGACTGCTATACATACTGCGTGACACTGACCATAGCTGCGCCGGATCCTGTTTCCTCTGTTGTAGTTGAAACTAGCAACGGTGCCCATGTACCCAAGATATCATAGGTATGAATGACAACATTACGGCCAGGAGGCTGAGACACCTAGAAGTCCTCCAGGAAGTAGAGGAATCTGATCTCAGAATTCTCCTTATGACCGTCACCGTCCTTTTCTGATGGAAGCAAAACAGAGGAACCAGTAGAGCCCCCACAGGCACTTTAAAACAAAAGTTGGCATTTTTTTTTTTAATGTAGAAAGGAATGACGCCCAGGTAGTGGTGAATCTGGAGACCCTGTTCTCCAAGAGGAACTTACATGGCACTGAAACCTCTGTGAATATTCTTAGAGATATTCATAGGCTAAAAGGTAGGCTGATAAAGCGAAGATGTGTCCAACCAATCAAAAAATTTACTTACTTTGGAATAAAAAAGAAAAGAAAACATTTTCGGGTTGTGAGGCTAAGAATCCTGACGATCTAGCGAAAGCCTCCAGCCATCTGCTGCAAGCAAATGCTTCTCTCCAACCCCCGCAACCTACAAACAGGGGTGAATAGGAAACCTACAATCTCTCCTGTGAGATGGGACCAGGACAGCTCCCCTCTGAGTCTGAAGTGTCTGTAAGTATTGTAACCGCCGTGGTTGAGGTGGATCTTGCAGCTCCGAGGATGAGAAGAAGGTCCGGAGAAGGAACAGTGAGGAATCCACCAAAGTGACCATGAGTGCCTATCCTCCAAGGATCTGCACAATCCACTGTCCAGTAACCCATGATGCGTGCCCACTGGAACTTACCTTAAAAGTCTGGGCATGCACCCGGTAAAAGGGTTTTGTGGGTACCTGCGGTACACCCAAAAATTTTCATTTATGGACCTTATGAAAGGTTGCCCCTAGAGGAGCGGAACCTAGCGGGAGAAACATATTTCTCCCTTTATTTTTTATTATTTATTTATATATATATATATATATATATATATATATATATATATATATATATATATTTTTTTTTTTTTTTTTTACTTTCGTGCTTTCTGTTATGGGAGAACAGACCCTCCTCCTGTCACTTCCAACATGGCTGTCTCTGGTTTCATATCAAACAGCATCTTGCACTATAAAGTGACTATTCCAATTTTGTTTCTAGGAAGCCAAACACAGCCCCGGGTCTCAACCCAATGGGTACCCCTAGCCGTAACTGAGTATAGCATTGCCTTGGCCAGGCACCAGGTTGAGACTATTGCTGCTTTCGCAGTGAAATTTGCCGATACATCTTGGCCGGGTCCCAAGATATCACCCCTAAGGATTTCCTCTCCAACCATATCCTGGGAGCAGAAACCCAAAGTACCCGTCACCAAGGTAAGGGCCTCTGTTGAGTGGCAGGCCCTTCCCAGCTGCCACCCTATTGGACAACAGCCGGTCCCACTGTAGGCATGGATTTCAGCGATGCTATATCCGCCTTGAATTAAACCAGTTTCCTAATGGAAAAGTGATTGCTCATTGAAAGGGTAAATATGACTTTGTCTTTTAACCTATGTAATGGTCTGCATGACTGCCTGGATGCACAGTTCTCCAAAGAAAAACTGACACCAAGTAGCTCCAGATCTTCCTCTGGTGCAAGGGAGCTAAAATCATTTGCAGGCTGCGCCCCCTCCTCAGGAGTAGGGATGAGCTTCGAGTTCGAGTCGAACTCATGTTCGACTCGAACATCGGCTGTTCGCAAGTTCGCCGAACAGCAAACAATTTGGGGTGTTTGCGGCAAATTCGAATGCCGCGGAACACCCTTTAAAAGTCTATGGGAGAAATCAAAAGTGCTAATTTTAAAGGCTTATATGCAAGTTATTGTCATAAAAAGTGTTTGGGGACCTGGGTCCTGCCCCAGGGGACATGGATCAATGCAAAAAAAGTTCTAAAAAGGGCCGTTTTTTCAGGAGCAGTGATTTTAATAATGCTTAAAGTCAAACAATAAAAGTGTAATATCCCTTTAAATTTCATAGCTGGGGGGTGCCTATAGTATGCCTGTAAAGGGGCGCATGTTTCCCATGTTTAGAACAGTCTGACAGCAAAATTACATTTCAAAGGAAAAAAGTAATTTAAAACTACTTGCGGCTATTGCATTGCCGGTCCGACAATACACATAAAAGTTCATTGATAAAAACGCATGGGAATTCCCCACAGGGGAACCCCGAACCAAAATTTAAAAAAAAATGACGTGGGGGTCCCCCTAAATTCCATACCAGACCCTTCAGGTCTGGTATGGATTTAAAGGGGAACCCTGTGCCAAAATTTAAAAAAAAAGCATTTAAATAAAGGAATTGTCAAAAACTGTCTCTTGTCATTTTTAAAATTTTTGACAGTTTATTAGTGAAATGGTAGGGGTACAGTACCCCCTTACCATTTCACACAGGGGGCCGGGATCTGGGGGTCCCCTTGTTAAAGGGGGCTTCCAGATTCCGATAAGGGTCTGGTATGGAATTTAGGGGGACCCAACGTCATTTTTTTTTTAAATTTTGGCCGGGGTTCCCCTTAATATCCATACCAGACCTGAAGGGCCTGGTATGGAATTTAGGGGGACCCCCACGTAATTTTTTTTTTAAATTTTGGTTCGGGGTTCCCCTGTGGGGATTTCCCATGCCGTTTTTATCAATGAACTTTTATGTGTATTGTCGGACCGGCAATGCAATAGCCGCGAGTAGTTTTAAATGACTTTTTTTCTTTGAAATGTCATTTTGCTGTCAGACTGTTCTAAACACGGGAAACATGCGCCCCTTTACAGGCATACTATAGACACCCCCAGCTACTAAATTTAAAGGGATATTACACTTTTGTTGTTTGACTTTAAGCATTATTAAAATCACTGCTCCTGAAAAAACGTCCGTTTTTAAAACTTTTTTTTGCATTGATCCATGTCCCCTGGGGCAGGACCCAGGTCCCCAAACACTTTTTATGACAATAACTTGCATATAAGCCTTTAAAATTAGCACTTTTGTTGTTTGACTTTAAGCATTATTAAAATCACTGCTCCTGAAAAAATGGCCGTTTTTAAAACTTTTTTTTGCATTGATCCATGTCCCCTGGGGCAGGACCCAGGTCCCCAAACACTTTTTATGACAATAACTTGCATATAAGCCTTTAAAATTAGCACTTTTGTTGTTTGACTTTAAGCATTATTAAAATCACTGCTCCTGAAAAAATGTCCGTTTTTAAAACTTTTTTTTGCATTGATCCATGTCCCCTGGGGCAGGACCCAGGTCCCCAAACACTTTTTATGACAATAACTTGCATATAAGCCTTTAAAATTAGCACTTTTGATTATTCATGTTCGTGTCCCATAGACTTTAACGGTGTTTGTGTGTTCGAACTTTTTTCCTGTTCGCATGTTCTGGTGCGAACCGAACAGGGGGGTGTTCGGCTCATCCCTACTCAGGAGTACTGAGAGGATGAGTGATCCATGAGGCAGATTTTTCTGCTAGTGGCTAGACCCGCAACAAGGGGGCTAGAGTAATTACAGTGAGTTTAAAACAGAAGTTTTGTGCCACCTTATAAGTAATAAGGACATTCGGTATTACCTGTCAGCTGCAAACTTCAACCAGGCCGACTTCACTCACCAGCCTCCTGGGCATAGGCACTGCACCACAGGTCCTGCAGGACTCTTGTTGGGGTGCTGGGTCTGGGAAAGAAGAGCTAAGACGTTTTCCTTGGAACCTCTCTCCTGAGTGGGAGCGACATCCGAGCTATGCTCCTCTGAAGAACGTCTGCCTTTCTATGGCCTCTGGCTCTGGCCTTTGAGAGCGTGGGCGCGCGGAGCTGAAGCAAATCAAAGCAATCCGCATGAGAGGGCACTCTTTTCCTGAAAACTTACCGACACAGTGGTCCCCACCCTAAGTGTTGAGGGTCTTTTGTATGGGTGGTGACTGATACTCGAACCATGGAGAAATGGGACAACCAGCTGAGAGACGGACAGCCGCAACAAGACAGAGAAGAGGAAAAATAGATAAGGCAACAGCGACTTTGCTTCTCCCTCTAATAATGTATATCTAAATATATACATCTACATACTCTCTCCTTTCCTTTTTTTTTTTTTTTAAAACAATATACATGCATATATAAATACATGCACATACCGCTCCATATAACACCCCCCATACACATACATACATACCAACCAACATAAGAACACACACATATATACACAAACATATACATACTGCAGAGGGTAAGCCTGGGACAGGGTTAAGAAGGGGTTAATCGAAGAGGGCAGATATTTCCCCTTCAGATCTGCTAACTGTCAGCTGGGCTGAAAGACTCAGAGAGGAGCTGTTTGAGTAGGAATGAGAGACACAGGAGCATGCTGTGTGAATATGTCCATTGCTGGAAGGTGTGCTGGGTGAGCTTAACCACATAAAGACTGTAGCTCTGATTGGAGCCACGAACTGTTACCTATAAGCCTGTGTGCTGCTGAACTGTGAGCTGTACCTGTGTGCACAACCGTGTGAAAAGACAAGTCTGTCTTATCTTATGTTTAATTTGCCATTTTGCTGAGTAAAGCCACTTTTGTTTTAACCACTTGCCGACCGCCGCACGACTATATACGTCGACAGAGCGGCACGGGCAGGCAAAAGGACTTACAGGTACGTCCTTGCCTGCCCACGGGTGGGGGGTCCGATCGGACCCCCCTCCGGTGCCTGCGGCGGTCGGCAAATCTCCCACGGCGATCGGTGGTGAGGGGGAGGCCATCCATTCGTGGCCCCCCCCTCGCGATCGCTCCCAGCCAATGGGATCATTTCCCTGCCTCTGTATTGTACACAGAGGCAGAGGAAATGATGTCATCTCTCCTCGGCTCGGTATTTTCCGTTCCGGGCCGAGGAGAGAAGACTGCAATGTGAGTGCACAACACACACACACACAGTAGAACATGCCAGGCACACAAAACACCCCGATCCCCCCCCCCCCGATCGCCCCCGATCCCCCCCCCAATCACCCCCCCCCTGTCACAAACTGACACCAAGCAGGTTTTTTTTTTTTTTTTTTTTCTGATTACTGTATTGGTGTCAGTTTGTGACAGTTACAGTGTTAGGGCAGTGAGTGTTAGGCCCCCTTTAGGTCTAGGATACCCCCCTAACCCCCCCTAATAAAGTTTTAACCCCTTGATCACCCCCCGTCACCAGTGTCGCTAAGCGATCATTTTTCTGATCGCTGTATTAGTGTCGCTGGTGACGCTAGTTAGTGAGGTAAATATTTAGGTTCGCCGTCAGCGTTTTATAGCGACAGGGACCCCCATATACTACCTAATAAATGTTTTAACCCCTTGATTGCCCCCTAGTTAACCCTTTCACCACTGATCACTGTATAACCGTTACGGGTGACGCTGGTTAGTTTGTTTATTTTTTATAGTGTCAGGGCACCCGCCGTTTATTACCGAATAAAGATTTAGCCCCCTGATCGCCCGGCGGTGATATGCGTCGCCCCCAGGCAGCGTCAGATTAGCGCCAGTACTGCTAACACCCACGCACGCAGCATACGCCTCCCTTAGTGGTATAGTATCTGTACGGATCAATATCTGATCCGATCAGATCTATACTAGCGTCCCCAGCAGTTTAGGGTTCCCAAAAACACAGTGTTAGCGGGATCAGCCCAGATACCTGCTAGCACCTGCGTTTTGCCCCTCCGCCCGGCTTGGCCCAGCCCACCCAAGTGCAGTATCGATCGATCACGGTCACTTACAAAACACTAAACGCATAACTGCAGCGTTCGCAGAGTCAGGCCTGATCCCTGCGATCGCTAACAGTTTTTTTGGTAGCGTTTTGGTGAAATGGCAAGCACCAGCCCCAGGCAGCGTCAGGTTAGTGCCAGTAGCGCTAACACCCACGCACCGTACACCTCCCTTAGTGGTATAGTATCTGAACGCATCAATATCTGATCCGATCAGATCTATACTAGCGTCCCCAGCAATTTAGGATTCCCAAAAACGCAGTGTTAGCGGGATCAGCCCAGATACCTGCTAGCACCTGCGTTTTGCCCCTCCGCCCGGCCCAGCCCAGCCCACCCAAGTGCAGTATCGATCGATCACTGTCACTTACAAAACACTAAACGCATAACTGCAGCGTTCGCAGAGTCAGGCCTGATCCCTGCGATCGCTAACAGTTTTTTTGGTAGCGTTTTGGTGAACTGGCAAGCACCAGCCCCAGGCAGCGTCAGGTTAGTGCCAGTAGCGCTAACACCCACGCACGCACCGTACACCTCCCTTAGTGGTATAGTATCTGATCGGATCAATATCTGATCAGATCTATACTGGCGTCCCCAGCAGTTTAGGGTTCCCAAAAACGCAGTGTTAGTGGGATCAGCCCAGATACCTGCTAGCACCTGCGTTTTGCCCCTCCGCCCGGCCCAGCCCAGCCCACCCAAGTGCAGTATCGATCGATCACTGTCACTTACAAAACACTAAACGCATAACTGCAGCGTTCGCAGAGTCAGACCTGATCCCTGCGATCGTTAACAGTTTTTTTGGTAGCGTTTTGGTGAACTGGCAAGCGCCAGCGGCCTAGTACACCCCGGTCGTAGTCAAACCAGCACTGCAGTAACACTTGGTGACGTGGCGAGTCCCATAAGTGCAGTTCAAGCTGGTGAGGTGGCAAGCACAAATAGTGTCCCGCTGCCACCAAGAAGACAAACACAGGCCCGTCGTGCCCATAATGCCCTTCCTGCTGCATTCGCCAATCCTAATTGGGAACCCACCACTTCTGCAGCGCCCGTACTTCCCCCATTCACATCCCCAACCAAATGCAGTCGGCTGCATGAGAGGCATTTTCTTTATGTCCTCCCGAGTACCCCTACCCAACGAACCCCCCCAAAAAAGATGTCGTGTCTGCAGCAAGCGCGAATATAGGCGTGACACCCGCTATTATTGTCCCTCCTGTCCTGACAATCCTGGTCTTTGCATTGGTGAATGTTTTGAACTCTACCATTCACTAGCTGAGTATTAGCGTAGGGTACAGCATTGCACAGACTAGGCACACTTTTACAGGGTCTCCCAAGATGCCATCGCATTTTGAGAGACCCGAACCTGGAACCGGTTACAGTTATAAAAGTTACAGTTACAAAAAAAGTGTAAAAAAAAAATAAAAAAAAAAACACAAACAAAAATATAAAATAAAAAATAATAGTTGTCGTTTTATTGTTCTCTCTCTATTCTCTCTCTCTCTATTCTCTCTATTGTTCTGCTCTTTTTTACTGTATTCTATTCTGCAATGTTTTATTGTTATTATGTTTTATCATGTTTGCTTTTCAGGTATGCAATTTTTTATACTTTACCGTTTACTGTGCTTTATTGTTAACCATTTTTTTGTCTTCAGGTACAGCATTCATGACTTTGAGTGGTTATACCAGAATGATGCTTGCAGGTTTAGGTATCATCTTGGTATCATTCTTTTCAGCCAGCGGTCGGCTTTCATGTAAAAGCAATCCTAGCGGCTAATTAGCCTCTAGACTGCTTTTACAAGCAGTGGGAGAGAATGCCCCCCCCAACGTCTTCCGTGTTTTTCTCTGGCTCTCCTGTCTCAACAGGGAACCTGAGAATGCAGCCGGTAATTCAGCCAGCTGACCATAGAGCTGATCAGAGACCAGAGTGGCTCCAAACATCTCTATGGCCTAAGAAACCGGAAGCTACGAGCATTTTATGACTTAGATTTCGCCGGATGTAAATAGCGCCATTGGGAAATTGGGGAAGCATTTTATCACACCGATCTTGGTGTGGTCAGATGCTTTGAGGGCAGAGGAGAAATCTAGGGTCTAATAGACCCCAATTTTTTCAAAAAAGAGTACCTGTCACTACCTATTGCTATCATAGGGGATATTTACATTCCCTGAGATAACAGTAAAAATGATTAAAAAAAAAAAAAATGAAAGGAACAGTTTTAAAATAAGATAAAAAAGCAAAAAAATAATAAAGAAAAAAAAAAAAAAAAGCACCCCTGTCCCCCCTGCTCTCGCGCTAAGGCGAACGCAAGCGTCGGTCTGGCGTCAAATGTAAACAGCAATTCCACCATGCATGTGAGGTATCACCGCGACGGTCAGATCGAGGGCAGTAATTTTAGCAGTAGACCTCCTCTGTAAATCTAAAGTGGTAACCTGTAAAGGCTTTTAAAGGCTTTTAAAAATGTATTTATTTTGTTGCCACTGCACGTTTGTGCGCAATTGTAAAGCATGTCATTTTTGGTATCCATGTACTCGGCCTAAGATCATCTTTTTTATTTCATCAAACATTTGGGCAATATAGTGTGTTTTAGTGCATTAAAATGTAAAAAAGTGTGTTTTTTCCCCAAAAAATGCGTTTGAAAAATCGCTGCGCAAATACTGTGTGAAAAAAAAAATTAAACACCCACCATTTTAATCTGTAGGGCATTTGCTTTAAAAAAATATATAATGTGTGGGGGTTCAAAGTAATTTTCTTGCAAAAAAAAAAAATTTTTTCATGTAATCAAAAAGTGTCAGAAAGGGCTTTGTCTTCAAGTGGTTAGAAGAGTGGGTGATGTGTGACATAAGCTTCTAAATGTTGTGCATAAAATGCCAGGACAGTTCAAACCTCCCCAAATGACCCCATTTTGGAAAGTAGACACCCCAAGCTATTTGCTGAGAGGCATGTCGAGTCCATGGAATATTTTATATTGTGACACAAGAAAGAAAGAGACAAATTTTTTTTTTTTTTGCACAAAGTTGTCACTAAATTATATATTGCTCAAACATGCCATGGGAATATGTGAAATTACACCCCAAAATACATTCTGTTGCTTCTCCTGAGTACGGGGATACCACATGTGTGAGACTTTTTGGGAGCCTAGCCGCGTATGGGACCCCGAAAACCAAGCACCGCCTTCAGGCTTTCTAAGGGCGTAAATTTTTGATTTCACTCTTCACTGCCTATCACAGTCTCGGAGGCCATGGAATGCCCAGGTGGCACAAACCCCCCCCAAATGACCCCATTTTGGAAAGTAGACACCCAAAGCTATTTGCTGAGCGGTATAGTGAGTATTTTGCAGACCTCACTTTTTGTCACAAAGTTTTGAAAATTAAAAAAAGAAAAAAAATAATTTTTTTTTTGTCTTTCTTCATTTTCAAAAACAAATGAGAGCTGCAAAATACTCACCATGCCTCTCAGCAAATAGCTTGGGGTGTCTACTTTCCAAAATGGGGTCATTTGGGGGGGGTTTGTGCCACCTGGGCATTCCATGACCTCCGAAACTGTGATAGGCAGTGAAGAGTGAAATCAAAAATGTACACACTTAGAAATCCTGAAGGCGGTGATTGGTTTTCGGGGTCCCGTACGCGGCTAGGCTCCTAAAAAGTCCCACACATGTGGTATCCCCGTACTCAAGAGAAGCAGCAGAATGTATTTTGGGGTGCAATTCCACATATGCCCATGACCTGTGTGAGCAATATATCATTTAGTAACAACTTTGTGCAAAAAAAAAAAAAAAAAATAATAAATTGTCACTTTCCCGCAACTTGTGTCAAAATATAAAATATTCCATGGACTCAACATGCCTCTCAGCAAATAGCTTGGGGTGTCTACTTTCCAAAATGGGGTCATTTGGGGGGGGTTTGTGCCATCTGGGCATTTTATGGCCTTCAAAACTGTGATAGGTAGTGAGGAGTAAAATCAAAAATGTACGCCCTTAGAAATCCTGAAGGCAGTGATTGGTTTTCGGGGCCCCGTATGCGGCTAGGCTCCCAAAAAGTCCCACACATGTGGTCTCCCCATACTCAGGAGAAGCAGCTAAATGTATTTTGGGGTGCAATTCCACATATGCCCATGGCCTGTGTGAGCAATATATCATTTAGTGACAACTTTTTGTAATTTTTGTTTTTTTTTTTGTCATTATTCAATCACTTGGGACAAAAAAAATGAATATTCAATGGGCTCAACATGCCTCTCAGCAATTTCCTTGGGGTGTCTACTTTCCAAAATGGGGTCATTTGTGGGGGTTTTGTACTGCCCTGCCATTTTAGCACCTCAAGAAACGACATAGGCAGTCATAAATTAAAGGCTGTGTAAATTCCAGAAAATGTACCCTAGATTGTAGGCGCTATAACTTTTGCGCAAACCAATAAATATACACTTATTGACATTTTTTTTACCAAAGACATGTGGCCAAATACATTTTGGCCTAAATGTATGACTAAAATTGAGTTTATTGGATTTTTTTTAGAACAAAAAGTAGAAAATATCATTTTTTTTCAAAATTTTCGGTCTTTTTCCGTGTATAGCGCAAAAAATAAAAACGGCAGAGGTGATCAAATACCATCGAAAGAAAGCTCTATTTGTGGGAAGAAAAGGACGCAAATTTCGTTTGGTTACAGCATTGCATGACCGCGCAATTAGCAGTTAAAGCGACGCAGTGCCAAATTGTAAAAAGTGCTCTGGTCAGGAAGGGGGTAAATCCTTCCGGGGCTGAAGTGGTTAATGGGCTGTCTCTGAGCCAGCTGTCCACCCCTCTGATCCCCTACAATACACACACACATACATATATACACATATATACATACACATACTGTCATGAACAGGTGTGACCAGATTGTGTGGACTGCAAAGAGGAAACCCAACCGCATGTAAAGTGAAATAGAATAATGTTTATTAAAGATAAGTGATATAAATAAACAACACCCCAAATGCAAATAGTGCTCAACCAACCAACAGAAACCCACCGGATCGGATACCGGCTCAGGAGCAGGAGCAGGTTCAGGTTCAGGGCACAAGGAAGAAAGATACCAAGGCAAGCATGTGATTGCTTGCCGGGTATTTATAGGCCTGTGATTGGCCTCAAGTGACACCTGTTTGTTGGAGGTACTGTCTGCTCCACACTGCCAGGATCCATCCGCTGGTGGATGACAGTACTGCGGCCCAAAGATGACATAACATCAGCAGGGGAAAGCTCTCCTGACAGTTCCAAACTGCCAGGAGACACCTGTTGGTGGACTTCAGTACTGCATGCCAAATGACAGATATTATCAGAGAATGAAACATTCCTGACACATACACATACATATATATGTAGATATAGATATATATATATATATATATATATATCTATCTATATCTATATATATATATATATATATATATATATATATATATCTATCTATATCTAGATAGATATATCTATCTAGATATAGATATATATATATATATATATATATATATATATATAGATAGATAGATAGATAGATAGATATAGATATATATATCTATATATATATATACACATACATATACACACACATATACATACATACATACATACATACATACACATACACACACACACATACCCACCTACCCCAAACCTATACATACACAACCTACAAATATAAGCTATACCTACAGCCAGCCTAGGACAGCAAAGGACAGAGAACCTGTCTAGGGGGAGTAATGTACCCAGACCAGTGCCACTGCAGGAGAAAAAGAACAGGAGGTGCAGAAAGTGAGAAAATGACAGGAGACAAACAAAGGCAAAGGTAAGAAGGATGCAAAGCTGGCCTTCCCAAACCCAACAAGCATTGCAGACACCAACCTTAAAGGCAGATTTCATTCCTAAAGAGGAAAAACTGCTCAGCTCCATCAAGACCCACAGAAGGAGCTCCCAAGCTACTCTGGTGCTTTTAGCAGCCTGATACTGGGACTTCGTACTGGGAGAGGCTTAACCCAGCTGGCAGCTGCCTGGAGGCAGAGGGGGGAACATAGTACTGCTTACTCTTCACTGGTGCGTGCAGGTATGAGGACAAAAAGAAGAATGGGACAGGGTCTAACTGGCCTTTAATTTATGCTATTTCATTGGTCCTGAGGGAGGGGTGAAAGGCGGAGCCTATCACTAGTATGCTGCCATGGTGGCATCAGGAAAAATGTTTTTAACTTGAAAACACCAAATCTCAGAAAGAGGCACGATCCTTAAGTGGTTAAAGCTGTATCATTTGAGCTCTCCTAATTCTTTCAGTAAAAGTCTCTGATACATTTCAGCCATTTCACCCTCATTAAAATGTTCTACTGGCTAATAATACATTTCTGTATCATCTGCGTTGTCTTAATTCCTAATAAGAGTTTGAAAGAAATTGGCCAGTAGCATGACAATTTTGTATTCGAGAAGAGACAGTTTAAGAAACTACTGGCCAAGTTTTATCCTCGACCTACTACTGATTGATCAAAAAGCACGTGTCATTCCTAAAACTATTTTAAAAAGCCTTTTTTTCAAACTGCAATGAATTAGTGAATGAAGATTAAAGTGTTACTGCTCTATGTAAGCCAAGCTAATTGTAAAAGAAAAAAAACAATTCCACAGTCAAATATTTGCTGCCAGTGTTTGCTATCGCTGAGACTGTCTATGAAAATTGTCCTGTTCTGTAACACTTTACAGGGGTTTAAGGAATCCCCCAAGCATGTTGTTTAAAGGATATGTGTATTTTCAATGTTGCCATTGAAGCCAAATGGGAAGAGTCTATCCCCTTAAATAATAAATAAAAAAATATTTTTTTCCCCTTGTAATACATTTTTATTGACATATTTTCAAAGTACAAGATCCTGAAGAGATCTTTTTTTTTTTTTTTTTTGCTACTTCAGTTCTTTTGGGGTACTTAATTCACCTTTCCAATTCATTCTAGTCCCCGCTCGAATCGCATCATAGTAGCTTTTTTTTTTTTTTATGCATACTCCCCTTTCCCTCGTTTACTTATATATTTAAAGATTATATAGTATATATAGATACATTTATTCCCGCTGAACAACACCCCATCCTGTCTGTCCAACCCCCCCCCCCCCATGACCCCCCCACCAGTCACATTTCAGGTCCTCTCTCTCGGTTTCTCCTCTATATTCCTCTTATTAATTACCAATGTTTTTCTTTTATTTCCTCTCTGCTGTTGTCCCTATGCTTCCATGACTTTGGCGTATCTCATTGTTAGTTTGTATTTAACCCATTCCTGCCATTTTTCCTCGTAAGCTTCCAAACCTTCCCCACCACTAAACCTTAGATACTCTAAGTTTTGAATCTCATTTACTTTGTTGCACCAGTTCCTTATTGTGGGTTTTTTTGGTTCCTTCCAGTGTCTAGGTATAAGACTTTTGGCTGCATTCAAAAGTGGCGGCAGTAAGGTTCTCAGATATTGTTTGGTTGGCATATTTATCCCGTGAAAAAGGCAGCCCCACGGATCGTCTGGGAGCATTATGTTAGTTATTTCCCCGATTATTTGCCTTATCTCGTCCCAATATTTTTAAATTTCCAGGCATTGCCACCATATGTGGGACGTCGTCCCCGTTTCTTTGCACCCACGCCAGCAATATTGCGACTTTTCATCTTGATATTTATGTACTTTATCGGGGGTAATGTGCCATCTAGCTAAACATTTGTAGTTTATTTCTATCATACTATTATTTACTGTGGTAACATAAACCCGACGCAATATTTATCTGATCTCCTCTTTTTTCAGGGATGTTCCGAGTTCATTTTCCCATTTTTCAATATACGATGGTATCTCCAACCCTGTCCTCTCCATCAGTGCTCTATATATCCTTGAAATCACCCTCTTTTTTCTCTTGTCAACACAGATTTTCTCTAAGGGGAGCAAATTTGCCTCAGTTCTTATTGGCTGGGGCAAGGATTCTGTAAAGTGTTTTAGTTGGTTATACTGCCATTCATCTATCGATCCCCACTCCCGTTTGTAGTAAGTGTAAATTTTTCCTTGCTCCGTGATGTCTTTCAGTTGTGCATTAGCTAGTGTTATCCATTTCCCGAACCATACTTCCATCCCGGGGATAAAATATTCTGTGTTAGTGGTATTAATGGTGAGTTGTATTCCCATTTTTCCTTTCTATGTAATTGATCCCATATGTTTAGTGCATTTCTAGTGATGTTGTTTGTATCGTTGTCAAGCTTTCTAAATCGTGGGGGAATCCAAATTATTTTACCCAAATTAACTGTGCTTATTGTGCTTTCCATCTTAACCCATCTCTTTTTCTATTTTTTTTTACCCATTCTACTATCCGTGACAATATTACAGCCTTATAATAGTTCCTTACATCTGGTGCTCCCCAACCTCCTCTTATCTTATCTTTAGTTAACTGTGTCAAACGTATTCGTGCTTTTTTCCTTCTCCATATAAATTTTAAAAATAACTTTTGTAACGTTTTGAAAAACACCTCCGGGAGTGGGAATCGGTAGCATCTGCATTTTATACATAATTTTGGGGAGAATGACCATTTTAAAAATATTGATTCTTCCCCCCAGGATAGGCGTCCTGTTATGATTCTATTTAACTCTGTTTTAATCTCGTCCAGTAGAGGGAGGAAATTTGCTTGATATAGGCTTACACTAGTTTTAGTTATCTTAACCCCTAAGTACTTCATTTCTTTTTTACCCCAAACAAATGGAAAGTTTTTTTGGAGTATAAGTTCTTCCTTTTTTGGTATATTGAAAATTAAAGTCTCAGACTTACATGGATTCACCTTAAAGTTAGATATCTCACTGTACTCTTTTAGGGTTTTCATTAAATTTGGCAAGGATATCTTGGGGCTGGTTACATAGAACAAAATGTCGTCCACATACGCCGCTAACTTATGAATTTCCTCCCCCACCTTTATCCCCCTTATGTCTGGGTTCTGTCTTATCCTAGTTAGGAGTGGTTCCAGCGCCAACATGAACAGCAGGGGGGATAGTGGACACCCCTGTCTCATTCCGTTGAGCATTTCAAACGGTGCTGATACTGTGCCATTTATCCTTACCCTTGCTGTAGGTCTATTATATAGGGCCTTTATACGTTTTATCATTTTCACTCCCAATCCCTATGTCTTCCCAGGTACCCTGCATGAGGCCCCGGTCTACCCTGTCGAATGCTTTCTCAGCATCAGTCGACAGGAGTAGTCCTGGGGCCCCACTGTCCTTCATCTTCTGTATTGCTAACAGGGTCCTGGTTCCGTTGTCTCGCCCCTCCCTCCCAGGAATAAAACCTACCTGATCTGGGTATATTATATTTTGCATTATTTTTTTCATTCTATCGGCAAGAATTTTTGCATATATTTTAGTATCTAAGTTTAGGAGAGAGATAGGTCTATAGCTGGAACATAGCGTTCCATCTTTCCCTTCTTTTGGAATAACAACAATAGTGGCCTCCAGGGCTTCATTACGTAGTTCCCACCTCTCCCCTATCCCGTTCATATAAGAGCACATTTTTGGGATTAAGATGATTTTAAACTTTCTATAATAGAGTATCGTCAGGCCATCTGGCCCAGGGTTTTCCCCGCCGGTGTTTCTTTTATAGTTTTTGTTATCTCTTCCTCAGAGATAGGGGCTTCTCTAGGCCGCTCTCTCTTAGATGAGCTTTTATTTTTTCCTGTTTCTGCTCCGCCTCTTCTTTGGTGCCTAATTTATTAATGGCGTATAAATTCCCATAGTTCTCCTGAAACTTCCTGGCAATTTCTAACTGTTTTATGTACGAATTCCCCATTGCCTGTTTGTATTTTGTCTATGTAGTTTGCTGATTTTTTTTCCGCTAAAACCTGCGCCAGGTGTTTCCCAGGTTTATTCCCGTATTGGTACCTTTCTCTCTTTACTCTATTATAGATGGTTCTTGTTTCTTGCTC
Source organism: Aquarana catesbeiana (assembly GCF_042186555.1). NCBI lineage: Eukaryota > Metazoa > Chordata > Amphibia > Anura > Ranidae > Aquarana > Aquarana catesbeiana. Next base: position 191,389,307 of record NC_133333.1, on the reverse strand, counting down.
TATAAGTTCTCTCATCTTCTCCCTTTTTCTGCTAAGTTTTAGCAAGATTTCCCTATCGTTCTTATTCTTATGGAGTTGTTCTAATGTGTTAATTTCTTTACTCAGAATCCTTGTATTTTCTCTAATGCTCTTTCTCTTCTCTGACCCCTCCATTATCATGATACCTCTTATATAGGCCTTATGGGCTTCCCACACCGTCATTTCCGGTACGCCTTCCGTATTATTTTCTTTAAAATACATTTCTAGTTCTTTTTTCATTCGTTCATTCTGCCTTATCATGCAGTAATTCCTCATTTAGTCTCCACATATTGCTTCTTCTGTCGAGCTCTCCTATCTGTAATTGTAACGTCACCGGCGCGTGATCAGAGAAAGTCATTATACCGATATTTGCACCGATAACCTCCTCTGATAACCTGTGCTCTATAAAAAGAAAATCCAATCTAGAGTACGACGCATGTACAGGGGAGTGGAATGTATAGTCTCTTATTTTGGGGTGCTGTAACCTCCAAACATCTACCAGTTGGTATTGGTGCAGTTTCTTTTTTAATTTATTCCTCCATCTCATTCCAGTCCCCTGTGCACGTGACGTACTGTCCTCCATCGGTTCTAAGCAAAAATTGAAATCGCCCCCCATTATTACACCCCCTTTCTTGAATTCCGTTAAGTCAGCCATTACCTTCAGTAGGTAGCCAATGGAGTTTTTATTTGGGCCATAGATGTTTGCCAGGGTGCACTCTGCTCCATTTAATTTTCCTCTCAAAAATAAATATCGCCCTGCAGGGTCTACCTTTCTCTCGTCTAGATCAAATCGTACCCCTCTTGCAAACCCTATGGCCACTCCTTTTGCTCGGCTGATCGGGGAATCCCCGTAATACCATAGGGGGAAATCTTTCGAAAATATTTTATAGTTAGTGTTTATGGAGAAATGGGTCTCTTGCAGAAATACTACGTCCGCCCTCAGGAGTTTCAGTTCGCCAACTATGTTAGCCCTTTTCGTGGGAGCATTTAGGCCGCGTACATTATAGGTAATTATTTTTAGGCCTACCATCCTTATTTACACTTTTTGTGTTTCATCATTCTTCCTCAAGAGTAAGAGGCCCTTAACCTTCTTATTCTGTTGCTTTCCTGGTAGATTCCCCTTCCCTCCCCCCTCCCTGATCCCGACCTCCTCCCCCCACCCTCCCCTACCTCCCCCCACACTCCCTCCCCCCTAATCCTGCCACCCCCCCTTGACCCTCCCCCTCCCTTACCCTCCTCCTCCCACCCCCTCTATTGGGGGAATCAGGTCGCCCCATGACCCGAGAAATCATAGGCCCAACCACTCCTTCTGGCCCTCTGGTTATCCCCCTTGTGGTGGAACTCAGCATGGGCATCCCTGGATCCAATACTTCCCCCTTGAGTCGGGGGTTGCCCGTGTCCGTAGCCTCCCCCCACCTCCTCAGCCCCCCAGCCTCCCCCCCATTATATTTATATTCGGTTGCTGCTTAGTTATTTCCATTATCTTTGCAAGTTCAGGTCTAGTTATCTCATCTTTGATTTAAAGACTGGCTTCCAGGCCTGCTGTTCCTCAGTGGAATCCCTATTTCCTGTTCTTTCCCACCAACCCGGTACTTCTACTAGTGGGATCCCTAGACAGTTACAGAATTTTTGAGTTTCTTCCAGGAATCTTAAGGTTGCCGAACGGCCTTCCTTATACCCATTTAAACAGGCTGGGAAACCCCAAGAGTATTTGACTTAATGCGATTTAATCTGGTCCAGTAATGGTTTCAACACTCTTCTCCTGGCCAGCGTCTCCGCTGCCAGATCCGCAAAAATCTGTAAGTTCGTCTCCCCGTACCTCACTAGTTGGTTCTTTTTCATACACGCCTTCACCAATTCTTTGTCTTGATAATTGTGGAATCTCACAATCACATCTCTTGGGACATCCCCCTTGATCTCTGCAGGCTTGCGAATCCTGTGGACTCTGTCAAATTTTATTTTACCACTCGTATTGGGTGGGGTAATCATTCCCCCAAAAACCGCATCCATTTTTCCTTGTAGGTCCTCTTTTTCTCCCTGTGTCTCTGGAAGGCCTCTTATCCGAAGATTCTTCCTTCTGCTCCGGTTCTCCTGATCTTCTAATCTGTACAGGATGTTTCTCTGTTCTTTTATAACCTCCTCTATCTGTTTTTTGAAGCCTTTCAGCTCTTCTCCGTGTCGATTCAGCCTTGTTTCTACCTCTTCCACCCTTTTTAGAGTTTGATTCATATCTTCTCGCAAGGAATCGATTTCTCTTTTTATTGAGGTTTCAAGCCTCGCAAACATTTCTGCCATTTCGCCCTTTGTTGGTAGTTGTTTTTTTTGTTGGGATTCCACCGTTTCTTCATCCAGTATCTCGCCACTTGCAGTATGGATGTCTATCTCTGCTAGTTGTCTTCTTGTCCCATCTTTGGTAAACTCTCCGGGGCTTTACTTTTGGCCCCCGTTTGTTTACCTGGGCTTTCTTTACTGCTTTCCTGTACCATATATTTCCTAATGGTTCCCGGGCTTACACTTGTTCTGGGCGGGTTAGTTGCCATCCCTTTTGTTGATTTGCCTCTCATACCTTCCTTCCTATTCCCTAATATTACAGTAGCTCCCACCCTGCCTCCCTTTCTCCCATCCCCTCTCCTCTGATCACCTTCTTGTGCTGACTCTCCCTACCGGTTGGGGTAGGTTCCTGATTTTTTTGAAAATCGTATATTGTTGCCTTGAGCGGCGCTATCGTACGGAAGTAGGGGTGTAAGCTTAAAGATTTTGAGCAGGGTACATTCACCACCCAGACCACTGCGGTCCACTGTAATATACCCAGTTTCTCCAATCCCACCATACCCCCCCACAGGTTAGTGCTCAATTTTCTCCGCTCACAGTTCTTGCGCACCTTAAAGTCCATCCTTAAAGTCCACCCCCCTTCCTCCCATCCTGTAGAGATCCTGCAGAGATGAGCAAATGTTAATGGTTGCAAAAATGAATGAATGCTATGCTATGAATGGTGAAAGGTCATACTGGAATAATAAAAAATATGTTTTTTCCTTGGGTACATGTCCCCTGCCTCCCTATGCCCTTTTTGACAATCTCTTGCCTAATAACCCCCTACTGTACAGCATTTTTATTCTTTTTTTTTGCATTTGAGCAGTGCCCAGCTTCATATGCCTTTCTTTTATAGTAGTTTGCCTATTACCCCTAAAAATGGCTAGAGCCTACTATGATATTTGCGTTTCCTAGACTTCAATAGGATTCCAAGCTTAGTTTGGTTTACCAAATTCCAAACAGGATTCCTTTAGCAAAACCTGTTTGTCCACCAGAAAAGGATCTTTTCAGGAGTAAGATCGATGAACAGTGAAAAAAATACATATATTCTCTTTTGGTAGTATGTTGGCCTCTCCATATATCAGAGAGGACCCATTTATAATAATAAATCTATTTCTCAGGTAAGGATTGGAGTAGTCCACAAATTTATTGGGTTGAGCATTAAAATCACTGAAAAGTAATTCCTGTTTAAGGTTCTTGTGATAAAAGGTTTGCAAGAAACCAAATTTGTCTGGTGTTCAGAGCATCAAGTTTTATTATAATATAAAGGGTGCTATTGACAGAGTAAACAAGTATAGCCCTCTTTTAGGGGGTTATGAGAAATGACCCTCCCCAAACAGGATAGTGGGCTAAACCTGTGGGTAAATAAGAAAACCAGAACCTTTGCTAAGTGGAGGAGTGGGTTTGATAATAAAGTTGGCAGTGCCTCCACCCAGAACTCTGCGAATAGAGGGGAATCCCTTCTTGTGAAATTAACAAGTAATCTTATCAAAGTAATTGGGAGCAGAAGAACTACTGCAATCTGTATTTAACAATATTTGCTGCCAAACTCGTTCTTGCCAAACCAATCTACTAACCTTCTATGAGGAGGTGAATTGAGATGCATTTAGATAAAGGAAGGCCCGTAGACGTGGTGTATCTGGATTTTGCAAAAGCATTTGACACAGTTGCCCATAAACGTTTACTGTACAAAATAAGGTCCGTTGGCATGGACCATAGGGTGAGTACATGGATTGAAAACTGGCTACAAGGGCGTGTTCAGAGGGTGGCGATAAATGTGGAGTACTCTGAATGGTCAGGGGTGGGTAGTGGGGTTCCCCAGGGTCCTGTACTGGGACCAATCCTATTTAATTTGTTCATAAATGACCTGGAGGATGGGATAAACAGTTCAATCTCTGTATTTGCAGACAATACTAAGCTAAGCAGGGCAATAACTTCTCTGCAGGATGTGGAAAGCTTTCAAAAAGATCTGAACAAATTAATGGGGTGGGCAACTACATGGCAAATGAGGTTCAATGTAGAAAAATGTAAAATAATGCATTTGGGTGGCAAAAATATGAATGCAATCTATACACGGGGGGGAGAATCTCTGGGGGAATCTAGGATGAAAAAGGACCTGGGGGTCCTAGTAGATGATAGGCTCAGCAATGGCATGCAATGCCAAGTTCCTGCTAACAAAGCAAACAGAATATTGGCATGCATTAAAAAGGGGATCAACTCTAGAGATAAAACGATAATTCTCCCGCTCTACAAGACTCTGGTCTGGCCGCACCTAGGGTATGCTCTCCAGTTCTGGGCACCAGTCCTCAGGAAGGATATACTGGAAATGGAGCGAGTACAAAGAAGGGCAACAAAGCTAATAAAGGGTCTGGAGGATCTAGTTATGAGGAAAGGTTGCAAGCACTTAACTTATTCACTCTAGACCTCATCTTCCAACAGAATATGGACATCAACATATTCGACAACACACCACTACCATGGACGGACCACCACGCTATCAAATTTAAAATCACTTTTAACACCACCCTCAAAAAAAGAAACATGCAACAACAACACACTGGAACAGATCTCAGAAGAGACTGCACTCTGAACTCTTCAAAACCACATTATCAAACAAAATACAATCGCTAAACTTAAACCTCTCAACGGAATAAACACTCAACTCCCTAAACAAGGCACTTAGAAGAAAAGAGGTTTAACCTTAAACTACGTAGAGGGTTCTTTACTGTAAGAGCGGCAAGGATGTGGAATTCCCTTCCACAGGTGGTGGTCTCAGCGGGGAGCATCGATAGCTTCAAGAAACTATTAGATAAGCACCTGAATGACCACAACATACAGGGATATACAATGTAATACTGGCACATAATCACACATAGGTTGGACTTGATGGACTTGTGTCTTTTTTCAACCTCACCTACTATGTAACTATGTAACTATGTAACATAACCATAAGTACATAGATACACACCAGTATTAAAATAATATAGACTTTATATAAAGAATGATTAAAGCGCAACTCCACTTTTGTTGAGAAAAAAACATTTCCCTCTGGGTGACCTATGTACATTGCAAGGATTATAACAAACTTTGCTGCAGATTCCTACCTTATGTTATTCTGAAGAAATCACTGTTTGTTCCTCTGTGCCTCTGTTCTGAGTGGATCTAATGCAAGGGGTTTCATAATAATCTGTCAGCTGTGCAGCTGGAGAGCTCTAATGAGGAAAGCTGCCAGGCCTGCATCCCTTTAGATGTGTTCCTATTGGCAATATCTCACCAAAAATGACATTTTTGTTGTAAGAGATGCCTGAAATTTGACTTGTATCTTAGGCAGACTTCTTGGAAAGTTGGTGAGCCAATCACAGAGACAGGAAATTATGTTTCTGGCGGTGGTCAGTACACAATCTGTGTACAGAACAACTCCAGGTAGCCATATTCCATTGCATTTTTGAAAATTAGAGCGGATGCAGATTGAAAAGGAAAGGACATTTTAATATCATTCAATTACAATATGACTCGTGTCACAATTGTATACGCTATATTATTTTTTCTTTATTTGCTATTTTTTCCCCACAAAAGTGGAGTTAACCTTTAATAATAATACATACACAGTACATCCAAAGTACAAACAGGAATTATGAGCAAAGGGGCGATAGGAGTCCTGATGAAATTGTGCACATATACCTGGGTATGAGCTTTTTTCTATCCCCTAAAGACATCTGTTGCACCAGACATAACATGCGCAGCGTAAGGCCAGTGGCATATGATGTTGTATACCCACTGTTGATCCCTGGTGAGGTGTTTTGCCTCTGTCACTCTGTAACTTTTGTTTTGCAGCACCGGCCATCTGTATGGTCACCTACTGACTTGGTATCATCCAGAGTCAGAGAGAGCAGACGTCAGTGTTTAGCAGCTCCAGCTATCCAGCTATCTGGCCTCCCAGCCTTCCAGGACTCCCAGACTCCCCAGCGGAGCTGCATAGGGCCCCCCACCTGTGCACCGAGTGGCCACTGTCATCCAGAAGCCGCGGGCCAGCCCGCCAGCTCCATAATCCCTCCCCGCAGAACACGCCGGACACACCGCGGCTTCGGCCTGCCCCCTCAGGACACTCCGCGGCTTTGGCCTAGCTCTGGCCAGTGCCGACCTGCCGCTTCTCTCCCCACAGCCTGCAGTCCGACCGACAGGCCCGCGCTCCACCTCCCACCGGACCCATCCTCCCTCATCACCACCCTCGGACAGATTGGTAGCCACACCGAGATCCTAGTAGCCGGGCACCCCGCTCGGGCCTAGCCGGTGGCCATCTTGGTCCTCCCTCCCAAGGCCTCAACACTCTGCTGGCCACCCGGAGACCATCCCCACACTTCCCAGCAGGACCTACCGGAACCTCGGTCCCAGCTGACCCCCCCTAGCCCAGCCACCAGTACCCAATGCCACAGTACACCCACTGTGACTGGGGCCTAGCCCGTCGGCCATCTTGGTCCACCCACCGGCAGCTACCACCTCCACCCGGAGCTCATCCCCGGACCCCCCTAGCAGGTAGTCCGGGGTTTACCCCACCACCATCCACCTACAGGACCTAGCCACCTCCGAGGTCAGGCATCAGGACAGCCCACGACTCGGGCTTAGCCCGTCGGCCATATTGGTCCACCCAGTGCGACTGCAAACACCTCCACCGGAGCTCACCCCGAAACCCCCCAGCAGGTTAGTACCGGGACCCGGTCCCCCCCCAGGCCTGTACCGGCCCACTCCTGACAGCACCACCGCAGCCGCCATCCAATCACCCCGCTCTCTAGTTGTTAGACTCGGGGGACAGACCACGGCTGTGGCTTAGCTCCAGCCACCCAGCACCCACTCCTGTCCAGAGGGCCCTCGTGCCCCACACCTGGAACACCCCCTCCTCTACACCGGACCTCACTGCCTGGGCACAGGCTACCACCAGAGACTTTGGACCTGATCAGCGCCCATCTTAAATCCTCCGAGACCCAGCCGCAGCACCATTCCAACCAGTAAGTAGCGGCCAGACCCCCCATAACCCTCCCCCCCTCCCCCCATCGCCATCCTCCGGACCATCCTGTACAGATAAGCCACCAGGGTACCCTAGCAGTTGATCCAGGGTCCTCGGATCCGATCGCCCCTCGGGGGGTCAGGAAGGAATTTTTCCTCTGCTGGAGCAATTGGCCAGCTCAGCTAGGGGTTTTTTCACCTTCCTCTGGATCAAGGGAGGGTGGTTCAGGTAGCCCTCCATCTCTTCCATCATCTTCCTTCAGCAGCTTTTGCCCTCACCATGTGCATTTTCAAGACACCGGTTCAAATCTACCAACCGCCACTCAAAAAAGACTAAAAAAAGAAAAATTACTAAGGACCAACCTATAGCAACCATCAAATACAGGGAGACACCAATCCAACTACAACAACTAGCATGCGCCCTGATCAACACCAGATCTGCAGTCAAGCACAGACTGGAAATCCACAACTTCATCATCGAATACAACATTGATTGCTTCTTCATTACGGAAAGCTGGCTAACATCCGACTGCAATACCATCCTAACTGAATTGGTGCCTGAGAACTACAGCATCCTAACCGAGCATAGAATAGGAAAAAAGGAGGAGGCCTAGCAGTGATCTTCAAATCGCACCTTGCCTTCACCAAACCAACTTCACAGAACTCAGTGGCTTTCATGGAGATGCTCCCCCTGCATCTTCAAACAACACCCCAAGACACCATTCACATATTACTATGCTACAGACCACCAGTACCAAAGACCAATCTCCCTACACCACTCCCTGAACTTATTTCAATGCACACCCTAAAAAACAAAAACCTGCTGGTACTTGGAGACTTCAACCTTTGGGCAAACTCTACCCAAGACCCTATTGCGACCGCCTGCATCAACCAACTGGAAGAACTAGGTCTTCAACAGCTGATAAATACTCCTACGCATGGTTCAGGACACACTCTAGACCTCATCTTCCAACAGAATATGGACATCAACATATTCGACAACACACCACTACCATGGACGGACCACCACGCTATCAAATTTAAAATCACTTTTAACACCACCCTCAAAAAAAGAAACATGCAACAATAACACACTGGAACAGATCTCAGAAGAGACTGCACTCTGAACTCTTCAAAACCACATTATCAAACAAAATACAATCGCTAAACTTAAACCTCTCAACGGAATAAACACTCAACTCCCTAAACAAGGCACTACTACAAACAGTAGACTCAGTAGCGCCAAAACACAGAACACTCATCTGCAAAAAAAACTCAAGATGGTTTAATGGCACTCTCACCCTACTCAAGCATGAATGTAGAAGAGCTGAAAGAGCATGGAGAAGAAATCCTACCAAGGAAAATCATAAAAAATACAAAGTACTCACGGTGAAATACCACAAAGCAATCTTCACATCCAAAAAAGAAGATTTCTCGAATACCATCTCAACTGCCATAAACTGGCCGAGGAAACTTTTCAAAATAGTCGCCCAGTCAATGAACCCGTCCTGCTTAGAGCCCCCAGCAAACGATACTCAAGATTTCTGCAATGAGTTATCAAATTTCTTCATCGACAAAATCGACAACATCCGGAAATCAATCCAACAGAAAAAAACAACCAACCTCACCCAACCAAAGCAAAAAGAGGACATCAACACGAACATCACACAACTGCCGGACTTCTTCTTGACACCGATCACCACTGACATGACTAAAACCATTATGAGAAGCCTTCGAGACAGCACATCACCAAATGACATCATTCCCACGAAACTCCTGAAAGAATGCTCCGATATCCTGGCTCCCACTATAACACACCTCATAAATCAGTCGTTCAAAGAAGGGATTGTGCCAACCTCCCTCAAGCAAAGCACCGTCAAACCCCTGCTAAAGAAACTCAATCTCGATCCCAAGGACCCTAACCACCGCAGACCGATAACAAGCATTAGCACCATCTCCAAGATTATGGAGAAAGCGGTAGTACAACAGTTACAACGCCACCTGGACACACATCAACTTCTGGACATTCTACAATCAGGCTTCCGCCCAGGCCATGGCACAGAAATGGCACTTCTAAAAATATGGGATGATGCCCTCGAAGCAGCAGATGATGGAGAATCATGTCTCCTGATCTGTTAGACCTTAGTGCAGCATTTGATACAGTGGACCACAATACTTTACTTGTCTGCCTCACAGAAGTTGCAGGAGCCATAGATTCGAGTCTAAAATGGTTTGCATCCTTCTTAGAGAATCGCTCGCAGACAGTGAAACTGGGAGCATTCACCTCTGACACCAAGATAATTTCCTGTGGAGTCCCCCAGGGTTCACCCTTGTCGCCAGTGCTATTCAACATCTACATCCGCCCACTCCTCAAAATCATCAAAAAATCAGACCTCTGCTTCCACTCATACGCTGACGATACCCAAATCTACTTTCGCATCACCAGACAAAAAGACCACCATCAACAACTAGAGAAGTGTCTCACTTTGATAGATGACTAGATGACCATTAGTTCCCTCAAACTCAACGGGTCAAAAACAAAACTTCTCCTCCTATACGCTAACCAAAATCCCAAATCCAAGACTCCATGGATACCTCCCACCATCTTCAGACAGACCATCTCTCCGAGCACCAAAGCCAAGAGTCTCGGAGTTATCTTTGACTCAGAAATGACAATGGATGCACAAATAGGTTCAGTAGTTAGCGGTTCTCACCATCTCCTCCGCCTGCTACGCAGACTCATTCCCTTTATCCCAGAAAAGGACAAAGCAGCAGTAGTTGGAACAATCATCAATGCCCGTCTTGACTACGCAAACTCACTCTATATGGGCTTACCCCAATATCAGCTTGCGCGCCTACAGGCCATTCAAAATGCGGCGGCAAGACTGATAACAGGAAAAAAACCCTGGGAGTCCATCTCCCCATCCCTGAGGAGCCTACATTGGCTAACGGTAAAGAATCGGATCACATTCAAGACGCTCTGCCTCACCCACAAATGCATACAAGGTAACGCCCCTCAATACCTCCGAGAGAAAATAAAACACTACACACACGATTACAATTTGCGATCATCCAACCAAAACCTCCTCCTCATTCCCAAATACCACTACAAAGCAAGGGGAGAACGCAGATTCGCAGTCCAGGGACCTCAGCTATGGAATACTCTTCCGATTCACATCCGCATGGAAGAAAACCATCTGGCCCTCAGGAAAAAACTGAAAACCTTCCCCTTCTAAGAAGCTGTTCAACACTAAACGCATTTAGTTCGCATTTGCAGCGCTTTACAAAATCATTCATTCATTTATTCATTCATTCATTCATTCAGTATATCTACTTTTAATAAACCATGTGGTTGTAGCATACTACTCTTTTGTTCTTTCTCCTACCCATTATTCTTTGAGGTGCTAGCTTTGGATAACCAGTGAAGGACTGTGGAGTCATTGTTATCCTGAGTGGTGGTCCCCCAATTTGATGATTTCTGTGCTGTTGATCTCTTATCATTTGGAGATCTGGCACACTTATCTGTGAGGTGGTTTGGGACTCTTATGCCCTGTACACACGATCAATAAATAAAATAAAAAATGTAGCGAATAATAAATAAAAGTGTAATAAAAGACAAAGAAAATCCTTGCTTGTACTTCAATCAGGAAAAAGTAATGATGTAACATCAGCCCAAATGGCATATAATAAACATAAAGTCAATATAAATTGTATATGTGAAGGATGTGATGTCCCACTGCATAAAATTGTGGATGTACTTCAGGGGGTGGTGGTATTCAAGTAGTTGGCAGAAGTTTGACTTCACAAAGAAGGGACACATCAACCAGATGAGGTGATCATGGAAAGGATAGTGAGTATAAAACTCTTACCAGATCCCGTGGATTCCCGTGTCAGCAACAGGGAATCGCATGAGCAGTCTGCCACCAAAGGTGTGGAGAGGGACGTCCTGTCGCTCGTATCCTCTAGGCTGGACTCTGCATGGATCTCCGGGGGCCACCAGGTAGGTCCTCACAGCAGGCAACCAGAATGTGGATCAGATAGGCAAAGACATCACTTGTGGAGCTTATCCACAGGAGGTACACACGATCGCACATTCCGACAACAAAATCCATTGGATTTTTTCCGACAGATGTTGGCTCAAACTGGTCACACAGAGTTGGTCGGTACTTCTGAATGTCAAGAACACGGTAACGTACAACACGTACTATGAGCCGAGAAAAATTAAGTTCAATAGACAGTGCAGAGTTCTGCTTGATTCTGAGCATGCGTGGCACTTTGTGCATCACAATTGTCTACACACGATCGGAATTTACGCGAACGGATTTTGTTGTCGGAAAATTTTAGATCCAGCTCTCAAACTTTGTGTGTCAGAAATTTCAATGGAAAAAGTCCGATGGAGCCTATACACAGTCAGAATTTCCGACAACAAGCTCCGATCACACATTTCCCGTCGGAAAATCCGATCGTGTGTACCGGGCATAACATTTCATCATTTTTAAGATTTCACATTTGTACTTTTACACGTATATTTCTCTTTGAAGTTTACTTCTTTGTTATGTATAACAGTGAATTGTTTGTTAAGGGATTGTTATTTAACCAGTTATTTGATACACATTGTTTATTATAGTTTAATATGAGTTAACTATATTTTTTCACACACGTTTTTTTATTGATCACTATAGAGATATTGGTTTTGTGCACCATTTAGATTAATTATTTTAGTTATTCCTTTGTGTCTGAAATATAGGTTGCTGCATTACCACAATTTGCACTTGGTGCACATTTTTTTTTAAACATTAATTGTTTATTGAAAGCAAATGACATATATAAATCACAAATTGAGTAGCTGTAACAATAATGCCCCATACACACGGTCGGATTTTCCGACGGAAAATGTGTGATAGGACCTTGTTGTCGGAAATTCTGACCATGTGCAGGCTCCATAACACATTTTCCATTGGATTTTCCGAGACACAAAGTTTGAGAGCTTGCTATAAAATTTTCCGACAACAAAATCCGTTGTCGGAATTTCCGATCGTGTGTACACAAATCCGACGCACAAAGTGCCACACATGCTCGGAGTAAATAAAGAGATGAAAGCTATTGGCTACTGCCCCGTTTATAGTCCCGACGTACGTGTTTTACGTCACCGCGTTCAGAATGATCGGATTTTCCGACAACTTTGTGTGACCGTGTGTATGCAAGACAAGTTTGAGCCAACATCCGTCAGAAAAAATCCTAGGATTTTGTTGTCAGAATGTCCGATCAATGTCCGACCGTGTGTACGGGGCATAAGTATTGCTAAAAAAGATGTCAAATAACGTCTTGAACAGGGTTCATCAGAGCATATTATTAGTTCAAACAAAAGTTAAATGAATAGTCTGCTCTGTAAAATAAGTCAGCTGAAATGATTTAACCTTCTAATGATATAGCATTGTGTAACTACAACTTTATGAACTTTTCAAAATTACCAAGTTGTGACGAAAAGAGGCCGCCACTGTTTCATGCAAAGAAGAGTAGAAGAATTAGGAGAGAGATGTTGAAAGACTAAAAGATTAGGAAAAGAGTAGTAAGATGCATATTGAGTGGATGTACAGATTGTTTGTAGTAAAATCGGATTGCATTGTTGGTTAACCACTTACTTACTGGGCACTTAAACTCCCCTCCTGTCCAGACCAATTTTCAGCTTTCAGCACGGTCAATTGCACGGTCAACAACACTGTATCCAAATGAAATTTTTATCATTTTTTTTCCCACAAATAGAGCTTTCTTTTGGTGGTATTTGATCACCTCTGCGGTTTTTATTTTTTGTTAATAAAATAATAATGGGCACTGATCGGCACTGGTTGATTACACTGATAGGCAGCACTGCTAGGTGGCACTGACTGGCACCACTGGTGGACATTGGTAGGTGGCACTTGTGAGCATTGATAGGTGGAACTCATGGGCATTGATAGGTGGCATTGGTGGGCACTGTGGGCATTGGCAGGTGGCAATGGCAGGTGGCACTGGCAGGGGGTACTGCTGGGCACAGATGAGGCAGAATTGCCTCTTCCGCTTCAGGACCAATGTCCCTTGCACATAAGCCAGTGTTCGGCTTTTTTTTCTCCTCAGCATGAGGAAAAAAATATGATTACCGAGCTTTTGTTTACATCATGTGATCAGCTGTCATTGGCTGACAGCTGATCACGTGGTAAGGGCCCGGGATCGCCCCCTTACTCGGGTCTGTGATCACCCGAGTCTCAGTGACCCTGCAAAGGGGAGGACGTCATATGACGGCCTCCTGGAAATTCAGGTCCGCGCTGTGGCCGTCATTCAGCTATAGCACGGACGCCAAGTGCTTAAGAAGAAACATGGGTATCTCTAATCATTGCTCATACAATGAGAGGAAAAACATCTGATAGATACAGTTATCCTATTTTAAACACTTTCACACTTGACAGGATTTTGTAGACTCATAATCCTGTGAAAATGTAAAGGTGAACCAAGGAGACCAAGTCTAGGGTGTGGTCAAGATGGCGACCTGGTAGGACGGATGAGACAGAGCTCCGCATAAAACAGGCCTTCTAATCCGCTGTTTCGTGGACTAATAGCCAACTTCATTGCCCCGTGCAGATGTGGCTGTAACCGGGCACTGAGGGGAGGAAAGCTGGAGCCTGGTAATAGTGCCCCGCTGCAGGATAAGTGATCTGAGGGAGATCCGCCGGCCCCTACTGCATCCACAGGAATCCTGCCTCAATCCTGTGTAATTCCCCTTCAAACTGACCTGGTGTTGTTGCACTCCATTATTGACAGAGGAACAGAGGAGTATTGCAGGCGGGGACCGTCGGATGCAGCTGATGTAGGCCCTTGGCCGGCTCCGTTTCATACTGACGATCCGCCATCTTGCGGCCTGTGCGGCCTCGCGATCCACGGCCTCGGGTGCCGTGATCGGCCGTGGAGGGGCCGCAGCGGGCCATCCGCTGTAGCTGTCGCCGCTGGGGGACCCGGAGCGGACGAGAGGAGGTATCCGCGCCGCCTCGGAGGCCCCGGCTCCATTTCACGCTGACGATCCGCCATCTTGCGGCCTGTGGGGGCCTCGCGATCCCCGGCCTCGGGTGCCACGATCGGCCGTGGAGGGGCCGCAACGTGCCATCCGCTATAGCTGTCGCCGCTGGGGGACCCGGAGCGGACAAGAGGAGGTATCCACGTCGCCTCAGAGGCCTGCGGCTGGCTCTCCACCCCGGAGGGGATCCGCCATCTTGAGGCCTACGAGGCCTCCGCAATCCCCGGCCTCAGGTGCCGCGATTGGCAGACGCAGGGCCGCTGCATGCCCCACGGTGATGCTATCTGAGGGTGAGTGACGGAGGGACCAGAAACAAGTCCCGCTGGGAGGTGAGAGAGACAGGAATATACGGCGGGCAGAAGATACATACCATAACCCGGCTGTTGGGGGACCCCTGCCTGTCACATAATAGCTGGCAGTCTGGGAACAAAACTGGGCATGAGAAGAAGAACCTGTGGCGCCCAGAAGCAGAAACACAAGGCCCCTAAAACACTACCACCAGCCCAGGGCCCACGGGGAGCAGTGTGTTCAAGCATGGCTTCACAGACAGATCACACAGACACTCAGGCTGAGTCCTCCCAAATGGGAGAGGATCAGTTTCTTTTTTTTTTGTTTACAAACGATTTTTAGTATGTAAAGGTCAAGGTATAAAACAATTACAATGATGGTACAGGTATACATACAAATATCTTTAACAGTGAATGTTGTACAGGAAATAAAAAAGGGTTATGGTTATTCAGATTAAATATTGCACAGTGTCATAAATATGCCAGTTATCATGGAGGGAAGAAGGAAGGGCAATTACGTATGTGTTAAGGAGAGGAGGTGAGGAAAATTAAATAGAAATTTTTCTAAATCAGAGAGGTGGTGTCCCAGAGGGTCCACTTTTTTTGATAAAGAGGCATAGAGTCATATAACGTGTGGTGAATTTTTTCAGAAAGTCTGATGTTCGACATGCGGTTGAGAATTTGTGACCAAGGTACCGTAGTGGAGCGCCAATTGAAGGCTATAGCCCAATGAATGGAGCTGAGAAATGTGTGGATTAGCCTTGTGCTAGTCATTGGAATATCCTGTATAGGGGAGAAAAGAAGACATATTTGGGGTGTAAGAGAAAACTTCCTACCGGATATTTTTTCAATGATTATGCTAGCCTTATGCCAGGTGTTTTTTATATGGGGACAATCCCAAAAGATATGTAAAAGTGTACCCTGAGAGGGGCAACCCCTAAAGCAGAGTGGGGATAGTGAGGGATAGAATGAGTTAAGTTTAGCGGGGGTAAGATACCATCTATAGAGCAATTTGATGGATGATTCTCTGATCGAGGTTGTTTTGGAACATTTATGGAGATTTGTAAAAATAGTATCCCATTGATCAGGAGTAAATGAGGTATTAAGATCTGATTCCCATTGTAGCATGGGATGTGACTTCTCAGGCATGTTGGTCTCATTTAAACTTTTATATATTCTGGAGATTAAACCACTATCACGGGGGAAAGAGATACAAATTTGCTCAAATTGTGTATAGGGGGGATGAAGTGTAAGTGAATGATATTTCTGATAGAATTGTCTTATATTTGTATAGTTCTCTAGTTCAGAAGGTGGAAAATCATATTTTATTTGTAGACTGGAGAAAGTGAGGAATGAATTGTTGTGGAAGAGCGATTTTAAATGTGTTAGGTTATGTGATTTCCAATTCGTTAGAGAGTTTTGATCTTGAGCTCTGTCTGGGAGGGGGAAACGAGGGTCACCTAGAAAGGAGGCCAAGGGGGGAACGTCAGAAGATAATTTGAATTTAGAGGCTTGTCTGTTCCATAGTTGAAGGGTGTGAGTGACAATGAGATTTAGGGGTTTAATTTTTTGTGGTGGGATAGTCTTGGACCAGAGAAGTCCTTGTAGATTGTAGGGTAGGACAGATTCTTCCTCGAACCGGAGCCAAGGGATTTGAAGTGAGGGGGCATACCATTGGGCTAATTGGGTAAATCTGGCCGATAGATAATAAAGCCAAAGATTAGGAATGCTGAGGCCTCCTTTTCCTTGGGGTCTAAACATAAGGGAATAGCTGAATCTGGGTTTCTTGTTTAGCCAAATGAATTTGTTGATCTCTCTCTGTAAGGAATCTAATGTTTTTTTATGTAGAATAATAGGAAGGGCTCTGAAAAAAAATAAAAGCTTGGGTAGTATCATCATTTTTACAGCCACTATTCTACCCAAGAATGAAATCTGGTATGATGACCAAAGTTTAAGTAAATTTTTAATACTATTAAATAAAGGAGGATAGTTTGCTTGGTAAAACGTTTTATAGGAAGAAGTAATTTGGATGCCTAGATATCTAAATGAATCCATATTCCAATTAAATGAGAATTTGTCCTTAAGTGAAGCTATTAAGGCTGGAGGAATATTGATTGGTAAAGCTGAGCATTTAGATAGATTTACACTCAGGCCTGTCAGGTCGTGGAAGATGGCAAGGGTTTTAGTTAGGTTGGGTAGGGAGATAAGAGGGTCGGTTATAAACAGAAGCACGTCATCTGCGTAGAGACTTAGTTTGTATTCCTTGGATCCCTTGGAGTATCCTTTAATGTCTATGTTATTTCTAATCGCGCAGGCAAGGGGTTCTATCGCGAGGGCAAAAAGTAGAGGGGAGAGGGGGCAACCCTGTCTGGTACCTTTGGTTAGGGGGAAAAAGTCTGAGTTGTTGCCTGGGAGTTTGATACGTGTTTGTGGGTTGTGATAGAGAGCCTTAAAACCATGTAAGAATTCATTGTTGATGCCATATTTGGGGAGTAGAGTGTCAAGATATGACCAGGAAACGCTGTCAAACGCTTTATGTATGTCGAGACTGAGTAGTAGTGTGGATTTGGAATTTGTGTTGGAGTCTTGAATGATATTTGTGGTCAGTCGTATATTGTCTGTTAGGAATGAAACCCGTTTGATCAGGATCAACTAGTGGGGAGATAACAGCCGATAATCTGTCTGCCAAAATTCGGCCAAATATTTTTAGGTCATTATCAATAACTGATATTGGGCGGTAGTTTTGAGAGGTGGAGTGGTCTTTATTTGGTTTGGGAAGAAGAGACATGTTGGCTAATAGCATTTCAGATGGGAATTGGCCGCCTTGTAAAATACTATTATATAGTTTAGTAAGGTGTGGGGTAATGGTAGGGGCAAATTTTTTATAGTAGGACGAGGAATAGCCATCTGGGCCTGGGGCAGTGGATATCTTTAAAGTTCTAATAATTCTGCAAACTTCTATGTCTGTACAAGGGGCATTGAGAGATTCTATTTGGTCCTTAGAAAGAGTGGGCAATGTAATGTTGTTAAGCCAATCAAGGGAAGACTGTTTGGGGGCTGATTGTGATGTGGAAAGAAGATTTTTATAGAAGTCTAAGAACAGTTTCATGACTTCTTTGGGATGGGACACCATATTTCCAGATGGGTTCCTTAATTTGTATGTGTGGGGTGGTTTTGTAGATTGATTAAGTTTTCTAGCGAACATGGTGGAATATGAATTACTGTTGAGTAAGAATCTGGCTTTAGACCACCTGAGGGCCTTTTCGGTGTCCGATGCTAATAATGTGTCTAAGGTAATGCGTTTCTCTTGAATCTGTTTAAAAAGGTCACTAGATGAGTTTTGGTTGTGTCTGTGATATAAATTATCTAGATCGTTTGTAAGGGATCTAATATCTGCAAGTTTGGATTTGTTTTTAATTGAGGCAATATTTATCAGATGGCCTCTCATTACCGCTTTATGTGCCATCCAGATATTTGTAGGAGACATATCAGGTGTTACGTTGTGTGCGAAGTATTGCTCTAGGTGAGATAGAATTTGTTGGTTGCTTGATGGATCTGTGAGCAAGGAATCGTTAATTCGCCATGAGTGTGTTGTGTTGGCTAGACCTATGCGTGAAGTGTTAAAGGAGATTATATGGTGATCCGACCAAGGACATGCATGTATATCTGCTTTAGAGGAATTGGCCAATAGGATTGGGGTGCAGAAGATATAATCAAGTCGTGCAAAGCTGTTATGTGGGTGCGAATAGAATGTGTAGGATTTGATACCTATGTTGTGGGCTCTCCAAGTATCTACTAATTGATGATCATATAGTGATCTGTTCAGCGATTTAGGGAAAGCTTTAGAGGAAGGGACAACTCTGCTTCTGTCCAGAACCGAGTGAGCTGCTAAATTGAAGTCCCCACCCACTATTAGATGTGCGGAATGATAATTATCCAAAGTCTCAAAAAATGTGTTAAAAAAGTTTGAGTGGGCCTCGTTAGGAGCATATACTGAGGCAATGGTAACCGAACGTCCTTTAATTAAGCCTTTCAAAATCAAATAACGACTTTCTGGGTCCTTAAAAACATTCTGAACCTCAAAAACCACCGAGTTCCTAATAAATATGGCAGCACCCCTAGATTTTGTGTTGTAAGTAGTGCAATAAAATTGGCTGAAACTTTTGTCAATGAATTTAGGGTGTTTGTCTGTAGCGAAGTGAGTTTCTTGCATTAATATTATATCAGCTCCTAATCTTTTATAGTGGCGAAAAGCTTTCTTTCTCTTGTGAGGTGAATTAATGCCCTGGGCATTGTGAGAAATCACCCTAAGCCCCATTGTATTGGTGTTAGAAAGCGATGATAATTATAAGGTAGTGTCAATGGATCACATGGCCCAGGGCAAAGCATTTGGCAAAGTTGGTATGGTGATAGTAAATTGGATAATAATGATAACGTCGATAAAGAAGAATTACCTGAGATAGAGAAAAATCTGGTGATCACTGTGTTACCATCTATATCTTCATATATACAATATATCGGAATATACCTCAAAATTTTGCATAAGTGTTTTTTTGTTGACCTTTCTATATCAAATAATATATTATACTTATATATGTGTAGACTGAAGATTTGGGTACCTGAACCGTAGAACCCTAGAAAAAATAAACTCCTAGATAATAGTGCTACATTGCGCAACAATGCACCATCATAACATCTTAAGTAAAATACAGAGAATTTGTTCAACTTTTTCAAAATTTTGTAAAAATAGAATATTTTAGTATAATTATGAGAAAAATTATTTATAGCTTGGGGGTCAGGGTGAGAAGCACTGCCTGACCGAAAATAAAATTGTAGTGGACAATATTGTCCATTACTCACAAGTGGAGCATCCATCATTAAAACAATGGATAGCAGGGTCAGTCGTAGAAATGTATCCACTATTTGAACCATGCTTTTGGAGTCCATTGTGAGTAGGGGAACAAACTAGCTGAGGCGGAGCAGATCAGCCTCAGCGAGGATTCTATAGACAAAAATATAAGAGCATGCCGTGACGTATGTTGAAAAAATTAGTGGAGAAAAACCTCATAGATGGAGAGAAAAAAAAAAAAGGGGTTAAATGTATATGATCGCATAAGATTGCATGGTAGGAACTGTGAAATACCTACCCAATACCTTTTAAAGGGGTAGAACTACTTTATTAAACATAGTAAATCAAACCTCAAAATTTGTAAATTTTTAGAACTGTAAAAATTGTTCTATGAACCCTGCGAAGGAAAAGGAGACAGAAAAAAAAAAATTAAAAAAAAATCCTTTTCTCCTTCTCTTCCTTCTTTCTCTCCTCCCCCTACAGAAGTGTGAATTTTCAGCCGTAGGTATGCGAAAAATTTTAACTTCAAGCATCCAGATTTCTGAGTGATGGACGCCATCTTCCTTGTCCACGACGCGTGGCTGGGGTGGCCCAGATCGGTGAGGTATGAGGGGTGGCAGGAGGTCCTGCCACCGCCCCTGGGCACCTCCATTCGTATACTGCAAGTTAAAATGAAAACACTGGAATCGCGTGCAGAAGATCAGGAAAACAGAAACCGCAGGAATAATCTGCGCCTGGTGGGACTCCCGGAAGGAGTGGAGGGAAGAGATCCGGAGGCATACACGGAGCAGTTGCTGCGAAACCTTCTCCCACAAGCACCATTCTTGGCACACTTCGCGGTGGAGCGAGCCCACAGAATGCCGTCAACTCGGGGCCCACCGGGAACTCCTCCATGCACCTTCATATTTCGTTTATTGAACTTTAGAGATAGAGATCTGATCTTAAGGGAGGCACGAAAAGTGGGAGAGCTGCGCACTGAGAACGCGAAGATAATGCTATTCCCTGACTACTCAGTGGAAACACAGAGGCAACGCAGGACATTCGACCAGGTAAAGGCCCAAATGCGTGTTAAGGGACTAAAGTACAGCATGTTATTCCCTGCACGACTCAGGGTGGTGGATGGCGAAACTACTGAATTTTTCACCTCTCCAGAGGAAGCAACCAGATGGCTTGAATCCCTGCCACGCAATCATTGATCCGATGTATGGAGTACACCACAACTAACCCTCCATCTACCTGGTGATGACCGGTGGTAAGATCTACAACTTGTTATCTCTAATAACCCCTACCCCTATTGGGAACTGGCATGGTATCTTGGAACTACGGAGTACATGAATCCTGAGAGGCCTAGCTGTCTGATGGGGGTATGGCCGAACCAGCTAACCACACAATGGGGGACGGATACGTGCTCTGCTAAACGGTCCTGTGTCGAGGAATGGGGGGGACGGTGGGGGTGTGTTAAATATGGACTGCTGGAATGTGTTTCCCCCCTCCCCCCCCCCTTTTCTTTTTTTTTTTTTTTTTCCCCTGGGACTTTTTCTCCCCATGAAGGGACTGTCCGGATCTAGGCGGTCCTGACCAACAGTGTGGAGTTATGGAACTTTGTTGCTGTATTTACTGGCCCCAGGGATGATGACAAAAAAGGGGAGAATGCGAGACAAGATGCCCTGCTTGACCAATGTTCTTCCTGTTATTAGAGATGGGTGGTGGAGGGAGGGGTTGATGGTGGAATTCTGTTAACTGGTTTGACTCTTCGGGAGGACTTTCAACGACTGCTTCTATTGTCTAACCAATTTCTTTCACTTTCTACAGGTTTTAAGAGACTACCATTGTTTGTAACTAAGAATGTACCCTTAGAAATATCTAAGTGCTAACGGCTGCTCTAGCGCAGACAGGTTGCCCAGGTCCACATAGAGGGGAGGGGCCCTGGATATGGGGAGGTTTCCCCCCCCTAATTACTAAGATTTTCTCTTTTCTCTTTTTTATAGGGAATAGGTATTTTATTTTCCCTTCCCCTCTCTTGGTTTATTATCAGTAAAGGCCTGCAGATGCAGTGAGTAGTGCGGTCTCTGATCTCACATTAAGATAACTAGGTCCTAGGTGTGCCAATTGTTACACACCGCCCCCTAGGAGGTTTCTCCTGTTTTTTGTTTTTTCTTGTTTTCTGGTTGTTATGGGTACTCAAACACCCCGAGGTTTACTTAATGGGGTGTGGGGTGGGATGGGAGGGATGTTTTGTTTAGGTTGTTTAATTTTAATTTTTGTTCTTTGTTTTTCGCTTCATTACTTAAGGAAGGACTCCTATAGATGGCTTAACAATAGCAAAGGCATAGGCTACATGCTTCAGGCTAACAGAATGGTTATTGCCCATGGGGGGAGGATGGGTCCCTTGGCGGGAGGGGGGAGGGACGAGAAGGAGTTATCTATATACTCTAACCATACATGGTTTTCCAGAAGAAATATATATCACATGAGATATGGCTCAGCTGAAAATATTGTCATGGAATGTAAGGGGTCTTAACCACAAAATTAAACGCACACTAGTTTTTGAATATCTTAAGAAATATACACCCAGTATTTGCATTCTTCAGGAGACACATCTGGTGGGGGGCAGAGTGTTGGGGATAAAGAAACCGTGGGTGAGACACCATTACCATGCCACCTACACTAATTACGCCAGGGAGGTTAGTATACTGATCCACAAAACGCTCAATTTTGAACCCCTTGGTATTCTCATTGACCCAGAAGGTAGATACGTAATAATCCACGCTAATATAGAAACACTGGCTATGGTTATAGTGGGGGTATATTTGCCCCCGTCGGCTAACATCTCCCTTCTGCAGAAGATCACTACTATAATTGCGCAATTCCCCACAGACTATGTAATTCTTACGGGAGATTTCAATATCACGCCTAACCCTTCACTAGATAAAATGTCCCTGGACCCAGCTACAGATTCTGCGTTAACTAGATGGGCACAGGTGTTGGGATTGGAGGATGTATGGCGCTGGAAACATCCAACAGAACGAGTGTACACATGCCACTCATCATCTTATAACTCATTGTCACGTATTGACCTTTTATACGCAAGCTCACCCATGCTTCCCAAAGTTATAAACATTGAAACGTTACCGAGGGGTATTTCTGACCACTCCCCGCTATTATGCACACTGCAAACTTCCACTCCACAGGCGGACAGAATTTGGCGACTTTCCAGATTTTGGATTGAACATCCTACTATAGAAATTGAGATAGTAAAAGAGATAAAACAATTTTGGTTGGCTAACGCGGGTTCCTCTACTCCGGGGATGGTATGGGACACGTTTAAAGCCTACATTAGAGGCTGCTATATGTCATCCATAGCTAGAGAGCGTAGGAATAATAAGATGTTGTTGGAAGAGGCAGAGACCAAAGCCCGGGACTTAGAGACCCGATAAACCCTCACGGCCAACCCTATATCTTATAGCACAAGACATGAAGGTTGCCTATCGGGAGGTAATGCTACTAAGGGTGGTCAAGGCGAACAAATGCCAGCTGGCCCAAACTCAAAGAATATTTTAGCAAGGGGAAAAAACAGGTAGGCTTCTGGCCTGGTTGTCCAGAGAGCAAGCCCCTGTATCCACAATAGCTCATATCCGAAAGAATGACGGGACCCTAGTATCAGATCCTGCGAAGATTAACGCTTGCTTTGCTGAGTATTACTCGTCCCTATACTCCTCTAGGGCACAATACTCAGCGAAGGAACTCTCGGACTTCCTAGACGAAATAACGCTTCCGACCCTCACGGCTGCAGCACGAGAGAGCCTCGAGGCTCCAATAACCCTGGAAGAGGTCCAACGGGCTCTAGGCTCCCTACAAACGGGGAAGACACCGGGAATAGACAGCCTGCCCCCTGAATTTTATAAACTGTATATGGGCGAGGTGGCGCCTAGGATGCACACAATGCTTACAGAGACCCTACGTACTGGGGAAATGCCGCTTTCCATGTCACAAGCCATTATAGTGGTCCTGCCAAAGCCAGGAAAAGACCCCCAACTATGCCCTTCATATCGACCTATATCCTTACTTACTTACTAACGGACGCGAAGATTTTAACCAAAATTTTGGCCCAGCGGTTAAACGAAATAATATTGGATCTAATCCATGAAGATCAATCAGGTTTTATGCCTGGAAAGGGCACGGAAATAAACATTCATAGGTTGTATGCTATCCTGGCCTCGGGGGAGGAGGATGCCCGAGATGAAATAGTGGCCTCTCTAGACGCAGAGAAGGCCTTCGACTCTGTGGAGTGGGGCTACCTATGGGAGGTCCTCCGCAGGTTCGGGTTTGGACCGGTCTTTATCTCCTGGGTCAGGATGGTATACAGGGCCCCCACAGCCAGAGTTCGCACAGGTACAGTACTCTCCCCTACCTTTTTTTTGGGTAGGGGAACTAGACAAGGGTGCCCGCTCTCGCCGGGTCTTTTTGCCCTGGCAATAGAGCCTATGGCTGTTCTTCTCAGGGCCACACCCGGGGTGAGGGGAATTACGAGAGGTCCTCTGCAGGAAAAGGTGTCGTTATATGCTGACGACACCTTACTCTATCTTAAGGATGACGGTACTTCCCTACAAGAGGCTCTCTCGGTAATTAATAGATTTGGGAAATTCTCTGGTATATGTATCAACTGGGGAAAATCGATCCTGTTTCCTCTGCGGGCGGGGTCTACTCCCTTGCAGACGGATGGACAACTTAGTAGGGTTTCCCAGTTTAAGTACCTAGGGGTAGAAATACACCAAGACTTGAAAAAATATATCAGCCTAAACTTGAACCCGGTGGTTAACCACCTATCCCAAAGATGTAACACATGGAGATCCCTACCACTAACTCCGGTTGGCCGTGTCAACCTAATCAAAATGTCAATTTTACCCAAATTTATATACCTATTCCGACAAACTCCGATCCCTATATCAATATCATTCTTTCGACACTTAGATAGCATTATTACCTCATTTATTTGGAATGGGAAGGCTCCTAGAATAGCCAGGGCAACTTTGCAACTCCCAGGGACCTTGGGAGGTCTGGCCTTACCATGCTTCCTAAAATACTACTGGGCAGCGGTGTTGGTAACAGTAAAATGGTGGCTCTCAGAGGGGCCGGCTAATCCTGCTGCTTCCTTGGAGGCGGCGTTGATCGGCTCCTATGCAGAGTTGAGAAATTTGGTGCATAGAGGCCCTAGATCAAATTTGGATGTGACCTGCCCAATGAAGACAACCCTTAAGGTATGGGACACTGTTAATACGCTATTTCTGGGACCTAGTAACTGGTCCCCAGCCACTCCCCTGTGGGGTAACCCCCGCCTGCCTCATTTTCACTCCATCCCTGACCCGGTTGTGTGGGCCAGATATGGAGTCACAACCCTGGGGGATATAGTTGCCCAGGGACAACTAATCACCTTTGATGCTTTAAAAAATGAAAAGGATCTACCCAATCATATGTTCTTCAGGTTCCTCCAAGTGAGGCATGCGTTCCGGTCCCAGTTCCCCAGCCCGTTGACTCTGGAAGAGACACTGATAGAAAATGTATTAAAAAACCAAGAGGGCGGAAGAACACTATCCGCCGTCTATAACCTGCTTGTGACTCGAGATACATCTAAAGTCTCCCAGTTATGTGAGCAATGGAGGGTGGATGTTCCGGAGTTGACGGATGGGGACTGGGAAGAGGGAATTCAACAGTATTTACCCTTGACAATTTCAGCAAGGGACAGATTTATGCAGCTGAAATTCCTACATAGGGCCTACTACTCTCCAATACGCCTGGCAAAAATATACCCTGATAGAATAGCGAGGTGCCCTAGATGTGGGTCAGGGGAAGCCGATTTCTTCCATGTGGTCTGGTCCTGCCCTGGAGTGGTGGAATTCTGGAAGAATATACTTGCTGATATCAACTCTATAGGGGGACTGCAAGTCCCATATAGCCCAATACCTCTTCTACTAGGTATCTGTGACTTTCTAGAAGTCACATGGGGGAAGAAACTATTCATCTTCTACACCACACTATATGCTAGGAAAGCAATTTTACTGCAGTGGAATCAGTCCCAACCGCCCACCAAACAACTCTGGCAATCTCTGGTAAATAAGGCGCTACCATTATATAAAATGACATATATGGGAAGAAATTGTCCAAAAAAATTTGAGAAAATTTGGGCAGCATGGGTGAAGGCAAAACACTTAACTATTGAATGAAATTTTGGGTTCGAGCCCGTTGGGAATGGAGTTGACTTACCCCCAGGATTCTCCAAACTATATATGTATAGGCTAGAATACTCTAAGTTGGAAGGTGGGACCCCTTGCACTTACGCCATGTATTGATATCCTTAATATGTATATTAATATCTTCTTCTGAAATAGATAACTACTGTGATAATTGAATGTTACTCATACCAAATCATGTAACGGTTCTATGCATGTCATCTGTACTT
The DNA here is from genome assembly GCF_042186555.1 of Aquarana catesbeiana. Taxonomy (NCBI): domain Eukaryota; kingdom Metazoa; phylum Chordata; class Amphibia; order Anura; family Ranidae; genus Aquarana; species Aquarana catesbeiana. The sequence continues at coordinate 191,363,340 of NC_133333.1, read as the reverse complement.
AAATCTAATACGAAATGAATTGTTTCTGTTGTGAAAATTTAAATAAACTTCTATGTTAAAAAAAAAAAAAAAAAAAAAAAAAAGGAGACCAAGTCTAGTGGAAGCACTCTATCTTATCACAGGACTGGGCTAATGTTTCTTCCATTTCACATATGTCAGATGCTTTTGCAGCCAATCTTGCATGGATGGATTCTGGGAGGTGTTCCAGAATAACAGAATCAAGGATTTGACTGCATTCAGTAGATGCTTGGAAAAGATTTTTTTTTTATTTTTAAGAGTGAAATTTGTTATGTGGAGTAAGCAGCAGGCTGTATTAAGATTGAGCTTAATTTCTGTGTTATTTCCCAGACCTTGTTCCAGAAGGGGGGTAATCAATGGACACTGCCACCAAATATGGGACCAGTGTCCCCATGACACCTCCAGCAGGTTTCTGGGGTTTGTGGATGTAGCATTTTCCTGCATTTTAGTGCGAATGAAATATTTGTGAGATAAAATGCATACATTACTCCACTGCTTATCCGATATGTCCATTTGTAGTGCTTCCGACCAGCTCCTCCAGAATCTATCTGTGATGGATGGTTTATAGACTGGAGCCAAGAATAAGTGACCAAAGTCGCTTGATTAAATTGCTCACCATAATAGCAGACCTGTTCCAATTCTGTTAGGGGCCTTTCCGTAATTTACTGTTAAGGTAACTATGGATCTGAAAATAGGACCATAGAGGGAGTTGCATGATGTTGCCATGTTGTTTTAGAATTGAAAGATCTTTAACATTGCCCTTGTGAAAGCAATCTCCTGATAATATCAGTTTATCAGAATGTGGGGGTTGAAGCATATGATTCCCCACTCCAGGGGGGAAATCTGGATTGTACTTCAGGGGTGTAAGCGGGCTGAATGTAGAAGAAATGCTCCTTTGCCTTGCTATTGTGTTGAAAACTTCTAAAGTGACTCCTGTTACAGGGTGGAGTTTAATGTGGGGTGAGTAGCTAGATCATGGAATCCTAGGTGAGAACCATAGAAGGATAGGATTAAGATCAGATTCCAGAGAAACCCAGTCTTTGGAATTATTGTGACAATGCCAGTCAATTACCCCCGTAAGATGGGAGGCATAATAATAGTTTTTAAAGTCAGGTAATCCCATTCCTCTGTGTTCTTTTGATCTCATCAATAGGGAGAATTTAATTCTAGAGGTTTTATGGGCCCATAGAAATTTCAATTGGATTGAGTGGAGGTATTTAAAGAAGCTCAGGGGTATTTTAAATCGGTAGTGTACGCAGCAGGTAGAGCAACTTGGGTAGGATTGACATTTTTATAATAGCTGCTCGTCCAAACCAGGAATACCAGTTCTTTAGGGCCTGTTCAATCATTTTAAGTAGCGGGGGGGAAGTATCGTTCATAAATCAGGGATATGTGGGGGGTCAACCAAACCCCTAGATATTTTAGTGCCGAGGGGTGCCATTTAAATGGCCAATTTTCTTTGAGCACGTTGAGAGCATCATTCTGTAGGGTAGCATTCATCGCTTCAGATTTAGAATAATTTATTTTTAAGTTGCCATAATGTATATACACTTTTATTAGGCTTGGTGTGGCAGTGTGTGGCATATGCTGCAGTTCTTAGTTCTCTGCCACTTTGAATCCACTAATTGCTGCCTCAGCGTTAACTGTTCTCATAAATGGTTCCAAAGATAGAATCTACAGGAGAGGTGAGAGTGGGCAACCTTGCCTAGTGCCATTGGTTATATAAACCTTCTCTGACAAGTAGCCATTGATCTTTATTTTAGCTGAAGGATTTTTGTAGAGAACAGAGATCCAGGCCATTATTGTGAGCACCCAATCCAATATGTTTGCATGCTGCCATCATGAAATCCCATGAAACATGATCAAAGGCCTTCTCCACGTCCATAGACAGGAGAAAGCCCTTAATATTCCATGTATGAGCAGCATGTATCAGAAGCAGAGATTTAGTGACATTGTCCTTTGCCTCTCTACCTGGCATAAAGCCTGCTTGCTCGGGAACCAATCAGGCCTTGGAGTAACGGTCTCAATCTATTGACCAGGATCTTTTCTAAGAGTTTTATGTCCAGATTTAACAAAGAAATAGGATGGTAACTGGAGCATTCTAGTGGATCCTTGTTGGGTTTGGGTATGACCCTAATAAATGCTGAAAGAAAATCTGGTGGTACTTCTTGTGGGTCAGACAGAGAGTTCAGTGCCTTTGTGAGGGGGTCTGTTAAGATATCAACAAACGTCTTATAGTAAATAGAGGTAAGCCCATCTGGTCCCGGACTTTCCCCTGATTTTAGGTCACCTATGGCCTGTTGAATTTCTGAGGCAACTATCTGTCCTTCCAATTGGGCCACATCTAGGTTAGTTAAGGCAGGGAGGCCACTTTTTGTGCAGGTAGTCCTGAATAGGATGGGTGAACAGTTCAGCCCCAGCATAAGTTCGGGCAGAACTTTGGTTGTTCAGACATTCGGCGAACACCGAACAAAATGCGGTGTTCATGGCAAATTCGAAAGCCACAGAACACTGTTAAAGTCTATAGGACACTAACATGAAAAAACAAAAAAGCTAATTTTAAAGGCTTATATGCAAGTTATTGTCATAAAACGTGTTTGGGGACCCGGTCCTGCCCCAGGGAATATGTATCAATGCAAAAAAAAGTTTTAAAAACGAACGTTTTTTTCGGGAGCAGTGATTTTAACAATGCTTAAAGTGAAACAATAAAAATAAAATATTCCTTTAAATATCGTGCCCGGGGGGGGGGGGGGGGTGTGCGTCTATAGTATGCCTGTAAAGTGGTGCAGTTTTCCTGTGTTTAGAACAATAGTACTGCAAAATTACATTTCTAAACGAAAAAAGTCATTTAAAACTGATCTCGGCTGTAATGAATTGTCTGGTCTCGGCAATATAGATAAAACTCATTGAAAAAAATGGCATGGGTCCCCCCCAGTCCATTACCAGGCCCTTTGGGTCTGCTATGAATATTAAGGGGAACCCTGAACCAAAAAAAAAAAAATTGCGTGGAGGTCCCCCAAAATCCATACCAGGCCCTTCAGGTCTGGCATGGAAATGAAGGGAACCCTGGACCAAACTAAAAAAAAAAATGGCGTAGGGGTCCCTTCAGGTCTGGTATGGTCCCTTGAGGTCTGGTATGGACCCTTCAGGTCTGGTATGGATTTTAAGGGGAACCCTGCGCCAAATTTTTTCAAGAAATGGTGTAGGGGTCCCCCAAAATCCATACCAGACCCTTATCTGAGCATGCAACCTGGCAGGCCACAGGAAAGGAGAGGGGATGAGAGAGAGCCCCCCTCCTGATCTGTACCAGGCCACATGCCCTCAACATGGGGAGGGTGCTTTGGAGTAGCCCCCCAAAGAACCTTGTCCCACTGTGGATAGGGACAATGGCCTCATCCCCACAACCCTTGCCCGGTGGTTGTGGGGGTATGCGAGTGGGGGCTTATCGGAATCTGGAAGCCCCCTTTAACAAAGGGACCCCCAGATCCCACCCCCATATGAATTGGTAATGGGTACATTGTAGCCCCACCCTTTCACAAAAGAAAGTGTCAAAAATAGTATAAAAGACAGGAGACACTTAAGGACAAGTCCTTTATTAAAAAATAAATAAATAAAAATGTCCCACAATGTCCATTCATCTTCTATCACGCTGCCCGATGGACCAAAAAAAGAAAAAAAAAACGCAACAGCTCTGCCACCATGGGAGGCTCCCACCGTGTGATGCTTCTTCTTGGTGACAGCTCTTATATACTGAGGGAGGGGCCACTCGGTGATGTAAACGGGTGACCCCGCCTTCCTCTGACATCATGAGGCAGAAAAATCCAAGTGCTGTTCACACACAAAAAGCACCAAAAAAAAAAAACAAAGTCCCTTAACATGCCCAGACCAACACAAATGCATTTCACACACCAAAAGCCACAGCAAAAAGCCAAAGTCCCTGAGCATGCCCAGAACAACCCAAATGAAGCTAGCACAAAATAAGTCACCGACCTGTCCAAAATTAAGCACATCATCCAGCATGCTACAAAATTACAGATGGGACAAACACCCCCAGTCCAGGGGGGAAACAAAGAGCCTAACATGGGCAAAAATTATACACCAAATACCATTGCAGTCTATGGAAACTGACTTGTTAATTTTGCTAGTCCCCACTTGGCTGGCTTATATTTTGTTATTGACCTTAAAATGGGTAGGGGGACCCAGGTTCCACCCTGAGGAACATATATCAATGTCACCAATTTGGACAACCCCAAAAACGAAACAAGGAGAAGTGCCTTTAAAAATGCAAAATTGCTTAAAAGCTAGTAACTGGGGGGCTTACGCTGCCTGTAAAGGGGTGCATCTGTAGCATGTATCCAAAATTCTGCTTCAAAGATGTATGGCTTTAGGGAAAACTTACAAATCTACATCTGCAGCTACAAGATTGTAATCCAAAACAAAAAATAGCCTGCCTACATGGCCATTTGGGTCTGTTAAGGCTTAAAATGAGAACCCCAAAGTGAAAAATACCACCACAAACTTAAAAAATATTGTGCCCCTCCCACACACTAACAAACCCTTAGCCAAACATGCAGCAAGCCAGCCCATGAAAAGGGGGTGAAAGCTTGGGGGCAGGAGGGGCTTGGACACCCCAAAAGTCAACCACCTTGTTCCCATACTCAGGGGGACAATGACCTCTTCCACACAATCCTAGGCTGGGGTTGAGGGGGGCTGCAAACCAGGGGCTTTACAGAATGTGGCAAACCCCTTTAAACTAGTGGGTGCAAGGTGCTTTGTGGTTGGTATTGGCTGAGCCCAACATGCCCCAAAGACAGCCAGCTATGTTGAGTGCATGTGGCCTTGTATGGTTTTGGAGGGGGTTGCGCGATCACTCTTCTCGCCCCTTTCCTAGCTGGCCCTATTGTATGCTCTGAAAAAGGATGTGGTTTGGATTGGTGAAGGCAGCTCACAGCCTTTGGAGAATGGAGTGGAGTTCCCCTTTAAAAGCAAACTTAGCCCATGGAAATCCAAGGGGTTAGAGGGGGGAGACAAGAGCATTGGAGAATGGAGTGTGGAGTTCCCCCTTAAAAGCAAAAGCTAGCCCAAGGAAATCATATGCAGGGGGAAGGTTAAATGCCCTTTTAGGAGGAGCTAGAGGAGGGAAAGCCATTTTACATAATTTTAACAAGGTGCAAGTCACATGTTGGCAATGTAACATGACCTGTGTGCAAATCTCCTTTAAAAAATACATAAAGGTGAACCAGTGTAAAAAAAAAAAATGTGTCAAATTTAGAGGTGCGCCCGTTCAATCCGTGCAATTGCAGGTACGTTGCCCAACATTTACTAAGATTTTGGCAGCGCAGTGAAGAAACACATGTGAACTAGCGCAACAGCCGCTTGCACATGCGCACTGCTTACATTGATCTCACATAGTTCTAAAAGTACTTGCAGGCACAGCAGGCTTTCTCTGAAAAAGTTACTTTCTCATTCTATTTTGGGCATATTTGTTACTTGGGCAGTTGTTACTAAACTTCCTCACATCCCCCATAATATTGGTACCTCCATCTTCTGTCAATATTGATTTGGAGATGCCGTGCGTCATGCCCATAGTGGCGCACAGATTGTATTCTCCAATGCGCCGAGGTCACTATAGTAAATAGGGGATTCACACTCTGTTACCATCGCATCATTTCATAAATATAAAAATGTGCATTGTGCCTCGCCGTGCATCTCTACTGATGGCGCGCGGCTTTTGTAAATCACAACCTCAGTCTACAGCCGTCTTAGCTCCTACCTCACTATAAAAAAACCTTCTTGACCCCTTACAGTCTGGCTTTCGCTTGCAGCACGCCACAGAAACTTCCCTACTAAAGTTCTCTAACAATTTACTAACTGCTACCACTAATGGCCACTACTCCATACTCTTACTACTAGACCTCTCTGCGGCCTTTGCAACTGTTGACCACCCGCACCTTCTCAATAAACTCCACTCCCTTGGCCTCCAAGATTCTGCTCTATCCTGATTCTTCTCCTACATATCACAGCGCTCCTTCAGTGTTACCTACAAATCTGTCTAATCCTCTACACTGCCTTTCTGTAGGGGCTCCCCAAGGTTCTGTTCTTGGACCCCTTCTCTTCTATAAATGAATGGTTTTCAAATTTTCTTAACCAATAAGTATGTGAAAAGTGTAGAGTGCATTACCACATTTCGCTGCAAGTACAGCTGCACGTCTTGTTGGGTATGTCTCTACCAGCTTTGCACATCTAGAGAGTGACATTTGTACCCATTCTTCTTTGAAAAATAGCTCAAGCTCTGTCAAATTGGATAGAGAACATCTGTAAACAGCAATTTCCAAGTCTTGCCACAGATTCTCAATTGGATTTAAGTCTGGACTTTGACTGGGCCATTCTAACACATGAATATGCTTTGAACTAAACCCTTCCATTGTAGGCCTGGCTGTATGTGTAGGGTCGTTGTCCTGCTGAAAGGTGAACCTCCTCCCCAGTCTCAAGTCTTTTGCAGACTATAACGGGTTTTGTTCTAAAATTGCCCTGTATGTGGCTCCATCAATCTTCCCATCAACTCTGACCAACTTCCCTGTCCCTGCTGAAGAAAACCATCATCGCAACATGATGCTGCCACCACCATGTTTCATGGTGGGGATGGTGTGTTCAGGGTAATGTGCAGTGTTAGTTTTCCGCCACACATAGCATTTTATTTTTAGGTCAAAAAGTTCAATTTTGGCCTCCTCTGACCAAAGCACCTTCTTTCACATGTTTGCTTTGTCCCCCACATGGCTTCTCGCAAACTCCAAGCAAGACTTCTTATGGCTTTCTTTCAACAATGGCTTTCTTCTTGACACTCTTCCATAAAGGCCAGATTTGTGGAGTGCACGCCTAATAGTTGTCCTGTGGACAGATTCTCCCACCTGAGTTGTGGATCTCTGCAGCTCCTCCAGAATTACCATGGGCCCCTTGGCTACTTCTCTGATTAATGCTCTCCTTGCCCAGCTTGTCAGTTTAGGTGGACAGCCATCTCTTGGTAGGTTTGGAGTTGTGCCATAATTATTCCATTTTCTGATAATAGATTGAAAAGTGCTTCATGAGATGTTCAAAGCTTGGGATATTTTTTTTTATAACCCAACCCTGCTTTAAACTTCTCCACAACTTTATCCCTGACCTGCCAGGTGGGTTCCTTGGCCTTCATGATGCTGTTTGATAGCTAAGGTTTTCTAACAAACCACTAAGGGGTATTTATATGGAGATTAAAGTACACACAGGTGGACTCTATTTACTAATTAGGTGACTTCTGAAGGCAATTGGTTCCACTAAATTTTAGTTAGGGGTATTGGAGTAAAAGGGGGCTGAATACAAATACACACCACGCTTTTCAGATATTTATTTATAACAATATTTGATAACCATTTATCATTTTCCTTTCACTTCACAATTATGTGCCACTTTATTTGGGTCTATCACATAAAATCCCAATATAATACATTTACGTTTTAGGTTGTAACATGACAACATGTGGAAAATTTCAAGGGGTATAAATAGTTTTTCATGGCACTATATACAGTGTCAGTGGATTTTTTTAGCATTGATCACTGTATTGGAGAAGAAAAGTTTTGTTTGAGAGGTTTCAAGGAAGGCAGTGTGAGTTCAAAAAAGGATGTTAGGCTGAGGAGTTGAGAGGTAATTTAAGTGTTGAGCTGAGAGGGAAGCGAGGGAAAAACCTGAAAGGTGCTTTGTGGAGAAAGAAGGATTCCAACTTCACTTCCCTTTCACCTATTGGGCCCAGGTTAGTGAGTCTAGTGGAGGACACCGAGGGAGAGGGCAGCTGGAGAGGCAGAGTCAGATTCCTGAAACCAGGTTTCAGTAACAACAAGTAGGTTAAATGGGTTAGTGATACAAAGTTATTTCATATGGCACACTAGAAGGAATGGCTGTGACTGCAGCAAGAGAAAGGGAAGTTCTGGGTGTGGGGGTGGTAGTTAGATGGGGGAGGGCCAAGATTAGAGGATATATCCACAGAGGTTAGAAAAAGCAGAAGAGTGAGGGAGGTGATTTGAGAGTGAAATTTATATGAAGGCACATGCCTCAATGTCCTGGAGGTTTTGTCAGCATGTGGGTTCAGAATTAGAGGTGATGAGTGCAGTGCCAGAGAGAGGGCAGGGGAAAGGTGATGTTAAGCTGTAGAGTGGAGAATGGGGTGAAGGAGAGAGATCTTAAAGAGAGAGGGCACAACCATGAGAAGGAAAGTTAAAGAGTGCGTTACAGGGTGGAGAGATTAGAAAGCCGATTGGTAAAACAAAAAGCTAAAAAGGCTGGATGGGGAAATAAGTCTGATTTGTGGTAGTAATTTATTGCTGGTTTTCTTTTTTAGCCTTAGCTGAAGTGCCATGCTATATTCATCTGATACTTTAATGAGACTATGATATCTGTCAGTTCCTTTTTATAGAAAAGTGAATGCATGCTAACACATCACACAGCCACTTGTTCTCAACAAATGAAGGCTTCTGTAGTCTATGAGCTCTATCTATTGCAATTTCATGTGGGGCTGCTGACCCAGGAATATCTGTAACTATTACATTATTCCACCTGGAGTGGTCTTCTAAGTTAGCTAACATAACCTTAATCCATTGTATGTTACTGTGCTGTGAGAATCAGCCAGTTCATTATGGACAGAGGTGAATTCTCCCATCTTGTGCTTTATGTAATCCACCCTTTTATATAGCTCAGTAATGGTTCCTTTAAGGTTTACTATCATGGATGCCATGTCAACATGCAGGAAGTAGCCTTGGGTGTCTTGGTGTCACCACTATTGCACTTCAGAGGGCTGCCCTGAATGGATCTCTTGAGCTATGCAGCCATCTCAGTTGACTGCTGGCCACACCTACACATTCAAGGTTGTTTTTAAGGTTTGCTTCTACCAGTTAAATGCATCATTAAAGCAGTAGTGAGTGCAGGGAGCACGCTCTCAGCATGATAAGTAATTTACAAAGGACTGCATACATGGGGCGTCTCGGCATGAAGGCCCACACGCCGAGAGGCTGCAAGTGTGTGTGTTTGGCTGGCGTAAAGAGGTTAAACCACATCTCTTTTTTTTGTAAGTATAACAAAAGAATGATGAACATTGTCACGTACCTGGTAGGTTGTGAGCCTGAAGTGCAGGAAAAGACCTCCCTTACAGCTCCCACTCCCGTTCCCCTGGAATGGAGACAGAGGGCCAGGAGTGAAGAGTGGTATGGGTGCCTGGCAGGATCAACAGTTGCTGAAAGTCCAGTAGTGGTGGCACCCTCTGGAGTCAGTAGTCTGAGGAGTAGACTGAGGACAGAGACTGGAATGCAGGACTGGAACCAGGAACAACAGCAGGTAATAGCAGACTGGAAGCTGGACTGGAACAACAGCAGAAGATAGCCTGGAACACTGGACTGGAACCAGAAACAACAGCAGGTAATACACTGGAACGCTGGACTGGAACACAGCAGAAGATAGCCTGGAACGCTGGGCTGGAACACAGCAGAAGGTAGTCTGGAACGCTGGACTGGAACCAGGAACAACAGCAGGTAATAGACTGGAACGCTGGACTGGTACACAGCAGAAGATAGCCTGGAATGCTGGGCTGGAACACAGCAGAAGGTAGCCTGGAACGCTGGACTGGAACCAGGAACAACAGCAGGTAATAGACTGGAACGCTGGACTGGTACACAGCAGAAGATAGACTGGAACGCTGGGCTGGAACACAGCAGAAGGTAGCCTGGAACGCTGGACTGGAACCAGGAACAACAGCAGGTAATAGCAGACTGGAAGTTGGACTGGAACCAGGAACAACAGCAGGTAATAGCAGACTGGAAGCTGATGAACACAGTGGAGGGTCAACAAGCCGGTGGTCAGTAACGTTCGGACAGCAGAGGTACCTGGGGTAATGCAGAGGGATGGTCAGGCAAGCCAAGAGGGTCTGGTGCACCCGTGAACGCGCGCGCATGCGCAATGGGACCCGTGGCCGGGTTCCCGGGCGCCTGGGACGCCGGTTACTGGCAGGATCTTCGTGACATTGCCCCCCCCAAGGGGCAGCCTCCGGATGCCCCTTTGAAAAAATTTCTCTGGATGAGCTGTTTTAAAGGCTTGTAACAGGTCTTCAGCATGAATATTATCCTCTGGTTCCCAAGAATTCTCCTCTGGGCCAAACCCCTTCCACTTTATTAAGAATTGATTTTGGTTACCTCTTTTCCTGTGGTCCATGATAGCCTCCACCTCGAATTCCTCTTCCCCATCTACCAGGATTGGATCAGGAGGATCCGTACCTCGACCTGGAAATGGGTTAGTAATAGATGGTTTAAGCAAGGACACATGAAAAACTGGATGTACCTTTAGTGAATCCGGGAGTTCAAGTTCATATGCAACTTCATTAATTCTCCGTTTAACAGGGAATGGTCCAAGAAATTTGGGACCCAATTTCTTGGAAGGGCAGGCCAACCTGAGGTTTATGGTGGACAACCATACCTGATCCCCAGGTGCAAGTAAGAGCTCACCTCGCCTCTTTTTATCGAAGGTTGCTTTGTTGTACTCCTGGGTTCTGGTCATGGTGTCCTGTAAAACTTGGTTGTTAGAGGTAAAGAAATCCAATTTCTTCTGGACTGCGGGTACTGTGCATTCTGGAAGAGAGTTTGGTAAAAATGAGGGGTGGAAACCATAATTCGCAAAAAACTGAGTTTGCTTGATAGCAGAATGAATAGAATTGTTATAAGCGAATTCGGCCAATGGTAAAACAGCAATCCAATTATCTTGGGCAAAGGAAGAAAAACAGCGCAAATATTGTTCAAGGGTCTGGTTTGTTCTTTCTGTTTGCCCATTAGTCTGGGGGTGATAAGCCGATGAAAATGAGAGTTCAATGTCCAAGGTTTTACACAAAGCCCTCCAGAATCGAGAGGTAAATTGTACCCCTCGATCTGAAACAATGTTAACTGGTACCCCATGGAGCCTGACGACCTCTTTAATGAATGCTTGTGCTGTTTCTGTAGCTGAAGGGGTACCCTTCATTGGGACAAAGTGCGCCATCTTCGACAACCGGTCCACTATGACAAAGATTGAAGTGAAGCCCCCGGCCGGGGGTAGTTCTACAATAAAATCTATTGAGAGCATTTTCCAGGGTCTATCTGGGACAGGCAAGGGTTTTAGTAGACCCCATACCTTTGTTTTGTGCCCTTTGTTCCTAAGGCAGGTGGTACAGGACTCTACAAACTCTTTACAATCTTTGCGCAGCTGAGGCCACCAGAAGGTGCGCTGAACCAAATCAGTGGTCTTAGCCACACCGAAATGCCCAGCCAGCGCATGATCGTGGCAGAGCTCTAGTACTGGAACTCGTAGTGTTTCAGATATAAAGATCCTACTCTCATGCCACAATAACCCATCCTTAACCTGTAGCTCTGTCTTAATGGAAGATTCTATTTCTGCGGAGGCCTGTTTAATCTGGGAAAGCAGGTTTCCCTGAAGTAGAAGAAAGTTCCCTGGAGACAAAATGGTGTCTGGAGGGGAAATCCCTTGAGGTTTGTGAAACATCCTAGACAGGGCGTCAGGTTTGGTATTCTTGGAGCCAGGACGGTAAGTGACATGGAAGGAGAACCTGGAGAAAAAGAGAGCCCACCTGGCCTGACGTGGTTTCAACCTCTTTGCAGACCTCAAATACTCCAGGTTCTTATGATCTGTAAAGATTAAAACTGGATGAGCGGCACCCTCCAACAGATAGCGCCACTCCTCCAATGCTGACTTGATTGCCAACAACTCTCTGTCACCTACATCATAATTTCTCTCTGCCGTGGATAATTTACGAGAAAAGAAAGCCACAGGATGCAGCAGGGCTTTGGTTCCCTGTCTTTGGGATAATACTGCTCCTACAGCAATTTCAGATGCATCCACTTCTAGAATAAATGGCAGAGAGGAATCTGGATGCTTCAGTACAGAGGCGGAGGTAAAAAGGCCCTTGAGAGTCTCAAAAGCCTTTTGAGCCTCGGCCGACCAATGGAAGCGTGTACCCTGTTTGGTAAGCTGTGTGATGGGTGCAATGATGACTGAGAACCCCTTAATAAATTTGCGGTAAAAATTAGCGAATCCAACGAATCGCTGGATTCCTTTCTTATCAGTCGGGACTGGCCAATCTAGAACAGCCGTGACCTTCTGGGGGTCCATTTTGATGCCCTTACTGGAGATGACTAACCCTAAAAATGGAATACTTTCCTGTTCGAATTCACATTTTTCAGCCTTTGCATATAGACCGTGTTGTCGAAGTCGGCCCAATACACTTCTGACGTGCCTGCGATGGGATTCAAGGGAACAAGAGAAAATCAATATGTCGTCTAAATAGACGATGACAAACAGGTCTAGAAAGTCACGTAACACATCATTAATAAAGTATTGAAATGTGGCAGGGGCATTACACAGGCCGAAAGACATCACGGCCTGTGTAATTCGGGTACGAAAAGCGGTCTTCCATTCGTCTCCATCCCTGATACGAACTAAATTGTAGGCCCCACGGAGATCAAGTTTGGTGAATATGGTAGCCGTCCCCAGTCTCTGAAACAACTCTGGTACTAAGGGGAGAGGGTACCGATTCTTCACAGTAATTTTGTTTAGTTCGCGGTAATCCACACATGGCCTGAGGGTTTTATCTTTTTTCTGCACGAAGAAGATGCCTGCACCTGCGGGGGACGTGGATGGACGAATGAAGCCTCTTTTGAGGTTTTCGTCAATGTATTCCTTCAATGCCCCTTGCTCCACCTCAGTCAGGGGAAATATTCTTCAAAAAGGAATTTCAGCACCAGGAAGTAACTCAATGGGACAGTCATAGGCCCGGTGAGGGGGTAACACCTCTGCCCTCTGTTTACTAAATACGTCCAGGAAATCATGATAGGCGGAAGGAATGGATTGAAGTAGACTAGGATCTGTATCTAGGCATAACAGAGTAGAGTTCTCCTGGATGTTCTGGGTTCTGCAAAACTGTTGGCAGTACGGAGAGGGAAAGGTCACCTCACCCATGATCCAATTTATGTCCGGATTATGGGCCTGTAACCATGGCATGCCGAGTATTATGGGGAACAGGGGTGAAGCGATAATGTCCAGGCGCAGTTGTTCCTGATGGACGTTGGAAACGAAAACGGGTATTGGCATAGTCTCTTGGGTGACAGGTCCAGACTTGATAGCGGTCCCATCAGCTAGATGGATAGAAAGTCCATGGGCTTTAGGTGACAAGGGTATTTGGTGTTGGATGGCAAAACGAGAATCCATGAAACAGCTGCAAGCTCCTGAGTCAATAATGGCGGTGATTTGTAGATCCTTCCCTGGAAGCTGTAGCAGAAGAGGAAGAGCAAGGTGAGTGGTATTTTTAACCAGAGATGTCACATAGTCAGTAGATAGGGATAAACACTTACGGAGTTTGAGGGGACAGTTCCTGACATAGTGCCTGGGTTCCCCACAATACAGGCACAAGTTATTTGCTCGACGACGTTGTCGTTCCTCTGGGGTGAGTGAAGGCCGCAGGACTCCTAATTGCATTGGCTCAGGTAAGTTAAGCGTGGAGGTAGGTGGTGTTGATGATGGGTGATGGGGAACCTTAGGGGTAACCCAAGTTGGACGAGAAGACCCCATAGCTTTCTCAGACCTGCACTCTCGTAGGCGTCGATCGATCTGGATAGCTAGATCGATTAAAGCATTTAAAGTCTGTGGTGTACCCACCCTGGCCAGTTCATCCTTCAGAGGATCAGAAAGTCCCAACCGAAATTGATAACGGAGAGCCGCATCGTTCCAGTTAGTATCCGCACTCCACTTCCTGAATTCAGCCACATAATCCTCTGCTGCTCTGCGATCTTGTTGAAGGGTGTGTAGAGCCGCCTCTGCAGTTACAGATAGCTGGGGGTCATCATATAACTGGCCTAGTGCGTCAAAGAAAGTGGAGAGGTTGGTCAGAGATATGTCCTTTTGCTCTAAGAGGCGATGGGCGCAGGTTTGGGGGTCACTAGAGAGTAGAGAAATTACGTAGCCCACCTTTGTAGCCTCCAGGGAAAAGGTACGTGGCTGAAGAGCAAAAAATAGTTCGCAGGAGTTGCAGAAGGCTCTGAACTTATGGCGATTTCCAAAGAAACGTTCAGGTGTGGGAACCTTAGGTTCCGGAGGGAGCATCACCACCGTTGAGGAAGGCCCAACTGAAGGAGCAGGAGCAGAGGAAGCTCCCTGGGTCCCAATGGGGTTAGACAGGGTTAACACTCGTTCCTCCAGTCTGGTGTATCCTTGCTGCAGATTTTTGACTGCTTCAGTCAATCCTGCCAGGTGTGCACAGAGTTCCTCCATGGGAGATGTTCCCTGCTCAGGCTCAGACATGGCTGTCTGCTACTGTCACGTACCTGGTAGGTTGTGAGCCTGAAGTGCAGGAAAAGACCTCCCTTACAGATCCCACTCCCGTTCCCCTGGAATGGAGACAGAGGGCCAGGAGTGAAGAGTGGTATGGGTGCCTGGCAGGATCAACAGTTGCTGAAAGTCCAGTAGTGGTGGCACCCTCTGGAGTCAGTAGTCTGAGGAGTAGACTGAGGACAGAGACTGGAATGCAGGACTGGAACCAGGAACAACAGCAGGTAATAGCAGACTGGAAGATGGACTGGAACAACAGCAGAAGATAGCCTGGAACACTGGACTGGAACCAGGAACAACAGCAGGTAATACACTGGAACGCTGGACTGGAACACAGCAGAAGATAGCCTGGAACGCTGGGCTGGAACACAGCAGAAGGTAGCCTGGAACGCTGGACTGGAACCAGGAACAACAGCAGGTAATAGACTGGAACGCTGGACTGGTACACAGCAGAAGATAGCCTGGAAAGCTGGGCTGGAACACAGCAGAAGGTAGCCTGGAACGCTGGACTGGAACCAGGAACAACAGCAGGTAATAGACTGGAACGCTGGACTGGTACACAGCAGAAGATAGCCTGGAACGCTGGGCTGGAACACAGCAGAAGGTAGCCTGGAACGCTGGACTGGAACCAGGAACAACAGCAGGTAATAGCAGACTGGAAGCTGGACTGGAACCAGGAACAACAGCAGGTAATAGCAGACTGGAAGCTGATGAACACAGCGGAGGGTCAACAAGCCGGTGGTCAGTAACGTTCGGACAGCAGAGGTACCAGGGGTAATGCAGAGGGATGGTCAGGCAAGCCAAGAGGGTCTGGTGCAGGCAGATAGCAGGATCATCAAACAGGAAGCCGGGTCAGATAACAGGAAACACAGATCAGATCAGGTAACACTCACAGAACGCTGTAGAGCAGACAGCGGGGATGGAGTGTGACAGGCAGGTTTAAATAGCCCGCCTGACACCAGCGGGAGTGCGCGCGCGCGTGCCCGTGCGTGACCGCACCCGTGAACGCGCGCGCATGCGCAATGGGACCCGTGGCCGGGTTCCCGTGCGCCTGGGACGTTACTGGCAGGATCTTCGTGACAAACATATAGAAAAATCTAAAAGGTGTACTCTAAGTATTCCAGGGATTTTGAGTATAGCCTTATGTAATCAAGGATAACTAGTCTTAAACAAGTACCATCATCCAAATTGGTATAGAAAAACAGGAGGTTGTGGGGACAAGGGGACAGTGGCTGATATTGACCCCATAACATTACCACCCTATGAATAGCTGGACTATCTCGGTACTGATTAACAACATACAAATTATGTAAAAAGATTTATTACATATAGAAAAATACATAGTATACTTATTAAAATTGAAAAAAACAGAAGCTTAGGATTTCCCCAAGGAGTATCTGTTATTACAAGATATAGAATGGTCTGGGTCTCGACTAGTTTCACGGTATTACCGCTTCCTCAGGAGGACCAATCTATGAAACAAATAATACAATAAAACACAAACATAAACATAATAGCTTCAATGGTCATAATACAGCGTGTAAGAAAAGAAAAATAAATAAACAAAAAATAATGAACTAGCTTACCCTATAGATAGGTGATCATGTGCAGTATCAAGCTGCCCAGATTCCCCCCGTGGCGGACAAGGGGGATTGTGTGGAAATCTCTAAATAAAAGGCATAGAACAGGTGAAGGCCTAATAAGTTGGCTAGTTAGAGGATAAGGGAACATTTGCAAATCACGTAATAAAGGGGTGGAAAAAGGGGGGGGGGCAGGACTGTTGCTACAACAGTTCGATATAGATAGGAGATTCGACATGATGCTGACAATAACAATCCGTGTCCATCAAACCTGTGGTCGAATGTGCCTAACCTTAACTCTATTAGTCCAAAATTTATTCTACATAGAGATAAAAGATTTGACATAGAGAGAAAATATTCCACATAGAGAGAAAAGATTTGACATAGAGAGAAAATATTCCACATAGGGGAGAAAAGATCGCTGCTGGAATTGGGTGGGGGAAGTAAAATAAAAATAATGATGATGATGACTGTTATTGGCTGATTGTAACCAAAGAGTATTATGGCTTATGGTGTCTGTTGAAAGTTCTAAGAAGATTCGACGGAGCAGCTAAACTATTCGGCGTCATACAGTTTAGCTGCTCCGTTGAATCTTCTTTGAACATTCGACAGACACCATAAGCCTTCAATGTCAGATTTGACCTTAATTAATTTGGATTTTCGGACGAACACAAGTTTTTAACGAAAAACGAAATAAAGAGAAACGAATTTCGGGAGTAACTAAATAAATGTATTATTTTTATTTCTTTCACGCTGTATTATGACCATTGAACCTGTTACGTTTATGTTCGTGTTTTATTGTATTATTTGTTTTATAGATTGGTCCTCCTGAGGAAGCGTTAATACCGCGAAACTAGTCGAGACCCAGACCATTCTATATCTTGTAATAACAGATACTCCTTGGAGAAATCGTGAGCTTCTGTTTTTTTAATTTTAATAAGTATACTATGTATTTTTCTATTAGACATGTGCATTCGTTTTCGTCTGAATGCATTTTCATCCGAATTTCAGGTATTTTCGTTATTGTTTTAACAAACGATGACAAAAGTGCAGAATCCGAAAAACAAAAGATCCGACATAAACAAATGCTTTATTTTCGTTTTCATTGCTATAACAGTTCGATATAGATAGGAGATTCAACATGATGCTGACAATAATGCCGCGTACACACGAGCGGACTTTACGGCAGACTTTGCTCGGCGGACTTTACGCCGGACTTTATCTGCTCCTTGCGCCGGACTTAAAAAGGGACAGACTTGGACACACACAATCACTGCAAAAGTCCACTGGTTTGGAACGCGGTGACGTACAGCACGTACGACGGGGACTATAAAAAGGAAGTTCAAGCCCCACTACAGCACCCTTTGGGCTCCTTCTGCTAATCTCGTGTTTATCTCGTGTTAGTAGAAGTTTGGTTAGAGACGATTTGCGCTTTTCACACTTCAGCTTATTTCGATCGTTTTCTGCGGTTCAATTTGTGCTTGTGAGGTTTGTATCTGCTTTTCAGTGCGTGTTGGTCAGTTCATAACCTGCCTAGCAGGCCATTCTGGTCCGCTCGTTCCTGATTTTCAGGTTGTTCTTCATAGGCCTTGCTGTTCTTCAGTGCGTTTGTTATAAGTTTGTTTGTTTGACCAGCCAACCGTTTTGAAGCCATGTCACGTGGACGTACTCGTTCTCGAGTTCGTGCTGCGTGGGGACTTGGTGTTGGGGTTAATACTTTGATCCGAGTCCAGTCCATGAACAGGGCGAGGAGGAGTTCATGGATGAAGAATTGGTTGCGCCAGCGTGACCAATTCTCGCATATGCCTTTGCTCCGTGAGAATAATCCTGAGGATTTCAGGAATTATCTCCGGATGACGGACCCCATTTTTGAGCGTCTGCTGGCTATGCTGACCCCCTATATCAGCAGGCAGGATACCTGCATGAGGCAAGCCATCAGTGCGGAGCAGAGGCTAGTTGCCACTTTACGTTACTTGGCGACTGGGAGAAGTCTTCAGGACTTGAAGTTCTGGACAGGCATCTCCCCCCAGGCTCTGGGGATAATAATCCCAGAGACTTGTTCTGCCATCATTCAGGTCCTGCAGAAGGACTATATGAAGGAAAGATTTATCCTTTAACATTACATGATATGTATTAAATGTTTGCTAATGTATTGTCTAAATGTCCTCCTTACCTAATTACCATGGTTGGAATATACTCTGAATGTCCCCTTTATCTTTATGCATGCCTGTTTTTTGACATTAATCATTTTTTGCCCTACATGCATATTTACCTTCAATAACCTCCACACCATGCAATCCTGGGTCCATTTATATCTCTAGCCTATAGTCCCTTGAACAATGTATATTGTCAGCTCCATTGTACTGTTTGACCCTCCCCCACCCCCTCAAATGTTTGAAACTGTCAGGTGTGTTTATTAACCTAATTAGTACCCCTCCCCCACCCCCTCAAATGTTTGAAACTGTCAGGTGTGTTTTTGACCCTAATTAGAACCCCTCCCCCACCCCCTCAAATGTTTGAAACTGTCAGGTGTGTTTATTAACCTAATTAGTACCCCTCCCCTACCGCCTCAAATGTTTGAAACTGTCAGGTGTGTTTATTAACCTAATTAGTACCCCTCCCCCACCCCCTCAAATGTTTGAAACTGGCAGATGTGTTTATTAACCTAATTAGTACCCCTCCCCCACCCCCTCAAATGTTTGAAACTGGCAGGTGTGTTTATTAACCTAATTAGAACCCCTCCCCCACCCCCTCAAATGTTTGAAACTGTCAGGCGTGTTTATTAACCTAATTAGTACCCCTCCCCCCACATTCAAATTGATCAATGGGCCATCAGAGGGGGTGATTAATCTTATAAGTGGTCCTTATGTTTTTTATAATTAAAATTACAAACACACATATTAATAATGTTTGACTGCTGTTGTTCAATAATGTTTTTGTGTAATCTGATATCCAAGTTATGTTTAAAAGTACTTATCTTAATTTATTTTTTTTTTTTCACTCCACAGTTTCCTTCCAGTACACAGGAATGGCAGACTGTGGCCTCCCAGTTCGCTGACCGTTGGGACTTTCCCAACTGTGTCTGGGCGATTGACGGGAAGCATGTCCGCATTGTGCCACCACCGCATTCGGGGTCTTATTTCTATAACTACAAAGGGTTCCATAGTGTAGTTTTGATGGCGGTGGTCTCGGCACATTTGGACTTTCTGTTTGTGGATGTGGGGAAGAACAGCTGGATGTCTGATGGAGGAGTGTTTGCACAGACCGAGCTGTGCCAGCGTCTCCAGACTGTTGGCCTGGGATTGCCACCTGATGATCAGAATGTGGATGGACTCCCCTCAGTTTTTATCGCTGATGAAGCGTTTGCTCTTGGTGAGCACTTGATGAGGCCGTTCCCCCAAAGGACACTCACCCCTGAGAGGAGGGTATTTAATTACCGGCTGGCCAGAGCAAGAAGAGTTGTGGAGAATGCCTTTGGGATTCTGGCCAACCGGTTCCGTTTGTTCCTTTCAGCCATAAATCTGGCGGACTATAAAATTAATCACGTCATACTGGCTTTCTGCATACTCCATAACTTTTTACGAAGACATTCGGCTACATATATTACCTCTGTTGGGCCTGAGGCCGGACTTGTACAAGATCAAACACTGACAGGCCTGGAAATTGGCCGTATTGGCTTGGCCCCCAAACCGCACATCAAGTGCATGAGCGATATGTGAATTATTTTAATGGTCAGGGCCCATTGCTATTCAACAAGAGCTTTAATTTTTACAAAAAATAAAAAAAATTAATTTTGGATAAAATATCTTGTTTTTCTTCTTAAATTTACAAGTTATGCGCTGCTCTTGGGTGACCCCAAAAACAAAATTAATAATAACCAACTCTGTGCTTACTAGTGTGATAATATTAAATACAAATAATATGCATGTTGAATAAATAAACAAGGTGTGAAAAAACAAGTGCTTGTTACACCATATATTAGTGCTTAATAGTGCTTGTTACACCATACATAGTGTCTTAATCAACATAAAAAGTGCTTAGTGCTCAATATAAAGTATCCTGCTTGTTTAAATAAAAAATTAATAAATAATAAATAATGAAAAAAAATTCTCTTTGGCACTCTAAATAGTGCGTGCAAATAATGTCCAGCAGTGATAATAAAACAATGCGTGCAGGTGGTGTTCAGCTGTGACAACAATCCAACATCATGCCAAAGATATCCTGAGTGCTGCAAAACATGCTACGGTGCTCCTTCGTGACCCCCTTAAGCTAATGTGCTCACCTCAGAGCGCGTGACTCAGCTTCTACCCTGAGTCCAAATACGCTTTGGAGCCACCCCTGGGCTCAGTCTCAGTGTCTGCTGCACTCCTCCAGCTGGAAACAATGTGGCTCCATACATATAAATAAAAAGGAAACTATATAGTGTAATATAGTCAAAACACTTTTATTAAAAGAAAACGCTCCCCACACCGGGGTACTCACATGGCACTGGTGCGTCAGTGCACCATACTATATAGGCTTTCTATGCAAAATCACTGGGTGTTTGGTGCAGTATGCTGTGCGGGGACAGCGCTGGTGTAAAGTCCGTGTCAGTCTCTCCATCCTGGCCCCTCCCCTACGCGTCTTTGACACAGGGATCACGTGTCATCATCAGGGGGATATGAATAGACGGATGCTCTACAGGATTATATAAGGTGATTGTTACCATTTTGCCATAGATCGCAGACATTCTAATGCTAGGCTACAACTTCTGTTACGATTAATGAGCCTATCCCATCACAACCCTAACTGCTGCTGAAAATAGTAAGTGGGGAAAATTTGCCTAGTGTTATTTTACGACCTGTCAATAACAGCCGAATGAGACTCATTTGTAAGTGTAATTCCAGGACAGAGCTCCGATACCCCGCACAGCGCATACCACAGCATACCTCCAAAACTACAGATAAATGCATATCTACATATAACATATAGTAATCTAGGATTAAAATCAAAACTAAAATTATTATACCGCAAATTCCCTGTCCATGCGATTTTAAAATGCATCTCATCAGAGTGATCTGAATCTGCGTGTGGGGTAAACAAATATCCCCATTATGAATCAATATTTTAATACACTAAAATTATTATACCATTATAATAAAATTATAATCAAACATTCAGCTTGAATGTTTGATTGATGCGTATCAATCACGTATTTCTAATGTTAAGGATTATATTAATATATAGGGTTTGAGCGATGGTTGGTACGTAGTTGGTAATACTGACTCATAATGGGGATATCTATTTACCCCACACGCTTATTCAGATCACTCTGATGAGATGCATTTTAAAATCGCATGGACAGGGGATTCGTGGTATAATAATTTTAGTGTATTAAAATATTGATGCATAATGGGGATATTTGTTTACCCCACACGCATATTCAGATCACTCTGATGAGATGCATTTTAAAATCGCACGGACAGGGAATTCGAGGCATAATAATTTTAGTTTTGATTTTAATCCTAGATTACTATATTTTATATCTAGATATGCATTTATCTGTAGTTTTGGAGGTATGCTGTGGTATGCGCTGTGCGGGGTATCGGAGCTCTGTCCTGGAATTACACTTACAAATGAGTCTCATTCGGCTGTTATTGACAGGTCGTAAAATAATACTAGGCACATTTTCCCCACTTACTATTTTCAGCAGCAGTTAGGGTTAATGTGATGGAATAGGCTCATTAGTCGTAACAGAAGTTGTAGCCTAGCATTAGAGTGTCTGCGATCTATGGCAAAATGGCTGCGATCGCCTTATATAATCCTGTAGAGCATCCGTCTATTCATATCCCCCTGATGATGACACGTGATCCCTGTGTCGAAGACACATAGGGGAGGGGCCAGGATGGAGAGACTGACACAGACTTTACACCAGCGCTGTCCCAGCACAGCATACCACACCAAACATCCAGTGATTTTGCATAGAAAGCCGTTATAGTATGGTGCACTGACGCACCAGTGCCATGTGAGTACCCCGGTGTGGGGAGCGTTTTCTTTTAATAAAAGTATTTTGACTATATTACACTATATAGTTTCCTTTTTATTTATATGTATGGAGCCACATTGTTTCCAGCTGGAGGAGTGCAGCAGACACTGAGACTGAGCCCAGGGGTGGCTCCAAAGCGTATTTGGACTCAGGGTAGAAGCTGAGTCACACACTCTGAGGTGAGCACATTAGCTTAAGGGGGTCACGAAGGAGCACCGGAGCATGTTTTGCAGCACTCAGGATATCTTCGGCATGATGTTGGATTGTTGTCACAGCTGAACACCACCTGCACGCATTATTTTATTATCACTGCTGGACATTATTTGCACGCACTATTTAGAGTGCCAAAGAGAACTTTTTTTTATTATTTATTATTTATTAATTTTTTCATTTAAACAAGCAGGATACTTTATATTGAGCACTAAGCACTTTTTATGTTGATTAAGACACTATGTATGGTGTAACAAGTACTATTAAGCACTAATTTAATGTGTAACAAGCACTTGTTTTTTCACACCTTGTTTATTTATTCAACATGCATATTATTTGTATTTAATATTATCGCACTAGTAAGCACAGAGTTGGTTATTATTAATTTTGTTTTTGGGGTCACCCAAGCGCAGAGCATAACTTGTAAATTTATCCTATGCACGTTATATGAAGCGTGATTAGCGCATGCAGCTGGAGGTAGCACAAGCAAGGCATAAGATCATTGTGGCTCACAGAATTTTTCCAATTTGATTTGTTTTTCTTCTTGTTTGCATTTAGTTTGGTCTGTCTCCTAGTGCATATGTAGTAGTGGCAAGTGCATTTACCTTTAGTTAATAAGGCCCTTTGTCACTGTAACCACACAAAAATTTGCAAAACAAATTATTGAGAAATAATCAGCCACACACATTGTAGTAGTAAAAACATTTTACTGTGTGCACATTGAAAGGTGCATTTTTGAAACATTTTTTGTTTTTTGTTTTTTTGTTTTTTTTTGTTTGGGTTATTTTTTTATTTTATTTTTTTTAAATATTTTATTTTTTTTGAAGGTTATTAAAGGCATATTTAAACAAAAATAGACCTTGTTTCAAATATTAAAATTCACAACAGTGTTTTGAAAAACATACAAAAAAATAAAAGAACTTACAAAGTTCAACATTTTAATAACGGTGCTGGTGATGTCACCCTTGTAAATCGTTAATTTTTAAGATGCTCAAAATTGAGCATTAAAAAAGGGTCAAGTCAACATGTGCTATCTCCCATCATGGGGGAGCAATGTACGTGTTTTGTGTGTGCAATCCCTTTGTTCCTCTCACCACAAAAAAATTTTGAGGATGAAGGGGTTGCAAACACAAAACAAGTACATTGATATGCTATGATGGAAGATAGCACATGATGACACACCGTGTGCATCATCAAAAATATTTTTGAAGGAAAAAACTATAAAACAAAATTTAAAGAAGAAACAAACTTGACAAGGAAATTAAGAACATGATTGATGTTTTTAGGCAAAACGTTATTATATTCTGCCCAAAACATCAATCATGTTCTTCATTTCCTGTTGCATGGAGTCCAGGCGAAGATTCATGCTGTGAATTTGGTCACGCATTTGATCAATTTGGCCATTCCACAACATTATCTGGCCAATCAGTCTTTGGGCACTGTCTGTGCTGAATGACTCTGCCGCTTGGCCTTCCACAACCAGAAGCTCACCTAAAATGTACCTTAAGCTGGGGTGTCAGCCACTCACTTGGTGGGGTTGAAAGCTCGCACACACTTCTTCCACCTCTCCTTCCTCCAGCTCGTCGAGTGGGTGTGGTCTTGGGCTTGGGCTATCTTCAGCCTCAGGCTGGTGACTTGGGGGGGTCCTGGGATCCTTGGGCTGTTGTCTGAGTATTTTCTCCCCTATGATAATTCAACAAAAGGTATAGTTAAAACACAGTGATATTTTATATTTTTAAAATTAATCTGAAAAGTTGGTTATGAGTTGTGGACAATTGCCTTTTTTTTGTCCTCAAAAATTTAGAAGACAGGATGAACATTACCTATGAACAACAATTATAAACAATACACATTTTCATGCAAGTTTCACAGATACAGACACCTCAATGATCTCCTATGTGTATTACCCCTCAAAAATGTTATTATAGTCACATAGTAGGGGGCGTGGCTTGGCGCGCGGCTTGGATGGCAGCACATTAGAGGAGCTCCATCGGACACACGGCCTATTAGCCTGACACCCTCTCCAAAAAGCTTCCATGCCGGCCAGGAAGCTTCACGGCACCCCGCACACCCGTTCCCGCAAAGGGCTGACGACTTCCACAGCCAGGAATATTGTGGATTTGTTGAGACAAAAGTCGGAGGCTGAGAACGGCAAGGCCGAACCCAAGATGGCGCCGACGCAGCAGGCAGAGCTCCGCGAGGAAGACTTCAGCGGTGAGTCAGACGTTAATGAGGACATGAACAGGGGGAAATCAAGACTCCATAAACCCCTAACATACGCAGATATGTCCGGATTTACTGCCGAAATCAAATCGGCCTTTTCAGCCGCAATAACCGATCTCAAAACGAATCTGGCTGTCCTCACTGAAAAACTAGCATCGGTGGAACATGCAGGGAAACAGAGAGATAAGGCCCTGGACAGGATAGACAAGATTGCTGTGTCCCATACCCAACACTTTATAGATGTAAACAGACACCTAGAAGACCTCGACAACAGAGGCAGGAGAAACAATATTAGGGTGAGGGGGATCCCCGAAACAGTGGAAGCAGATCAAATAGCCCCGGCTCTACAGAGGGTCTTTAACAGCCTATTGGAAAGGCAAGAGGAGACTGTGATTGATTTCATCAGGGCTCACAGAGCACTCAGGCCTAGAGGCCCTGACACTGCACCACCTCGGGACATCATTTGTTGCTTGCAAAGCTTTCAATTAAAGGAGGACATAATGCGCAAAGCGAGGAGGAATGAAAGGATCATTTTCAATGGAGAGAACATAATGCTATTCCAAGATCTATCCCAGATTACACTCAGAAACCGCAGGGCCTTGCGCCCACTACTGGACAAACTCCGCAAAAAAGACCTCAGGTACACTTGGCGCTTCCCCTTTGCCCTCATTGTGGCGACAAATGGGCACCAGCACATCCTACGCACCCCACTGGATCTCCCCGATTTCTGTGCAGGACTTGGCCTGGACCTAGTGGACTTGCCGGATTGGTACGCTGAGTTTAATTTACCACCACACAACAGGAGCCCATCCAGATCACCATTTTCCACACCTGAAAAAAGATCGTCCAAGAAAATGAAGTCAAGCAAAGCAGGAAGTTCCAAATTCAACACACCGAATCCAAGAGCTCTTTGGGACTGTGATCACGCGGAGGATTGATGCCAAGCCGTCTAGCCTATGATCCTCCACATTGATCTGTCTGTCTGTTTTGACGTAAAAGGGAGTTATTCTTGCCCAATCTATCCCCCAA
The DNA here is from genome assembly GCF_042186555.1 of Aquarana catesbeiana. NCBI lineage: Eukaryota > Metazoa > Chordata > Amphibia > Anura > Ranidae > Aquarana > Aquarana catesbeiana. Next base: position 191,337,876 of record NC_133333.1, on the reverse strand, counting down.
TTTTTCTCCCCTCTCCCCCCTTTTTTTTTTTTTTCATTTTTTAAATATTTTCAATTTTTTCATTTTTCATTTTTTTAATTTCTATTTTTATGTTTTTCTTTCCTTAAGGTTCAGTTTATTAGGGCATTGCACCACTGTCTTCCATGCTCTCAAAGCAGACATAGGCGTGCTTATTGCACATATCTTGTACCACAAATTTTTCTCTTTTTTTGACGTTTAGGCATTAGTCTGAGTTATTACAGTTTTGTGACCCTCGCGGCGGAGGGGGTCGGCTTGGTCGTGACACTTTTGAGGTGGCGGGCGGCTGGGTCTTCACGTCGCGGGGGTGACAATGACAACGGCGCCTCCTGGCCCTCCTGTGCGGGTCCGGAGGGGCTCCCTTATTCTATAGGGTGAATTAATTATATATATTTTACTTCAGTTAAGAGAAGTATATCTTTTTTAGCCACAGGCTGTGTGTCCGTTGGAGGTTGGTTATGCCAGATATATCCTTTATAAGTTTTCTGTTTATACTTAACGGTTTGTTCTGTTTGACTTGCACACCGGGCAGCCGCCTCCCCCTACCCCCGCAGGTGGTCTGTCATTGCATTAAGCTTTGCAGACGCACTACAGTTCTCTAGATAGGGCTCTATCTAGAGGTTGAACTTAATTCTTATTATACTTGCTCCTCTTTCCACCTTCGCCTCCTTGTTTTCTTGCTTTCTGCTCTTTTTCTCCTCCTCTGTTTCCTTCCCCGCCTATCCCCTTCTCTTTTCTTTTTTTTTTGTCATTTATCTCGGGGGTTTTGACCACCCACGAACTCGACCTTAAGACCGCCTTAACTGACCACCGATATCTCTTTTTCAGATCAAGGTTCCGCACCGCTCCTGAGTCTGCGCCATGGCCTACTCTTTGCTGGGGCGCAGTCCCACAGTAATATCCCACAACATACAGGGATTGAATACTCCAGAGAGGAGATCTACATTACTTAGAGAAATTAAAAAAGGTAAGCCACATTTCGTACTGCTACAGGAAACCCACTTTAAAACTGGACACGTACCCGGGCTCACCGACTCGAACTTCACTAGGGTTTTTCATGCCACAAATAACCTTGCTAAAACTAAAGGTGTTTCAATACTGATCAGTAAAAATGCACCTTTTGACCTGACGGACCAACTGATAGACCCTGAGGGTAGATACATTTTTCTGAAAGGGCACTACAGCGGAACACCCATCACAATAGCAAATGTATACTTTCCAAATTCAGCCCATCTGCTGTTTTGTAAACAGATGGTCCATAAGCTGCAGGAGTTTGCTATGGGGTGTCTGATACTGGGAGGAGACTTCAACATTCCTTTGAATCCCCTAGCAGACACCTCCAATGGCAACACTAGCATTAGGTACCAAACCCTGAAGGGTATTAAATCCCTTCTCCACAAGCTGGAACTGGTAGACTCTTGGAGATTCCTTAACCCACAGGGACAGGACTATACGTTTTACTCAGCACCCCACAAAAAATATACACGGATAGACTATCTGTTTATAACTCAAAAAGACCTTCCTGTTCTTTCCGAGGCCTGCATAGGCACACAATCCTTCTCTGACCACGCTCCAGTGGCAGTAACACTAGACCTGACAAGATCCCCAAAAAAGACCCAGATCTGGAGACTTAACTCCTCGATACTCTCGGACCCCACCCACCTACCCAAACTCAAAGAGGCCCTGTCAAATTTTTTCACCCAGAACAACACTCCAGGGATGGACCCACTAATGATTTGGGAGGCTCACAAATGTACACTAAGAGGGGAACTGATCTCGATGGGTGCTAGAAAGAAAAAAGAGAGAGAAAGGGAAATCAAAACTCTAATAAGCTGTATCCATAAGCTAGAATCCCTACACAAACAATCTCTTGCTGTGGATACAGCCACAGAATTACTAGCAGCCAGGAAACAACTTCAGACACTGTTTGATGCTAAAGCCAAACGGTTTCTATTTTTTAGGAAAAAAACCTATTATGAAGGGGGCAACAAACCGGGCAAGACATTGGCAAGGGCGTTACGAGTACACACCCAAAACAATAACATTACAGGCATAAGACAGAAAAAAAAATGAGACACTAGATATCACCACAGAGAAGATTGCTAAACATTTTCATACATTCTATTCAAATCTCTACAATTTACCGCCACAACACAAACAACCGGGCATGGACGGTAATAGATCACAAGTAATCGAAGACTATCTAAGCAAGAGTGGTCTTCCATCTCTTGACACCACGGAAGCTAACACCCTTGAAGACACAATAACCACGACTGAAATTAGAATGGCCATTAAGAATTTGAAACTAGGCAAGAGTCCTGGCCCAGATGGGTACACGGCCATCTACTACAAAACTTTTACAGACTTGTTGACAGACCTCTTGGCGGCGGCCCTGAACGCCTTGTCCGAACCCAGATCCACTACTCCAGACTTACTTTCAGCCTACATAACAGTAATACCGAAGACAGGTAAGGATCCCTCTGATTGTGCCAGTTATCGTCCCATTTCCTTACTGAATCTGGACGTGAAAATCTTTGCGAGGATACTGGCTGACAGACTGAGACCCTTTCTCCAAAAAATAATTGGCCCGGAACAGGTGGGTTTCATGCCCGGCCGTGAAGCCAAAGACAATGTCACCAGAGCCCTCCTACTAATTCACCAAATGGGGTCCAGCGGATCTGAGGGCCTTCTCCTATCCACGGATGCGGAGAAGGCCTTCGACCGCGTGGCTTGGGACTACATGCTGTCCACTTGTAGACATATTGGACTGGGCGATAGGATGTTGGCCCGGATCTCCGCACTCTATCATAGCCCTTCGGCTAGATTGAAAATAAACGGCACTCTTTCGGATCGGGTACAAATAGCGAATGGAACAAGACAAGGCTGCCCCCTTTCACCACTCTTATTCATTTTAACCCTAGAGCCATTTATTAGACAGGTCAATGCAAATAATTCGGTCCGGGGATTTCAGGTGGGGGGGCGGGAGTTCAAGGTAGCCGCCTATGCCGATGATTTGCAATTTTTCATATCTAGACCCCACACCACTCTCCCTAATCTTATGAAAGCCTTTGAACATTATAGCTATATCTCTAATCTAAAGATAAACTATTCCAAATCCGAAGCCATGAACATATCCCTTCCCAACCACTCACTCACATCGGTGATAGAAAACTCACCCTTTAAATGGGATCACAAAAAACTGAAATATTTGGGGGTGTTTTTAACACCTCAATTATCGACAATATACGAACAAAATTTTCCCCCCCTCTTAAAATCTATTGAAACGGACTTACACAAATGGCACGCTGGAACCTTCTCATGGTTTGGTAGGGCAGCAATCATTAAAATGACGGTCCTTCCCAGACTCCTTTATCTTATGCGCACTTTACCGATTAAACTACCGCCCAACATGTTCAGAAGACTGAGAACCATATTTTTGAAATTTATATGGGCACAAAAAAATCCGAGAATCAAACTTGAAACACTGCAGAAAGCGAAGACACTGGGAGGGTTAGGAGTACCCAACTTACAGGGCTACTACAAAGCATCTCACGTAACAAGGGTCATCGACTGGCACTGTCACAGAGATACCAAAGACTGGGTGAAACTAGAAATGGACCTTCAGACCTTCCCTCTCACTTTTGCACCTTGGCGACCTTGGCTTTCATACACTGACGCCCTAAAGCAACATCCCCTAACGGGTACCACTCTGAAAGTGATCCATGAGATACCCGCTGACACAGGAGTTACATCCGCCTTAGGTCCACTTACCTCACTGAGGGATAACTCAGATTTCATCCCAGGAGTAGGCAACCCTCACCTCAGATCTTCTCACAGTGACAAACCTCTATTAGCAAGAGACTGTTACCACCAAGCCAAAATGAAAGACTTTCAGACACTTAAACAAAATGACAATGTGACTGACTTGCCCTTCTGGACCTACCTCCAAGTTAGAAGTTATGTAAGCGCTAATCACAAGGTGGGAGACTTTTCTAGGCCTTTGACGGACTTCGAGTCGGTGTGCCTTAGGGGAGAGCCAATACGTGGGGCTACTTCAATTATTTACGCGTGGCTACAAAACACGAAAACACCCATGGATGACAGACTCAGAGAGCGGTGGTCAGAAGCCCTACAGGTAAACATAACCCCGAATCAGTGGAGGAACGCTTGCATCTTATCACATAAGTGCTCTATCAGCACCAAAGTGCAGGAGACAGCTTTTAAACTCTTGACTCAGTGGTACCTAACTCCAACAAAATTAAATAAGATGTTCCCCCAGACTTCAGATCGTTGCTGGAGGTGCTTGGGAGATAGTGGAACTTTGCTACACATATGGTGGCATTGCCCCTTGATTACTGGGACAGTGTACGAGAATATATCAAAAAAATCACTGAGACCACCCTACCTTTAGACGCAGCTTGCTGCCTGTTGCATATTTCGAGCTGGCCTCTGGGGAGATACAAGCGTTCGCTCACAAAACATTTACTGAATGCGGCCAAGTCCCTCATCCCAATTTATTGGAAATCAACTCGCGTACCAACAACAAAGGAATGGCTAAACAGGGTCACAGAATTTTATGAAATGGAAGACACTTTGGCGCAAGCAAATGAACAAGTTGAAAACTTTCTAGATACATGGCGCCCATGGAACGTGTTTAAATACTCACAAGCATTTTCCGACATTGTCGATGCCCAGGTTTAGGCGATAAGATAAATTAGTTTTAGATATGGCCTAACAGTGGATCTTTGCTGGATTACACACTTGGTCGACGTGGGTGGTCGAGGTCAACTAGGATCATTCAAGATCACTCATTCTTCTTTTCCTTACCCTTCTTTCTCATGTATACTTTATCTTTTCCCCTTTTTCATCTCTTTGATCTATTCAGAGGGTCAATGGTAATATCGCATATAATATTATTATAGGCCTAGGCGAAAGGGGTTGTGACATTGCACAGGCTTACTCCTGAAATAATATGGTTTATGTAACGACACAACCGATATTACACTGTTTAATTTTTGATTATTCTGAATCAACATTGCATAAACAAATGTAAACTGCAGCCTTTTTACTGAAACTTATGCTCGTTCAGAAACACTTGTATTTGTTATTGTACTCTCTGATCTGTAATGTTCACTTAACATTTCTGTAATAAACTTCTTTAATGTATAGTCACATAGTACACTAATGCTCGTGAGTCCAGATGTGGAACCAGCTGCTATGTCCTGTCCTTACATTACACTGAATCATTTTTGAAGAAGCATTATATTTTCCAACACATCTATACCACATCAACAAATTTTGGGAATACGAAAAATTATCAAGACCTAAATGTATATGTCCAACCCTGTACCATCGTATTTGGCTAAAAAAAAAGTAATTTTCTTTAGTATCATATGTCTTTTACAAAGAACGGTCTTTATGAACGATGCTGTATAAACGAAAAAAATATGGATCAGCATTCAAGTTAAGTATCTCAATAGGAAAACACAACAAGTACTTACTTTTTTTAAGCAGCTTCTTTATTCGCCAATATTGTTCTGGCTCCCTACTTTCGATGTCAGACCACTGCTTCTTCAATTGTTCTTTCGAACGTTTAGTGCCAAATTTAGCTTCTAGAGCGGTGACAACTGAAGACATTATTTTGTCCTTACGCATATTCGGTCGTGTACGGTCCTTTTTTGCCATCGTAGTCCTCCCTTCTCAATATGGACACCATCTCCACCATCTCTTCAAAAGCCATGTTGGTGGCCTTATATCTCCTCCGGGATGTGGATGGTTGTGGCTCCGGGCTTTCGTCCGTGCTACTTCCACTGATTCTCTCTATCTTTCTCTATCTACTCCCACTGCGCAATGATGAGTGAAGGGGCGGGGACAAATTGTACTAAAGAACGTCTGGGGCAGGCAACGCGGGCAGAGCATGACACATGCGCAGTGTATATAAAGGTATTACGATGGCCTACGTATGTTCGTGCGGAAGTAACGAGCATCAGAAACGAAGGTAAGATTAAACGTGGGTGTGTGTGTGTGTGTGTGTGTATGTGTCCCCTAGATTCTTCACAAAATAATCCTGGGAGTTCTGACTGACATTACAGTTTTGATCTTGTGTCTTGTCTTTCAGCAACAATGAATCCCTTTAAAGAGGCTGATTTTTTTGTTGAGATTTATCGATTTATATCAGGAAAACAAAAACCTGTAGGAGGTCAAACACCCACTATATTTCAATCGAGCTGTAAGGAAGGCAACACTGGGCACAATTTTAGAATTTGTGAGGACTCGAGTCCCCCCAGGCAGACCTCGAGTTTGTGGACAAGAAAATTGGTATCTTGCGAAACATGTATAAGCGGGAATACAATAAAATCCAGGAGTCACTCAGATCCGGAGCAGCAGCTGACCAAGTTTATGTACCCAAGTTGTGGTACTACCACAAAATGCGATTCCTGGATGACCATACAGAAGCCAGGCAATCACTTTTGACCCTTCCCCCCACCCTTCCCTCCAGCCTTCCCCACACTCTTCCCTCCAGCCTTCCATCCGCCTCCACCCCAGCTGAGGAGTCCCAGGAAGAAATGGGCCTTTTCATCATTGATGAAGTGGATGCGCCCAGCTTCATCCAGCTACAAAAAGACTATGGGGTTGATTTAATAAAAGCAAATAGACTGTGCACTTTGCAGAGGGCAGTTGCCCTCTGCAATTGCAATTGCTCCAGAGCTTAGGAAATGAGGTAAGGCTTGACTTTGCAAAGAGTACCCAAACCTGTGCAAGGAAAATTCAAAAATCAGCATTTTTGCTTGCACATGATTGGATGATGGAAGTCAGCAGAGTTTCTGCTCATTTACTAAGCTCTGGAACAACTGCTCTTGCAGAGGGCAACTGCAAAGTGCACAGTCTTTTTCCCTTTAGTAAATCAACCCCTATGTGTGTTTTTTCCAAAAGGCTAAATCATTTTTAAAATCAAGTGCAAAGTACTAGTGAAAAGTGCACTTTAGAAATTGCACTGCAAGTGCACTTGTTGAAAGTGCAGTCGCTGAAAATCTGAGGGGAAGAGCTGAAATGAGGGGAAGCTCTGCTGATTTTATCATACAATCATGTGCAAGAAAAAGGTTTTTTTTTTTGGGGTTCCTTGCATATGCCCCTCGGATCCACAGCGAAGGCACTTCAAAATGCTCCTTCTGTGCAATTTCAAGTAGAATTTGCACTTTTAGTGAAAAATTAATTTGCCTTTGGAAAATAAACCCTCCATGTCTAATTAACAAAGGACACCAACCTCATTAAGGTTCATTAAAACAACACAAAATATTAAGGTTATTTTGGTAACTTGAAACTACAAAAAAAAAAAAAAAAAAAAAGAAGGTTTGTATAATTTAGCACACACTGTAAAATAGATAGTGTTTAAATCTAAAAAAAAAAAAAATGAGTCCAAAATCTAATTTAATACTTTATTTATGGAGATCTGGCTTTTTAAAAATATCATATTAGTCATGGCATGAGGATAAATCATGAAGAAAGTACTTTGTGAGAACTCTGTGTGAATAAAAAGCACCAAAACAACTTCATTCCTCTCGCACTATAAAGAAAAAAAAACGCTGTATTAAAAGATCACAGAAGAGGAATGTGCTAGCTTCAATACGAAGGCTAGTTTTACCAGACCGAGCGCTTCCGTCTTGTAATTGCTTCAGAGCATGCGTCAGTTTGAGTTTGTCGGACTAGCACACAGACGACCAGTTTGTCCGCTAGAAAGAAGAGTCCGTTGGATAGATTTAAAACATGTTTCAAATCTAAGTCCGTCCAACTTTTGAGCAAACAAAGTCCGCTGGAGCCCACGCACGATCGAATTGTCAGATAAAATCCAGTACGCCAGACCAAGTCTGCCGTAAAGTCCGCTCGTGTGTACGCGGCATAACAATCTGTGTCCCTCAAACCTGTGGTCGAATGTGCCTAACCTTAACTCTATTAGTCCAAAATTATTCTACATAGAGAGAAAAGATTCGACATAGAGAGAAAAGACTCGACATAGGGGAGAAAAGATTGCTCCTGGAATTAGGTGGGGAAGTAAAATAAAAATAATGATGATGATGAATGTTATTGGCTGATTGTAACCAAAGAGGATTATGGCTTATGGTGTCTGTTGAAAGTTTTAAGAAGATTCGACGGAGCAGCTAAACTATACGGTGTCGTACAGTTTAGCTGCTCTTCTTTGAAAATTCGACAGACACTATAAGCCTTCAATGTCAGATTCGACCTTAATTAATTTGGATTTTCGGACGAACGCAAGTTTTTAACGAAAAACAAAATAAAGAAAAACGAATTTCGGGAGTAACTAAATAAATTTATTTTTTGGACGAAAACGAAATTCCAAACCGAAATATTTCAGTGTGCACATGTCTATTTTCTATATGTAATAAATCTCTTTTTACATAATTTGTATGTTGTTAATCAGCTATTCATAGGGTGGGAATGTCATGGGGTCAACCACTGTCCCCTTGTCCCCACGCCCTCCTGTTTTTCTATACCAATTTGGATGATGGTACGTTTTTAAGACTGGTTATTCTTGGTTACATGAGGCTATACTCAAAATCCCTGTATATTCATTGGGTGGATAACACACCCCTCTTCTCCTCTCTGAGTGCCTCTAACCTATAACTTTTATTGCCAATCATTTTTGTCAATTATCGATTACATTGGTAATTGCCCCCTATATGGTTTGGACTCATGGACACTCTCGGCACTGATCAGGCAGGCTCCATGATTTTCATACAGCTAGCTTGTTTCATCTAGTCATTCAAACATATATGGATGTTGAAATATAGGCTTTAACCATCAATGCATTTGATTATGCTCCATTAGTTGGTTCAATTCAGCTAAAACTCACCATCTTTTACCAAAGACTAAGTGTTTTAATGGATCGGAATTAGGTCCGGTCCAATAGGAATTTTCTTGTGTTACCCACACTTAGAATTCTTAGCTGATATTCACCCGCTTAGGCCATCTTTATCCTTTTTTGAACATCACCATATACGCCATATTATCGCATTTTGCAATTACTCTCTTTATATCCAAAGACTATGATACTGTAGGGATATACCCTTCACTTACCTCAAATTAAGATACTAGATCCCAAATTCTACAACTCTAGGGGCACTTTGAACTTTACTCTACTTGGCACGGCTCCCTACTAGTGGGTTGTCATTTTGTCACACCTTTAGTTTATATGTATTAACCTTATATACTTTACCAACCACGGTGCATTCAGACCAATTGCCCTTAAAAATCCCCGTTACCACTGCCTCACAATTCCACCTTCCTTCACTTTCTTTACATAACTTTTCACCCTATTACCCAGGATGAGTCCTTAGTATATTGACCACCCTTGGGGTTCTTTCACTTACACCTGTCTCTACGCACTTTTCGCCTTGGTTGGTGGAGCCTATAAGCTATTCATTTTGGTTGGGCCCTCTTGGTGCCCGGCAACAACCCTATGTAACAATCACCCTTCCTCCCCTTTTTCCCCCCTTCCCCCCCGCTCCTTTTTACCACCTTCCCTCTTCACATCTCCATCCTTCACCCCCACTACCCACAATAGGGGTGCCTAATTACATTATCTTATGTTTTTTTTTCTGTAGTTGCCTGGACTCTATGATCTGCCCTGGAATATGGGCCCTTTTCAGTAATGACAGTCCTCCTTGTCCTTTAGCCATTTATGGATGACAATCTCCGTTTGTGTTTATCAACACAGTAATCATTAGTGTGGCACTTACACTGCCACCAATACAATTCATTTTATATAGATTGTTTATTATTGCTACATGATGCTTGTTTAATGTTTCCTTATGTTGTTTCTAGCGACCCCTGGGTGCTCTGTGTGGTTCCTGACTGCTTGTGTCCTTCCCACGGCGGCAGACTTGTATTTCTCCTGGTAGGGGTGACTTCCACTAGCTCATCCCCTTCTTGTTCTTTCTGAGCCCAGGGCTCCCCGGCCACGGGCTTGTTTTGAATGTGCATGCGCAGTAGCACAGGTTGCGCAGTGCGATGAAACTGACCTGGTGATGTCAGACGCCGCCGGCTCGATACAATTACAATGGTGAGCTACACTTTGTGTTGATACCCTGCCTATCATTCACTGATTTAGGACCCTGGTCTCCCCCTCTCTTTCCCTCCCCCTCCCCTTTGTTCCCTTTTTCTTTTCCTTCCCTACTTCGCTCCCTCCCCTCTTTCCCCCCCACCTACCTCCATCGGTTCCTTCCCCCCCTCCTCCCCCCCTTTTTCTTCCTTTTCCCCCCTTTTGCTTTCCCCCTGTCCACCCTTTCCCCCCTCCCTTTCTTTCCCCCACATTCCTTTCCCCCTCCCCTCCTCTCCCCTGTCTCTTCTTTCCCATCCCCTCCCCATCCTTTTCTTTTCCCCCACCTCTTATTTCCTTTTCCCCTTCCCCCCCCCCCTTTCCCCCCTCCCTCACCTCTTTCCTCCCTCCCTCTTTCTTTTCCTTCCCTACTTCGCTCCCTCCCCTCTTTTCCTTCCCCCCACCTACTTCCATCGTTTCCTTCCTTCCCCCCTCCCCCCTCCTTCCCCCCCCCTTTTTCTTCCCCCCTTTTGCTTTCCCCCTGCCCACCCTTTTCCCTGTTCCCCCTCCCTCCCTTTCTTCCCCCCACATTCCTTTCCCCCTCCCCTCCCCGTCTCTCTTTTCCCATCCCCCCATCCTTTTCTTTTCCCCACCTCTTTTTTCCTTTTTCCCTTTCTTTTTCCCCCTCCCCCCTCCCCCCTTTTTCCCCCCTCCCCCCTTCCTCCCTCCTGCCCCCACCCTCCCTTTTTCCACCCCTTTATTACGTGATTCGCAAATTTTCCCTTATCCTCTAACTAGCCAACTTATTAGGCCCCTCACCTGTTCTATGCCTTTTATTTATTTCCGCACAATTCCCCTTGTCTGCCGCTGGGGGAATTTATCTGGGCGGCTTGACCGCACATGACCACCTATCTATAGGGTAAGCTAGTTCATTTTTTTTTTTTTTTTTTCTTACACGCTGTATTATGACCATTGAACCTATTACGTTTATGTTTGTGTTTTATTGTATTATTTGTTTCATAGATTGGTCCTCCTGAGGAAGCGGTCATACAGCAAAACTAGTCGAGACCCAGACCATTCTATATCTTGTAATAACAGATACTCCTTGGTGGAATCCTGAGCTTCTGTTTTTTCAATTTTAATAAGTATACTATGTATTTTTCTATATGTAATAAATCTCTTTTTACATAATTTGTATGTTGTTAATCAGTACCGAGATAGTCCAGCTAGTCATAGGGTGGGAATGTTATGGGGTCAACATCAGCCACTGTCCCCTTGTCCCCACGCCCTCCTGTTTTTTTAAGTATTAGGTAAACCTCCAACAAGAAGCATATTCTTGTTCCTGTTCCAGCAATGGGTGGGCTCTTATAACACTTCTATACCCCTCATACTGTGGACATTGTTTTTTTTTTTTTTTTTTATTTTTTTTTTTTTCCACATCAGTAAACAGTGTTTGGAGGGCTAAATCAGTTTGTTGTTCATTAACTGTTGCCTTCTCGTATTCACATCATAGTGGATTATACTTTTTCTCATTGCTTTTTATATCGCCCTAATGACCAACGGATTCCATTACGCCTCTTTACCAGCAAGTCCTCTGTCCCTTCCATCTCGTAAGCCCCACTAACTAGGACTCGATAACCAAAGGGACCCGTAAGAAGGAAGAAAAAGGGCAAAAACACCAACAAAAAAATACAAGAAGAGAGGTTTGTAAAAATGAACTTGTGGGCTCCCCGTGCCCATCTTCTACTGACCCAGCCTGTATTGTGTACCAAATTACCTATGCCCTAATACCCCGATCCCCCCCCCCCCCACCTACTCCCTATATGTTTATCCTATACCCTACTAAGCTATATATTTAACTAAAAATGTGCATATCCAGAAACACTTTATTATAGGATCCTTTGCCTGCAAGGATACCAGTTGCCTATATACCTATATTAAGCCCATCCCTCAGTCTATTCCGTGTCTATGCAGATCCCACTATTAATGACTCTTCACTTTCTCTATCCACATCTTCCACATGCTTTCAAATTCCTGAAGATTGCCCCTTTTTATGTACTCCATTCTTTCCCTACCCAAGGTTTCATTCATTGTAGAGATCCAGTCTTTCACGGTGGGGGGCTCCTTTACCTGCCATCTAAGTGCTATCAACTTTCTAGCCTGAAACAGGGCCCGCGTGACAGCTAAGGTAGTACTCAACCTTTCTCCCATCACTCTTCTATGCCCCAGAATACAAACCAAGGCCTCGTTTGCCACTGTCGTACCGAAAATATTTCCCAAATTCCCAGTCACCTCCTCCCAGTATCTAAACAGCTTGGGACACCTCCACACCATGTGAATGAGATCTCCCGTCCTTCGACACCTGGGGCAGTTGTCATTGGGCCTTCTCCCAAATTTAAAAAGTCTTTTAGGAGTATAATAGGCTCTGTTTAACAGCATTAAGTGTGAGAGTCTCTGTGAAGGGGTCACAGAAACCTGCGCTCCCAACTCCAAAATTCTCGCCCATTGTTCCTGGGTCATTCCTCCCACCTCCTCTTCCCATTTAGCCTTTACCCGAAGGAGTATTTCCCTGCTATTAACCGATTTGCTTAATTGGTCATAAATTCTTGAAATTACCCCTCTAGTGGGGGTTATTTGAATTATGCACTGAAATAGAGGCATCTCTTCCCATCTCGGGGTCTGGGCTTTAAATTGTGCTTTAAGGGCATGTTCCAACCGGACATATAGGAAGAAAGACCCCCGGGGAAGCTTAAACTCCCCAACCAGTTCTGAAAATTTCTTTAACCCAAAGTCGTTATATAATTGACTTAGCTTACTGAGGCCAAGCTTCTCCCACTCTCTAAATATGCCTATCTTAAGAACTTCCTGCAAATTATGGTTGTTCCAAATAGGAGAGTAGGCTGTTAAGGCTCCATACCCCATCTTTTTCTTAACTGTTTTCCAAAGTTTGGTTATCAATTTAATTGTTGGAAATTTATCATGGAACGCGTCCGCCTCTAGGGCTTCAATAATTGTATTATGTGTGGAGCTCAACAATAGTAACTTGCCATTAGGGGTGCCTCCTTTCGGTATCCCACAGCCCAATAATTGCTGCAACTGAGTTGAGTAAAAATAACTCTCGGGATGTGGGAGGGCAAAGCCCCCCTCCTGGGTAGGGAGCTGGAGCACTCCAAGACGGATCCTGGCTTGTTTCCCCTTCCAAATCAATTCCCTAAAGAGACTGTCAATTTTTTTAAACCACTTCTTACTTATCCAGACAGGGGAATTATGTAAGACGTATAGCAGTTGTGGCATCCATATCATTTTTATTAAGCTACATCTTCCTGCAACTGATAGAGGCAGGCGTCTCCAAATTCCTATTTTTTGTTTAAATTTTGTTAATAGAGGGACAAGGTTTTTACTGATATATAGAACAGGGTCCTTCGTCAGGACAATCCCTAGGTACTTCAGAGCTTCCACTGTTGCCACCTGAGGCATACCAGGTGCTATTGTCTCATTTAAGGGGTCTATCGGTAGAAACTCTGATTTCTCCCAGTTTATCTCTAAGCCAGAAAAACTGCCAAAGTCCTCCACTATCCTCATTGCTCCCGGTAGCGATTTCCTCGAGTCTCCCAAAAATAACAGAATGTCATCCGCAAACAATGCGATTCTTTCCTCGCCTGTTTTTCTCTGGAAGCCGGTTATCGCTCGACTTCCCCTTATGGAAATGGCCAGGGGTTCCATCGCTAGTGCAAACAACAGAGGGGAGAGTGGGCACCCCTGCCTCGTCCCCCTCTCCAGCTCAAACCAGTCTGACAATTCGTTGTTAATTTTTAATCTTGCCTTGGGTCGAGTATATAGCATTCTAATCCACCCTATAAAGGCAGGGCCAAATCCAAAGATCTCCAGCACACGCCACATATAGCCCCACTCCACGCTATCAAAAGCCTTGGATACATCAAGGGTCATCAACGCTCTCGAACCCTCGTTCACCATTGGGGTCTGTACATTCAAAAACGCCCTTCTAATATTCAGGCTCGTGGATCTATTGGCTATGAAGCCCGCCTGGTCCTCGTGGATCAGCTTATGGATAACTCCATTCAATCTTGCTGCCAGCACTTTGGCCAGAATTTTTACGTCCGTGCATAAAAGAGAAATTGGTCTATAGGCGGCCATATCCAAGGGATCTTTCCCTTCTTTCTGTAATACAATAATAGTTGCTTCTAGCATTGAGGCAGGTAATTGGCCCCCCTCAAGCGCCCCCCCCAAAACTTTCAGCAGTTCGGGGATCAACACTTCACCATAGTGTTTGTAGGTCTCAATTGGAAGACCATCTGGTCCGGGCGACTTATGGGTTGCCATGCCTGCTACTGCTTGGTATAATTCTGCTATAGATATTGGGGCATCTAATATATCTCTTTCTTCTTGTGATATGGTGGGGATGTCTAACCCCCTTAGGAAGTCCTCCATCTTGGCCTCCTTACCCCTCTTCTGGGAGGAATACAGTTTTTTATAGTAATCCCTGAAGGCTTGTACTATTTTTAAGGTGCTTGATACTACCTCACCGCTCTGGGATCTAATCGCGAGGACCGTGGATGGAGCTGCATTGGATTTTGCTAGCATAGCCAGTGTCCTTCCCATTCTCTCGCCCTCCACCATAGATTCCTGTCTTTGGAGTAACCGCCTGGTTTCTGCTTTCTGTAAAACCACTGATTTATATGCTTGTTGTTTCTCTTGCCAGATACTTTCCGTCTCCGGGTTTGGGTTGCAAGTATAGTTGTTTTCTGCTTCAAGAGCGTCTCTCAACAGGCTCTCCTCCTCCCTTCTAGCCTCTTTGTTGAATGTAGCTATCTGCTGTATCAGGACCCCCCTAAGAAAAGCCTTAAGGGCGTCCCATAGCATAGAAGGGGACACCGTTCCCTGATTGATCTCAACAAACTCCCTTAAGGAGGAAAGTATCCCAACCGTCTTTTTAATAATTTCAAACCAGTACGGGCTTATACTCCAGTACTTCCGGGGCCTAGGCTCCCCAAGATTTAAAATGACTACCATAGGTGAGTGGTCTGAGATGCCTCTTGGCCAGTATGTTATTTTTTCTACCAACTGGAGAGCCCTATCATTTCCTAGGGCTAGGTCTATCCTTGAAAGCACGGAGTAAGATGCAGAACAGCAAGTATATTGCAGCACGCCTGGGTTCCGTGCCCTCCACAAATCCATTAATCCCACTTCTTCCAGAAAAAAGCTTAACCGACTCTTTACTGAGTCCTCTGAGCTTTTTCGTAGTAGGAATCTATCCAGCCTTTTATCTAGAACCTCGTTGAAGTCCCCCATTGCTACAATCGGCACCTCTTTTTTATCTAGCAAAAATTCATACAGTTTAAGCAAGACATCCAGATTAAAGGGCGGAGGGATATATATATTTGCCACCACATACCTGGCGTTTTCAATAAAACATAATAAAAAGATGTATCTACCCAACTCGTCTATCCTGACCTGGCTGCAGGAAAACTTCACCCCAGACTTTACCAAAACACTCACTCCCCTACTGTAGGAGGAGTGAACCGCATGAAATTGGGTTTGAAATTTTTTCATCTGTAGGTGATGGATAGTTTCCTTGGTTAGGTGGGTTTCCTGCAGACAGACCAGATCAGCCCCGCACCTCTCCATCATAGAGAACACTGCTAATCTTTTAAGTGGTGTACCTAGGCCCCTGACATTCCAGGATCCTATTTTCAGAGTCTTAGCTAACATCTAAAGACTGAGGAATATTCTTTACCCCAACATATACAAACGTATATAACAGAAAGATATAAGAGAAATTTAATATATATAACCCTAACCCAAAACTAATTTTTCTCCTCCTAGTGACTGTTATAACAATTCCGTGTGTGTGCATACTTGGCCACTAGACCACGTATTCATTTTGGCTATATTAGCCTTACTTTGGGCATAAACTTGCCATAGACAGTGCTTGCATGTGCGTGTAGAACAACCAAAAACCTATTTACTATAAAAAGTGCCTGTATGTGCAAAAATAATCTTAAGGAAGGTCTGGATACCTCCGTTATAATTTCTAGTGGTATAAGTGTTCGTAAGGAATGGTTTACCCATCCTATTTCCCCTCCCTCCCATCTTCCCACCCCTTCCCTTCTCTCCCCACCTAATCTCCCCTACCCTCCCACCCCATCCCCCTCCCCCCCCCCCCACCCGTACCCACCTATCTAGGTGTACCCCCTGGGGGTTTACCATGACCGTTGCCTCTTACACTAACACCAACCTTTTACACCAATCTTACACTCACAGCCCCACACCACCCTACCCACAAATAACTGTGTGCACCCATCCCCTCCCGTCCCCTTATAACAAAAAGCATTAACAGATGGCAGAAAGGGGTGGAAAAAAAAAAAAAGCAAGAACAAGAAAAAGAACAAAAACAAAAATACAGCCCCTGTACCTCCCAATGCCTTATCGTGCCATCCTATTGATATCCCGGCCTATTATATCTTCCCCCATTCTCTACGTAAAATTCGTGATTTTTTCCCTATTATCTTCCAGCCACTTCTCAACTTCAGAAGGGGAGTTAAAAAACAGAGTCTCCCCCAGAGCCGCAACCCGCAACCTTGCCGGATATAAAAGAGCATAGGGCAACTTAAATTTTTGTAGATTGCGTTTTGCCTGGGTAAACTCTGCCCTACGCCTCTGCAAATCCGGAGGGAAGTCGGAATAAAACGATATTTTTGCTCCTTTAAAAAAAACCTCCCCTGCTTCCCTGATCTTCCGTAGTAAGATTACTTTATCCTGGTAGTTAAGAAATCTCAGGAGGAGGGGTCTCGGGTGGCCCCCCTCCGATGGTGCCCTGAAAGGGATCCTATGAGCTCTTATGATGGAAAACGAAGCCGAGAATGATTCTTTCCCGATTAGCTTCCCCAGCCATTTTTCTAGGAATGCAATTGGGTTGGCGCCCTCACTCCTTTCGGGTAAACCTATCAGCCTCACATTATCTCTTCTACTCCTGTTCTCCATCTCATCTAACTTAGAGGCTTGTTTAGATAGCTGTTCCTTCAGCCATTTTATTTCTCTGGTTATTGGGAGCACATTATCTTCTAGCCCACTGACTCTTTCTTCCAGGGCCGTTGTTCTCTCCGCCGTTTTCTGCAGATCTTGTCTAACCAATAACAGATCTGCTTTAACACCTTTCATTTGTTCACAAAGATCTTTAAGCGAGCCGCTACATACCCCTACAGCCATGAATACATCCGTTATAGTTGGTTCTCTGTTCAAGGGTAAATTCGGGTCATTTATTAGCTCCGAGTTTACGTTTGTGTTTTGATCACTTAGCCCTGGGCCTTTATTACATAAAGATTTGGAAGGCTGGGTAGCCGGCACAGCCCCTAAGGGCTGTAATTGAGGCTGGCCCTGGCTTTTCCTATCCGATGCCCCCCCTTGTTGACCCTTCTGCTGCGACCCCTTTTTTGGAGGGGTCAGAGCAGAGGCATGGGCATATTGCTCCAGTTTTGCTGCTGCTGATACTGCTGCCGCATGCTGCGGGTTTTTCTCTTTAGAGGAACGTAGATTCTGCATCATTTACGCTTATAGATATAAATATACTCTAACAGCAACAAATTAGAGACTGACAGTTACCAACGTCCTCCACAAATCCAAAAAGGAACTAAGGAGAGAGGGGGAGGAAAGGGAAGCCGCTGCTCCCATCAGCGCTCAACTACCCGCTGTACAGAGCATATACCATAAAGTGTATAAAGCGGGGTAAGTCTCTCCACTCTACACTCTTATACACCCCCGTAAAAAAAAAAAAAAGAGAGCTCACACAGAAGGAAGCTACAATACCTTAAATGGCAGGTGTGGGGCAACTCCCTACACACATAAACTCCACAGCTACAACTTAAATTGGTGCAGCCCCCCACCTACACCGTAGTTTTATACAGTTGGTTAAATGCCGCTAAGGCAGTCGCCATTAAAAATACGGTTAGTGGGGTATATATACCGAGTATCCCAACCCCTACCTAAACCTCTCTCTTTGCATCTGTTGAAAATCCCAGGGGTCCCAGGGCTTTAGCTAGTCAGCAGCACACAAACAAAAAAAAAAAAAAAAAGGTTGGAGAATATACTTTGCTTCCTATATTAGCACACTCTATCTGCTCCCAGACTTAACATTACCCAAGCAGCAGGCAGGTCAACGCACTGACTCACATAAATAACTCTGTTACTACACAGATGTCATATTACCAGGATTTACTTCTAGTCTGTGGATTGTCTAACAAAAAAACAGCATCTGGATACTATATTAGTGACTCCATACTGTACCAGCTCTGGCCGACTTCTATTCCATGACTAGTGTAGAGATGGGAAAGTGAAAGTAAAAAGCTGCTTGTCTCACAGCAGCGTGCAGGGGATGACATCTCACCCAGAGGATTCCTCAGCACACCTTTAGCAGAGAGAGAGGAGGGGCAGCGAGGCACCGAGTGACAAGGGAGCCAGAGCCATCCAGTATGCCGTTCATACGGCCAGGGGAGAGAGAGATGAGAACGGAGGGGGGACGGAGCACACAGCGTCCATGCTCTCACTCACTCCATGCTGCCTCTCAGCACCACTGTGGACATTGTTAGCACTTGGCCAACAAAACCTGCGTAATGGACAAAGCAGCAATGTGATCACATTACCGATCAGCCCAGTAGGGATACACAAATGTGATGGGTCAACAATGCTGCAAATTTAGCAGTGGGACTGTAAGGTTGCATGTGGAAAAAACTGAAGGGCTGGCAGGATCAACAGGCAAAACTTGAAAAAGAGGTAGACATTAGATAATATATTTAGGATAGTTATGATTAGTTGTGTTTATTTAAAGGGGTTGTAAAGTCAGAAGGTTTTTTTTATCTAAATGCATTCTATGTATTAAGATAAAAAGCCTTCTGTGTGCAGCAGCCCCCTTAATACTCAGCCGTCCAGAACTCTCCCTTCTAATTGGCTGAGACACAGCAGAGGCGCCATTATATCCCCCAACTGTCAATCAAAGTCAGTTAGCCATTTAGGAGAGAGAGGAGGTGGGGTCGAAATGCAGCTCTATGTCTGAATGGACACGGAAGCTGCAGATAGGCTTGGGTGTACCCATAGAATGCTTCTTGCTGTGGGGGCACTCAAGAGGAGGGAGGGGCCAGGAGCACAGAAGAGGGACCCAAGAAGAGGAGGATCCAGGCTGCTCTGTGCAAATCCACTACACAGAGCAGGTAAGTATAACATGTTTGTTTTTTTGTTTTTTTAATGAGACTTTACAATCACTTTAAGGAAATGTTGTATTTAACATGTAGCTCCACTTTAAATTAATGTTCAAAGAATAAAATGGCACTTGGTTCTGCTTTTTATCTATCACTAGGTTGGTTTGCACAGCTTGCCCACACTTTGTGGGCTAAATTTCTGTAAGGCAATAGGTGGAATACATAGACTATAATTAGAATAGAGGATTGCTAAGCATTTCTAAACTCTTTGCCACATAAAGGCTATTACTTATCCTCATACTTCAGACATTATTGTGCAGACTGTTGCATTAAGCCAGAGAGATTAAATAGAAGAAGAATACAACAAGCAGAACATAGTCTTTTATCTGCACTGCACATAAATTATACTTTCCGCTGTGTTTAGCTAGGTAAACAAAATGGTTCGCTAGTAAAGAATTAAATGCAAACACAAAAGATAATGCTAATAAGTCATTTGTGTTTTCACCAAAGGAAGTGCCAGGTGAGGTGAGTAGACAAAGGAGTTACTGTCATCATCTTTAGGCATGGCTAAAGAAAAATAATATTTTTTACTTGCTTACTTGCGGAGACCACAAGGTATAGAAGCAATAAATTACACTTATCAAAAATGTAATGCTAGAAAAAAGAGACATAAGATATGTCTAAAAGGTGTATATGTTAGCTTATGAGATCATCCACTTATCTCTACACAAGGCTATTTGCATTTAATAGTTTTTTCTCTCTTGCACACTACCTATGGTTTCAAGATGAGATAGTGACTTGGATGGAAAGAAATTATCTAGTAAGTCAAGCATAACATATAAAAAAGGGAACTTTTTCAATACCTTTATATTGCACCACATAAGATTCAGTAAAATCACATCACATTTATTCATGTCACATTACTAATTCCATTTACATATAGTAATTTGTTTAACATTTCATACCAGATTTTTAAGTATCTTATCACTAGTGATATAATCATAATTATGCTGTTGATTACCAATTTCCTATTTTTATGCGAACATCGCTCTCATCCTCAGGAAGGAACATCTCCACTGGTGTTGATATCTGTATGTCAATTAACATTACTGAGAATACTATACAAAATATTAACATCCTACTCTTAATGAACCAATATCAAAATTCTCCTCTTTATGGACCACCACTTGCTCATGTATCCCTTAGATGATCACCCTGCCATCAATTATAGTGGCTCTCCTGCAGCCTACTTACGATTTTAGGATTAAAGTGTTTGTTACCCCAGCATTTCATATTCCTGATACGTGCCTGCTGTACCATGTACTTGTATCAAAAAGTATCCTGTTCTCTTTGTATTGCTTCCTTTGTGTGAAATCCCTAGTGTCCCTGCCAGTCCCTCTGCTTTCCTATAAAAACTGACCACACTAAGCAGGAAAGCATAACATGGTCACCCTGCCATCAGTTATAGTGGCTCCCCTGCATCCTACCTATGATTTTAAGAATAAAGTGTTTGTTACCCCAGCATTTCGTAGAGAGTTTAAAAAAAGTTGGGTAAACAGTTCAAGCAAAGACAGAAAAGCACCTCTGAGTAAAGTGTTTAATCGGTAATACAAAAAGTACAAGAATACTCTTCATTAGTTGGCAATGGTGTCAGAGGTATGTTTCCAGGAGATTACAATTCTGGGCTACATGAGCCACAAGGAACCGGGGTGGAAGCCGGCTGTGTCCTATGGAGGAGAAGTGACGAACGGCTGTGGGCGGCTTCGTTCCAGCCTTCTGGTTGTAAACGCGGAAGCGACGTCGTGACGTCACTTCCCATTTACTCGGCTGCCAATGGCGCCGAATTTAAAAAAGTACACAGTATTCAGAATCACCGTTTTCGGCGATCTGAATACTTTGAAGTGTAAAGGAGGGATGGGGGTCTTTTAGACCCCCCATCCCCCCATAAAGAGTACCTGTCACCACCTATTACTGTCACAAGGAATGTTTACATTCCTTGTGACAGCAATAAAAGTAAAAAAAAAAAAAAAAAAAAAAATTTTTAAAACACAATTTATAAAGTAAAAAAAAAATAAAATAAATAAATAAAAAAAAAATTTTAATGTGCCTCTGTCCCCGCGAGCTCGCGCAGCGAAGAAAACACATACGGAAGTCGCGCCCGCATATGTAAACGGTGTTCAAATCACACATGTGAGGTATCGCCACGATCGTCAGAGTGAGAGCAATAATTCTAGCCCTAGACCTCCTCTGTAACTCAAACCTGGTAACCGTAAAAAAATTTTAAAGCGTCGCCTATGGAAATTCATAGGTACCGTAGTTTGTCGCCATTCCACGAGTGCGTGCAATTATAAAGGGTGACATGTTTGGTATCTATTTACTCGGCGTAACATCATCTTTCACATTATACAAAAAAATTGGGGTAACTTTACTGTTTGCATTTTTTAAAATTCATAAAAGTGTCCCTTTTCCAAAAATTTGCGTTTAAAACACCGCTGCACAAATACCGTGTGATAAAAAATATTGCAACAATCGCCATTTTATTCTCTAGATTCTCTGCTAAAAAAATATATATAATATTTGGGAATTCTAAGTAATTTTTTAGAAAAAAATACAGATTTTAACTTGTAAACACCAAATTTCAAAAATAAGCTTAGTCATGAAAGGGTTAAAGCACTTCTTGTTTGTTTCATTTCAAATCCATTGTGGTGGTCTATAGAGCCAAAAAGATTAGAATTGTGTTATGTCCCAATATTTATGCACCTGACTGTATATATATATATATATATATATATATATATATATATATATATATATATATATATATATATATATATACATATATATATATATATATATATATATATATATATATATATACATATGCTATAAAGTATATATAAAAAAATGATTCAAATTAATAAAAATAGATTAGTCAAGGGATTATTATGTTGGTATTACATGATATATATGTACACACATATATACGCATGCAGAAGCACATGTATACAAACATACATACATGCATACACACAAACATAACCACGTGAAAGTGAATTAGTTTATAACAGCCAGATAACATGTTAACTGGCTGTCATAGAGTTGTATACCAGAAGAGACCTAAAACAACACAGTGAAGAAAAAGAGAAGATCATCACTACTACTAGTTTCAGATGCCGGCTCATATAATAACGGCATTGGCAGCTGAAAGCCAGGCACAGAAAATAATAGAATAGTATTTACCTCAAGTTCCTCGTTGAGCCCATTGAGTGCAAGGGTGTCCAAGGTAAATATCCAGAATGTTTCACGTTCACATAATCTTGAAAAATTTTCTGCTTCAGACAGACCTCTGGGTATGGAATCAATAACCCACACCAAGAGGCCCGCTGTGGACTGCCCATGGTGCTGACATGGCACACTGTGTTCATCACAACCCAGCTCCACAAAACGGCGGTGTTCGCCAAACCGCTGTCTTAGTGGACGAATGGTGCGACCGACATATAACATCTTACAGGGGCATGTGAGGCAACAAACTACATAATAGCTGGAGCAGTTATAAAAATTGTCAAGATGATAAATCTTGTCTTTATGGGTAAAGCTCTTTTGTCCATGATTAACAAAATGGCAGGTCTTACATAAAGGCTTATTGCATCTATACATCCCTTTGAGAGGGATTAGACATAAAGGAGCACTTTTCTTAATACATTTTAACTTGATGAGTGCTATTTTATTTTTCAGTGTGGGAGCCCTCCTGTAGGTGACCTTGGGCCTTTCACATAAAGTAGTACTCAAGTGAGGATCCTGTTTTAAAATATTCCAATGCTTATTGAGGATATGTTCCCTCTTTTTGTACTGCCCATGGAACCCTGTAATAAAGCATACAACTGGTTCCTCTAGAGATTTAACAACCATGTTTTTTTTGCCGGGAAGGAAATTATTATATGCCTGTTCTACCAGTTTGGATGGGTAGCCCTTTTCAATGAACTTTTATTTGAGATGTGAGCTCTGAGAAATGTAATCACAATCTCTGGTGCAGTTCTGCCTGAGTCTGCAGAACTGTCCTTTAGGTATGTTTTTCACCCACTGGGGATGATGACAGCTATCAAAATGAAGGTAAGAATCACCCGCAGTGGGTTTGGTGTAATTGTGAGCAAAGATATTATTTTGTTCATGGTTAAGCTCAAGATCTAGGAAAGCTAAGCTATCCTTATTCCAGACAGCTGAAAAAGAAAGGCCCAACTCATTGATGTTACAATGAGTGACAAAGTCGTCAACCTGGGATGAAGATCCATCCCAGATGATGACACTGCCGTCGATATACCTGCCATAAAATACCACATGTTTGGCAAAGGGGTTATTTTTCCATATTAATTGATTCTCCCACAGACCCATTGTCAGATTAGCATAAGACGGGGCAAAATTGGCTCCCATAGCTGTACCATGGGTCTGCAGGTAGAATTATCTTTCAAAATGGAAATAATTATTTGTTAAACAAAAAGAGGTGGCATCCAGAATGAAAGAGGCCTTTCTAGTGTTCAGCAAGGGATCTAATGATAAAAACTATTGTACTGCTAAAAGCCCTATATTATGTGGAATTGACGTGTACAAAGAGTTCACATCAAGGGATAACCAAGAATAGCCATCAGCCCAGGTGTAGGGGACAAGGGTTCCATAAGGTGTATTGAATCGCTTATATATGAAAGGAGATTCTGAGCTAGGGGTTGCAAAGAGGAGTCAATATATAGTGTCGCTATTCATTGATGCCACACTAGGTCTGTTGGGTGGGTGCAATTGGTCTTTATGCACTTTAGGTAAGTGATAAAAATAGGGCGTGCTATAAAAGTCTTTTTTGCATAAAAGCTGCCTCTTTTTTATCTATGAATAAATCTGCAACAGCATTTTGAATGAGGGTCTCAGCTTCAACACGAAAGGATGGCAGGAGATCCATGGGCAATTTTTTGTAGGTCTTATGCTGTGTACACATGACCAAACTTTTCGACAGCAAAGGTCCGACGGAATGAATCCGCCGGACAATTCGATCGTGTGTGGGCTTCATCAGACCTTTGCTGTCGAAAAATCAGATGGACTTTAGAAATAGAACATGTTTCAAATCTTTCCAACGGATTCGAGTTCAGTTGAAAAATCCGTTCATCATATATTTCTCCTTTTTATCAACAAATTTACACGGCTTCTGCCTGTACCAAGCAAAGGGGAACTCTAATTGCATTTCACCGATCCACACCATTCACCTTATCATCAGAAATTAAAGACCCAGAAGGTAGATACCTGATACTCATGGGTTATATAATGGATACAGCAATCACGGTGATTTCCTACTACGCTCCTAACAAACAACCTACACCATTCCTCTCACATATATTACAAGTGATTAATACACACAAAATAGGAACAGTGATAATGTGTGGGGATTCAAACCAGGTCCTCCTCCTATTTCTAGATAAATCACCTTTTACACCATCCAAAATAACCTCTAGATTACCTTTTTCTCAACTTCTTTCCAAATACAATCTGGTAGATTCATGGAGAGAAAGTAACCCAATGAAAAAGAAATTCACTTATTTCTCGCACCCTCATCAAACCTTCACCAGAATAGATCATATTTTTCTAACAATAGGAATGATACCAGAAATTATTGCATCAGATATAATTCCGATTCCGTGGTCTGACCATAATGCAGTATACACTACTATAGCCTCAGCCATACCAAAAGCGCATGACCCAACGTGGTACTTACCGGACATAATGCTCAAACACCCACTACATCAGAAGGCCATTGAACAAGCTTTAAAGGAATACATATCAATTAATAATACAACAGACATCTCCCCAATAACACTGTGGGAAGCTCATAAGCCTGTCTTGCGTGGTACAATACAAAGACAAATGGCACTATTTAAACGGGAACGCAAAAATCTAGCAAAAAAACTAGAACTCAATTTTAATGCAGCCTACATATCATTTCAAGATAATCCATCCCAGAGTACAAAATCTCATCTGGAAAAATCTAGATTGGAATACGATCTATTTCTCACTGAGTCAGTTGATAAATCCCTCAAACGCTCCAAACACAATTTCTACATGAATACAAACAAACCAGGTACATATTTGGCTCGGGCATTAAATTCAACTAACAAATCTTTCAAACCAATACGTTTGAAATTATCAAAAAATGTTTACACTTGTAATCCAGTTAAAATAGTCCATAAATTTCACTCACATCTCTCAACTTTATACAAGACAAACAATGAATTTAATCCTACAGAGGCTGAATCCTTCTTCTCAAAAATAACCTTACCTGAGTTATCTCAGAATCAAAAAAGCAGTTTGGATGAGCCTATAACTATAGATGAAGTTGCTAACGCCATAAAAGACCTAAAACTTAACAAAAGACCAGGCCCAGACGGCTACTCGGCTTTATACTATAAAACATTCTCAGAAATACTCTCTCCCATTCTCACTGAAACTTTTAACAAACTTCTAGATGGACATTCTTTTCGGCAAGAAACACTAATGGCAATTGTTTGTATGATCCCAAAACCCCTTTCTGATGATACTTCCTGTGTGAATTATCGGCCTATCTCTCTGTTAAACCTCAATATTAAATTATTAGCAAAAATAATAGCAAAACGCCTCAATAGCATTATAGGAAAATTAATACATAGAGATCAAGTAGGCTTCATGCCAAATAGACAGGCAGGCGATAATATACGCAGGGCAGTGTTATTGGCACATATTGCTAAAAAACGGAAAATCCCTTTATGTTTTCTATCTCTCGATATTAAGAGGGCATTTGACACAGCATCCTGGCAATATATGCAATATTCATTACAAAAATGGGGTTTTGGACCCCACTTTTTAACATGGATCAAAGCATTATATAATAAACCCAAAGCCTATATAAAATATGCTGGATACAAATCTGAAGCCTTTAATATCGAAAGAGGTACCCGACAGGGTTGCCCATTATCTCCCTTATTATTTGCCCTTATACTCGAACCCATGGCCCAATACATCAGAACAAACCAAACTATAACTGGCATTGAAGTAGGAGGTATTACACACAAATTATGTATATTTGCAGACGATATATTACTTTTTCTATCATCACCACAGGTCTCTGGTCCTAACTTAATACCAGCTCTTGATGGATTTGCAGCCCTATCCGGCCTTATGATTAATCCTAAGAAATGCCTAGTGCTTAATATTTCACTCACAAACATGGAATTGATCCCGGCTAGGGCTGCACTCCCATTCACATGGGCAGAAAAATCAATCCCATATCTTGGAATTCATTTAACAGCATCTCATTCTGACTTATTCTCAACCAATTATCCTCCTGTATTAAGACAGATCACAAATCTAATAAAACAATGGTCGCAACTTCCTTTATCCTGGATAGGGAAGATTAATGCAATCAAAATGACTATTCTACCCAAATTGCTTTATCTATTCAGAGTCCTCCCTATTCCAATTCCTTCCTATTTTTTGAGAATAGTACAAAAAAGAGCAACTTCGTTTATATGGGGCTCTTCTAAACCACGTATACCTATACACACACTACATCTTCCCAAAAATAAAGGAGGCCTGGGATACCCTAATTTTACTAACTACTACAGAGCAGCACATTTGGCCAGTCTGTCCAAATACCATGCAAAACAGGAAATCCCATTATGGGTATTTATAGAGGCTTCAGAAAATGACCCTCTATTAATATCAAATTTATTATGGCTTGATCCTAAAGACCGCTTTAAAATTCATAATCCCATAACTAAACACTTCTTATCTCTCTGGGATAAACTAAAAACCAAATATCAGTTACAATCTCCACACAATCCTCTCCTTTCTTTTATCAGAAATCCGGCCTTTTATCCGGCATGGATCTACCCAAATTCTTTTAAAGCTTGGACAACATCAGGCATTCAGACACTAAATGACTTCATAGCATCTAAATCATTCCTTTCATTCCCATCGCTTAGAGAAAAATATGATCTACCAAACTCTGAGATATTTAGATATCTCCAAATCAAAAATTTCTATACACCATTCCTAAAGGGGGATACACCATTATCCCAATTATCCATTTTTGAATCAATCTGTACAAAAGATCCATTTGCTAAAGGTACAATTTCATCACTTTATAATCAATTATATGGAGTAGCAAATCTTAATAGACCCTCTTACGTTCAGAGGTGAGAGGAGGACCTGGGACAAACTTTAGAAGACACGGACTAGTCTAACATATGGCTCACATCTAAGTCATCTTCACCCAACATCTTAGCACTGGAGACAAATTATAAAGTCCTAACTCGCTGGTACCTTGTACCCGCTAGAGTGGCAAAATATTCACCTAATACCTCAGCTCTTTGTTTTCGAGGATGCCCAGAAATAGGCACATATTTACACATATGGTGGACGTGCCCAGTAATCCAAACCTTCTGGAAGGAAGTCTTTGTGATTGCATCTAAAATATTTAAAAAAATAATACAACCAGATCCATATTTAACTTTACTTAATCTAAAACCGGAATGGTTAACACTCTCTCAATTCAAACTTATGATCCAACTAATAACGGCTGCAAAACAAACAGTGGCCAAGGCATGGAAATCTCCTACATTGGTACTAGCAGAAACAATTCACAGAATGAATAATACAATGTCCCATGCTAATATGGTAGCCATCGATCAAAATCAAATTCCAAAATTTGAAAAACTTTGGCATCCTTGGATAAAACAACAGTTCCTGTCAAACTTCAATGACCCTGTCCTATTGCCATGGTAACAGATTAAATGACTTACAGTGACACCCATTCTAAGGCTTCAAAGAGAACTAAAAAGAATAATAAACTGACGAGCGGGACAACCTTGTGGACCATACCTCTACCTTTCAACCCTTTTTCTTCTTTCTCTTTCCTTTTCTCCACCTTACGATTAAAGCTCATTATCAGAATTTATTTGACCTATATACACTCTACTTGTAAAAAATATGTATAGTAGGTATAAATCATTTAAATACCTACAAAAGTAACAAAGGAAATGATATATATCTTTAATTTAGGTTTACGTGAACCCAATGTTTAATATTTGAAATTTCATGATATTTACCTATATAAACCCTACTGTAAAACAATGAGCTTACTTTATAGATCCTTGTAAACTTACTTTATGTATCTTTATAACATTGTATACTCAATAAACTTCTTTTGACAAGGAAAAAAAAAAAAAAGAAAGAAAAATCCGTTCATCTGTATGCTAATCCGGTGGACAAACAACGACGCAAGGGCAGCTATTGGCTACTGGTTATGAACTTCCTTATTCTAGTCCAGTCGTATGTCATCACGTTCGAATCAGTCAGACTTTGTCCACTCATGTGTACACGACATAAGTGTCAGAGAGCAGCCTCAGTGCCTCAGTCACATAAGTAATTCATCCTGGATAACAATCCACCCCTTGTCTGCTTGTTTAATGACAAGATCTGGATTGGCAAGAAAGTGTTTAAGTGAAATTTTTTCGCC
Source organism: Aquarana catesbeiana (assembly GCF_042186555.1). Taxonomy (NCBI): domain Eukaryota; kingdom Metazoa; phylum Chordata; class Amphibia; order Anura; family Ranidae; genus Aquarana; species Aquarana catesbeiana. The sequence continues at coordinate 191,309,066 of NC_133333.1, read as the reverse complement.
GGAAGTGAGAATGTAATAACGATGTTTTTTAGTGGTGGCCGATTGTCGGCATCATTTTTGGAGTTCAGCAGATACCACTCCATAAAAGGTTTCCAAGTATGGCCCCTTAGATTTGGTAGGATAAAATAATGATTTAGGTTGTAAGTGTGTATGTACTGCAGGTGGGCGATGTTTGAAGATGTTGTGTGAATAATTCAAGATTAGGATCAAATTCTATACCCTCAGAATCAATGCAACAATCATAAACACTGATGGAACTCTCAATAATGTCTTCTAGGTGTGTCTTTACAGGGGCTGAAGCAGATGATGAAGAATCCAAAGTTAATAATCTATTTTTGTTAGATTGTATATGAAAGTGCCTCTTTAAAGTGAGGTTTCTTATAAATTTATTAAGATCCTTAGACAGTTGAAAGGAATTCGGTTGTATGGTAGTTTTTGTAGTTTGGTGCTGTATTTGTGTTTTCCATGTCCTCCCCTACATCCTAGTCTATGTGTTTTCTTTTTAGTCAATGTTTTTGTTAGGGGCCATTGTCTAAAAAAGGAGAGAAAGACAAGGAGGCAGAATAGTGTGGTATTTCACCACTATTAAAGTCAACAAAGAGAAGATCAAACGAGGTGATAGGTTGACTATTAGTCACACAATTGATAAAAGAGGGTATAGCTTCAACAACCCTAGATGGGGAAATAGTAGAACAAGAGGGGTCATGATTGGGAGACTTGGAATATGTTAGTGGTATAATAAGAGGCATATTGGTGGAGGAATCACTAGCTGGAGATTTGATGTTATTAAGCTCAACAGAGGAGGTTACCTTATTTACAGGAGGAGGGTCTATTTTTGGTCCCTCTAGAGGTGTACGTCTAATCCTCGATCTATGTGTGGGTAACGTTTTTGAGGTAATGGACTAGCTCTATGTGAACTGGTGCCCATAATGGGCTTATTGTAACTAGAAAGGGATTGATGGCCAGTATTAGATATGGGTACTAAAGGAGGTCCCTTTGGTCTGGATATATTCTTGGTGGAAACCCTAGAATAGAGAGATATGGTCATAAGAGCTGGTATGGTATTATTATTTTTCCAAGAAAAAATCTTTTTATGGTGATAATCATCTAAATCCCCATTCAAAATGTTTTCAATTTTATTTCAATAAGGGAGTTCATCAAAAAGGGCTACCCATCCAAACTGGTAGAACAGGCATATAATGATTTCCTTCCCTGCAAAAAACCCAAGGTTGTTAAACCTCTGGAGGAACCAGGGTTCCGTGGGCAGTACAAAAAGAGGGAACATATCCTCAATAAGCATTGGAATATTTTAAAACAGAATCCTCACCTGAGTAATACTTTATGTGAAAGGCCCAAGGTCACCTACAAGAGGGATCACACATTGAAAAATAAAATAGCGCCCAGCAAGTTAAAATGTATTAAGAAAAGTGATCCTTTATGTCTAATCCCTCTCAAAGGGATGTATAGATGCAATAAGCCTTTATGTAAGACCTGCCATTTTGTTAACCATGGACAAAAGAGCTTTACCCATAAAGACAAGATTTATCATCTTGCCAATTTTTATAAGTGCTCCAGCTATTATGTAGTTTATTGCCTCATATGCCCCTGTAAGATGTTATATGTCGGTCGCACCATTCGTCCACTAAGACAGCGGTTTGGCGAACACTGCCGTTTTGTGGAGATGGGTTGTGATAAACATAGTGTGCCATGTCACTTTTTAGAGCACCATGGGCAGTCCACAGCGGGCCTCTTGGTGTGGGTTATTGAATCCATACCCAGAGGTCTGTCTGAAGCAGAAAATTTTTCAAGATTATGTGAACGTGAAACATTCTGGATATTTACCTTAGACACCCTTGCACTCAATGGGCTCAACGAGGAACTTGAGGTAAATACTATTCTATAATTCTCTGTGCCTGGCTTTCAGCTGCCAATGCCGTTATTATATGAGCCAGCAACTGAATCTACTAGTAGTAATGATGATCTTCTCTTTTTCTTCACTGTGTTGTTTTAGGTCTCTTCTGGTATACAACTCTATGACAGCCAGTTAATATGTTATCTGGTTGTTATCAACTAATTCACTTTCACGTGGTTATGTTAGTTTGTATGTATGTATGTAAGTATATGTGTGCTTCTGCATGCATATGCATACATATATATGTGTGTACATACTGTATATATCATGTATTACCATCATAATAATCCCTTTTGAAATCATTGACTAATCTTTTTTTATTAATTTAAATATTTTTTTATATATACTTTATATTTTATATGTGTGTGTGTGTATGTATATGCATATATATATATATATATATATATATATATATATTCTGTATATATTTCTTTATATTGCCAGTGCCATTAACATATAATTGCCTTTTGTGTTTAGTGTTGATTTGCGGCTATCTTGTGCGATTTCTATTGATTGGTTGGTTGTTCTGCACGTGTGTGTGTATGGATGCGAGAGTGCACTCATTTGTAGTTGTGCACCTGTGTCTAGGGACACACCTGTGTAGACAATCCATTAATGTATTTATTAAGTTTATGAATACCCATATATTTACCATATATTATGTTTTTGGGCACCTTTGTATTCATTTAATCTATAAGTCCCCATTAGTGTTATGCAACACCATCATCAATATGCAGTCAGCTGTCTTCTGTCCGCAGATGGAGCATTTAAATGAAAGGAGCGCACATGCGCCTTATGGACTTTGCGCATGATCTGGATTGTGTTGTGTTCCCCCTGCTAGTGCTGATGTCATACACTGTTTCCATGAGCCGTTCGTCACTTCTCCTCCATAGGACACAGCCGGCTTCCTCCCCAGCTCCTTGTGGCTCATGTAGCCCGGACTTGTAATGTCCTGGAAACATGTCTCTGACACCAGCCACATTGCCATGATATTGACAACTCGTGAAGAATATTCTTGTACTTACTGAAATGTAAGTTTCTACTACTTTTTTGTATTACTTTACTCAGAGGCGCTTTTCTGTCTTTGCTTTTTCCATGTTGATTTCAAGTTGACTTCACTCCAGAGAAGAGCAGCCCTTTGTGGCAGTGATTATATCCTCCTGAATCATCTCTCCAGTCTTATTATTCAGCACCATTCACCACTGATTGGATCTTTTTTATTTCATTGTGGACTTTTTCATTTAATTCTCTTCCATCATTGTCCTCTTATTATTTTTATTATTAATAAATTATTAATATCAATAATATTTTTAACATTGCTCCCGAATTATATTGATTGTGAGACACTACATCAGTGTTCCGAGTGCCAGCATTTGTGTTTTTTTGTTTGGGTAAACAGTTCAGGCTGAGCAAAAGTTTGGCTTGAACATCGCCTGTTCGGCAAAAATCCAAATTTACAGGCCAACACCCACTGAATGCCCTGCAATGCGCTGCACAGTGCATTCTGAGCCATGATTGGGCAAAGCTGTTCAAAATCATCAGGGTGCGATGAATATCTGGTTGTTGCGGAGCGGGCCAGGAAGCTGGCCGCAGCATCCTTAACAACCAGTGAGTCATCAGTTGTCAATGGGCTTCCCAACAGCTGAATTAATAAAAAAACATTGCCGGCAATTCAAAAGTGAAAATAAAAACAGTGTGGTGTCCTCCCCCCTTTGGGTCTGGTATGGATTTTAAGGGGAATGCCAAAATGAAATAAAAAACATTGTGGGGTCCCCCCAAAATCCATACCAGACCCTTGTCCAAGCATGCAGCCTGGCAGGTCAGGAAAAGGGGGGACCAGCGAGCGCCCCTTCCTGAACCATACCAGGCCACATGCCCTCAATATGGGGGAGGTGGGTGCTCTGCCCTTCAACCCCAAAGCACCTTGTCCCCATGTTGATGGGGACAAGGGCCTCATCCCCTGTGCTATGGCTGTGGGGGTCTGCAGGCAGGGGGCTTATCAGAAACTGGAAGCCCCCAGATCCCTCGCCCCTTATGTGAATGAGTATGGGGTACACAGTACTCCTACCCATTCACCATCAAGCAATAAAAACACAAAGAATGATTTTCAGTGTAAAAGCCCCTGTTACAGGAAAGCCGCTTATCGGCTTTCCTTTACTCAAACACTCACAGCGCTGAGGAATAACAATAACTGGCATTTTTTTACATGTAATTAGCTGTTATTGGACACAGCTGATAACATGGTAAAGAGCCAACATTGTTGGCTTCTTACCATGATTGGTGATGCACTGTGTTTGAGGGAAAAATGGGAGGACGTCTTATGAAATCCTCCCAGAACAATAGCGGTCCCAGTTAAATAACAAGCATGTTATACTTATCTACTCTGTGTAAAAGTTTTGCTCAAAGAAGCCCTGATCCTTCTCTTCTCTGGGCCCTTGCCAGTGCTCCTGGCCCCTCCCCTGACTATTGCCTCCACAGCAGGCCGACTGTTATGGGGCACTTGTGCATGCTGGACCCTGCCTCCTTCACTCTCTCCTCACTGGCTGTAATTGTCAATGGCTGTCACTGTTGTGTCACAGCTAATGAGGAGAGAGAGACCCGGGAGAGCTGAGGCTCCTGTGCAACATCACTGCATGGAGATGGGCCTCGGGTAAGTATTAGGGGGGCTGCTGCACACAGGTGGTTTTTACCTCATGCGTAGAATGCATCAAGGTAAAAAACCTTCAGCCTTTACAACCACTTTAACTGTTTGGGGGGAGTTATTAATCTATAATGCCATTCGTAATATGCAGCATGCAGGGGGTTCATGTATTGCCATTGATCATTGATGCATTACTGACCAGTGGCAGTTAATTAAGCACGTTATGCTGCAGCATGAAGGGGTTAATAAACACTGACATCACTGCTATTAATGCAGTACAAAATGGTTAATTAACTGCCACTGGTCAATAATACATCAGTGACCAATGGCAATACATGAACCCCCTGCATGCTGCATATTACAAATGGTATTATAGATTAATTAAAGCCCCCTTCCCCAACAAAAAAAAAAAAAAAACACTTTAGTAACATCACACATTTAAGACAAAGCAGTGCAGCATTTTTATCAGCCTTACATACTTTGCCACGGTAGTGGACGCTCCCCACAGGTCGAAGCGGCAGCACTCCTCCTCTTCCATCCTCCCCAGAGCAATTTTCAGCTTTCAGTGCTGTCGCATTTTGAATGACAATTGCACGGTCATACAACACTGAACCCAAATTAAATTTTTATAATTTTTTCCCCACAAATAGAGCTTTCTTTTGGTGGTATTTGATCACCTCTGCGGTTTTTATTTTTTGTTAACTGCTTGCCGACCGGCACACGCCGATGAAAATCGGCACAATGGCACGGCTAGGCAAAAGGACGTACCTGTAAGTCCTTTTGAAATTGCCGCCGTGCTATTGCGTGCACGCCGCTGGCGGTGCGCGCGCCGGCCGGGAGCTCCATGAGTCGGGTCGCGGTCCCGCAGACTCGATCGCCGCGGGGATACCCGCGATCGCCTCACGGAGAGGAAGAATGGGGAGATGCTAAGGTAAACAAGCATCTCCCCATTCTGCCTAGTGACAGTGTCACTGATTTCTGCTCCCTGTCATCGGGAGCAGCGATCAGTGTAGTGACACTGCTAGCCCATCCCCCCTACAGTTAGAACACATCCCTAGGATACATTTAACCCCTCCCCGCCCCCTAGTGGTTAACCCCTTCACTGCCAGTCACATTTACACAGTAATCAATGCGATTGTAATCGCACGGATCGCTGTATAAATGTGAATGGTCCCAAAATCACGCCAAAAATTGTCCGACGTGTCCGCCATAATGTCACAGTCAAGATAAAAATCGCTGATCGCCGCCACTACCAGTAAAAAAAATAAAATAAAAATACCATAAAACTATCCCCTATTTTGTAAATGCTATAACTTTTGTGCAAACCAATCAATAAACACTTATTGCGATTTTTTTACCAAAAATATATAGAAGAATACGTATCAGCCTAAACTGAAGAAAAAAAAAATTTTTTTATATATTTTTGGGGGATATTTATTATAGCAAAAAACAAAAAATTATGCGTTTTTTTCAAAATTGTCGCTCTTATTTTGTTTATAGCGCAAAAAATAAAAAACGCAGAGATGATCAAATACCACCAAAAGAAAGCTCTATCTGTGGGAAAAAAGGACACCAATTTTGTTTGGGAGCCACGTCGCACGACCGCACAATAGTCAGTTAAAGCAACGCAGTGCCGAATCGCAAAAAGTGCTCTGGTCAGGAAGGTGGTAAATTCTACCAGAGCTGAAGTGGTTAAAAAAAATTAAAAAGACCGAATTTAAAAAAAAAAATTATATTTTTTTATATTTTGTTATACAATTTTGCAAACAGGTAATTTTTCTCCTTCATTGATGTATGCTGATAAGGCTGCACTGATGTGCACTGATGGGCTGCACTGATGGGCAACGATGGGCTGAACTGATGGGCACCAATAAGGCGGCACTGGTGGGCAATAATAGGCAGAAATGGTGTGCACTGAGAGGTGACACTGAGAGGTGGCACTGATGGGTGGCACCGAAGAGCATTGGTAGGTGGCACTTGTGGGCACTGATAAGTGGCACTAATAGATGGCACTGATAGCTGGCAGTGATGGGCACTGATAGGTGGCAGTAATGGGCACTGATGGGTGGCAGTGATGGGCACTGATGGGTGGCAATAATGGGCACTGATCGGCACTGGTAGGTTACACTGATAGGTAGCACTGCTAGGTGCCACTTGTGGGCATTGATAGGTGGCACTCATTGGCATTGATAGGTGGCACTGGTGGGCACTGTGGACACTGGCAGGTGGCAAAGGCAGGTGACACTGGCAGGGGGTACTGATTGGCACAGATGAGGGTACTGATTGGCATCCTCTTCGGGACCGATGTCCCTTGCACATAAGCCGGTGATCGGCTATTTTTTCTCCTCACGCTGTCAGCATGAGGAGAAAAAAAACCTGATTACCGAGCTTTTGTTTACACACATGATCAGCTGTCATTGGCTGACAGCTGATCACATGGTAAGGGGCCGGGATCGGATCTGTGATCACCCGAGTCTCGGTGACTCAGTGATTGCAGTGCGCGCGCCCTGCAGGGGGCGCACAGGGAGCGAGCAAAGGGGAGTACGTCATATGACGGCCTCCCGGAAAATTCAGGTCCGCACTGTAGCCGTCATTCGGCTATAGCGTGGATGCTAAGAGGTTAAAGGCTAATGGTAGAAAGGCTTTCAATCCTGATCTGATTAAATGTGTATGAAAGGATGGTGATACTCTCCTCGGAAGTGGTATAGACTATAGTCCAAGAAACTGGTGAGTATACTTCAAAATGGTTCAAATATGCAAATAATACTAGTGTTGATACAAGACCACCCTCTCAATGTGCTACACTGGTGGGGAAGTTCATGTTTAAAAAAGAAAAATAAACCATGTATGTCAGGAGATAAACCATGCATGCGTGAATGTGAACTCACGAGCGTGCATCTGTCACCAAGGCTGGCCCCAAACACCTATTTAAACAGAGCTTCAGCACTGGCTAATTGCTGTGTGGTCTACAACATTCTGTGTATGTTCCTAATTCCTGTGCTTGACCTCTGATCTTGACCCGGCTTGCTCCCGACTATTCCTCTCTGCTACTTGTCCTGACCCTTGGCTTCACCCTGGAGTCTGTCTCTGGCAGCTGCTCCTGTTTTATCCTGCATCCATTGCTGACTCTAACTGTGACCCGACTACGCTGCTGTCTGCCGTATATGCTGTATATGCCTGATCTGCCCAATCGTTACCGACCCGGCTCCCCTGACCCTGCTTCCAGCTTTTCCAGCCTACTACAGCTTCTTCAGTCAAGCTCAGCATCTTCAGGCACCTGCTTCCTGGTGTGCATCCACAGTCTGTCATCAGCAAGCCAAGTCAGTCTGCCTGCTTCCAGCCATCCTGCTGGCACATCTGCCTGCTGTCTCATCTGTCTGCTGTCAGCTACTCCTGGCTTCCTTCCTGTGGGTTTCTGACTACTACCTGCACAGACTACTGGACTGATCATAGCTCTAACATGCTCTTAGCCCACCCTGCTTCAGCGGCTACTGTCTTCTCTGAGGGGAGAACTGACAGATCCTCTGTTCATACAGCGTATGAACAGGCGATCTGTTAGTTTCCCTGCACAGTCCACATCCCCCTTCAGTTAGAACACTTCCTAGGACACACATTGACCCTTTCACTGCCCCCTAGTATTAACCCCTTCACTGCCAGTGACATTTTTACAGTAATCAATGCATTTCACACTGATCGCTGTAGTAATGCCAAAGCTCCCAAAAATGTTTCAAAATTGTCCGACGTGTCTGCCATAATGTCGCAGTCATGATAAAAATCGCTGGTCGCCACCATTACTACTACAAAAAAATATTAATAAAAATGCCATAAAACTATCTCCTATTTTGTAGACGCTATAACTTTTGCGCAAACAAATCAATATACGCTTATTGTGATTTTTTTTTACCAAAAATATGTAGAAGAATATGTATCGGCCTAAACTGAAGAAAAGAAAATGTTTTTTTATATATTTTTTGGCAATACTTATAGCAAAAAGTAAAAAATAATGCGTTTTTTTGAAAATTGTCGCTCTTTTTTTGTTTATAGCGCAAAAAATAAAAACCACAGAGGTGATCAAATACCACCAAAAGAAAGCTCTATTTGTGGGGAAAAAAGAATGTTGATTTTGTTTGGGAGCCACGTCACACGACCTCGCAATTGTCAGTTAAAGCGACGCAGTGCCAAATTACAAAAAATGCTCTGGTCTTTGGCCAGCCAAATGGTCCAGGGCGGAAGCGGTTAAACGTGATCTAAAAAGTGAATGTACAAATCAGAGATAAAACAATCCAATAACCCCTAAACAGTCAAAGTCAATTGTGCATGAAATTTCATCTAACAGGTTAAGAAAAAGTCCTCAAGCTGTGTAATCTAATGCTATCAGCCATGGCTCCCACAATCAGCAAAGTTTGAGCTATATCACACATGCTACATGGTGCACTTTTTTACTCACCTGTCTCTTAAAATTTTTTGAGTGGTTTACCTACATCAATATTTAGGCGGCTGATGATGGTATTTATTCCCCTGCCACCAGCAGACCCTCATGATTATGCCTCAAGTCGAGGTGAAACATGTTGGAGTTGTGATCTGGATGAAATGAGCTGAGGCTGCTTTTACCTGCTAAGAGCAAGTAAAAAAAAGCCTGTAGAGTCCTGACCTCAACCCAATAGAACACCTTTGGGAAGAATTAGTGCGGAGACTGTGAGCCAGGCCTTCTCGTCCAACATCAGTGCCTGACCTCACAAATGTGCTTCTGGAAGATTGGTCAAACATTCCCACAGACACACTCCTAAACCTTATAGACAGCCTTCCCAGAAGAGTTGAAGCTGTTATAGCTGTAAAGGGTGGGCCAACTCAATATTGAACCCTACGGACTAAGACTGGGATGCCATTAAAGTTCATGTGTCTGTAAAGGCAGGCGTCCCAATACTTTTGGCAATATAGTGTATTTATATTTAATGCTATTTATATAAACCTACTGCAATTTAAAAAAAAAATTGTCACAGAAGGGCAGATTTGCAGGACTTGTCTTTTGAATATTTCTAAATTGAAATGTCTGCTATTTTGAAAGACAAATTGTTCCATTGATTTTTTGCATAAAGTGTACTGATTGATGATTTATTTACTAGCTTTGGACTCCACAGCTACATCTGGAGGAACTGGACAACATGGAAAGGACAGATAATGAAGAAAAGTAGACACTAATATTTTCATAATTGACCCATTCCAGGTGATAACTAGCATGCTGTACAAATTACCACTCTTTCATATAATTCATTGGCTCTCCTTTTTTATTAATTAATCAACTAGCACTGATGCAGCAATACAAGCTTTGGAAGACAGATTAACTGCTTAAATAATGTAAAACAGAACACTACAAAAACAAATGCAACATCCTTCCAGGTAAATTGGGGCTTCTGACTATGACTAAACTATGAGAAAAATATATAGTAAATATATGTTGAGTACATTCCTGCAATGAAATTGTAAATTTAGCTCAAACAGAGTTTAGCAACAAATGAGACATGTAAGTAGATAGTTTGAATTACTAGGATATATACTTTGAACTGCAATTTTTGTAGTCAGAGCCCATTCAAAACTCCTTGCATTTAGTAGTGTGTGTGCTACAACATGCTTTATGTTTTTTTTTTTTTTAACCACAGCATACTGCAACATGTATTGTGCATTGATGCTGGTGCATTCTGTAGATATGCCTGAATGGCAACACAGTGCTAAGCTTGCTGCATTACCATACATTGCAGTAATGCATGCCGTTTACTGTATGTTACTACAAAACCGTGGTGAGAACAGGTCCTCCGAGTTAATAGGTAACATTTTGGACAAATTTTGTTTAGTTTGCATGGAATTATTGCTCTGAGCAAAAATAATAATTCTGGCTCAAATTATGTTAATAGCGGACCATGGCAACAGCAGGCACACTCTTAAAGACTTTGCTTTAGTCAACACTTGCTATAATATACTGAACTGCTGTACAAGGTATTATGTAATTTAATATTATTAATAACATTGTAATTTCAAATTATCATTAATGTTTTAACACCATTCCACTTTAGGTCTTGGTCAACTATAAAATGATTTCAGCACTGTGCAGAGTTCCTGCCTACATATTTGCCATCCTAACAATAGTTTCTAAAAAACAGCTACTGCACTCCACTGGACCTTCACCAGTTTCTGCATTCACCTAGTGTGCATTTATCACCCTATAAATACAGAAAATGTTACTGACTAGCAAATTGCCAGAATATATATATATATATATATATATATATATATATATATATATATATATATATATATATATATATATATATATATATATATATATATATATATATATATATATATATATATATATATATATATGTATATATATATATATATATATATATATATATATATATATATATATATATATATATTAAATACAGCATCTCACAAAAGTGAGTACACCCCTCACATTTTTGTAAATATTTTATTATATCTTTTCATGTGACAACACTGGAGAAATGACACTTTGCTACAATGTAAAGTAGTGAGTGTACAGCTTGTATAACAGTGTAAATTTGCTGTCCCCTCAAAATAACTCAACACACAGCCATTAATGTCTAAACCTCTGGCAACAAAAGTGAGTACACCCCTGAGTGAAAATGTCAAAATTGGGTCCAAAGCGACATCACAGAGCTGGTGGATGTTAGAGACCTTGGGCTCCTCCACCTTCCATTTGAGGATGTCCCACAGATGCTCAATAGGGTTTAGGTCTGGAGACATGCTTGGCCAGTCCATCACCTTTACCCTCAGCTTCTTTAGCAAGGTAGTGGAGGTGTGTTTGGGGTCCTTATCATGTTGGAATTCTGCCCTGCGACCCAGTCTCCGAAGGGAGGGGTTCTTGTTTGAACAGAAAGAAATGTGTTAAGTAAAATGAGTGGCAAAATGGAAGGGGTGCCTGAAATGGTTCCATATGGACCATGTGATCTTGTAGGCATCTGTCAGGAAGGACAGCATCCTGTGCATAAGCATAGGCTATATGCACACATATTTGCGCACATGCACACACATCTGTTGCTCACACACACATCTGAAATAGCCAAGCGGGCTATTTAAACTGAGTCTGTGCTATCCTTTAGTGCTGTCTTGTCTACTGCATTCCTGTGCATACCTGTAACTTGTTACTCTGCATCTCACTACTGTTACCGACCCGGTTTGTCTTGACTACGCCTGAACTCCACCTGCACTGACCGCAGCTAGCCTCTGACCTCGTTTCTGCCTGTGCCCCTTTCTGCTGCTCCACTGATCTGTTACTGATTCCTGACTTTGCTCCTGCCTACATATCTGCACCTGCCTGTGTTTGACCCGCTTCGTCTGACACTGCCTCTGTCCCCATCGCTGCTGGACTGCCTGCTCTGCTTATTTTCTTCTGGTGCCTGCTCACCACCTGTCTGCTTCCAGCCTGTACCTGTCTGCTGTTGCCAGTGCCAGCCTTCTCCAGTATCCTGCTCACTGGCATCCATCCAGCACTCCTGCTCTGCTGTGGTCTACTGACGGTCTTCACCTGCTTGACCCAGAGAGTCTGTCCAGGCCTGTTGCTAGCAAGACCAACAGGCACTTGTGCCACTCTGTACTCCTCTGTCTCCTGTCTGCTTTCTCAGGGGCTCCAAGTCAGAGGTGTAAGAGAGGTCTTCCTCATCATGTCAGGCTTTTCTTCCAGGTACGTGACAGCTTCTGATTTCTCAGTTTTCCAGGTGACCATCCACTCCAAGGGGCATAAGAAGTCCATCTCACAACCCCAGTCAAGTGAGGAGAGGGTGCACAATTTGTGCCAGATTCTGGATAAAATGGTAGGTGTTGCAGTTAAAAGGTGTTGAAGCAAGCATTGTTTTTAGTTTTTAGGAGCCAGGCAGTAATGACAATAAAGTGATGGTATGAGTATTAGTATTAGAATAATACAGCCAACAATTCTGTAATACAGCTGAAATATTTTATCCCAGAAGGGGGGGATTGGGGGACATGTCCATCAGATATGAGTCATGGTACCTGGGGCAGTCATACATCAAACATTTGACATTGAAGCATAAATGTTATGCAGAACTGTAGGACATTGGTATCATCTGGATAAGTAATAAAGGAACCTCGCGCTATAGGTCTTAATTATATAAAAAAAATGTTTTTTTTTTTAAATATGTGAAAATTGATAAGCTGCTTCCCTTAAAATGTAGGCAATGCTAACTTGATTAACTTGATTAACAGTGAATAGTGGTAGGGGGCGCTAGTGCATTGGTTAATATACTAGACCATATAATCATACAATCATGTTAAATAAAGTGCTCCGTGCAAAATAATACATTACATGTACAACAATAAACATAAGTGAATATATTCATTTAAAAGTCCATAAATTCTTCTGTGGTAAATTCTGGTAGTGAATTGCCAAAATTTTGCCACCACCACCATAAATAAATACGAGAAGTTACACCTGATGTGTGTGGTAACAATTCCTACTCACCAGAAGAACATGACCTCTTTAGCTAAAAAAAGGTCAAAATAGGCTTTGTTTGTGGGTCTTTGCACTTGCTTCTGTTATTACTGGGGATGAGCCAGGGTATCTTTCCAAATGACAGCCTCCTCTCCACAGAGATAACCCATTATAAAGAAGACATAGAAAGTATCATAGTGTAAAACCATTTATTTAAAAAAAACATAATAAAAGCCAAATGGCTGCTTAGATCAATGTAAGCAGCCACTTGCGTGGAGTTTGCGTGGAGACTCGGAGTGGCCGCCGGATAATCCAGCCGCAACAGAGAATCCCTCCATCAATATGGAGGGCCCTGCAGCATCTCTACCTGAGCAATTACTTTCTCCAGGGGATAGAGGTAAACGGATTGTTGATTCCCCAGCACATTCACCTGACAAGCAGCCCCCTTTGAAAAGGCAATATGGCGCTGGAACCTGTAGTCCCACAGCAGACTGTCCAGTCACTATTCCCCTGGCTGCCTACCCCACCTCTGATAATCCAGCTTCTGAGCACTCTCTCAAGGCTATGCTGCTCCCCCTACAGGCAGATACTATTATGATGAGAGGCTATATTACAAAAAGCAGCTATACTCTGCGTTCAGGAGATGCACTTCTCAGAGGATAAGCCTCCCCAATGTTCCCACAAATTGTTCCCTCATTGCTTTCATGCACATGCTGATAAAAAAAAGGCCGGTCATGATAGCAGTTTGATCTTCCATATCGTTTACCCTCACCCATCTGGAACAAGACCCCTTTAGGCAGATACCTAATCTTATCTACCGCCTTCAATAATCAACCACTGTTGTTGTAAATAGGAATGAGCCAAACACCCCCCGGTTCGGTTCGCATCAGAACATTCGAACCCCGTTAAAGTCTATGGGACTCGAACATGACAAATCAAAAGTGCAAATTTTAAAGGCTAATATGCAAGTTATTGTCCTTAATAGGGTTACGGGACCTGGGTCCTGACCCAGGCTACATGTATCAATGCAAAAAAAAGTTTTAAAAACGGCCGTTTTTTTGGGAGCAGTGATTTTAAAGATGCTTAAAGTGAAAAAATAAAACTGAAATATTCCTTTAAATATCGTGCCTGGGGGGTGTCTATAGTATGCCTGTAAAGTGGCGCGTGTTTCCCGTATTTAGAACAGTCCCTGCTCAAAATGACATCTCTAAAGGAAAAAAAGTAATTTAAAATTGCTTGCGACTTTAATGTCATGTCTGGTCCCGGCAATATGGATGAAAATCATTGAAAACCCCCCCCCAGCCCATTACCAACCCCCTTGGGTCTTGTATGGCTATTAAGGGGAACCCCCCACCCAAATAAAAAAAGGAAAGGCGTGGGGCCCCCAGGCCCTATATACGCTGAACAGCAGTATACAGGCAGTGCAAATAAGACAGGGACTGTAGGTTTGTTCTTAAGTAGAATCTGTTTGTAATTTTGAACTGGTACATTTTTTACGTGTAGCTCCAGCCAAAAAATCTATTTTTAAGCTTTTTGAAAAACATAGGGAGGGATTATCACCCTTGTAACATTTGTTTTGCTGTCTGTGCACCTGTTCAGAAGATTTCACCTCACTTTCTGTCCCATTGACAATTGGATTTTGAAAATTTGGGGGTTTTAGTGAAATAAGGAACTCTTACAGGAGAGAATTTCCCTTCCTAGGGGTAGATTTCCTCTCACTTCCTGTTGTCTCCTTCCGTTTGCAAGTAGGAGTCATTTGTAAGCTGGGTGTTTGAAAGTAGGAGCCTGCCCTACATACTCTGCAGAAATTTGGACTTTAGGTGTTGGTGTTGCCACAACACTGTAAACCCTCACTGTTACTCTTGGTGGGCGCAGGAATGGGCCCTGTTGTGAAATATTAGATCAAGAATAGTAATTACATGCCCCTGTTGAACAGGGTCAGAAAAATTTGGCCTTTGGTGGTGGACAGTGTGGTGGTGTTGCCACAACACTGTAAGGCCCCACAGTTACTCTTGGTGGGCGCAGGAACGGGCCCTGCTGTGAAATATTAGATCAAGAATAGTAATTACATGCCCCTGTTAAACAGGGGCTGAAAAATTGGGCCTAAGGCTCTGGTGCTGGTGCCACAACACTGCAACCCCTCACAGATACTCTAGTTGGAGCACAGGAATGAGCCCTGCTGCAAAGTATTGCATCAAAAATTGTAATTACACACCTCTGTTAAACAGGTGCAGAAAAATTGGGCCTTAGCCACTGGTGGCAGTGCCCAGAACCAAAAATGTTCTTACAAGCTATCAGCATGGACATTGAGGAGGAAGAGGATAGTCACTCAGCATAACAGGATAGTCACTCAGCATCAGCATAGGCAGTCTTGAAGGGATTTCACATAAAAAAAAAAATATTTGGTTACATCAGCATCAGGTGCTTGGTAGCTGGTGATCCAAGACTGGTTCATTTTTATGAAGGTCAGACGATTGACCAATTCGGTGGACAGGCGCACCCTGTGATCGGTTACAAAGCCTCCAGCAGCACTGAATGTGCGTTCCGAAAGAACGCTGGATGTAGGACAGGCCAGTAGCTCAATTGCATACTGTGCAAGCTCTGGCCAGTGGTCCATCCTCAAGACCCAGTCACCCAGAGGATTTTTGGTGGGAAAGGTGTCCAAGTCTGATCTTGCCCCTAGGTATTCCAGCACCATGTAAATCAGACGTTGGCGATGGTTGCTGGAACCAATCATACCTTGCGGCTGCGGACTGAAAAATTGTCTGAACGCATCGGTCAGACAGCCACCTTCTCCACCGCTTCTTCTGTTACTGACCGAAGACTCAGCAACACGTTGTTCAGGAGGACCAGGAAATTGTAACCTCCCAGGCTCTGGAAATGCGTTGCACAAACCTTTCTGTAAGGCCTCCCGAAGATGTTTCATATTCTGCTCCCTCAGCAACAGCAAGATAAGGTCTGCAACCTTACCCTTGTAACATGGATCAAGGAGGGTTGCCATCCAGTAATGATCCCTCTTCTTGATACCACGAATACGAGGATCCTTGCGCAGGCTTTGCAGGATCAGGGAGGCCATGCAGCGTAGGTTTGCTGAGGCATTTGTTCTGGAGTCCTCTGGTCACTAAGGATGATATGATCCGCAGCCACCTCCTCCCAGCCACGTACAGGTCCATGGGTTTCTTGAGACTGTAAATGATCTCTTGAAGACTACTGCTGATGCTGAGTGCTAGGCTCCACCTCCATGCTGGCACAATCCTCCTCCTCCTCTTCCTGTGTGATCAGTGGGCATGCAGGAACACTGTCTGGATAAAGGGGGCCTTGAGAGGTAAGGAAGTCCTCCTCTTCCTGCCTCTGTTCTGCCTCAAGTGCCCTGTCCATTATTCCATGCAGCATGTGCTCCAACAGGTGGACAAGAGGGACAGTGTCACTGATGCATGCACTGTCACTGCTCACCATCCTTGTGGCCTCCTCAAATGGTGACAGGACAGTGCATGCATCCCTGATCATGGCCCACTGGCGGGGAAAAAAAACAAGCTCCCCTGACCCTGTCCTGGTGCCATAGTCGCACAGGTACTCATTGATGGCCCTCTGCTGCGTGTGCAGCCGCTGCAGCATGGCCAACGTTGAGTTCGACCTGGTGGGCATGTCACAGATTAGGCGGTTCTTGGGCAGGTTAAATTCCTTTTGGAGGTCAGTCAGCCGAGCACTGGCATTATATGACCAGTGGAAATGCACACAGACTTTCCTGGCCTGCCTCAGGACATCCTGTAAGCCAGGGTACCTGCCCAAGAACCGCTGCACCACCAAGTTAAGGACGTGAGCCAAACAGGGCACATGGGTCAGTTGTCCCTGTCGGAGGGCGAAGAGGAGGTTGGTGCCATTGTCACAAACCACCATTCCTGGCTTAAGCTGGTGTGGCGTCAACCACCTCTGAGCCTGCCCCTGCAGAGCTGACAGAATCTTTGCCCCCGTGTGGCTCCTGTTCCCCAAGTACACCAGCTCAAGCATCGCATGGCATTTTTTTGCCTGCTTGCTTACATAGCCCCTTGAACGCCTACAGAGCACCGCTGGTTCCAGGGACAAATCAGCACAGGAAGAGGCCATGGAGGAAGAAGAAGAGGAAGTGGTGGAGGAGAGAGGTGTGGCAGAATCCCCACTAGTAGAATTTTGGAGGCATGGTGGCGGAACAACCTCCAACACTACTGCTCCCTGTCCTGCATCCTTCCCAGCTGCCAGCAGAGTCACCCAATGCGCAGTGAAAGATAGGTAATGTCCCTGTCCATGCCTGCTGGACCATGAGTCAGCGGTAATATGCAACTTACCACTGACCGCCCTGTCCAGCGAGGCATGGACATTGCCTTCCACATGCTGGTAGAGAGCCGGAATCGCCTTCCATGAAAAAAAGTGGTGTTTGGGAACCTGCCACTGATGTACCATGCATTCCACAAACTCAGAGAAGGGGGCAGAGTCTACCAACTGAAAAGGCAGCAGTTGAAGTGCTAGCAATTTAGCCAAGCTAGCATTCAACCACTGGACATGTGGATGGCTGGGAGCAAACTTCTTTCACCATTGGAGCAACTGGGGTAGGGAAATCTGCCTGCTAGAATTGGACGTTGGTGTACCGATAGCAGATTGCCTGCAAGTACTTGACAGCGGCACACCTAATTCTATACCTTCATTCCTCTCAGTGCAGGTTTCTGAGAGGACTGAAGGTATAGTGGGGTTGGAGACCCCAGCTGATGAGGAGGAGCAAAGAGAGGTCTGCCTTGTTCTTTGGTGTGGGTTTTTTAGGTAGTGTTGACAACGGGCTGCATGGGAGCTTGACATATGTCTGATTAAGCATGTGGTGCCCAATCGCTTGCTGTCTAGTCCACGCTTGATACGCTTCAGACATATGTTGCAAATAGCAACGGTGTGATCTGCTGCACATGTCTCAAAAAAGGCCCACACCAAAGAACTTTTGGAATAACGCTCAGGATCACCAGCACCCTGCACTTGCGGAGCTCTGCGGTGTCCAGTAGGTTGGCTGCCCTTAAGCTGGCCCCTGGAGGGCATCCTGCCTCATTGAAGATGTGCCTCCTCCTCTGCCTCCTCCTCCTCCCTCCTATTAGGTACCCACGTAGAAAATGAGCTCATCATCCCCTCCCTCCTCGTCACTGAAGCAAACCTGGCAGTATGCTGCAGCTGGGGGAACATGACTGCCAGTTTGTTGTCCTTCTTGGGCAACCCCTCTCTCTGGGCTCATGTTACTGCCTTCCTCAAGCTGGGTACCATCATCGGAGACTTCAACATGCTGCGCATCCTCCTGCAGCATGTACCCGACACTGTGGTCGAACAGTTCGGGGGACTCCTCCGGTGAGGCTAGGGAAGGAGTAACTGATGATGACCTTGAGTCCAAGGAATAGGCTGCTTTGGCACCTGCATTGGCATCCAAGGTAGCCTGGGTGACAGAGGATGAGGAGGATGAGGATAGCTTGGTCATCCACTCTACCAACTCTTCGGTATGTTGTGGCTCAACACGGCCAGCTGCCTAGAAAAAGGACAAGCGTGCCCCATGGCCACGTGCTGATGAGGATGCACCGTGTCCACGACCAGCACTGTTGCCTCTAGACACAGAGCCTATTTGCCCTCTTTTGTTGGCCTGTGACTGTCTGCCTCTCTTGTTGGCCTTCCAGACATATTGTCTTTGATGTATTGGAATAGGTACACAAGGAATGGTCTGCAGTGAGATGTAGCTGCACAAAGCTGGGATGTATATATATATATACTGATTATACTGCAGCTAGCTGAATTGCCTGCCTGCCTGCCTATAATATTGCTAGTAAGAAAACAACAAGAATTGTTTGCAGTGAGCTTTAGCTGCACACTGTGCCCAGTATACAGTACACTAATATACTGCAGCTAGCTGAATCAACTGCCTGCCTGTGGTATTATTAGGAAGAGAATACCAGCAATTGTCTGCAGTTAGCTTTAGTTGCACACTGTGCACAGGATACAGTACACTGACTGAAAATACTGCAGCTGCCTGCCTGTGGTATTATTAGGAAGAGAACAACAGCAATTGTCTGCAGTTAGCTTTAGTTGCACACTGTGCACAGGATACAGTTCACTGACTGAAAATACTGCAGCTGCCTGCCTGTGGTATTATTAGGAAGAGAACACCAGCAATTGTCTGCAGTTAGCTTTAGAGTATTACTACCCCACCCCCCTTATCGGCTGGTCTTATGATGATATCTTTTCGTTTCTCCATCATGGTAATCCCCTCACTGATATGCCTTACATTCATTTGTTTATCGGGTTTCAGATGTTCCAGATCTCGTAGTATTAACCCTTTGAATACCTCAACTTGATGGTTGGGATTGTTGAGGGGGTTAAATAGGGACTTATTTTTAAGACCACTATTGACCACCTCCCCTGGCTTATGAGTTACCGCTGATATATTATGGGTGCATCCCAAAAAATACTTTTTAATATTTATCTTCCTAATATATTTGTGGATGTCAATGAAGACGTCGAACTTATTGATTGGTTTTTTCAAGCCACATTTTAAGCCTAGATTCAGAATATTCATCTCTTTGTGTGTTAGTTGTTTGTCAGTCAGATTGAAGATGCCCTCTACTCCGACTCCCTTCTTCTTTTTTTGGGTCCTAGATCCTGCTCTGCAACCATGATATTTTCTTCCTTTGATTGTGGGTATTGCAGAGGGTCCCTCTTTCGTTGCGGATGTTGAGTCTTCCAATATGGGGTATTGGGGTTGTTCTGGGGTTGCTGGTCCCTGTCCCTGGAGTTATCCAAATGTGAAACCCATTGGATCTATTCTGTGGATGTGATTGCCCCCAAGGGTCTTAACATAGAGCTTAACATAAATTGTTTCATCAGTGACACATAGACATACCCTGGGGTATGGTTCCATTTTTATTTTATCACAGTGTAAATGTTTCATTATAATGAAATTTTGACTCCAATATGATCACGTTTTATATATTGATGTTTTATATACATATATTTACATGTGGATTGTCATATATTTTATATATGTACATATATACATTTTAGATATACAATTTTAATACATATTTATTTTAATATTTCAACATGTGTTTATCAGGTGCAATTTAGCGTATGCGATTATTCAATACGTGCTAGGAAATCGCTATGCAGTTTTTATCTTTTCATAGGATAAGCAATGTATGATGTAAAATTGCTAGACAATATATTTATTTTAATATTCCAACATATGTTTATCAGGTGCAATTTAGCGTATGCGATTATTCAATACGTGCTAGGAAATCGCTATGCAGTTTTTATCTTTATTCATAGGATAAGCAATGTATGATGTAAAATTGCTAGACAATTCTTGTTTACTGAAAACTTTTATATTTTGAGAGTGAATATTTTAATCAGTTTTAAGGAATACCGAAAGTGTGCTTGCTTAATGTTAGCGCTGCAGATCAATGTCCGCGCCGCATACACTGAATGATTGCAGGTATTCAAGGTACTTGTTTTTTATGCATTAGGTCATCTTCCACTAGAACTGGTATTGTCATGCTTAATACGACCTGTGGGAGCAGAATGTCCGGATGATGTTATTTCACACATTGCTGACAGTATTTAGCATTAGGGGCGGGGATGTGTGAGTCATCCGGGCGTCTGCTTCTGCTGATTGGCTGTTCCGCCTGCCACTTATATAAATACCGGCCTCCTTTCTTGTGTGTCACGCCCTCAGAAGAAGTCCAGGAAGTGACAAAACGTTAGGGACGTGTCGCACAGGAAGTGACGCATGCGCTCCACCAACCGAGGAACCAGGAAGCGTGTGACTGTGGTTACACACAGGGAGCGCTCTTGACTGGAGGACGCAATCAGGCACAGTGCACTTTGTTATCTTTGCTCAATGTTTATTAAATTTTGGTACGCATGGTTTTAAGGGGATGTTTGGATGGTTCAAATAAAGATGTTTAGCAGTATCACGTTATGTGAGCATTTTTGTTTCTTCTACATATCCTATTGGAACTACTGGGAATAATACTGACATCTGGTGGTCGCTTTGGATATTGATGCAGATTTACTACTATTAATCAAGGCTTTTATTGATCTGATTTCTGGTGAGTGAGTTTTCATTGAGGACCCCAGCACGTGGTGTATCGCTTGGTGAAAGGATTACTACCCTCACAGAATACATTTTGATTATTTATTGGTGGGACTCTGGCTATCGGATCCGTGTTTGAACTTTCTGAAATAGATTAAGAAAGAGACCCTGTTTAATTGGGGTGCACAGCGCTGCTGCAATACTGAAGAGACACTTTATATATTTATATATTTTTAATTGTTTACAGATTAGCTTATTCCACTGAGCATCTGGTCCTCAGCCAGTTCCAAGACTCCTGCATCCCCAGATTTGGCTCTGCAGTCTTCTACAATGAACTCCATACCTGCTTGTGGCCCATGCTCCTTAGTGCCACCCATTCCCTGTATCAACCCCAGGGGACAGGGTGCGCGTAGTTGCAAGGGCGGACCGCTCTCAGCATCTCAGCCTCGGTAAGTACTCTCCTGACAAGCTGCCTGCCTGAGGTATTATTAGGAAGAGATCATCCCCAGGGGACGGGGTGCACGTAGTTGCAAGGGCGGACCGCTCTCGGCATCTCAGCCTCGGTAAGTACTCTCCTGACAAGCTGCCTGCCTGAGGTATTATTAGGAAGAGAACACGTATTATTAGGAAGAGAACACCAATTGTCTGCAGTTAGCTTTAGTTGCACACTGTGCACAAGATACAGTACACTGACTGAAAATACTGCAGCTGCCTGCCTGAGGTATTATTAGGAAGAGAACACCAGCAATTTTCTGCAGTTAGCTTTAGTTGCACACTGTGCACAGGATACAGTACACTGACTTAAAATACTGCAGCTGCCTGACTGTAAGTATATTAGGAAGAGAATAACAGGAATGGATCTAGCTAAACAGAATATAGTGTATATATATATATATATATATATATATATATATATATATATATATATATACACACAAACAACACCTGGGATGCATATATATACTAAATACACTGACTGCAGCTAACTGACTCGCCTGCCTGCTCTATCTAACTGAAATTACACTGTCTCTCTCTCTCTCTCTCTATCTCTATGTCTCAGCATGCCTGAACACACTGCAGTTTGCTTTAGTTGCACACTGTGCACAGGATACAGTACACTGACTGAAAATACTGCAGCTGCCTGCCTGTGGTATTATTAGGAAGAGAACACCAGCAGTTGTCTGCACTTAGCTTTAGTTGCACACTGTGCACAGGATACAGTACACTGACTGAAAATACTGCAGCTGTCTGCCTGTGGTATTATTAGGAAGAGAACACCAGCAATTGTCTGCAGTTAGCTTTGGTTGCACACTGTGCACAGGATACAGTACACAGACTGAAAATACTGCAGCTGCCTGCCTGTGGTATTATTAGGAAGACAACACCAGCAATTATCTGCAGTTAGCTTTGGTTGCACACTGTAAACAAGATACAGTACACTGACTGAAAATTCTGCAGCTGCCTGCCTGTGGTATTATTAGGAAGAGAACACCAGCAATTGTCTGCAGTTAGCTTTAATTGCACGCTGTGCACAGGATACAGTACACTGACTGAAAATACTGCAGCTGCCTGCCTGTAAGTATATTAGGATGAGAATAACAGGACTGGATCTAGCTAAACTGAATACAGTATATATATATATATATATATATATATATACAGTCCCAACAGCGAAGCATGGTGGTGGCAGCATCATGCTGCGGGGGTGTTTTTCAGCTGCAGGGACAGGACGACTGGTTGCAATCAAGGGAAAGATGAATGCGGCCATGTGCAGGGATATCCTGGACGTCCTGTCCCTGCAGCTGAAAAACACCCCCGCAGCATGATTCTGCCACCACCATGCTTCGCTGTTGGGACTGTATATATATATATATATATATATATATATATATATACTGTATTCAGTTTAGCTAGATCCATTCCTGTTATTCTCATCTCTCCAGAGTGCTCAGGACCTCAGACTGGGCTGAAGGTTTACCTTCCAACAAGACAATGACCCTAAGTACACAACTAAAATAACGACGGAGTGGCTTCACAACAACTCCGTGACTGTTCTTGAATGGCCCAGTCAGAGCCTTGACTTAAACCCAATTAAGCATCTCTGGAGATACCTAAAAATGACTGTCCACCAATGTTTACCATCCAACCTGACAGAACTGGAGAGGATCTGCAAGGAGGAATGGCAGAGGATCCCCAAATCTAGGTGTGAAAAACTTGTTGCATCTTTCCCAAAAAGACTCATGGCTGTATTAGATCCAAAGGGTGCTTCTACTAAATACTGAGCAAAGGGTCTGAATACTTAGGACCATGTGATATTTCAGTTTTTCTTTTTTAATAAATCTGCAAAAATGTCAACAGTTCTGTGTTTTTCTGTTAATATGGGGTGCTGTGTGTACATTAATGAGGAAAAAAATGAACTTAAATGATTTTAGCAAATGGCTGCAATATAACAAATAGTGAAAAATTTAAGGGGGTCTGAATACTTTCCGTCCCCACTGTATATATATATATATATATATATATATATATATATATACATATATACACACACACAACACCTGGCTGCTCTATCTAACTCAAACAAAATGACACTGTCTCTCTCTCTCTCCATCTCTCAGCATGCCGGAACACACTACACAAGGCCAATTTCCAGCTGGCCTTATATAGTGTGGGGCGTGTACTAAATCCCCTGAGGCATAATTGGCCAAAGGCATCCTGCCTTTGGCCAATTATGGCTCTCCGTTCTTACTGCACTGTGATTGGCCAAAGCATGCAGGTCATAGTGCATGCTTGGCCAATCATCAGCCAGCAATGCACTGCGATGCCGCAGTGAATAATGGGCCGTGACGCGCCACTCGAATTTGGCGCGAACGGCCCATAATGTTCGTAATTTGTCGAACGGCCGATGTTCGAACTTGAAGCTCATCCCTAGTTATAAACATATACGCTCCAAATATCCACCAAAGGTCCTTTTACAAATCTGTAATGCAAAAAATCCAGCACTACCCCAGAGATCAAATTATAATATGTGGTGACTTCAACAAAGTCATAGACCCCCAGATGGACTCCTCCAATATTAAACATAGAAAATTTACAGCCTTGTCATCTCTGATATCCCTCAAAGACTTTTACGACCCTTGGAGGTGTCAACATGGTACTGAGAGGGACTACTCTTTCTTTTCAAATACCCAAAAATCATACTCCAGGATAGATTTGTTCCTAACTTACAAAGCACTATTACAAAAAATTTCTCGGTCTAGGATTGGAATTATCACCTGGTCAGACCATGCCCCAGTACCCATTACTATATATACCACTCCCACAACACCTAGACACACTCCATGGCATTTGAATGCATCATTGCTTAGTGCTAAGGAGACTCGGGAACAAGTACAGTCCGAGATTTCTGCCTTCTTCAACTGCAACGCAGGGTCCGTTTTCAATCCTACAGTCCTTTGGAGTGCTCATAAATCGGTGCTAAGGGGAATATTTCTAAAGTTGGATGCCCAGGAAAAGAAAAACTATGACCATTAATTCACTACTTGACCGTCTCAAAACACTAGAATCCCTAAACAAACAAAACCCTACACAAAACATCACAGAAGAAATCGGGAAATTGAGGAATGAATTAAGCTCTTACAAAAAAGCTACGATTTCTACCTTAGGCGCCTTCGCCTCTTTTGGTGCTCTCAAGGTATTAAACCCGGTAAACTTCTAGCACAGCAATACAAATGTAGGGTCGCGCAAACCAGAATCCCGTTCCTCTTAGACGAACAGCAATGTAAACTGACAAACCCAAAAGACATAGCTCATGGTTTCAGCTCATTCTTGAAAATTATACAACCTATCGCTGTCCACATCCAAGCCCAATCCTACCTCCCAACAAATAACAGATTTCCTAGCCCCTCTCCAACTCCCTGCCATCACCCGGTCACAGCTCAAATGCCTTTCCCAACCATTCTCACATCAAGAAATCTCCAAAGCTATTAGAGATCCCCCCTTCATAAAGCACCAGGATCAGATGGCTTCATTAATGAATACTACAAATCCTTCCCAGAACAATTAGTACCCCATTTATGCAACACCTTTAACAGATTTCTAACAACTGGAGAAATACCATCGGAATCCCTTGAAGTGGTTATAACGACTATACATAAACCTGGTAAACCCTTCCAAGACCCAGCTAATTATTGGCCCATTTCACTTCTAAATAACAACCTCAAAATCTACACCAAATTATTAGACACTTGCTAAGTATATGCCCACCCTCATTCACCCGGATCAAGAAGGATTTATTCCCTGTAGACAAGCCTTGGATGCCACACGTAGGTTTATAGACCTCATACATTGGGCAAAGCATCCCCGCATGCAATCACTGCTGATCTCTTTAGATACAGAGAAGGCTTTTGATAGAGTCAATTGGCTGTATTTGGATTTGGTCCTACAGAAATAAATTTGGTATACAGGACCCCTTTCTCCAAGCAATCGTAGGCCTCTATTCTACACCTAGAGTGAACGTATTGACCTCTGGTATGCTTTCCACCCCTTTCCCTATTACTAATGGGATTCGGCAGGAATGTCCCCTATCGCTCCTAATATTTGCACTGATCATTGAACCCTTAGCTCATGCCATACAATCACATCTCTGCATTTCCATATTACCAATCGGCCAACACTTACATAAGATTGGCCTATATGCCGATGACATAATCATATGGCTTTCAGACGCCCTGAAATCTCTACCCCCTCTCCGTGATCTCCTACACTAGTTTAGTCAGATCTCCGTGTATAAACTGAACCATTCTAAGTCAGCAATGCTGGGTGTTTCCTTACCGCCACATCTCAAGGCAGCTATCACCATGGTCTCTCCCTTTTTCTGGGCCCCTAACTCGTCCATGACTTATTTGGGTATACAGTTAACATCCCCTTCAACTGTACTTATATGCACTAATCTATCTATCCTGATATAGAAACTTCAGAATGTATCCAAACCGCTACTCAAGGTCTGTGCCTCTTGGGCCGGGCGCATAACCCTATCCAAGATTTTTCTCCTACTCCACATTTTGTATTTCTTCAGGATACTCCCATTCCCTTTACTTTAATCAGATATAGCCAAACTGCAAAGTATTCTTAACCACTTTATCTGGGTGGCACGTAAGCCCCAGATCAAATCTTTTCTACTAAAAATCCCCAAAACCTATGCTGGAGCTGGAGTACCAGACCTCAGATCTTACTACAAAGCAACAATACTTGACCAAGCCAAAAAACTCTTAGACTCTACCTCTTCACAGCTTTGGACTCAAATTGAAACTTCAGGCCTGACTCATAGCCCTTCATTAATCTTGGCAGCTGTGTGGATAGGATATTATCCCTCTCGTTCTTTCTTACTAATGGTTAACAATGCAATATCCACATGGAAAGCAATCATCCAAACCTCTTTGGGGATACATGCTCAGGCACTTCATCAGCTACCATTATTCACCTTGTCTCTCCTCCCGCCAGACTTACCTCTGCAGAGGTGGGCCTCACTAGGTCTCCAGAAAATAGGTGACTTGTTCATTTGGACATTTACCTAAGAATCCACCACATCCTTGCACCTACCTTCACTTCATTCAATACTCTAACCAAGGACATCTTATCCTTCTTCAACCTAACCAATGACAAAATATGAGGTATCTCACATCTCTATGGACTGCTCATAAAATCTAAACAGGAAGGGAAGTCCTCAGCTATATATCTTTCTAGGAATCCACTCTACAAAGTGAGTTTTCTCTCTCCGTCTGGTATCAAGCAATTTGCTCCCCCACCATATACTCCAGAAACATTTCTCATTGGGAGACCTTATTACAAATCCTCTACTGTTGGTACTATACCACTGTAAAACTAGTCCCAATATTCACATCCCATTCCAGGAAATGCTGGAGGAACTGTGATACCGACGGACATATCTTTTGGTGGAAATGCCCGTCCATTACCCTACTCTGGATGGATATCTCCAACCGCATTAAAGATGTAACTAGAGTATCCCTCACATTAACTTCTCAGATGGCTCTCTTCGGACTAGGACTCTCAAACTGGCATGCAAAATTTTACCCTATGATCACACATATACTAATTGCTGCTCGTCTTTCTATTGCTAGGTTCTGGGAACTGACCAGTGCACCCACTCTCAATTGTACTATCAATATCCTAAATGATCATTTATCTATGGAACTCCTATTTGCCAAATCACAGATGAAGGTGAATAAATTCTATGATCACTGGCAATACTGGCTATCAGACCCCTGAGCTACAGCATGTTTCAAACCACTTGCATTGCCACCATTTTTTTGTCTGATGACCCTCCTTATAGAGAATCATCTATATGCTTAATAGCTTGCCCCAAATTGAGCCATCTGGGAATGACCACTGCTTACTATTCATTGTAGAGTATAAACTGATATTGCTAAACAACCATTTACAGGCTTTCCAAATCCCTTCCCTCACCACTTTCCTGATTTCTCTTTCCCTTCACCTATTCCTACTACCCCTTCCCTTTAAGAAAACAATACCCTGCATACTAGACCCTTTCTATTTTGGGTCAGACCTGATATAATCAATTTCTGTGTATTGTTTTGCGACATCTACAATACAATTGTTGTACCATGTCTAAGTATCTCAATAGAGAACATATAAAAAAAATATATGCACCAATAGAAAAAATGTGCATTAAAAATATCACTAATTTATACATCAATACAAATTGCTCCATACAAACATATGATAATGACTGGGAGATCCACATCCATAAACCGAGGAACATCGCAATATTTACGCGTTTCATGAAGTATGCTTCACCTCATTGGGAATTTGATGTTACCAGCCAGGTGTCAGAATCTAGGAATAAACCCAAAATTTTCTAACAAAAAAGGAAGAAAAAAACAAACAAATTTACCAACCATCAGGTTATTCAACTGAACCAAAAATAAGCTCCATTTTTTCTTTTTCTTTTCTGGTTATCAGTTGAATATCCTGATGGCTGGTAAGTTTTTTTTCTTCCTTTCTTGATATAAAATCTTTAATGCATTAATTTTGTATTGTGCATAATTTGGATTTTAGTGTTGTTTTAATCTGTGTCTGTAAAAAAGTATCTATTCTGTATATATCTGTGGTAGCTTTGTACATTGAACTTCTAAAAAAAGCACTGGGGCTGCAAGGTTTTTGTCATTTTTGCATTTTTTGCAGGTTGCAATACCTACCATTATATCCAGAAGCTGGCACAAATTGTGCACCCCCTCCCTACTTGACTGGGGTTGTAAGATGGACTTCTTATGCCACTTGAAGTGGATGTTCAACTTAGAAACTGAGAAATCAGAAGCTGTCACCTACCTGGAAGAAAAGCCTGACATGATGGGGAAGGCCTCTCTTACACCTCCAACTTGGAGCCCCTGATAGAGCAGACAGGAGGCACCAGTGTGCAGAGTGGCACAAGTGCTTGTTGGTCTTGCTAGCAACAGGGCTGGACAGACTCTCTCGATCAAGGAGGGGAAGGCCATCAGTAGACCACAGCGGAGAAGGAGTGCTGGATGGATGCCAGTGAACAGGAGACTGGAGAAGGCTGGCACTGGCAACAGCAGACAGGTACACACAGGCTGGAAGCAGACAGGCGGTGAGCAGGCACCAGAGGAATATAGGAAGAGGCTCGCAGCAGGCAGTTCAACAGTGATGGGGACAGAGGCAGAGTCAGACGAAGTGGGTTACACACAGGCAGACAGATCAGGTGCAGGTACGTAGGTAGGGTCGTAGTCAGGATACTGAGGCAGTAACAGATCAGTAGAGCAGCAGAAAGGGTCACAGGTATTAACAAGTTCAGAGACAAGCTGGGGTCAGTGCAGGTGTAGTTGTCCAGTGCAGGAGTAGTCAAGACAAACCATGTCAGTAACAGTAGCCAGATGCAAAGTAACAAGTTACAGGTATGCACAGGAATGCTATAGACAAGACAACACTAAAGGATAGCACAGGCTCAGTTTAAATAGCCTGCTTGGTGTCCATGTGAGCAACAGATGCGTGCGTGAGCAACAGATGTGCATGCATGTGAGCAAATATGTGTGCATATAGCCTATGCCTATGCACAAGACGCTGTCCTTCCCTACAGATACCTACAAGATCACATGGTCCATTTGGAACCATTTCAGACACCTCTTACATTTTGCCACTCATTTTGATGTAATGATGTTAACATTACAAACTTGAGAGGCGCAGCAAGTTCATTACAGAGTGACCTTATTCTAACCTCCTTGGTGACCCTTTTTATATCTATATTCATAATGGTCTCATTGCTAGGTTTTACACCTAGTGCACAGTGCCTTGCAAAAGTATTCCCCCCTTGACATTTTTCGCGTTTTGTTGCCTCACAACCTGGAATTAACATGGATTGTTTGAGGATTTGCATCATTTAATTTACAGAACATGCCCACAACTTTGAAGATTTTTTTATTATTGTGAAGCAAACAACAAATAGGACAAAATATCAGAAAAAGTTAATGTGTATAACTATTCACCCCCCTAAAGTCAATACTTTGTAGAGCCACCTTTTGTGGCTATGGCAGCTCCAAGTCGCTTTGGATTATTTAAGTCTGACCACAGATTTTCTATTGGGGTCTGGGCTTTGACTAGGCCATTCCAACACATTTACATGTTTCCCCTTAAACCACTCAAGTGTTGCTTTAGCAGTGTGTTTGGGGTCATTGTCCTGCTGGAAGGTGAACCTTAATCCTAGCCTCAAATCACACACAGAGTGGTACAGGTTTTTCTCAAGAATATCCCTGTATTTATCACCATCCATGTTTCCCTCAACTCTGACCAGTTTCCCAGTCCCGATCGCTGAAAAACATCCCCACGGCAGGATGCTGCCACCACCATGTTTCACTGTTTCACTGGTGTTCTTTGGGTGATGTGATGTGTTGAGTTTGCGCCAGATGTAGCGTTTTATTTGATTGCCAAAAAGTTAAATTTTAGTCTCATCAGACAAGAGCACCTTCCTCCATACATTTTGGGAGTCTCCCACATGCCTTTTCACAAACTCAAAA
The DNA here is from genome assembly GCF_042186555.1 of Aquarana catesbeiana. NCBI lineage: Eukaryota > Metazoa > Chordata > Amphibia > Anura > Ranidae > Aquarana > Aquarana catesbeiana. The sequence continues at coordinate 191,278,874 of NC_133333.1, read as the reverse complement.
CCGGATCAGATCAGGATGCTATGCTGGAGCTCTGTGATAAAGTGGCTGCTCAGCCATGCCCCAACCGTGGGGGGTATATCTTCTCAATGAGAATGCAAACAGAAATAAAAAGCTGGAAGTGGTTGTAACCTACTGCTTGTAATGCAGTGATCCTAACAAATTCATATTAAAAGGCCAGATCTGGATAACACAAAAAACATAGGTATGATGTAATTTATATAAAACTAAAATTCCGTGCTTAGGTACAAATATAGCTGCAGCCGCCCCAAACAAAGATTCCACAAAATGGTGTCTCAAATAAAATAATGAAAAAACAGGGATGTTGGCGCTGCTAATAATGAGTATAATTATGAATCACTAAGAATCTATAAAACTCTGATGGGTTTCAAATGAATATGTTATCTGTTCAGAACAAAGTAAAAATAAAAGTGCAAAAGTTGCAAAGTGAATAAAATGACAAGTGGAAATAATTAATAAAAATTTTATGCAAGTTAATGATAATGAAAACCTGTGATAAAAAATGAAAAAAATTAGCTAGTGAATCGGACTAAAAAATATATATCAATTATATGACAATAAAAAGTACATTAAACCAATATATAATAAAAAATTGTACAGTGTCCCATATTCATATTTCCATAAACGTGACTTGTGCTAATTTCCAGATGTTGCAACTTTATATCATCTTCTGTGCATCAAATAAAGTGACTTCTTGTGCATCAAATAAAGTGACCATGTGCATCAAATAAGGTGACTTCTTGTGCTCCCCCTCAGATATATGCACTCACCAGAAGCCCCCACTCCTGCAGGGGTAAAGAGTGTGTAATAAACTGTGTCTCCAATCTGGATATTCCCAGGGAATGATAAGCTCTCCTGCTCTGGAGCAGAATGTATGTAACACGGCATCCACATGCAATCAAAAACAGACATCCATAGCGTAAATTAGGTAAGTTTCCGGAAATGACATTGACGTGTACCAAGTCCTGTCTTATGCATTTCATCACTAAACGTCGTCTGAGGCGTAGCCATCTTGGTATCTTGACATCTTGGTACGCCTCATCAATAAATAGCAAGTGGAGGAACCATCATAGCTGAGACCAATTGTACTACGTATCATGGCAAAAGCCTGCCAATAGCGGACTGCTCGATAAAATACATCAGGCGTGTAGCAAACACAATCCCATATACTGTAAAAAGGGAGAATTTGGGAAAGCTAAGCAGGCTAAATGAATGTAACAAAGCCCCCGGGCGGTCAAAACTGGAATTTACATGCTGCGGCAAACCTCCACTTACCATGATATTAACAAGTAAAAGTGAACATTTATTTTGAAAAACGACAATATTTAAAGGAAATTTTCTGTAAACAAATCAAAGGAAAAAAAGGTATCATTAAACCAGATATGTCTATAATTTGATCTTCAATACCAAACATAATCATATCGGTGCATTCTATCGAAATTGATAAAGAGAGTATGGAGGATATTACCTTTATAAATACCTAAACTATGTAAAAAACTATATAAGAGCTAAAAAGCTCTATAAGGCCTGGATGACCAAAGGATAAAAATGTGAGGTGATTAAAAAATATTAAAAATATTAAAAACATTAAAAAAGTTAGGAATGGAGATATAGAAGAATGGCAGATAAACAACCCAAAATGTATGGATAGTAAATGAATTTTCATGTACTGAACCCAACGCATTGTATACATAGATTAAAGTGCAAAAAATATATATTTTAAAATTGCAAAAATATAAATATAATAAAAAGTAATTGTGGGTGAATTTGGAACCCCAGGATATTACATCCCAATAGAGCAATAGTCCAATAGAGAGCTCTTAAATGGACATACTAGTAAAATTAATCATAAGATGATCAATAAAAGTAAAGCATATATATCTACATACTGGAGATTATTGAGTGAATAAGAGAATTTAAAAATTAGATAAAAAACAGTTAAGATCAATATCTACAGTTAACCCCCAAGGTATTAAAGACCCTAATCGATAAATCCATCCTGTCTCATTTTGTGAAACCTTGATCTTCTTATTATCACCCCTCCAGTGGTCTTTGATTATATTGATCCCATAAAAGATCAGGCCACTGGGGTCACTGTTATGTACCTCCTTAAAGTGCCTAGATAAATTATGTTTAGGGAACCCATTATTTATATCATTAATATGTTCTCTTATTCTCACGTTAAGTGGCCTGGTGGTCCTATCCACGTACTGTAAGTGGTAGGAACACTAAATAACGTAAGTCACATGTGTACTGCTGCATGTGATGAGTTACCTAATTTTATACTCTTTATTATTGGTCCTGGATCTGAAAGTCTCCTTCTTTCTAGGTTGTTTCTTACTGACTGTGTAGACAAACCTCTTCATGAACATGTGGGAAGAAAAATATATCTATAGGAAAGAGCGCCCCGAGATCAAATTTTATCAAAGTTATATCGATGACATGATTATAGTGTGGGAAGGGAACACAGAATCCTTCCAGAGATTCCTGAGCGACATGAATCAGAATAAGTATGGGATTTCCTTTACCGGTAAAATTGATCAGCAACAGATTGATTATTTAGATTTACAAATCTTCAAGAAAAATGGTGAGTTACACAGCAAGACATTCTTCAAACCGACGGACCGTAATGGTTATATACCTACTAACAGTTGCCACCATCCGCAATGGAAAGAGAATGTGCCTAAAGGTCAGCTGATGAGACTGTGGAGGAATTGTCAAAATGTAGTAGATTTTGATGAACAAGCTAATACATTAATCAAAAAATTTGAAGATAAGGGGTACCAGAAAGAGGTACTGATGACTTTAAAAGCTGAAGTAAGAGATATGAAATAAACAACCTATTAGGAACAAAGATTAAGAAAGAAAATTCCCATGCTGATGTAGCTTTTTTTACCGGATTCAATAGTCAATACCAAGTGATTGAATATATTATTAGGAAATACTGGCCCATCCCTAAATCCAACAATGTTTTTTCTAAAATTTTGCCCAAAAAAACTAAATTCGTATATAAAAGAGCTCCAAACTTCAGGGACCAACTCATTTACAATGTTATAGACCCACCAAAAACAGTGAAATGAAAGGGTTCTATAAGTGCCAAACATGCTTACCCTGTAGGGTCAGTAAGAAACAACCTAGAAGGAAGGAGATTTTCAGATCCAGGACCAATAATAAAGAGTATAAAATTAAGGAACTCATCACATGCAGCAGTACACATGTGACTTACGTTATTGAGTGTCCCTGACACTTACAGTACGTGGGTAGGACCACCAGGCCACTTAACGAGAGAATAAGAGAACATATTAATAATATAAAAAATGGTTTCCCTAAACATAATTTATCTAGGAACTTTAGGGAGGTATCTATTGGGATGTAATATTTTGGGGTTTCAAATTCACCCACAATTACTTTTTATTATATTTATATTTTTGCAATTTTAAAATATATATTTTTTTCACTTTAACCTATGTATACTATGGGTTGGGTTCAGTACATGAACATTTGTTTACTATCCATACATTTTGGGTTGTTTAACTGCCATCCTTCTATATCTCAATTCCTAACATTTTTAATGTTTTTAATATTTTTTATACTTTGTATCACCTCACATTTTTATCCTTTGGCCATCCAGGCCTTATAGAGCTTTTTAGCTCTTATATCATTTTTTACATAGTTTAGGCATTTATAAAGGTAATATCCTCCATACTCTCTTTATCAATTTTGATAGAATACACCAATATAATTATGTTTGGTATTACCGATCAAATTATATACATATCTGGTTTTATACATACCTTTTTTCCATCTGTTTGTTTACAGAAAATGTCCTTTGTCGTTTTTCAAAATAAATGTTTACTTTTACTTGTAAATATCTGGTTTGCACATGGTGAGTGGAGGTTTGCCGCGGCATGTAAATTCCAGTTTTGCCTGCCAGGGGGCTTTGTTACATTCATTTAGACTGCTTAGCTTTCCCAAATTCTCCCTTTTTTTTCACGTAAATAATTTTTATTTTGTAAATAAAAAAACGTCATACAAATCAAAAACAAAAAATAACATATATACTGTATACTTATTAGTCAAATACAGACTTATAACATGAGATGATTAAATCAATCTCTCCCACACGGGGACAGAAACAATAAGGCCATACATGAAGCCTGAGTCTACATACTATATAGAAGCTTGTTAGGGCTTAATAGAGTCTAAGTAAGTGGCAGTATCTGTGAGACAAGCCACATAGATGTGGATCTAACCTTATACCTAAGGCTACCGGCATACCACCCCAATGGGATCATACTGTGGAATTGCCTGGTAGTCCCAGGACATAGGTTTCCGCTACTGTGACTCATCCCAACATCCATCTTCTGACTATGTCTCTAGCCCCCTTCATTCTGCAACCAGACTATGGTGTTTGCGCACCAGCAGTCTGGCTGCAGTCAAGCCTATCCACATAGTGCAAACCCGTGAGTCTGCTTCAAAAGAAAAGAAATAAAAATAAAAAAGAAAACAAGAGAATTAATAATGTGGAAAATAAAAAACAAAAAAGAAGGAGGACTGCCCACTAACGATCATAATTCTATCCAGACTTGTCCTAAGTCATCTTGTAGTGGTGAGAAGAGAGTCTCAGGTATAAGAAGAGGAAAAGGAGTGAAAAGGGTAGAGTAGAGAAAAGGGGGGGGGGGAGGAGCTTTGTATGAGGATTCAACTGTCTAAGGAGCTTGTTGTGTGACCGGAAACAAGGGAACATTCAGGCCCGGATTTACTCCCTTTGCCGCCCCAAGGCCGGGCCCTTCAATGCCGCACACACACACACACACACACACACACACACACACCACCAGAAAGAGCCCCCAGACATGATACGGTCAAAGACTGCAGACATGATACAAGAGATGGTCAGAGACTGCAATCATAGTACAGGAGATGGTCAGAGATTGCAGACATGATACAGGAGACGGTCAGAGACTGCAGTTCCTATGGACATTAGTAGATAATGGCCGATAGGCCCTCTCACCTGACCCAGCGATACAGCAACGGTTCCCTCTGATCAGGAGTCAGCTCACTCTGAATTGCCTGTGGCGAGTCTGTTGGGTAGCACCCAGATCTGTATTCCTGCAATGACTCCCTTCCTTTCTCCACCAGGGATGGCGCCAGGCTGTGTGGCTTTCCCTCTGGTGGCGCAGGGCAGCGGGGTTCTCTCTCTGATGGTGTTCCCTCAGCACTGCCCTCTCCCTCTGGAGTCCTGGGTGTACTTTCCTGGGTGTAGACCCCCCCAGGACAAACCACCCCCCTCCATTAGTACAGACCCCCCCAGGACAAACCCCCATCCATTAGTACAGACCCCCACCAGGACAAACCCCCCTCCCTTCATTAGTACAGATCCCCCCAGGACAAACCCCCCTCCCTTAGTACAGACCCCCCCTAGGACAAACCCCCCTCCCTTCATTAGTACAGACCCCCCCAGGACAAACCCCCCTCCCTTCATTAGTACAGATCCCCCCCAGGACAAACCCCCCTCCCTTAGTACAGACCCCCCTAGGACAAACCCCCCTCCCTTCATTAGTACAGACCCCCCCAGGACAAACCCCCCTCCCTTTATTAGTACAGACCCCCCCAGGACAAATCCCCCTCCCTTCATTAGTACAGACCCCCCCCAGGACAAACCCCCTCCCTTCATTAGTACAGACCCCCCAGGACAAACGCCCCTCCATTAGTACAAACCCCCCAGGACAACCCCCCTCCATTAGTACATACCCCCCAGGACAATCCCCCCTCCATTAGTACATACCCCCAGGACAACCCCCCAGGACAACCCCCCTCCATTAGTACAACCCCCCAGGTCAACCCCCCCTCCATTAGTACAAACCCCCCCAGGACAACCCCCTCTCCATTAGTACAAACCCCCCCAGGTCAACCCCCTCCATTAGCACAGACCCCCCCAGGACAAACCCCCCTCCCTTCATTAGTACAGACCCCCCCAGGACAAACCCCCCTCCCTTCATTAGTACAGACCCCCCAGGACAAACACCCCTCCATTAGTACAAACCCCCCAGGACAACCCCCCTCCATTAGTACATACCCCCCAGGTCAACCCCCCTCCATTAGTACAAACCCCCCTCAGGACAACCCCCTCTCCATTAGTACAAACCCCCCCAGGTCAACCCCCCTCCATTAGTACAAACCCCCCCCAGGTCAACCCCCACCCCCTCCATTAGCACAGACCCCCCCAGGACAAACCACCCCTCCCTTCATTAGTACAGACCCTGCCAGGACAAACCCCCCCTCCATTAGTACAGACCCCCAGGACAACCCCCCCTTCATTAGTACAACCCCGCCCAGACAAACCCCCCCTTCACTAGTACAGAGCCCCAGGATAACCCCCCCTTCACAAGTACAGAGCCCCAGGACAACCCCCCCTCCCAGGACAACTCCCCCTCCATAAGTGAACAGATGGAACAGATGGAGACAGGCTTGGGCGGGAGTGAGAGACACAAGAGAACACGCGCCCCCCCCCGCCCCCCCGCACAGAGACCAGCCGCTCCGATCTCCGGCGGCTGCTCTCCTTCTCTGACAGGAGGAGGGAGGGGGGACAGGCTGAAGCCTCGAAAAAAACAGCAGCGGCGGCGGTGGGAGTGGAGGGAGCCGCGTCTGGACATAGAGAGTAGGAGGAGGGAGAGGAGCACTCTAGCGCTTCAGCGCCCCCACCTCTCTGGTGCCCGGGTGCGCTGCATGCTGCTAGGTTAGTGTGGGGGGTGGCCGAGAAGTCATTGCAGGAGCGGTGCGGGCCGCCCCTGTACCACTGCCGCCCCGAGGCCTGGCCTCGGTGGCCTTGTGGGAAATCCGGCCCTGGGAACATTACAAAAATTGGCCCAAGGTTCCCAGATGGCAAAAAACAAAAACAAACCAGTTTTGTCACTTATTTTTGCTACAATTTGTTCCTGAGCCATAATCCACGACACCTTCCTCTTAAAGCCCTTAAACGAGACACTAGGTTTCTTCCAGGACTTTGCTAGAGAGACTTTAGCTCCTAATAGGATAAAGAACACTAACTTCTGTGAAGGTTTAGTAACATTCCTGACCCTTCCATTAAGCAAAGCAATGGAGGGGTCAGGAGCGATTGTTTGCTGCAAAACAGTACTAATTGTGCGAAAGACTTTCCCCCAAAAAGATCTGATTCGAGGACAGGACCACCATATGTGCAACATGGTACCTTCTAACTCGCAACCCCTAAAACATAGGGGGGATGACCCTGGAAAAATGACCGAGATGCGAGCAGGTACATAATACCACCGTGTTAATACTTTAGCGCTGGCTTCTATTAAGGAGATATTTAGTATACCTTTGAAGGATCTTTCAAACCTGCAAAACCAGTCCTGCGACGTCCATGTGTTGTCTAAGTCCTCCTCCCAGGCCGGAGCATAACCAGGCTTATCTGAAGAGGATTTTAAAGCGGTGTAAACTAATGATATTCCTCCCCTCTGTACTTCAGTGTTGGAGCACCAATTTTCAAAGGGAGTTAGAGCGGTATTATTTTGGTGGAGGTTCCAAATTGAGTGTAGATAATGGCTGATTTGGGAAAATCTAAAGATCTCAGATTCTGGCATGCCTAATTCGTTCCGGCAATGGGTCAAAGTGATTGGACCTTTTGGGGAGAAGAAGTGACCAATCCTATATAAGCCTTTATCCGTCCACCATTTAAAGGCCTTAATTACCATACCCGGCTGGAACTCTGGGTTATGAAATAGGTGAGCAAGCGGTCTGATAGGTGAAATTAGGTTACGATGTGAGAAGAGATTCGTACACATGGCTATAGAATGTGAGAGGGTGGGGGACAAAATTGCTGGCCTAACCTTAGGATCACACCAGAGAATATAGTCTATAGTGTTCCGCGGGGTGGCCCATCTTTCCATTGAAAGCCAACTTGGCTTAGGGCCTCTCACGAGGGCCATCGATATTTGAGAAAGTTGAGCCACCTGATAATAATGCCATAAGTCCGGTAGGCCGAGACCACCCTGACTTTTTATGCGGTAAAGTAAACTGGAAGGGCATCTGTACCCTTTCGGCTCCAGATAAAGCGGACAATCTCAGATTGGAATTTGAGAAGGGTCTTTTTCTTAATCGGGATAGGGAGGGAGCGAAAGAGATATAACAGGCGTGGGAGAAGAGTCATTTTGACAGCATGAATTCTGCCCAACCAGGACAGACCACATCTCGCCCACTTATCCAAGTCTTCTCTACATTTACGAAACATAGGGGGGTAATTTGCACTGAACAGCCCTTGAATGTCTGAAGTTATCTTAATGCCTAAATAGGGAATTTCCGTAGTCGCCCAGGGGAAAGAAAAATTAGAGGAGAGCTGAGTGAGTAGATTCTTTGGGACTGAAATGTTCAACGCGACGGATTTAGACATGTTAACCCTTAGGCCCGAAATTGTGCTAAAGTCTTTGAGAATCTTATGGATCAAAGGGGTGGTGGTGAGAGGGGAAGTGATATAGAGGAGAAGATCATCCGCATAGAGCGCACATTTATGTTCTTTGTCTCCGCATTGTACCCCCTTCACATCTGGATTTGATCTGATTGCCACAGCCAGAGACTCAATAGCTATCGCGAAAAGGAGAGGGGAGAGTGGGCAGCCCTGTCTGGTCCCCCTGCCAATAGGGAACTGTTCTGAGTACCTCCCCATAACACGAACCTGGGCAGATGAAGTAGAGTAAAGGGACTTAATGTAGTTCAGAAAAAAGGGGCCAAATCCCCACCTCTGTAATATATCAGACAAATATTCCCAATCGACAGGGTCAAAAGCTTTATGTAAGTCTATAAAGAGGAGAAAGCCCTTCTGTTTGGGGCCCCCGTCCCAGCCAGACCTAAGCAGGGATATGACATCTATGGTTCTGCGTATTTGATCTGGTCCCTGTCTGCCAGGGATGAAGCCCACCTGATCGTTATGAATGTATATAGATATAAGGCACGCCAACCTATTAGCTAGAATTTTAGTCAGAATTTTGATATAATTATTAATAAGTGAAATAGGCCTGTAGTTACCAAGCTCGCTAGAATCTTTCCCCAGCTTTGGGATAACCGATATAAATGCAGAATTAAGATCAGGTCCCAGGAGGGCTCCATCCCTGAGGGAGTTGAAAAATCTAGTTAGGTGTGGTGCCAGATTGGGGGCAAATATTTTATAATATCTGTTGGAGAGGCCACCTGGACCCGGGGCTGAACCAGTTTTAAGAGAACTGATCGTATCCAACACCTCCTCTACTGAAATCGTGTCCTCCAAAATTTCCCTATGTTCTTTAGTTAAAGATGGAAGAGGCAAATCTTTGAGGAAACGTTCCCGTTGTGGTTGTGAAGGGGACTCAGAGGGTTTATACAGGTTCGAATAAAATTGTGAGAAAGCTTCCATAATTTTTGTGGGGTTTTGAGTCAAGTATCCAGTTGGTGTCTTGATTTTGGGGAACGCTAAAGAACGTTGTTTGGGGTTGAGTTTGGCTGCTAGTCTAGAACCCATCCGGTCTGTTTGATAATAAAACTTTGCCCCCGTCCATCTTAAGTGTTTCTCAGCAGCTGAGGTCAGAGCTAGGTTGAGAGTGGTCCTAGATTTGTCAAGGGTCTCTAAGGAGTCAGAGGTGGGTAGTCTCTTATGCGCCTTGGCTGCGGCTCTGTATTCTGAGGTGAGTTTGAGAATGTCGGCTTTGTGAGCCACTCTGAGATGCGATGATAAGCTAATAATGTGTCCCCTAATAACCGATTTGTGGGCTGCCCATACGGTGGAGGAGGAAACTTCTGCCGTTTGGTTAGTTTGAAAGTAATCTTTTATAGCCGTAGCTATATCCAAACAGTTTATAGGATCACTAAGGAGGGACTCCTGTATTCTCCAGCGAGGAGGGCCCTTAGATGGGCCTACTTTCTGGGCCAGAACCAGGACCATGGCGTGGTCTGACAGTGGGGAATCAACAATCCTAGAGCTAAGGACAAGTGGGATGGAACGCGCATGGGTAAAGATGTGGTCTATCCTGGTGAAAGAGTTGTGGGGAGCCGAAAAGTGAGTGTAATCTTTTTTATGTGGATTCGCTTCCCTCCAGATATCGACCAGACCTTCATCAAATAGGAGAGCTGCTATTCTGGTGCTCTGTTTGGATGGCCGTTTAGGTTTAGATGTCCCGTTAGCAAGTCTATCAAGTGCGGAGTCGAAGGCAGTGTTCGAGTCCCCACCTATAAATACAGTGCCTTTGAGGTGCGCTTGTAGTTTTTTAAGCAACAGGTCAAGAACTTTCTTTGTCCTCTGTTTGGTGCGTAATATGACACGAATGTATATAGTTCGCCATCAATGTAGCCCGAAACTAATAGGAAGCGCCCCTGGGGATCGACTATCTTCTCTGGTTGAGAAACATTCAGATGCTTGGCGAAGCAAATGGCCACCCCCTTGGTTTTGTTTTCCGCTGAGGCCAAGAAGAATTGGGGATAGTGCTGGTGAAGAAAGGACGGCTTGTAACTCACTGGGAAATGCGTCTCTTGCAATAGCAGGACGTCAGTGTGCATAGAGTGATAGGACTGAAAGATCTTTCTACGTTTGATTGGGGAATTTAAGCCCTGGGTGTTGTGTGATATAATTCTAAGAGGAAGTTTCTGATCATTAATGCTAGCCATAGTCCAGAGGGGAGGAAGCTATCATTCCACACCGCTGCTTACCTACTCCTGATGAGCAAAATCAAACCAAACCCTCGCTTGAGAAGCATGATGTCCACTGGAGCCTGGGATGAGGAGCCAGAGAAGTTCCTTGAATCCGGAAGAACCCATACTGGAGAGCATAGGGAAAGAAAGGGAGGGGGGGAGAGCAAAGAAAGGAAAAAAGAGAAGTGCGGTTAAAGATGTGCAGTTTTGGGAGAATAACAATGAAAAATTCAACATATCTGCTAAGTGTACTGAGGAAATTGGGAACACCAACCCCACCCAGCCCAAAGAGTAGGAAGGAGTGTCATTCCTACCCTTGCGGCCACTGAGGCCTGTGCCTCCCTAAAACAGGGAGATCAATGTAGATCCCAGGGGAGCCAAAGGCACTCCTGGGGTCTGGTAACAGCGCACTGGGACCTCCTCAAACCCAATTCCTCGTAAAAACTAACCGAAGACCACAGTCGGGTCTATACTAAACCAATGACAGAGCGTATAGTAAGAGTAAGTACTCTATGTAAAATAACCGTTAATAGCTTGTATTTCAGAGGGAACCTTCAATCAAGAGTATAAACATGCTCCCATATATATAAAATAGAAGGCTGAGCCTATCGTAGCACGGGAGATGGTGGGAGTCCCTGGATCAGGGCCAGTCCCCCCCCAGGGAACCCCAGGGGCACGGCAACACCATCAGGGGATCCCCTGATGAAACCCCCCCCGGACCCATTGAAAAAAGAGACTAAATAACCAGAACCAGTCCCTGAATGATTGACTATCAATGCATCTTCATGGGGAACAAAAGGAAAAATAAAAAGGGCCCTAAAAAAGGGGGCCAAAAACCAACAATGTCCCGGGACCAGTGGAACAGAAAAGTAACAAAAACGTTCTTCAATGGGTCCAAAATCAGGCGTCATTCACCCTTGGTGAATCTTTGAGCCAAATAAAGAGGTTAAAGAGTCACGTGGGGAAATTTTCTTTTTTCGACCTCTTGGTGCTTTGTTTGAGCCAGGACGGTTGAAGAGGGCTTGCTGGAGGGGGTCTTTTGGTGGAGGAAGACTTACCCCTACTTGATTGTGTAGATGTAGGATCTTGCGGGATGAGGCCCAGCTGGAGAAGAAGCCGTTCTCCTTCTGTGAAGGTGGAGAAGCTGCAATTTCTGCTCTTATACGTGAAGTTTAGCCTCAATGGGAACGACCATCTGTAGGGAATCTCTTTCTCTTGCAGGAGCTGCAGTAGAGGTTTCAGAGCCCTCCTCTTCTGTACCATGTAAGGGGACAGATCTGCAAAGATCTGAATTTTGTGGCCAAGAACAGTTAAGTCCTTCAGATTTCTGGCTTTCCGCATGACTTCCTCCTGACAGAGTAGTAGTGGGGCTTAACTGTTATGTCCCTTGGGAGTCCATCTTTACGGGGAGGTTGCAGAGCTCTGTGGGCCCTATTGAGCTCTAAACGGTGCTCCGGGATCTCAGGGACAAGATCTTTAATGAGGACTTTGATGACAGAATGAACCTCTTTTTCCACTTCCGGAACTAACTCTGAAGTTATATCGTCTTGATCTGTTCTCCAGATCATCGATCTTTGTGAAAGCTGTCTCTAGTTGATCCTGCATGTCTTGCAGTCTTGCAGTATTCTGATTGATCCTAGCCCCAGCTTGATCTGCTTTTTTCGCCACATTGTCTAGTCTGAGCCCAAACTGCTGCATGTCAGCATGTATGGAGGATGTAATATGTGCTGCGTTTTGTGCCAGGCTTTTGGAAAGCAGCTGGGCAAAGGCCTCCATCATGGAGGGAAAGTCAGTGGGGGTGGGTGAGGCTTCCTGGGCCTCATTGACAGACAGTAAGAGGCCTGTATGTGGATCCACCATGGGAGCGGATGGAAGGCCTGCTTGCAGGCTTAAAAGGAGGGATTCAGTGGATGCTGGTGAATGGGCCTGCGGTAGTGGGGAGCCCCCCATACCTGGCGATTGCGGTGGGTCACAGTTCTGGTCAGCTATGGACTCCTCTGCTGCTGCAGCCACGCTGTGTCTTGGAGGAGTGGCGGCCATCTTGGCATAGCTGAGCGGCCCAGGCGCAGCCGTCATCTGGCTTGATAGGCTTCTTCTGGCCGTCCCCATCAGCATCAGTCAGTTCCTGGGGGTGCCGTGCACCCGGGGGTGCCGTTATCTGGCTGTGTTTGTCACTCTGTCAGCGCCGGAGGAATGAACGGGGCCGGGGTGGAGCGGAGCTTCAGAGGCTAGCGGCCATCTTGGAAGTTTCCGCGCATGTGCCCTAAATTCTCCCTTTTTATATGGGATTGTGTTTGTTACATGCCTATTGTATTTTATCGAGCGGTCCGCTATTGGCAGGCTTTTCCCATGATACGTAGCACAATTGGTCTCAGCTGTGATGGTTCCTCCACTTGCTATGTATTAACATGAGGTGTACCAAGATGGCTACGCCTCAGGTGACGTCTAGCAATGAAACGCGTAAGACTTGGTACACGTCAACATAATTTCCGGCAACTTCAAGTTTCTTTGTGCTGGTCTGTGGAACGCATGCCGTCCAGGCCCAGGAACTGGTTGCCTCAAGCCATTCTTGTTATTGGAGTAGTCTGTTAGCCCTGTTTTGCTGGAAAGTCCTTTGTAGTTTTAATTTGTGATAACATTTTTTTTTTTACCAGATTTGTGCTATGGATGCCCGTTTTTGATTGCATGTGGATGCTGTGTTACATACATTCTGCTCCGGAGTAGGAGTGCTTATCGTTCCCTGGGAATATCCGGATTGGAGACACAGTTTACTACACGCTCTTTACCCTTGCAGGGGTGGGGGCTTCTGGTGAGTGCATATACCTGAGGGGGAGCACAAGAAGTCACCTTATTTGATGCACACGGTACTTTTATTTGATGCACAAGAAGTCACTTTATTTGACGCACAGAAGATGATATAAAGTTGCAACATCTGGAAATTAGAACAAGTCACTTTTATGGAAAAATGAATATGGGACACTGTACAACTTTTTATTATATATTGGTTTAATGGACTTTTTACATTGTCATACAACTGATATATATATATATATATATATATATATATATATATATATATATATATATATATATATATATATATATATATATATATATATATATATATATATATATATATATATATATATATATATATATTTTTAGTCACTCGTTTTTTTCATTTTTTATCACAGGTTTTCATTATCATTAACTTACATATATATTTTTATTTCCACTTGTCACTTTATTCACCTTACAACTAGATATTTACTCATTACTAATTATTATTATTTATCTACTCCATGATGATGCATCATATTTGATATGGTTAGAAAGTGCTTTCACTTACCAATAGGATCTATTTATACCGGGATTTGCACTTTTATTTTTACTTTGTTCTGAACAGTTAGCATATTCAATTGAAACCCAGCAGAGTTTTATAGATTCTTAGTTGTTCATAATTTATTCATATATACTGTCGCACAATCTCACTGTGTTTGGGTGATATATAATTATACTCATTATTAGCAGCGCCAACATCCCTGTTTTTTCATTATGATGTGATTTATGTTTATTTTGTTTTTGTTGTCAGTTTTTGCATATACAAAAGAAACTAGATAGAACATACATACAATACAAAGTAATAAAGTATAAGACATGTATTGCTTAAACAAGACAAAGTAAACAGGTCACAAACAGTCCACTCAAGAGATAGTAGTACAATGTTATAATTATCAAGTGTAAAAGAACACATTACTTTTACTTCTAGACTTAGTATAATCAGTTACATTAGGCATATACAGTGCCTCGAAAAAGTATTCACCCCCTTGGCTTTTTGCCTATTTTGTTACATTACAGCCTTTAGTTCAATGTTTTTTTTAATCTGAATTATATGTGATGGATCAGAACACAATAGTCTAAGTTGGTGAAGTAAAATTAGAAAAATTTCCTTCAGAAGTCACATAATTAGTGAAATGGTGTCCACCTGTGTGCAATCTAAGTGACACATGATCTGTCATTACATATACACACCTTTTTGAAAGGCCCCAGAGGCTGCAACACCTAAACAAGAGGCACCACTAACCAAACACTGCCATGAAGAGCAAGGAACTCTCCAAACAAGTAAGGGACAATGTTGTTGAGAAGTACAAGTCGGGGTTAGGTTATAAAAAAATATCCAAATCTTTGATGATCCCTAGGAACACCATCAATTCTCTCATAACCAAATGGAAAGAACATGGCACAACAGCAAACCTGCCAAGAGATGGCCGCACACCAAAACTCACCGACCGGGCAAGAAGGGCATTAATCAGAGAGGCAGCACAGAGACCTAAGGTAACCCTGGAGGAGCTGCAGAGTTCCACAGGAGAGACTGGAGTATCTGTACATAGGACGACAATAAGCCGTATGCTCCATAGAGTTGGGCTTTACGGCAGGGTGGCCAGAAGAAAGCCATTACTTTGAGCAAAAAACAAAATGGCATGTTTTGAGTTTGCAAAGAGGCATGTGGGAGACTCACAAAATGTATGAAGGAAGGTGCTCTAGTCTGATGAGACTAAAATTTAACTTTTTGGCCATCAAAGTAAATGCTACATCTGGCACAAACCCAACACATCACATCACCCAAAAAACACCATCCCCTCAGTGAAACATGGTGGTGGCAGCATCATGCTGTAGGGATGTTTTTCAGCAGTCAGGACTGGGAAACTGGTCAGAGTTGAGAGAAAGATGGATGGTGCTAAATACAGGGATATTCTTGAGCAAAACCTGTACCACTCTGTGTGTGATTTGAGGCTAGGACAGAGGTTCACCCTCCAGCAGGACAATGACCCCAAACACACTGCTAAAGCAATACTTGAATGGTTTAAGGGGAAACATGTAAATGTGTTGGAATGGCCTAGTCAAAGCCCAGACCTCAATCCAATAGAAAATCTGTGGTCAGACTTAAAGATTGCTGTTCACAAGCGCAAACCATCCAACTTGAAGGAGCTGGAGCAGTTTTGCAAGGAGGAATGGACAAAAATCCCAGTGGTAAGATGTGGAAAGCTCATAGAGACTTTTCCAACTCGGAGCTGTAATAGCCGCAAAAGGTGGCTCTACAAAGTATTGACTTTAGGAGGGTGAATAGTTATGCACATTGATGTTTCTGTTATTTTGTCCTATTAATTGTTTGCTTTACAATAAAAAAAAATCTTCAAAGTTGTGGGCATGTTCTGTAAATTAACCACTTATGGACCGAGCCTCTCTCTGAGATGTGTTGTTTACGAGTTAAAAACTGTTTTTTTTTTTTATACTTTTTTTTCTAACACCCTAGAGAATAAAATTGCGGTCTTTGCAATACTTTCTGTCACATCGCATTTGCGCAGTGGTCTTACAAGCACACTTTTTTTGGAAAAAATACACTTTTTTGAATTCAAAAATAAGACAACAGTAAAGTTAGCCCAATTTTTTTTGTGAAAGATAATGTTACGCCGAGTAAATTGATACCCAACATGTCACGCTTCAAAATTGAGGAGGTCTAGGGCTAGAATTATTGCTCTCACCCTACCGATCATGGCAATACCTCACATGTATGGTTTGAACACCGTTTTCATATACGAGTGCTAGTCACGTATGCGTTCACTTCTGCACGCAAGCTTGTTGGGATGGGGCGCGTTTAAAAATTTTTGTTCTTATTTATTTTACCTTTTTTTACATTTTTACACTGTTTTTTTTTTAATTGTGTCACTTTTATTCCTATTACAAAGAATGTAAACATCCCTTGTAATAAAAAAAAGCATGACAGGACCTCTTAAGTATGAGATCTGGGGTCAAAAAGACCTTAGATCTCATATTTACATTAAAATGCAAAGAAAAAAATTTTGTCATTTAAAAAAATTTAAAAAAAAGGCCCTTTAAGAGCTATGGGTGAAAGTGACGTTTTGATGTTTCTTCCAACCTGGAGTGATATGGAGACGGGTGGGGGCTATCTTCCCCTCACTCATCTCCATACCCAGGCAGGGGACAGACGCAATCACCTCCGCCGCTGCCGATGGCTCCGGTAAGAGGCGGAGGGCACCAGATCGCGGCAGGAGGGGTGCCCTCTCCTGCCGGCGATAAAAGTGATCTTGTGGCGAATCTACAGGAGAGACCACTTTTTTCTTAAACCGGACTGCTCAATGAAGATGAGGATACCGGGGTTATGGCAGCTAGTTGCTGCCATAACAATGATATCCTCCTTCAAAATACTGACGTATAACGGCGGTGGGCAGTCCAGAAGCGGTTAAATGATGCAAATCCTCAAACAATCCATGCTAATTCCAGGTTGTGAGGCAACAAAACACGAAAAATGCCAAGGGGGTGAATACTTTTGCAAGGCACTGTAGAAGATAAACTCCCTACTCTCACCAGAGACACTCAGTCTACTGCCTGCTCAGCCAAAGCCACTGATATGAGGGGAGAGGACTTTGAAAATCGCCTCAGGCACAATAATGTACGTATAGTGGGGTTACTGGAAAGAGTGGAGGGCCATGACCCCACAGAATTCTTGGAGAAATGACTGGCTGACATTTTTGGAAAGAAGGCATTCACACAACTATATGCAGTGGAAAGAGCTCATAGGGTTCCTCCGTGGCAACTACCACCGGGATATCCACCGCTCCCTATCCTTGCAAGGCTACTGAATTACAGAGATAGGGAAATGATTCTGCGGCTGGCCCAAAAAATCCAATTTAATGGCACAAGAATTTCCTATTACCTGGATTTCTTGAAAACAAAATAAAAAATAAGTACAGCGCTGCGTTAAGCCAAAGAAAGGTAGAATAGCAGCTAACACACCTATAGACTCAAGGCAAAAAAAAACATCAAAAGAAATAAAAGTGTAGCGCTATATTCCACAACCATATGTATCACATTACATAAGTGCATATAAAAAGTGAATGCTGACAAAATATATATGACCATAAATATGGATGATACTAAGTAATTACACTGTGTTGATCACAAAAAAATTAAAAGAAAACAGTAAGTGTACTTTGTTATCA
The DNA here is from genome assembly GCF_042186555.1 of Aquarana catesbeiana. Taxonomy (NCBI): domain Eukaryota; kingdom Metazoa; phylum Chordata; class Amphibia; order Anura; family Ranidae; genus Aquarana; species Aquarana catesbeiana. The sequence continues at coordinate 191,261,160 of NC_133333.1, read as the reverse complement.
AATATACCAGTGACTAGTAATGAGAAACCCGTGATGGTTCCATGAACCAAACACCTCAAAAATAAAAATAAAAAATCATAAAGCATAACAGTCCATATTGAGTATGTACAAATTAGTGAAAAAAATAGTGAAAAAAACATCACCAAAGGTCTATGGGGGTAGTATATGGCCAATGATGGAAAAAAACAATTCTCAAGTTCACAAATGGATGTTTTCACCAAATCTGGCAAATGGATAGACAGTAGGAGAACCACAAGTGTACAAAGATTTTACATCAGTGCCGGGGCCATCACCAGGAATTGAAGAGGCTTACCGGAACTTAATGACCTGAAATGGCATACGCCAAACAAGTCAGAAAGGCTTAATGACCACCGATTCTGAGAAGTGCGTCATGTCAGATGTCATCAGCATATGGTGGAGATAGGGGTAACAGCACGGCTTCCTCACCCATGGACAATCCAGCATAAGACAAACGTATATTCATATGCCATGCGAGGAGCAAGAAAAACTCACATAGCGTAATAACGTAAAAACACTAATTTATTAACATAGTTAAAAAACAGACTCACATATTAAAGATCGAAAAAATAGCACAAATATCATACAGCGGCAATCGTGAGGGGTCCACCCGACATGTTTCAGCTAAGGAGCCATCATCTGGGGTATGGACCACCCTCACCTCACCGCTCTATAAACAAAAAATGACCCCCACTGGGAGTGTCCACATACTGGAAGTGCAAAGAATGAAAATCACTTTCGGTTTTAAGGGTCATAAGATGACTGATTACTATCTATTGTGAGCAAAAAATATGAGGCAGGGATCATTATACCACATGCCTCAAAAGTTAGAGTTGGAGATTAGAAAATGGGAGTGTTTTAAACAGAATAAACTGTGCCCTGGCTCGGTCAGTATATCTGGAAATGATACGAACACAAGCCAAGCCTCACTTTGGATATCTGGGCTGCGCTTCCTGTATGGGCACAACAACGCCGCCGCGCTCCGCCCACATGATCGAACATCATATCAGGAGAGCGTTGTGACGTCATTCCGCACTGCACGTGCGGCGTCAATGCACAACAGCCTGCTCCAGATCGCGGCGGGAGGGGGGCCCTCTCCTGCCACTGATAAAAGTGGTCTTGTGGTGAATCTACAGGAGAGACCACTTTTATCTTAAACCGAACTGCTCACTGAAGATGAGGATACCGGGGTTATGACAACTAGTTGCTGCCATAACAATGATATCCTCCTTCAAAATACTGACGTATAACGGCGGTGGGCAGTCCGGAAGCGGTTAAATGATGCAAATCCTCAAACAATCCCTGCTAATTACAGGTTGTGAGGCAACAAAACACGAAAAATGCCAAGGGGTGAATACTTTTGCAAGGCACTGTAGAAGATAAACTCCCTACTCTCACCAGAGACACTCAGTCTACTGCCTGCTCAGCCAAAGCCACTGATATGAGGGCAGAGGACTTTGAAAATCGCCTCAGGCACAATAATGTATGTATAGTGGGGTTACTGGAAAGAGTGGAGGGCCATGACCCCACAGAATTCTTGGAGAAATGGCTGGCTGACATTTTTGGAAAGAAGGCATTCACACACCTATATGCAGTGGAAAGAGCTCATAGGGTTCCTCCGTGGCAACTACCAATGGGATATACACCGCTCCCTACCCTTGCAAGGCTACTGAATTACAGGGATAGGGAAATGATTCTGCGGCTGGCCCAAAAAATCCAATTTAATGGCACAAGAATTTCCTTTTACCTGGATTTCTTGGCAGAGGAGCAGGTCACGTTTCTCTGAAGTTAAAAAACACCTGCAGAAACTTCAGGCCTCATATCCAATGCTTTACCCGGCTAAACTACGCATCACCTCTGGAGGGGCAGGCACACTTTTTTGAATCAGCAGCAGGGGCAGCGGCCTGGCTTGATGCGAACGAGCAGACTCTTTGTTGGGCCCAGAGTCTGGCGGCTGAGGGAGATTGAAAATACGGCTCATTGGATATCGTAGCCTGCAGTACCTGATGGGGTTGACATTACCTACTCCCACATAAGGAATTTGCTGGAAACATACATTGATTTGTTCAACAAAATATGAGTTTGGAACTGAGTTTGCTATCAACAATGTTTTCGTTCACACCTAATCGAGCCTTGGATGCCACAGTTGGCAGCCAGGCAAATGGCAAAAGGGGCCTGTTGTCCCATACAGTACAACTGTTTACTTTTTCTGTTTTGTGCTATGGTTGCCAATCTGGCTATAAAAGATACATGTCCGTCAGGGCCTATCCTGAAGCTCATTCAACTGTGGGCATTAATCCAAGTGAAACTGCATCTGTTTAATACACCATTGTGCTTCCTAGTTAAGGGCTTTTTGAAAATACACACCAGAGCATTAGCATATTCTCATTTTAACCCCCCAGGGGCAATGTTCACGTTTAGACTGCATGGAAATTGGATGCCATCAGATGACTGTACAAGGATTGTGGAACTATGTGTCTTGCTACTTTCAGCTCTGACAGGAGCACCCTCCTGTTACATTGCAATACCCATATGTATCCTCTTCAAATAACTATGGTACCGGTGCAAATGTGGAACATTTGGAGGTTACAGGACCCTTTAAAGTGTGCCATGGTGTCGTCTTCAACACGCAAATACTTACCAGCCATATGTTACTTGCAGGAGACACATCTTACAAGGGTTACGGCCTCTTGCCTCAACTTTGCCTGGGTGGGGAGAACGTACCATTCCACTCACACATCATACTCCAGATAGGTGAGTGTATTGGTAAATAGCTCCTTGGACTATGAGCTTGATTACATGTTGGATGATGGGGGGATACGTGTTTATACTATGCCAACTGCTCTCTTTGAAATGTATGCTTGCTTTTGTGCACATTCCGCCTCCATACAATAATGAAAACCCTTAGGGCACTACTTGAATATCAATTTAGATACCCGGATGTACCTTTGTATGTTATGTGAGATTTCAATTGCTATTCGGACCCTGTGATGGATAAACACACTCCCGCTACTGCGGGAGGTGTGAATCGTTGTACTGGCCTGAAAAAAATTATAGATTAGGTGGGTTGGATAGATCCATGGCGGGTGAGACACCCAACAGACAAGCAATTCTCATGGTTTTCTAAGGCTCACTCTTCTTTATCCGTATAGACCTCTGCTTATGCTCATTTTCCACAGATCGCTATATTTTAGAGGTCAGATATGCAATTAGAAGTATCTCTGATCAATCACCAATAATTATGCAACTGGAGGTTCGTGCTCGGTCTACTCTAGCTAAGGCCCCGTGAAAATTGAACGCTTTTTGGTTGCATCTCATCCCTTCTCATAAATGCATCTCCACGTCTTTGGGGAAAAAAAAGATATACCCCCACTTTTTTTGCTGTGGCAGGGTGTCCTTAGTCCAGGAAGTGATGATATATCTATCTGATAAGGATGGGACACCAACAAAAGAACATTAATTAGGTTCAAGTGGTAACGGTTACAACATCTATTAGCTTTTTATTGTTTTTTCTGCCTTTCTGTACCAGTGATACATTTACCCCCCTTATTTCTGATTCTGGTGTCACAGAGACAGAAAATATGGAAAATTCAATAGAGGTTCTGACTCGTCGACAACTAATAAAAAGTCTATCTAATAAAAAACTAATAAAAAGTCTATCTATCTATATCTATCTATCTATCTATCTATAGATAAAGCGCTGGAAAAATGCCTCCAGTGTTAAAGGGGTCTAAGCAAGCCCTGTTTAGCTTCTGTCTAGAAGGAATTGTAGTATTTTATGAGTAGAGGTCTATTGGCATTTAACAAAACACAATTTAATCATTTTCCAGCAATGTTTTCCATTTTGAGATGTTAATTATTTAACGCCTTGCAGAATTTTTTGCTCTGGATAGTTAATCAAAATATTTAAGACATGATAATCATTAAATTAGCGGTACTACCATAAGTGAAGCTACAGAAATAACAAAGTGGCAGCACCCTATGTTATTCCTATTCAACTAAATTAGTAAGTGATTGCAAAGATCCAAGAAGTGTTGAATATATAAATAAACAATCGATTAGTGTATCACAGAAGCTGCTGGATATGATGGGTTCTCTGATCTTCAACGACTCTTTAAATTGCTCAGACCCCACTGACACACCTGTGTAACTTCTATAATACTGCACAGAAAATTGGCCACAAGCAACTGAATGGTAGACTGAAAGGATATATTATGGCAATGCAGTTAAATAATGCATGAATCCACAACCTGGCATTGAACAGGTTTAAAGATGCTGTACTAGAGGATGTGAATGCTAACCTATAGGATGGCAATCAACTGAACTGTAGTGAAGCTAAACCAAATTATTACTGTTGCACACAAGGTTAAGAGTGTCACCAATAATTAACCTAAAAATAAAGGTTCTTGTGTGCACTCTATGCATACAGACCCAATAGGGTGGGTGTATGCATTCCTGACAAAGAGGTACTCCTGAGGGTGGCTATAAAGCAGCTGGAACCTAATATTCAGTGTTAGCTGGCTTTCATTGGGGTCCTTCTGCAAGGTGGTGCACGTGTAGTTGTCCCTAAGAGTGTGCAATAGATAGCTGTTGGGTTGCTAAACAAGGAGCAGTCTCTAATGCATTAACTTTGTCAGTATTGAGATAAGCACAGATGGTTCATCTCATCCCTCCTGGCATACAGGAATCCGGTCCAGATCAGTCCTCATGAATAGGTCCTTACAAGGTTCAGTCCTTCAGCTCATGTCCTCACTGGTTCTCCCTTCCCATGGCAATGGGTCCTTCCAGCTCCAGTCCCAGATGAGCAAAAAATCTCTCTGTGGCTCAGTTTTTTGGCTCCTATGGACACAGCAAGGGCACCCAATCTCTGCACAGACTCAGCAAAGGCAACAGGTCTGCACTCTCTGTTCCTGCTCTGAAATGGTGCCCTGGCCTCAGTCAGTTCCCAGCTAAGGCCACAGATCTATACGGCTCAGCTTCCTCCTACACAATACCCAGATTTTGTCAAAATTGTCTGGGGAGAAGTTCTGTGTCTCCTCCTTTTACCAGCACAGAGTCCACACCCCAAAAGCCTCCATGAAAAACAAGGGAATCCACACTGAGAGCTGCTCCAGCAGTAACAAGCAGCACAGCAGCAGAGTATAGAAGAACACTGCACAGCTGCTGCACAACACATAGGGTGCCCTGGCACTGTCTCTGCTCCAATCAGGGGGGTGGGAGTGGGGGAGGAGATTATACAGCTGGTGGCACCATTGCTACATTAGTAATGCAAAGCGTTCAATAGTCATTTTGCTCCTATATATACAGTAATACATAAGCTAGACAATAGGCTTTTATTTGCTGCAGATTTGCATTGGGTTTGAGTTCAACATGAGCCCAGCCTGTCAGTAGTTAAAAAAATGGACAGAAAAAAACTGTCTATATTTGGTCAGTTTGTATGCCCAAAGTTTCAGAAGTAAAATGTTTAACAGCCATAGCAATACCACCACTAAATTATATGACATATCCCTGGTCCTGCTGGAATCTAAACACATCATTAATGTCAACATTGGCCAGCGTCACTCATCATGATTGAAGTGAAGTTTTTTTTTTTCCCACTTGTATTTGTATTGATTTAAGATGTAAGGAGCAACAAGATCAGAAGTAATTGTAACCAGTCCAAACATTGGCAAGTTGTTTTTTTTTTTTTTTAATCTGTAAATGAGTAACATGGAGTGCTATGTACACTTTCGAAAAGACACAGCTGCAAACACTTTACTGCTAGCGTCCAGCCACCATCCCGCATCTCTGAAACGGGGTATCCCCGTGGGACAGTTCCTCCGCGCAAGAAGGAACTGTTCAGAGGAGGGGGATTTCCACAGGGAAATGTATGACCTACATGGGAGGTTTCGTGATAGGGGTTACTCGCATACGGACATCAGACGTGCTAGAAAAAGAGCACTACAGACAAATAGATCGTCTTTGTTGGTGAACTCTACTAAAGAAAAAGCAAAAACCTCAAGCCACCCTCCCCTTAGAATCATTACCAAATTTGGTACCCAGTGGGACCAAATCAAAGAAATTCTGGGCCGACATTGGCACATTTTATCTGAGGCCCCCATTTTGGGAAAGCTTGTCAGCAAAAAACCTCTGCTCACTGCCCGTAGAGCTACAAATTTAAGGGATCGCCTGGTACACTCAGAGTACACCCGCCCTAAAAAACGCAGCTGGCTTACTGATCTTCCACCCCTTAGGGGTATGTACAGTTGCGGTAGATGCCATATATGTAGACACGTGGATAGGACGGATGTGTTCGCCAGTTCTGACAATAAAAGACAATTTAGAATCAATAATTTTATCAACTGTACAACCACACGGGTAGTCTATATGTTGACCTGCCCGTGTGGCCTTATCTATGTTGGCAAGACCAAAAGAGAGCTAAAAGTCAGAACTGGCGAACACATCCAAAGTATTATCAACAAGGATGATGACCGGCCACTATCATTGCACTTTCTTGATAAACATGAAGGTAAACCGGATGGCCTTAGGGTTAAGGGTATATACAAGCTTAATTTGCCCCATAGACGTGGAGATTTTGATAAGATCTTATGTCAGAAGGAGAAGATGTGGATCTTCTATTTAAACAGCATGCAGCCTTTTGGATTGAACAATGAATTTAATTTATCCCCATTTTTGGAACAATGACTTAAATATTCACAATCTAAATGTTCCCATCCGAAAATTGATTGGTTCTAACTGAGGATCCACATCTTCTCCTGCCCATAACGGGCAGCTTTTAAAGAAAATTGACTGTGTGTAGTGTTGCTCACGACCATGTCTCTGCTCTCTACACGAATATCAGCGAGTGACATGTGAGACGTAACCTATGCGAGACAGTGGCCCATGACCTCATTCCATCCCAGCTTGCCTCGATCATCTGGCTACCAACCAACTGATTGAATTGAAGCCGCACTGCCCCCAGATTATGAAATTTTCATATTTTAAATTATAATCTGTACAACAGATTATTCTGTTGTTCCATGTGCGGGTAATACCAGTGTAATGCCTATATGTAACTACATATCCGGACTATCCGGAATCACTTTGTACTAATTTGTCCTATGCGACTTCACAGGCAATCTCACTGGTAACAATGTTTTTATCCCGTGTGTGGATGACAATACATGGGACGTGAGCTGCCATTTAATCTGGCCAAAGCGATGGTTGGTTGCATATATTCATACTCATTATTTTTATTCCGTGTGTGTATGCCATGCAATTTTTGATCAACTATTGGGACATCTCTGTTTATTGTCAGGATGATGATATGTGTTGCAATTTATTTCGGAACAATAGACTGTTCCCTCTTGCTCCCATATATCACTATTTTGACTATCTTATTATTATTATTATTATTTAGTATATGGTTATATATGCACGGTTTGTTTTTGGAAATGCAGCATTCCTCAATTGGCTTTTATGTATTGATAGCAGTTGCTTGACAAGCCTTTTTCCGTTATTTCATGATGGTAAGAGATGCAATATTCAAATCTGACCACATACACAAGTCAATCAGATTGAATCTCTATGTATCCATTACCCTCAATGGTTTTGTCTAAATAGATGTATGTATGGGTGTGATTGGCACATTCTTGGTGATTGCAATTATGGTCAAGCTATGGTATTCAGGTGTTAATTAAGAAGACAGGAAATTGAACACTAGCCCTCTGGCTATTTAAACATCCAGCTACTGATACCACATTAGCTCTGAGGAAGCTTGGCAACAAGCGAAAGCGCTCAGCATTTGACCCATGTGCAGGTGGCACACAGACTCTCACACTCTAACTACAATATCCTTCCAAATTGGATGTGAACATCTCTAACGATCCTGATCGGATCAATCAAGATTTGGGATATCAGGTGAAACCTCTGCGGTGAACACGGACGCCGAGCGTCTCTCCGGATTGCTTATACCATTGGATATGAGACACTAACAATCTTGACCCTTGTGACTCACCTTACCTTCTGCCGGAGGATACCCGGAAGTAACCCGCTCATGCCCACAACAAGCTAATACCGCATGAACGTGTTTTCAAACCCACACGAACGCGGCCATCAGCAACTCCTTTGGGCTCTACTCCTTCTTCATTGAAGACGTCAGACGGTGAGCTAAAATGTACCCTCACATTCATGAGGCATTTTGTTTATGGCCATTTTCCGTCCATCCTTAAAAGCCCTCTATGTGAGGTTGCTTGAGTTGCAATTGTTCACCACACAATCAGGACACCGTTTCCTTCCTTGGCTCTGGTTGATTGACACATACATATGTCTAACCAGCCATTGGTTCACATCCGAGGGGACTTTTGTTGTGTATTAGCACTTGCACTTTACCTACAAGGACCTAGTCTACCCACTTATGTAGCCAATCCAGCTCTGGAATTCCAGTGAAATAGTATAGACCCGGGTCTCTAGTGACTTTAATTGATGAGTGTGAGTGCATGAATGCATGAGATATATGTGTAATGTCTGTGGTGGCCACCAGCACACAATAGGACTTTTATCTGCCCTATTTTTAAATACACATGGTTGTTGGATTATGTTTGTACATATTGTGACACAATAAAGTTTTCGTAGGTTCAACTGTTCGTTCTTGAGTGGACCATCTTTTTTTTTTTTGGGGGGGATCTCCTCTTGACCCCTTCCTTCCCTTTCTTATATACACTTTACTAATTCGCCTAGGGGAGATCTGATTTTAAAGTAGGATTTCAGATTCCATTAAGTCCTCTCCTGCAGATCCTCACTTCATTTCTTTAAAGACAGGATGTGGGGATGATGCCTGTGTGACGGGAATCACTTTGGGCGGGGGGCCTGTGGAACCCAGAATATGTTATTAGTGCTGGGCAGAGGTTAGCAGAGCTCTGCCCTGTTGTCAGCACTTCAGCTTTGGAGATGGCAATCTCCGGAGTTTCCACTGCCGATTCTCTGGCATGCTGCTGAATGTGTTCTAGCATTTTTCTGTATGCCCTTTCCAGATTACAATTCCTTACTTAGCAAATTGTCCAGATCAGGTTTCAGCTCTGAGACTCCTGCAAGACCGAGCATAGCCTCTCTGTATTCTCACAGGTCCTCAAGGGTAGGTTCCCCTTCATCGCCACAAAACGATCTGTAAGGCCCTCTCATAGCTAATTCATATAGACATACATCCCATAATACTTGTAATAATGTCACCTGACACAGCCTAATTGTCAAGTTCTAGGTGCGAGGCCGGATTGCTGAGAGGGCAACCTTTGCCACTAAGTGCAGCGTAACCCTGGGAGTGAGACAGGGAGTACGGTGCCCAAAGGTGTACAGATTGCCAGGTGCTGATGGCTGGATAGCTGAGAGTCGTTGGGGTGCGTTGGGCAACTGTGCGTGGAAGGATTCCAGCGGAGAAACCAGGAACAGGGTCAAGGCAGGCCAGGAGTTATGTACCATAGAAGCAGTCTGAGAAGAGGCACAACAGGGTTAATCAGGAACAGGGTCAGAAGCCAGGCCAGGGGTCAAGACTGATCAGACAAGTGAAGGTACAAGGGTGCAGACAGGAGCGTAGTCAAGTCCAAGCCAGAGGTCGATGCAGGCGGAGATCAGGGAGAGTCAGGCAAGCCGAGTAGTAAACAGGAATCAGGTAATCAGATACAGGTAGCAGATACTGGGAACACAGGGAGCTGATGATAATCCAGCAACTTGCATACAACTGCAGCAGGCTTAAATAAGCCAGAGGGTGCCAAACACTGTCACTGGGCATGCACGCTCGCATGTCTGTGGGCACCTGCCGTATTGCATCTGCGTGTAAACCGTAACATCTGTGTGCACGGGGATGCGCCCCGCGCGACCACGACGGTTACTGGCAGGATCACCAGTCCTAAGACTACTTCCCTGACACTAATCATAGCAGTGGTAAACCTCCATCCCTAATATATGTTTTAACAAAAAAGGAAGCGGAAAGAACGGGACTTTATATAAGGCATGTCACTGAATAAATATCTAGTTTATATTGATCATTAAATTGTTTATTAATTCCAAATCAAGTTTAAAAGTATAAATGATCTTTGGTAAAGGACGTGATATAATGTAAATAACAGTTCACTTGTATACACATACAATTATTATACAAAGTAAAATACAACATGATTAGCAGTACAATTTCATAGATCATTTATCCATTAATAATAAACATAAGCAATAGTTCTTAGTGAGCCAAACTTGTCTGGGCATCAGTTCAAAGTGTACTTGACACACGTTTCATGGCTCGCGCCACTCATCAGGAATAAAATGCTCTGAAATTAAATCAATAACATATCTATAAATATAGGACACTCTTTAAAAAGAGAACCATCTATAGCTTACAAAATGGTCCAATAGCAACGCCCAACCTATAGCCAAGGGAAGATAGGGGACAGGGAGGATGATCTCCCCCGGGGCTGAGGTGAGGAATCCCATCCAAACTGGAGACAGCAGCCAGGTGAAGACCAGGCGACCATATCACACTCCCTGTGAATCTTGTGTGTGCTTGACAACCCACACTGCTCTGCAAGGCTATGTAAATGAGACCATGTGAGATGAATGAACTCTTGATAAGGTGAACCCTTTTCCAGTGACTAAATGGAGGTGATGTATAGTGTGTGATTGCTGCAGTGAACTGACCTGTGTTAACTAAAAGGACTGATACCAAAAAAGATGTGTGTGCATGTACCCACCAAAATTAAATCCAAGTCCAAACCCACTATTTGATAACTATGCACACTCCATAATGATTGTGAACTATAATAAGTGATACTAAAATAGACCTAAAAAGTGTAATGTGTGTGATATAAATGAGCCTATGTTAACTTTTATGTATGATTCTGTGGATGTGAGCATGCCTGGAATCCCTCTCATGTGAATGACCCATGTGAAATGGTCAACTGGCCAGCCCAAGCCACTCTTATCCCTGGTTAGGGGCGGGTCCCCACCAACATCATGAAAAAACCCCACCAATGTGGCGGGGAAGAGCGACAAGCTTTGGCTTCATTAGCGGCATATGAATCCACTGCGAAACCAAGCGAGTCCCAGCCCCAAGCTGGGACATGAGCTGTTTATTGAAACACAGGTACAGAGAGGAAACACTCAGGACAATCCCCCCACCTTTGCATTCATGGCGTAGTAAATTTGACCTCCTCCAGTAGCATGACACACAGGTATTCAAGTATCCAATAGTAGACTGTCTTTGGGAGGGGCTGCTGGATGAATCCCCTCTCCCCTCTCACATCTTATCCACATAGACATACGTCCCATAATACTTTGCTCACAAGACAGACACAAACAATAGAACAATGGAATACAGCCACACCCCAAATGTCGCAGCAAACTGTCCACAACAGTATGAGACAATATACAATATATACAGTATCTCTAAGTGAGTACACCCCTCACATTTTTTGTAAATATCTTATTATACCTTTTAATGTGACAACACTTAAGAAATTACACTTTGCTACAATGTAAAGTAGTGAGTGTACAGCTTCTATAACATTGTAAATTTGCTGTCCCCTCAAATAAACATACAGCCATTAATGTCTAAACCACTGGCAACAAAAGTGAGTACACCCCTAAGTGACAATGTCCTGTAAGAGAAATCTGGCACCTGCACACAAGCACGGGCACACCAGTGTGTGTAAAAAGGACTTGTATGCCCACAGATGCGTGCCAATGTGTGCACACAGATGCGCACCAATGCGCGCGCGTGCACACGCGCACATCTGGGCGCCGAGTAGTTTATTTAACACTGACACATGAGCCTTGCTGAGTGGTCTTTCAGCTAGTACCTGTTACCTGAATATGATCTGTTGCAGTATTCCTGCATTTGACCCAGCTTGTACCTGAACCTCCTCTTGAACTTCTGCCTGCCTTCCTGTGACCCCGGCTTGTGTTTTGACCCTGTTCCTGCTTCATGCTCCTGTACTGCACTGCCCGACTGTGTATCTAACTTGGCCTGTATCCTGTCTTTGATCCTGTCTCATGTTCCAGTACCTGCTCTGCTCGGCTGTTGAGGACCTCCTGGCTTATGTTCTGACCACAACTCTGCCTGTTGATCCAGCAACACAGAGTTCCAGTCCTCGGTGCCAATCCGGTGATCTGCAGCTATCGGGTTCCTGCCAAGACCCATCTTGAGCCACCTGCTACAACGGCCCTCGTGCCACTCTGTGTCTTTCATTCCCTGTCATCTCTATCAGGGGTGCTAGACAGGAGGTGCAAGAGAAGCCCTCTCTACAGCTCAGTCTCCACCAGGTATGTGACATGTCCAAATTGGGCCAAAAGTGTCAATATTTTGTGTGGTCACCATTATTTTCCAGCACTGCCTTAACCCTCTTGGGCATGGAGTTCACCAGAGCTTCACAGATTGCCACTGGAGTCCTCTTCCACTCCTCCATGATGACATCATGGAGCTGGTGGATGTTAGAGACCTTGTGCTCCTCCACCTTCTGTTTGATGATGTCCCACAGATGCTCAATAGGGTTTAGGTCTGGAAACATGCTTGGCCAGTCCATCACCTTTACCATCATCATGCTCTGCTTTAGTATGTTACAGTACATGTTGGCATTCATTGTTCCCTCAAAGAACTGTGACTACCCAGTGTTGGCAGCACTGATGCAGCCCCAGACCATGACACTTTACCACCATGCTTGACTGTAGGCAAGACACACTGGTCTTTGTACGCCTCACCTGGTTGCCGCCACACATGCTTGACACCATCTGAATCAAATAAGTTTATCTTGGTCTCATCAGACCACAGGACCACAGTTCCAGTAATCCATGTCCTTAGTCTGCTTGTCTTCAGCAAACTGTTTGCAGGCTTTCTTGTGCATCACCTTTAGAAGATGTTTCCTTCTGGAATGACAGCCATGCAGACCAATTTGATGCAGTGTGCAGTGTATGGTCTGAGCACTGAAAGGCTGACCCCCCACCCCTTCAAACTCTGCAGCAATGCTGGCAGCACCCATACGTCTATTTCCCAAAGACAACCTCTGGATATGACGCTGAGCATGTGCACTCAACTTCTTTGGTCGACCGTTGCAAGGCCTGTTCTCAGTGAAACCTGTCCTGTTAAACCGCTGTATGGTCTTGGCCACCATGCTGCAGCTCAGTTTCAGGGTGTTGGCAATCTTCTTATAGCCTAGGCCATCTTTATGTAGAGCACAACTCTTTTTTCAGATCCTCAGAGAATTCTTTGCCATGAGGTGCCATGTTGAACTTCCAGTGACCAGTATGAGAGAGCGAGAGTGATAACACCAAATTTAACACACCTGCTCCCCATTCACACCTGAGATCTTGTAACACTAACAAGTCACATGACACCGGGGAAGGAAAATGTCTAATTGGGCCCAATTTGGACATTTTTACTTAGGGGTGTACTCACTTTTGTTGCCAGCAGTTTAGACATTAATGGCTGTGTGTTGAGTTATTTTGAGGGGACAGTATATATATATATATGTATATATATATATATATATATATATATATATATATATATATATATATATATATATATATATATATATAACATCCCGGTGTGGTTGTACAGTGAGTCCGATTAGTACCGTTCAGACTGGGGTTCTCATTCACTCTGTGCCCCTATTAGAGACACAGGGAGACTTAGACATAGAAGGTGCATGGGGAGCTGAAACAAAGATTTCCCAACCTCTCCAAGGGATTCTGGGTTCCCTGGAGTATACAGATGGAGACCGCAGTCCCATCCACTGACTACAGGTCAAGCTGCAGTTGTGAGGTGCCAGTTGCATTCTCTCCCTGGAGCCCCTATGGAGTGGATTGTTGTGTGCAGAGGCCAGTAGTGTTCTGCCCTGTTGGCGCTTCAACGCTCACATCATCCGCTCTGGCTAACTGTTGGGAAGGGAAGACAATTAACTCCACTCTGGCTGGCTGTTGGGAATGGAGGACAGCAATCTCCTCTCCCTTCTCCCCCTGGATCCTGATCTGCTGCTCGGGAGTGACCGCCACCTCTTCACCCTGGACCTCCGGAACTGCCGTGGGGCAGAGGTCTTGGACCCTCTGTCCGGTTGCCAGCACTTCAGCTGGAGAAGTTTCTTGTAACTCCACAGTTAGCAGGAAATCCCATGTCCCTGTCAGTGTTGTGGGAGAAAGGCCGACTGCCTCTTCTCTCAGGAAGGCCAAAGCCACTGTTGGTGCTGGGCAAAGCTCAGTAATGTTCTACCCTGATGCCAGCTCTTTTGCTGGAGGCTCACTCGGTTGTTCTTCCTCAGCAGAAAAGTCAATTAAATCACAAGTCTCTGGAATTGCTGAAAATCCAGGGCACGGATTGGCTGCACTTGGGCCCAGTGCCAACACTTTGGCAGGTGATTTATAATCCATAACATCCTCTGATGAACAGTCAATTAAATTCATACATTCTGTGGTCTGTGGATGGAGAGATGAGCCGACTGCTCCATCTCCCATACCCTCATCCAGCTGCTGAACAGACGCATTCCTCCATCAAAGCTCATCCTGTGCCGAAACAGGATCATCAAGGTCAGTCAGCACTTGCTGCATCCGCCATAAGACCTCCGCATCCATAGCTGCAGGCAGAGATGGATAAAGCACATTATTATTCTGCCACATTGCCGACTCTTCAGCCGGGATTTCAGAGTTGTCAGCTCATATTTCCTGATAGTCCCAGGAAAAGGGAGCGCAGACCTGCTGCTGAGCAAAATCTAGCAGCCATCTGTAGGCAATCTCCAGCTCCCATTCCTGATTGGCTAGAAACTCCAAATCTTTCAGTGTCCAGGGAACTTCTGAGACATTCAGCATCCATTCTCTGTATTCCGAGATTTCTTCCAAATGCCACTCCAAATCGCTCCCAAAGTCAGGGTCCTGTGACAGCCTCTTTAATAACAGCCCCAGGCCGTCATAGCCAAAGCCTTCTGTTGGGGTGTGTTGCGTCCACTGTCCATGGGCACACTTGGGCTACATACCAGCGGAGGGCTCCGTAGCTCTCGTCCAACCGCATCCCCACCTGGACCAGCTTGCTTAACTCAGCTTTCCATTTCTTGTGCGGTTGTCTCTCCAAAAACATCATTCACACTTCGTACTGCGACCAGTACCTTTCCTGGAAGGAGGAGAGAATTTTTCCCTGGTGTCCCTGCCCATGGGCTAGCACTTTCTTCCAGAGTTCCCAGTGGACAGAATCATACCATCCCAGCAGGAAATGTTCTGATACTGGTCCCCTGTGCTGTATCCACATCTCTTGCAACATCCTTTCCGAATTCCTCTTCCATGGCTTCTGGTATCAGTAGCTCTCCTCTCCTGTTATCCAGACCCTGGATCCAGGTGGAGGTTTGGATGTCCCAGACTGCAGGAAGCATCCCAATGCTTGCCTCCAAATTAATGGATCCCCGTCACACTCCGCTTGAGTGCTTCTGTCAGTAAACTGCTTCCTCCAATCTGGACCTTCAGATATCAGATTTTACAGTCAAATATTGTAACCAAGAACCAGACGAGACTAGCTCAGTTACAAAGCTGGGACATGAACTGTATATATATATATATATATATATATATATATATATATATATATATATATATATATATATATATATATATATATACAACACTCCAGTGTAGTTGTACAGTGAGTCTGATTAGTACCGATCAGACTGGGGTTCTCGGTCAGTCTGTGCCCCTATTAGAGACACAGAGTGACTTAGACATAGGAGGTGCATGGGGAGCTGAAACAAGGCTTTCCCAACCTCTCTGAGGGATTCTGAGTTCCACGGGCCCCCCGCCCAAAGTGACTCCCTTCACAATGCCCTTGTCTCCATCAAAACAAGGACAAAGTGCCTTGCAAGGTGGGGTTTGCCACAACCCTTACAAGGTACCCTTCCAACGCTGAGACTATGTGGCCTGGTATGGACCAGGAACAATTAAGAGGCCCTTTCCTGGCCAGCCAGGCTGCATGTCTGGATAAGGGTCCTTTATGGATTGTTAGGAGGACCCTATATTATTTTTTTCTCTTAAAGGAAGGGATTAAAATAATGACAGATTTTAAAATTATTACTTCACACATTAGTGACAGGGTAAACGTTGATACCCTAAACAATTTTTAGACGATTTTGATTATCAAAAATTCAGAGATGAAACCTCATTAACAACTTAAAGACCTGACTATTTTATCACTCTCCTGCCCAGGCCATTTTTTCAGTTTTCAGTGCTTTCACACTTTGAAAGAAAGTTGCTTAGTCATGCAACACTGTACCCACATGAATTTTACAGTATCATTTTTTAAGACAAATAGAGCTTTATTTTGGTGATATACTGTATACCCATCACTAGTTTTTGGGGTTTTTTTTGCTACATAAAGGAAAAAATTTAGGCCAAAATGTTTTGTTACATTTCTTTGGTGGAAGAAAAAATAAATATGTGTATTTTATTTTGTCTCAAATGCCAGGACAGTACAAATACTCCCCAATTTACCCATTTTTGGAAAATAGACAGCTCAAGGTAACAGGCATGTCATATTTTTTTGGAGAATAAAGAAATTAAATAAAATGTGCTTTTTTTTCAAAACGTTGTCATTTTGTCAAAGTTATTTCATACACACAGCATAGGCATACTTACACCCCAAAACTCAATGTGCTCCTCTTCCTGAATATTGGAATACCACAGGTGTAAGACTTTTTAACAGCCTAGATGTAACGAAGGGCCCACATTTCAAGGAGCACATTTGGGCTTTCAAGGAGCATAAATTCTGCGTCTAATTTCTTGACTACCTATCATAATTCTTGCTTCATTGGTGTGCCAGGGCAGGAGAAACACACATAAAATAATCATATTTTGGAAAGGAAACACCAAAGGTATTTTCTGGTAGGCATAGTAAGCCTTATGAAAATGTAAATTTTTGCCACAAATTTTTTAAAAATATGCAATGAAAATAATTTGTTTTGTTTACACAAAGTTGTCAACCAATAAGATATTTCAAACACATAGCATATGCATACTTAGCATAATGCCCCCCAAACACATTCTGCTACTCCTCCTGAGTATCATACCACTTGTGTGAGGCTTTTTCCCATCCTAGCCACATAGAGGGTCCCAAAACCCAAATAGCACCTTCTGGTCTTTTAGGGGCATACTGTAAACTATGCATGTGATTTCCTGACTACCTTTCACTTTTTTTGCCATGTATCACATATGTATGTATCACAAAAATCAACCATTTGTATCACCACTGTCTACTATATTGGTGACCTCTGTATGAGTGGTCAGGGAATATAGCTTAGTGTAGTGCCACCTATAGCAGTCCCCTTTCCTATTAGCCAATTATGACTAGCCTACTGGTATGTGGCTGCCCCCCAGGAATGCCATGTTCACTGGCCAGGAAGTACAGGAGACTAAAGAAAGCAAATGCAAAAGCCTCTCTGTGGTTCCAGGAGTGCAGTTGTCAACAAGGGATGCCCAGTACTGGTATCTCACAGGAACCTAGTCAGTGGGGTAGGAGGATGGGTCTGTTCAGGTGGCAAGCAGAGACATAGTCAGAAAATATGCAATGTGTCAGTCTAGACAGCGGATAGAAACATGGCCAATAAACAGGCTAGCTTTAGTACAGGTGGCAGGCACAGGCAACTCTGCATTGGTGTGGCGGTGATCAGGAACACTATTATTGTCTGCTTTGTCTCTGGTGGCCCTGTACTGATGTGATGGTGATCAGGGACATTGTTGCATATTACACTGGTCTGGTGACATTATCACTGATGTGGAAGTGATCAATTACACTGTTGATGGTTTCAATGGCAACACTTGAACTGGTGTGGTGACAATCAGCAACAATGTTGCTGGATGACACCGGTCTGGTAACACTGGGACTTATGTGGCTAGCAATCAAGAACACTGTTGCTTACTTATACTTGTCTAATAATACTGGGACTGATGTGGTGGTGATCATGAACTCTGGTGCTGGTTGCTCTGGTCTTGTAACACTGGGACTGGGGTGGCAGCAATGAGGAACACTGTTACTGGCTTTATACTGGTCTGGTGACACTGGGACTGGTGTAGTGGCAATCAGGAACACTTTTTTTAAAATAGATTTTTATTGATTTTAATTAATACAGACAATGCATGAACAATAAAGTAAAACATATTATTTTGGTTGTTATACAGAAAGCACAACAGTGTACAATAATTATGTAAAGTAGTCATGAATAATAGAACAGATATAACTTTCAAGGAGAACTAAATTATTGCTTAGTATACTTATATATTGTTACATAAGCACTATATCAGTAATGCAGTATTACTCAGCCATGGTAACCACATTTTGTTGGAGGCGATTAGTCTACCTTCCGAGGCTGCAAACATGCATTTGTAGGAGCCATGTATATGAACTGTAGAAATGACCTCATCTAATAGTATCAGGTCAGCAGATTTCCAGTGTCTGGTGATGGTGAGTTTTGTGGCTAGAAGGATGTGTGTGGTCACACATCTTAGTTGGGGAGGGAAATTTTTAATTCCTATGTTTATCTAGGCAAGTTCTGGTGATGGGACTATTGGAGTTTTAGTGACTTTACAAATGAGTGCACAAACCTCTCCCCAAAATTTCAATATTTTGATACAACCTCAGAGAATATGGAAAAGGTTACCTGGTTCCTCACAGTTAATCAGGAACACTTTTGATGGGATACACTGGTGGTCTGGCAACACTGAGACTGGTGTAGAGGCAACCGGGAACGCTGTTGCTGTTTTACACTGGTCTGGTGACACTGGGACTAGGGTAGCAGAAATCAGGAAGACTGTTGTTGGCTTACACTGGTCTGGTGACACTGGGAATTGTATGATGATGATCAGGAACACCATTGCTTGCATACACTGATCTGGTGACACTGGGACTGGTGTGGCAGGGATCAGGAAAAATATTGCTGGCTGCACTGGTCTAGTGTGACGCGAATCAGGGAAACTCTAGCTACACTGGTGTGGCATCACTGTGGTGGAATCGAACACACTGTAACTGGCTATTAGGACTACATGGTATGTTGGTGGGTGATAATCCTTACTGTTAGGCCACAGTTTTACCCTCCCAAATCACTACCCCATTTTTGCTTCAGAGGCAGTGGCCAGGGGTGTATACATGCCACAGGTGTGATTATTTGCTTTAAAGCCATGGCAGGAATTATACACCATCACTTTCAGTGGGTGTAGCGCCTGTTGATTGCAACCAGAGTACTTGTGTGGGTTCCAAGGGGTAAAGCAGGTGGTGAGAAGATAATTCCTCTCTGCCTGTCAAAGGCTTTCTAAAGAGCAATCCAAACATAGATCACTCTTCAGAAAGCACTTCACTTGTGAATGAGGCCTTATGATGACATTGTGACTGGCTGCACTAGTCTGGTGATCTTTTACTGCTGTGGCAGTGATCAGAGACAATGACTTGCTGTGGTGCTCCAGTCATTGTACATGATCACCACCACAGCTGTACAGTGTCATACAGTGTCACAATAGTGAAACTGCACTGCTCTGGTGAAAATATGTTATTGTGAACAAAAATCAGCAATGATTATCACCCAGTTGCTTTAAATCCTGTGAGTACACAATGCTTTGTGTGGCTTGTACTATCACACATCGAGATTAGCATCCCCACTGATCTGGATGAACATCAGTTTACTTGCTGAGGAAACAGATTGACTGATGATGCTATCACTATTGCATTGCATACAGCCCCATCCCATCTCGGACACCTGAACATTTATATTATAATGTTATTAATTAATTTTAGTTTTGCCTTCAATACAGCAATCATTCACAAACTGTAATATAAGCTTAACAAACTAGTAACGGGTTCATGGATTATGGAAATCTTAACTTACAGATCTCTCTCTCTGAGAGCAGAGACTCTCCTCCATTCATACACTTCCACTTACACATGACAATGATCAGAAAGCTTATAGACAGGAAGTTCAACATCTGGTCGAGTGGTGCACAGACAACAACCTGATACTAAATACTAAAAAAACTAAGAAAATAATAATGGACTACAGGTGATCCAGGTAGACCACCCATCTACAATTACAAATAAAAACAGAGAATTAGGAATGTGCTGAAGGCCTGAACATGCTCCCCATTCAATGTGAGCTGAAAGTCCTGTATAGTAGCAGTATTATTTCTGATATTACACACAACAGCTTCCAGAAGTCAATAGGTGTTAAGAATGCCAACAGGTTCAGGCACTGCTGAGCCCTTAACAACCAGTGACATTACCTGCCCCGTTCACTTACATTGCATGGCTGGGAATCCCTGAACATGTAAGCAAAGTTGGGTGGATAGTTAAAAAAAAGCTTGGGGGTCACCCCCTCCCCCCCAATTCATACCAGGCCCTTCAGGTCTGGTATGAATTTTAAGGGGGACCCCATGCAAAAAAATCAAGAAAAAAAGCATAAGGTCCCCCCCCAAATATTCCCTGATCTAAGAATGTAGCCTAACAGGCCTGGAAAGGGGTGGAAAAGCATGCATCCCCTCTTCTTAACCTTACTAGGCTACTTGCCCTTAACATGGGGGGGGTACCTTGTTGATGAGGACAAGGTCCTCTACCCCACAACCCTGGCCCGGTGGTTGTGGGGGTCTGCAGGCAAAGGGCTTATCAGAATCTGGAAGCCTCTTTACAGTAAGAGGGCACCCAGATACCCGCTATGTGAATGAGTAAGAGGTACAAAGGGGATCACAACAAATGTAAACATTAAAAACAGTAGAAGCATACTCACAGTTTTTGATAAACCCTTTAATAAGAAAGCTTAAAAATGTCCCACAGTGTACATCCATCATGAGTCACATCATCCAGTAATGTAGAGCCATGTCAATAATGGTGACCCACCAAAAGAAAAAAATGGTGATCACCAATGTCAGGCTGACCGTGTTACTTCACTTTCATTGAATGACAGGTCTGGCAGATGACAGCTCATATATACAAAGGGATGGGGAACCCAGAATGACATTTTTAACAAATATGGCTTTTTTTCTCTTGGGATCAAATGTTATGGAAGGTTACATTTGCCCTGCAAAAGGCAATAGAGACTAAAATGTCGCACATATTACAACCATTATGGGAATTGATCTTGTGGAAATTTTATTGAAAATCTAGTATGAGTAGCTTCAAGGTTTTAAAGTGCTCCAGAGAGAGCCTTCAGTTTACTGGTATCAGTAGGTAGAAAGGCATAACAACACTTCTTCCTGGCATATCAGATGTGAAGAAGAGTCTGGTGTTCTTGAACAATGGGCTAATATGTTGAGATGGGGGATTCCCCCTACTGAAGTGTGTTAGGGTATATAAGCTAGTATCCGTATGGAACCAATTTGCATACTTTCTGGTTAACAGTTATGGAATTACCAACAACAGAATTTGTTATGCCCAGATGACACATTGGGGAAAATATTTTTATATTTCATTTTGATTTAAAATATTATAAACAATAAAAACAAAAAATAAAATTTAAGCAGATTAAATATCAGAATATGGCAAACCAGTTTACATGAGTGTATTGGGTGAAAGTGGATTTTTGATTACCAGTGAAAAGCATTTTTTGAGAAAAAAATAAATTGGAGTTCTGTGGGGACTTTTTGTTTTTGCAATAACAAATACACAGGCAGTATAGAATAGAATAGATAGATAGGACTATCCTCCTGAGACCAAAAAGAGCCTGCAGAGTTTTTTTCTATCACAGTAACAAACAAATATTGAAAAATTTCAGACCATGCATTTCCATACAACAAATATCCACTACCATAATTCAAAATTATAGCAGTGTCTTGCTCTGAATATTCATATTTATTACAAACACACACATTTGTTAATAACTGAAATGTCTCTTTTCCAAATATCTGTATGTGCAGCTGCTTAACTGATCTTAAAATAATCTGTGTCTTGGGAGCCATGAAGGGAGAATATTTTTCTATAGTACATTTGAAAATGCATGTCAGACAGCATCAGTAAACGGGAGTTAAATCAAGTTCTATGGCAGTGGTACATTCAGTTCAGAGGCTTATCATTTCCTCCCAGTTGCCATAGAAACAGGCTCTTAAAAAAAAATCAAACTCCAGTGCCCTCACCTGTTAGCAGCGAGTTTTTCAGGCTGCTAATCTTTTTTATTATTTTTTTTTATTTATTTGTTTGCTTTTTCTCCCATTAGTCCTGACCATTTCTAGAACTCTGGGATTTAACCTAGATGGAATAGATGCATGTTTGTGCCTTCGGCACAATGAAAAAAAAAACTAAATTGACTTTCCTTCGAAAGGGTAGTGGTTGACGTTAGAAATAGTTTCATGTCCTTAAGCAAAAATGAAGCATTAACCCCCTGGGGTATGAATGCTTTTTCACTGTTTATACCAAATGTCTATTTTCTACACAGTTTGAGGAATGCTACAAAAGTGGCTTGTTGAAATCTGTAGGCATTGTTAAATGGGACAGATATGTCAGTGGCTGCATGATTTATTTGTGAAATAATCTCAAGAACTAAAAAATTGTAGGGTATAAAGCATTTGTTTAGAATATAAACATCAGTGCTAGTATTGAAACCGTTGAGACAAAACCGCCCCCACCATGTAGCACATAGCATTATGAGACAGCAGCCCTTCCGTAGAGTAATTCTCTTTGATTCCTGAGGCAACTGTGTTGTCCCACAGTGTATATGGAATTAAATGGACACCATTTAAGTCTAGCCTGGGAGCAGATAAGTACAAAAGCACTGTATATACATGCACATGAATCGACTATGTTATTTTTCTGCCAGTTGAGTGTCGAGAAAGTGAGACATTTCACATCTGTATGGAAAAATCTATGGAAATGCAGTCTGGCAATTCCATTATACAACCCCTGGCAAAAATTATGGAATCCCCAGTCCCTGAGGATGTTCCTTCAGTTGTTTATTGTTGTAGAAAAAAAGCAGATCACAGACATGGCCAAAAACTAAAGGCATTTCAAATGGCAACTTTCTGGCTTTAAGAAACACTAAAAGAAATCAAGAAAAATAATTGTGGTGGCCAGTAACAGTTAGATTTATAGAACAAGCACAGGGAATAAATTATGGAATCACTCAATTCTGAGGAAAAAATTATGGAATCACCCTGTAAATTTTCATTACAAACACTAACACCTGCATCAGATTAAATCTGCTTGTTACAATGTAGGTAAAGAGGGTAAATCATCACGCAGTGTTGCACAAGATGTTGGTTGTTCACAGTCGGCTGTGTCTAAAACATGGACCAAATACAAACAACATGGGAAGGTGGTTAAAGGCAAGAATACTGGTAGACCAAGGAAGACATCAAAGCGTCAAGACAGAAAACTTAAAGCAATATGCCTTGAAGACAGAAAATGTACAACAAAATAAATGAGGAACAAATGGGAGGAAACTGGAGTCAACATCTGTGACCGAACTGTAAGAAACCGCCTAAAGGAAATGGAATTTACATACAGAAAGGCTAAAAGAAAGCCATCTCTAACACCTAAACACAAAAAACAAGGTTACAATGGGCTAAGGAAAGGCAATCGTGGACTGTGGATGATTGGATGAAAGTCATATTCAGTGATGAATCTCGAATCTGCATTGGGCAAGGTGATGATGCTGGAACTTTTGTTTGGTGCCGTTCCAACGAGATTTATGCAGACGACTGTCTGAAGAAAACATGCAAATTTCCACAGTCAATTATGATATGGGGCTGCATGTCAGGTAAAGGCGCTGAGGAGATGGCTGTCATTAAATCTTCAATAAATGCACAGGTTTACATTGAAATTTTGGACACTTTTCTTATCCCATCTATTGAAAGGATGTTTGGGGATGATGAAATCATTTATCAAGATGATAATGCATCTTGCCATAGAGCAGAAACTGTGAAAAAATTCCTTGAAGAAAGACACATAAGGTCAATGTCATGGCCTGCAAACAGTCCGGATCTCAATCCAATTGAAAATCTGTGGTGGAAGTTAAGGAAAAATTGTCCATGACAAGGCCCCAACCTGCAAAGATGATTTGGCAACAGCAATCAGAGAAGACTGGAGCCAGATTGATGAAGAGTACTGTTTATCACTCATTAAGTCAATGCCTCAGAGACTGCAAGCAGTTATAAAAGCCAGAGGTGGTGCAACAAAGTACTAGTGATGTGTCGGAGTGTTATTTTGTTTGTTTGTTTTTCATGATTCCATAATTTTTTCCTCAGAATTGAGTGATTCCATAATTTATTCCCTGTGCTTGTTTCATAAATCTAACTGTTACTGGCCACCACAATTATTTTTCTTGATTTCTTTTATAGTTTCTTAAAGCCAGAAAGTTGCCATTCGAAATGCCTTTAGTTTTTGGCCATGTCTGTGATCTGCTTTTTTTCTACAACAATAAACAACTGAAGGAACATCCTCAGGGACTGGTGATTCCATAATTTTTGCCAGGGTTTGTATAATGAGTGTAATTTGCAAGTGTCACATGCAAGGTGTGACAAACAGGATGGCATTTTCCAATATGAGAAACTTGTATGTTATATGGGGTTTACCCATTAGAGGTTTCTACCCACTGATGCACAGGGCACTGGATATGTAGAGGTTTAAAGCATATTTCTATTTTTGCAAATTTGAGAAAACCCCACAGTATGTTTGTTATGTGTTCCTCTTCACACAGCATGCATACCTTTTACCTTTTAGATGTTTCTCAGGACAAGGTGTCATGGCTGACTGCAAGGCATTTTTAACAATTTTAGAGTGAGCCCGACTCAAGTCTGCCCCCATTAGCATACAACGCAAGAATCCCAACCTCTAAAACTCTAAACTTTTTTAGGACAGACAGGAGTTGCTCCAGAGCTTAGTAAATGAGCAGAAGCTCTGCTGACTACTATCATCATCCAATCATATATAAGCAAAAATGCTGTTTTTTTTTTTTTGTTTTTTTTTTCTTGTACATAATTGTGTATACTTTGCAAAGTGAAGTTTTATCTAATTTACTAAGCTCTGGATCAACTGCACTTGCAGGGTGCACAGACTATTTACTTTAGTAAATAAACCCCACAGTGTCTAGTTACAAATAATAATGAAGACCTGTCTGCACAATACAGACAGAGTTAACCACATGCTGACCGCCCGCCATCGATTGACGGCGGCAGAAAGGCACTCCTGTGTGAATCACAGTAGCTGTACAGTTGGCGCTTTGAGGAGTATAGGGACGCGTGCACGCCGCCGCCTCACTAAGGAGCTGATGCGTATGCCCGCCGGCCACGATGTCCACCAAGCACCTGCTATTGCTCCTGACAGAACGAGAATGGGTATTTGTGTGTGTAAACACACAAATCCATGTTCTGTCAGGGGTGAGGAGAGCGATCTGTTGTTCCTAATGCTTAGGAATAACAGTCTGTCTGATCCCCCAGTCAGTCCCATCCCCCCACAGTTAGAATAACTCCCTAGGAAACACATTTAACCCCTTGATTGCCCCCTAGTGTTAACCCCTTCACTGCCAGTGACATTTATACAGTAATCAGTGCATTGATTGCTGTATAAATGTCACTGATCCCAAAAATGTGTTAAAAATGTCTGATCTGTCTGTCGCAATGTCGCAGTCCTGATAAAAATCGCAGATCACCGCCATTACTAGTAAAAAAATAATA
The DNA here is from genome assembly GCF_042186555.1 of Aquarana catesbeiana. Classification (NCBI taxonomy): domain Eukaryota; kingdom Metazoa; phylum Chordata; class Amphibia; order Anura; family Ranidae; genus Aquarana; species Aquarana catesbeiana. The sequence continues at coordinate 191,235,513 of NC_133333.1, read as the reverse complement.
ATAAAAATGCCATAAATCTATCCCCTATTTTGTAGATGCTATAACTTTTGCGCAAACCAATCAATATACGTTTATTGCAATTTTTTTACCAAAAATATGTACAAGAATACATATCAGCCTAAACTGATTAAGACATTTTTTTTTTTATATTTTTAAATATTTTTAAAAAAGTAAAAAATATTGTGTTTTTTTCAAAATTGTCGCTTTTCTCTTATTTATAACGCAAAAAATAAAAACCACAGAGGTGATCAAATACCACCAAATAAAAGCTCTATTTGTGGGAAAACATCACACGAATGCGCTATTGTCGGTTAAAGCGTGTCTTATAGCAAAAAATGGCCCAGTCAGGAAAGGGGTGAATCCTTCCGGGGCTGAAGTGGTTAATGGCAAACACAGCTGCCCAACCCCCTCATAATCAAAGAGAACTTTTAGGATTTACCTTGCAAGAGGGCCCAGAATAGAGCATCCAAAAAAGTAAGCTGCAATTTTAAAATATTTTTTTAAGCTATGCTATGTGACTGGGGACATGTAACAAATAAAAAAGTAGGTGTTTTCTGAATTTGACTGTGGAAATACACTTTAAGAAACAACACAGTAATACAAGCTGCATATGCATGATTGATCTTAATTTACAACATGAACAACAAATTGTATGGTGTGTAGCTATGGCAGCTTTGTGTGCACCAAACAAAATGTACCTCTGAAAACTGAAGGAATAAATATGTACATCTGTAATTCTAATTGCACAGAAGTTAAATACACTTGTGAACAAACAGATACTGTAGCTACAGTATGTTCGCACAAAACTGTGAGAAAAACTCTGCAAGTGCGCATGATTCCAATTATACAATCCATGGTGGACAGTCAAGGATTAAAGATCCCTAAAGAAATCTGCACATGGGGCACACTTTAAAAAGTCATTAAACCATAATTATGAAAAAAATCAGTATAAGCTGCAAAATGCTCATGTACTGTATGACTACAGTGGGGACAGAAAGTATTCAGACACCCTTAAATTTTTCACTCTTTGTTATATTGCAGCCATTTGCTAAAATCATTTAAGTTAATTTTTTTCCACATTAATGTACACACATCACCCCATATTGACAGAAAAACACAGAATTGTTGACATTTTTGCAGATTTATTAAAAAAGAAAAACTGAAATATCACATGGTCCTAAGTATTCAGACCCTTTGCTGTGACACTCATATATTTAACTCATGTGCTGTCCATTTCTTCTGATTATCCTTGAGATGGTTCTACACCTTCATTTGAGACCAGCTGTGTTTGATTATACTGATTGCACTTGATTAAGAAAGCCGCACACCTGTCTATATAAGACCTTACAGCTCACAGTGCATGTCAGAGCAAATGAGAATCATGAGGTCAAAGGAACTGCCTGAAGAGCTCAGAGACAGAATTGTGGTAAGGCACAGATCTGGCCAAGGTTACACAAAAATTCTGCTGCATTTAAGGTTCCTAAGATCACAGTGGCCTCCATAATCATTAAATGGAAGAAATTTGGGATGACCAGAACCCTTCCTAGAGCTGGCCAAACTGAGCTATCGGGGGAGAAGAGCTTTGGGGAGAGAGGTAAAGAAGAACCCAAAGATCACTGTGGCTGAGCTCCAGAGATGCATTCGGGAGATGGGAGAAAGTTGTAGAAAGTCAACCATCACTGCAGCCCTCCACCAGTCGGGGCTTTATGGCAGAGTGGCCCGACAGAAACCTCTCCTCAGTGCAAGACACATGAAAGCCTGCACAAAGAGTAAAAAATGTAAGGGGGTCTGAATACTTTCCGTCCCCACTGTATATATGCTGATCACTTCTGTTAAAAGTCTATTGCACATTTCTAATTACCTGGTAATCTTCCCAGCTCTACAGTGTCCACTATGAAGAGTGGCAATGCTTTTGCTGGCAATTCCCAGTGTTCTCTGTTTCAACTCTATCTGCACATGCTCCAAAATCACCATCAGGACGCTGTGATCTTTCGCAGTTTTCTGCCACACAAGAGTCTCCTTCGCCTATGAGAGCTGGTCAATGTTATTGATTGACAATAAAGCAGCACTTATGCTCTGCTCCTTCACCTATCCCATCTGCATGATAAAGAGGCAGTGCTCTGAATATTGTGCTGCTCTGCGTGACATGAGAGTGTCACATGGGGCAGCTCTGATTAATATAAACTTTTTTTTTTTTTTTTTAATTGTTAATTGTTAAACGAAAGTTATTAAATTCATTCTCCTTTGATTGCTTATTTTTAAAACTATGTTGTGTACATTAAAAACTTTTTTTTTCCCTCCAGATCTGTTTGTAGTGATGTAGGCTAAAGGAAATGTGCTCCACCCTCAGATTACTCGTTCAGACACATCTAAAGATCACATGACAGGCATACAACAGTAGTAAAAAAAAAGGTTACAATGATTTTTATTCAGTGATGAATGAGTGGTTTTATAATTGCATAACATACTAATATCTTATAGCATGTCCACATGGATTTAATATCACTTTAAGGCGTGATGCTGAATGAATGTGAGGGCTGAGTTTGTGTACTGGTTTTAAAGACAGATCTTGTCAGTTGTATGTGTGTGTATGTGTAAGGAACAAATATGTGGTATGCTTTTTTCCTAAAATAACAATTCTTTTAAAATATCATTATTAATGGTGTGAGTGCAATAACTCCCATGATTTCCATTAACTTTTTCATATAGTGTACTTAATTTTTTAAATAATTTTTATAGAAATGGTAATACATTGACCTCACGTACAGTAATTTAAGGATTCATTCAACTAAATTGATAGATCATTGAGCCTGATGGGTTTCACACAAAATACAATTCAGTAGTGAGGTCTGTGGCCTTGTCTAGTCTATGGAACAGCATTTAAAATTTTTGGAGATGACCAGTTCAAATCTATATTGTAGAAGGTTTTTATGGACCAGGTTTAATCAAGGTATGAAAGTCCATATACCTCATTAACATTCAGTAGAAACCAGGGGAGAGCAATTCCCCACCACAGGCTATTAATTATGGTTGAAAGTGAAACTTGCACAATGGGCTGATATTTGCAATCTGCCCTGCATGTAGTAGACTTTCAAAGAAGAGCACAAAAGGACCACACATTCACTGTGAAACACAGGTTGTCTCCAGAAGCACAGGCTCTGTACCCCTTAATAATCAATTGTTACAACTTGCATAGGTGAGTTCAAATAGGAATTACCACTTTTTTAATTCACAATGATCCTATATAATATGGGGTACAATACTTTCTTACTAGGGAAAAAACATTTCAGGGAGTAGAAAATCCCATGGTCAACCAACAAAGGACAATGGCCATTGGACCCTACTCACTAACGGACTTGAAGCAATGAACTGGGATCCACTCTTATATAACAATGCTGGTGGCTTGACTTCCAATAGCCTCCTAATACACTGTGTATAGTGAAATAGGTGGGAGATATGGCTTTGGTTGCCTACATGACCTCCCTGCAGCTGCCCTTTCATTAACTTTACAAGCTTGATGACAATGTCACAGGTAGCAGTAAAAGCTGTTTCTTGCTCCAAGAACAAAGCTAAAAAAAAAGTGAAGGGATATGCTCTTAAAAAGGAGAGGAGGTTTGAGGGTAAATTTGTGTAATGCCTTGGCATGCACTTATCCGTTTTCACTGATTGGTTCCGTTCTCTTGGTTGAAACTTGATGTGTTTGGTCCTGACACCTCAACACCACTAATCTATTTATTATTTAGCCACTTGGCCTACTGAAGAAACAGTTTCTTTTCCTGCCAACAGGTCAGCAACCTATAAAATCTCAAACCGTGATACATAACAACCAAAATGAGTAGGGGATGACTTCCCTCACTCTATCGGCATCAATATATCCGAGGTCTATGACTACATTCTAGGGAGGTAAGGAAAGGATTTGTGCTGAGGATGAGATATTCATTATTTCATTGTATATTTTTCTTTTTGACCATACCCATTACTCTGCACTGTTTGCAATGTGTGTCAAATCATTGTTCTGCTCAGAATGCCATAAGTCTTTTACAGTTCTAGTAATGCCCCTGCAAATAATATACTATCTTTTACATCAGCAGTTTGTTATCTACTCTATGGATAATTTATTCACTGGTAGGTTCACTGTATTATTTTTTTCCTGCACTCCATGGAGCAGAATATAGACAGTGTTTTTGTTAATAAATATAAAACTTCTCAGGAATTATAATATTTAGATCAAAAGCCGTCAAACCTAAATTGTATGAGAAATTAAACATAATATACATATCTACAGTTCAGTAATTCATAAGGATGTAAAAGGTTCTATCGCATAACAGGAGCTCAAATAAACACATGCTGAGTTTTTGTATTTAATAATTCAAAGAAAACTACATGGTTGTTAAAACATCATTAAATAACAAAGACACATACTGTATATGTACCAATATTTGGTTAAGTGACACACAATTTTGCCTTTCTGCCATTTTTTACTCCATGGAAATAATTTTAAAATAATTATTTATTGACTAATTGTAGCTTAAAAACAAGAAAATGTATACACTTTTTCATAACTTTATATGCAGAAAATATATAATAATAGTTGTTCTTTATTTTATATTCATTATTGGCCTAGATTTTTTTTCCATTATTGTAATAGCCAAATAATATCACATTTTTTTGTTTCAATTATTTTATTAATGTTTTCAAATTCACAGGTAAAAACAGTGAAGTGGTTACAAGTAATATAAATGACAAAACATGAATGAAAACAAGATATTTATAATGCATGTCAAAGTAAACTGGTCTTCATAGAGTATATAAGTGCAACTCCATAAGGGTCCAACCTTGGGGAGAATTGGGGTGGTACATTTGAGGAACTCTGTAAGGTAATTACAGGTAAACCAGGCATGCCACCATGGCACCCAAACACCCCTATTGGGAACTAACTGTGAGTGGGTGGGGGCTCTGAAAACTGGCACTTGTCTTTCCATCTTACTGGTTTACTGAGAAGTTTAGTTGAGTCACTCTATTCCTTTGGTGTTCTATTTATATCAAATTCCTTATGGGGGATGGACATCTAGGGATGATTCCAAAACACTATGTCGAACTGCAGTAGCATGTAGATTGTCTTGTATGATTCTAAGCCCTACTGGGAAGCTTTAGTCACTGTTCAGGGGAGGGTAGAAAGAAGGAGGGGTGGGGTGTCAGCTCGTACTTGTATTCTATGTGACGGCATACAATGTCTCATGGGTATCCCCAGGTCAAGCTATTATGAATTTTTTAAGAGGTTATGGAAATCTGCCGATTCTGTAACGTGTAGCCAGCAGACCCAGGATTTTTGGAATTTTCCTTGCTTGGTGAATTAGGGCCTCCATTTACTCTATTCTCCTTATGCATTGGAGCCAATCAGAAATATTAGGGGGGGGGGGCTTCTCCAATGTACGGGTATGCATTGTTTGGCAGCGTTGATGAGGTGGAGGGCGAGAGATTTTTTATAGGTCGATTGGGGTATGGATGTGTGGTGAAGCAGGTATTGTGTTGGGGTGAAGTCTGGAGTGTAGGTTGTTATTTGAGTGGTGAGGCTCTGTATGTCTTTCCAGAAGGGCTGTTTTAGTGGGCAATCCCACCAGATGTGGAGTATGAAGCCCTGGGCTACATTGAATCTCCAGCAGAGCGGGGAGACACTGGGATGATATTTGTGGATCTTTTCTGGGGTTCTGTACCACCTAGAGTATATTTTGAATCCATTTTCTTGTGCTGATAGGTTGATGGACCCTTAACAAATCCGTCGGGATCCACTCTTATATAACAATGCTGGTGGCTTGACTTCCAATAGCCTCCTAATACACTGTGTATAGTGAAAGAGGTGGGAGATATGGCTTTGGTTGGTGTGCCTACATGACCTCCCTGCAGCTGCCCTTTCATTAACTTTACAAGCTTGATGACAATGTCACAGGTAGCAGTAAAAGCTGTTTCTTGCTCCAAGAACAAAGTTAAAAAAAATGTGATGGGATATGCTCTTAAAAATCCGTCGGACATTCCGATCATGTGTGGGCTTCATCGGACCTTTTCTGTCGAAAAATCTGATGGACCTTAGAAATAAAACATGTTTCAAATCTTTCCAACGGACTCGATTCCTATAGAAAAAAACGTTTGTCTGTATGGTAGTCCGACGGACCGGAAACGGCAGCTATTGGCTACTGGATATTGAACTTCCTTTTCTAGTCCAGTTCAAAACGATTGGACTTTGGTGGGATTGTGTGTAGGCAAGTCCATTTAGTTGGAACTCTGTTGGAACTCTGTTGAAGTCCTTCGGAGCTCAGTCTGATGAGAAGTCCGCTCGTGTGTACACGACATTAGAGCTATTGAGGAAATAATATCACATTTATCTTTGCACTTATAATTATTGTGTGTACCAATAGTTTTTGTGATTTTGTAGCATTTAAATTTAATATAAAGTACAGTATAATGGATTTATACATTAATGATTTATGGTCAGGGCTAAAAAGAAATAAAAATATGAAATATTTTTATTTTAATCAGGTAATTACAACATATCTAACATTAATACCGTGTAAGCAAAACATTCAGGTTGGGTTCACATATATGCAAATTGGATGCAGCAAGTTTTTTGCTTACCTCATGCAATTTTGATAATACATTGAATTTGTTACTTGTTTAGACTGTCATACAGGAGCCTTCATTGTACTTCATGACAACTATTTTTAACTGACTAAAGTTAGATTTGAAAATTGAAAACAAGAAAAGTAAAAAAATATCCAGATTCTGACTATCAACCCCTCCCTAAGAAAAAATATATGAAATAGCATGACATGTTTGGGTAAAAATAAAATACAACAAACTTTATTGGTAACATATTAAAAACACAAGCAAATTAAAATATTGGCCTAGAATGAACAAAACCTACTAGTACCAGTGACTGCCTCTAACATAAGCATCCAATATGTATAAATAGATACTCTAGAAAGGCTGAAAATGAGTCCACTCATAAGTGAATGTGAATGTCCATATATATATATATATATATATATATATATATATATATATATATATATATATATATATATATATATATTTATATATCAAACTAGAAGACTCAGTGGTGGTGGACTCAAAAATAGATCAGCCATTTGTAACAGGAGTCACCTTATCCGTGCTCCAGCCATATAGGGGGGCACTTAATCCATGCTCCAGCCATATGGGGGGTGGGGGGGGACACTTATTCCATGCTTCATGCTGTATGGAAATAAATAGGCTTTAGCAGTAGTGTAGATATGAAGAGTAATGGTATATAGTACCCTGTGTGCATATAGTCCTGCAATGTATTTCTTCACATGGCTTGTAAAGACTCCACCCATTCCACCAGTATAATTACCAGTATATAGAAACGATCCACACATCAAAGATAAAATTCAGGGTGAGTAAAAGACCAGATACCATGCAAACAACCACAACACAGGTACATAAAGCTCCACTCAGACTAGTATGTGTAGTGACCCCCAATTCCTGATATACTGTACAGAGGAAGCCAAGGTTCCACACAAGTAAGGGGGTAGACCACTGTATACGTATCACTCACACATTTATTTAATCAAAAGACTCCATAATGGTGGATACAAATAGATCAGCCATTTTAAACAGGGGTCTTGCACATCCTTATCCATATGAGGGGACACTTAATAAATGCTCCATACTGTATATGAATAAATAGGCTCTAGCAGTAATGTAGATATGAAGAGTCCCACTTGGAGGTACAAGTAGGTCTGGGGAAGAGGCCTTAAGCCATCAGGCCACCTCCAGTGTATATAGTACCCTGTGTGCTAGTAAACATGCAATGTATTTCTTTATATGGCTTGTAAAGACTACACCAGTATAAATACCAATATATAGAAATATTTCACACATACAGTATCCGGTCAGGCCTGTTTCTGGACCTTATACAGCCTCTCTTGATGATATGAATGTGGGACTGATATGTATACGGTGGTCTTGCCCCTTCCTTGTGTGGACATCCTCTGCATATTTTCCCCTGTATACCAGGAATTGGAGGTCACTATACAACCTAGTCTGAGTGGAACTTTATGTAACTGTGTTGTGGTTGTTTGCATTGCATCTGGTCTATGACTCACCCTGAATATTATCCCTTATCTGTGGATTGTTTCTATATACCGGTAATTATACTAGTGGAATGGGTGGAGTCTTTACAACCCATATGAAGAAATATAATGCAGGATTATATGCACACAGAGTACTATATATATGCTAGTGGTGGCCTGATGGCTTAAAGTGATTGTAAAGTCTACTTTTAAAAAACAAAATAAAAACAAACATGTCATACTTACCTCCTCTGTGCAGTTGGTTTTGCACAGAGCAGCCTGGATCCTCCTCTTCTCGGGGTCCCTCTTTGCTGCTACTGGCCCCTCCCTCCTGTCGAGTGCCCCCACAGCAAGCAGATTGCTATGGGGGCACCCTAGTGGAGTCACAGCTCGGTGTGTCCATTCAGACACAGAGTCCTGACCCAGCCCACCCCTCTTTCTTCTGATTGGCTATCTGACTTTGATTGACAGCAGTGGGAGCCAATGGCATCTCTGCTGTGTCCCAGGTAATCAGGAGGAGAGTCCTGGACAGCTAAGACACTCATGGACATTGCTGGAAAAAGAGGGGGCTCTGGTAAGTATTAGGGGTGCTGGGTAAGCTGCTACACACAGAAAGTGTTTTTATCTTAATGCATAGAATGCATTAAGATAAACAACCTTCTACCTTTACAACTCCTTTAAGGCCTATTCCTCAGACCTACTTATACCTCCATATGAGACTCTTCATATCTACATTACTGCTAGAGCCTGTTTATTCACATACAGTATGCAGCATGCATTGAGTGTCCCCCCATATGGATATGGATGTGGCAGACGCCTGTTACCAATGGCTGTTCTATATTTGAGTCCACCACCATGGAGTCTTCTAGTTTGATATACAGTATATAGACAATTGCTGAGTGGACTCATTTTCAGCCTTTCTAGAGTATTTATTTATACAAATTGGATGCTTATGTTAGAGGCAGTCACTGGTACCAGTAGGTTTTGGCCAAGATTTTTATTTGCCCATGCTTTTAATATGTTATCAATAAAGATAGTTGTATTTTATTTTTACCTGATCATTTCATGCTATTTCATTGATTGTTTTTTTTGTTGGGGGGTTGGCTGTCAGAGTCTGACTATTTTTTACTTTTCTTGTTTTGTGCTTTACTGGCATTGATATACTGACAACTCCCTCCGATATACTTATTTTTTTTATTGTTTATTGCTAGCACCTTCTTTAGTGGTACTAGGGACCTGGATGACTCAATACGATGGAATCACATGAAAAGGACTTGCATCAACCACCACTCTTGGAAACCAAAGCAGCCAGGACTCCCAATTCTTCCAATCCGGAGGATTGTATCACCAGTGAAACAATAAAGCAACACATAGTGAAGCCTGTATAGGTAAATTAAATTATTTTTTTAAGATTGCACTTACATCAAGGAAGGTAAAAACGAGCATGTAGTACAAAATAGTAAAACTGCCGTGGCTCTTAGCATGCTTGTGTCTCCAGTGCCCGGCTAATGCGTTTCAACCAATGGTACATCATCAGAGGCGTGGCCTGACAACACAAGCACACCTATTTATGTGACTCACGGATGATGTGTGAACCGGGAGTTGACGGCTGAAACGCATCACGTGTCCGCATTTGCGTTCCACCGCCCGGGAGTTAAGAAGAAAAATACCTATTTGTATCCGAAAAATGAGAGACACAGATGGTCTCCTATATACTTCACCGCCCAGAAAACAAACCTAGGGGATGCAATGTCACATTGCTGGAGGTTCCCTGAAAATTAATAATACAAAAATATTATTAAATACTCTTGTACAAAATGTAATGCTCATCAGAAGTTAATCAAAATGTTATATATATATATATATATATATATATATATATATATATATATATATATATATATATATATATGTAGTGCCCTCTACTTTAGGGTAGGTGTTATAGTATAGTTTGATAGTGCAGGATCGAGTTACAGGTAAATTTAATTAGGCCTGGGGTCCTTTTCTAGGCCTGATTGTTTTGATTCAGGAGTGGGAGTGTCAGAGTAGCGGGGAGTGTGGCCACCTACACTTAGGTTTAGAGATACCTCCTCTGCCTGACGGTGAATTTTGTTCAGGAAAAGGAGAGGATGGGCTGAGATCTGAGTGGCAGGAAACTCATGTGAGAGTTCTAACCAATCATTAACTTGTTTGGTCGAGAGGAGGTCTCTCATATAAGGGGGGGTCACATGCTCCAGAGAGGGGGAGGGCTTGGGGCCCAAGGAAGAGAAGGAGGTCGGGGAGAGATTTCAGGGAGACTAAGGCCTAGAGTTTCAGGAGGCCGAGGGACTGGGGGCCCAGAAAGGAGGAGAATCTTGAGTAATGCTCTCAAAGGAGGTCCAGGGTGGATGCCTGGAGTGCACAGGAGCCAGCATGTAATGCTGGGGAATGTTCCGGACATTCCCATGCGGGGGATGTGCTGGTTGAGCGAGGAGGAAGTAGGAGTCAAGCGGAAGGAGTAGACTGGCGGATAGACTTTCTGTGACCAGGAAAACAGACTGTCGATTGTGGAGAACAGGTCAGTGAAACCCAAAGAAGCAAGTGCAGGAGTGAGAGAAGTGACATGTGGTGAGGCTACAGAACACAGTATAAGTCATAAGAACAGTAACTTCCAAAGACTGAGGGGTGTTAGTTTGCAAGTCATGGAAATAGGCAGTGAAGGCCTGTGACTTTACAATTAATCAAAGGAATTCTATCAGTCAAGCAGAGGAAATTATTCAGAGAAATGCCTTTTGTCCAACTTGGGAGTGCAACGCAAGGGAAAGTCCAGTAACAAAAGGATGATACCCTCACAAAGTGGGATCTGGTGGAGCATCTCATATTTCAACCTATGAATAACCCCCAGACTATCCTCACGAATAAAGAGCAATAAAGCTTAAATAATGACTGTTTGGTGTCATGTACTTGGTGATGGGAGATTGGAAGCGGAGTGAATGGCAAATTGATATGAACAACCCAGCAGCCCCTACGGGGGTACAGCTACATATATATATATATATATATATATATATATATATATATATATATATATATATACATACATAAAAACTAATAAAAATCTTAAGGAGAGCATCCAACAAGTGAAGAACCCCCCCAGTGGACACTTATAATTGCAAAACAACCAATGTATTTAACAGGAGCAGGGTAATAATACAGGTATAATTTAAAAATATCTAAAATGAATGAAAAAACAGCATTATTTAACCATTGTTAATGAAACAATTTATGTCCCAATCAACGTTCAATCCAAAGGGAACTTAACATTTTAAGTCATGAATACAGTGGGTCTCCACGCGAGATCTCCCTCTTCACAAAACTCCCTTGCCAATTAGACGTAAACCTATCGATAGTAACAAAAGTGGTACACGCTGGATTTTTATTATGACATTCAAGTGCCTGGAAACGCTATGCTTGGGGAACCCCTTTTTTATGTTGGCCACATGTTCTTTGATCCTAACATTCATTGCTCTTATGGTGCAGCCAACATATTGCAGGCTGCACAGACAGATTAACATGTAGACAACATTTTGGGATGTACAGGTAATGAAGGTTTTGATATCCTACACTCTAGATGTTACATTGGATTTGAATAGATAATTTTTTTTATCCCGGACTTAAATGGCATATGGCACACTTCCGGCAGACCATGTTGGGTGCAACATGAAGCTTCAAGGGTGGAACTCCTCTAAAGATAACTTGTGGGTGGTAAAGTAGGACCATGCCCAACACCCTATCATTTTTCTATACCGCCCAGTGTTTGGACATTATCTTTTTTATATTGTAGTATTGGTGGGAATATGTAGTAACCAATGAAAAGTTATGATCTTTCTCATTGGACTTAGATTTTGACGTGCCACCCAAAATGGCAGCTCTATCCATATTTCACACTTTCATAATGATTTTATCCAATTCCTCAGATCTATATCCCTTGTCGTATAAATATCACAATTTAGTAGTTTGTAGTATATGTACTTTTTACTTCTCTAGTTAAGACTTAGAACTGAATTTAGGATATATTTAGTCTGACAAAAATGATCCCTTTTGAATGCTGTTTATTTGTTTTGAATTTTTTAAGGTTTGAGCTATATTTTTCATTAATATTTAGTTTACCTTCGGATTACTCGTGGTATTTATAGGTGGTGCAGGACTTTGCCTAGTACTGAAGAAGATTTTTTCACATTGTCAGATTGCAAATCCATTTTTGCTTTAGGCAATGTGTGCAGCCAAAGGCTAAGATTAGCATTCAATCCAGACTCAAGTCTTGTATTGGCATTACTATCAGAATCAGTCTTGCTGAAGCTAGTTGTCAGATGTTTATACTGAAATATTAAAACAATATTATATTTGTGGAATTATGCAAAATCTGTGTTTAACCACTTCAGCCCTGGAAGAATTTAATCCCTTCCTGACCAGAGCACTTTTTGCGATACGGCACTACATCGCTTTAACTGACAATTGCGCGGTCATGCGACATTGCACCCAAACAAATTTTACGTCTTTTTTTCCCCACAAATAGAGCTTTCATTTGGTGGTATTTGACCACCTCTGCGGTTTTAATTTTTTGCGCTATAAACAAAAAAAGAGCAACAATTTGGAAAAAAAAGCAATATTTTTTACTTTTTGCTATAATAAATATCCCCCAAAATATATAAAAAAAAACTAATTTCTTTATCAGTTTAGGCCGATATGTAATCTTCTACATATTTTGGTAAAAAAAATTGCAATAAGCGTATATTGACTGGTTTGCGCAAAAGTTATAGCGTCTACAAAATAGGGGATAGATTTATGGCATTTTTATTATTATTTTCTTTCATTAGTAATGGTGGTGATCTGCGATTTTTATCATGACTGCAACATTGCAGAGAACACATCGAACGTTTTTGACACTATTTTGGGACCAGTGACATTTATACAGCGATCAGTGCTATAAAAATGCACTGATTACTGTGTAAATTACACTGGCAGGGAAGGGGTTAAACACTAGGGGGTGATCAAGGGGTTAAGTGTGTCCTAGGGAGTGATTCTAACTGTGGGGGGATGGGCTCACTACAACATGACATAGATCACTGCTCCCGATGACAGGGAGTAGGGATGAGCCGAACACCCCCCTGTTCTGTTCGCACCAGAACATGCGAACAGGCAAAACATTTGTTTGAACATGCGAAAACTGTTAAAGTCTATGGGACACGAACATGAATAATCAAAAGTGCTAATTTTAAAGGCTTATATGCAAGTTATTGTCATAAAAATTGTTTGGGGACCTGGATCCTGCCCCAGGGGACATGGATCAATGCAAAAAAAAGTTTTAATAATGCTTAAAGTGAAAAAATAAAAGTGTAATATTCCTTTAAATTTCGTACCTGGGGGGTGTCTATAGTATGCCTGTATGTTTCCCGTGTTTAGAGCAGTCTGACAGCAAAATGACATTTCAAAGGTAAAAAAGTCATTTAAAACTACTCGCGGCTATTAATGCATTGCCGGTCCGACAATACACATAAAAGTTCATTGATAAAAACGACATGGGAATTCCCCACAGGGGAACCCCGAGCCAAAATTAAAAAAAAAATGACTTGGGGGTCCCCCTAAATTCCATACCAGGCCCTTCAGGTCTGGTATGGATATTAAGGGGAACCCCGGCCAAAATAAAAAAAAATAGCGTGGGGTCCCCCTCAAAATCTATACCAGACCCTGCAGGTCTGGTATGGATTTTAAGGGGACCCCGTGCCAAAATTTAAAAAAAAATGGCGTAGGGTCCCCCTAAAAATCCAAAAATCCATACCAGACCCTTATCCGAGCACGCAACCTGACATTTTCCAGACCAGATCTGAAGGGTCTGGTATAGATTTTGAGGGAGACCCCACGCCATTTTTTTTATTTTGGCTGGGGTTCCCCTTAATATCCATACCAGACCTGAAGGGCCTGGTATGGAATTTAGGGGGACCCCCACGTCATTTTTTAAAAAAAATTTTGGTTCGGGGTTCCCCTGTGGGGAATTCCCATGCCGTTTTTATCAATGAACTTTTATGTGTATTGTCGGACCAGCAATTCATTAATAGCCGCGAGTAGTTTTAAATGACTTTTTTCCTTTGAAATGTCATTTTGCTGTCAGACTGTTCTAAACACGGGAAACATGCGCCCCTTTATAGGCATACTATAGACACCCCCCAGGTACGAAATTTAAAGGGATATTATACTTTTATTGTTTCACTTTAAGCATTATTAAAATCACTGCTCCCGAAAAAATGACCGTTTTTAAAACTTTTTTTTGCATTGATCCTTGTCCCCTGGGGCAGGACCCAGGTCCCCAAACACTTTTTATGACAATAACTTGCATATAAGCCTTTAAAATTAGCACTTTTGATTATTCATGCTTGTGTCCCATAGACTTTAATGGTGTTCGCGTGTTCGAACAAATTTTTTGCTGTTCGCAAGTTCTGGTGCGAACCGAACAGGGGGGGGTGTTCAGCTCATCCCTAGTCATGAGTAACGTAAAACACACATCATTTCCTGGATAACCCTTTTAAGAAAAAGTGTAGTTTGCTTTATTCACCATTGCCAAAGGGGGTGGTGTTGTACAAAATTTGACTTTATTTAATAATTGAATAACCTTTTGACTTAAGCTTAACAGAAAGCCATGAATTAGACTAAACTGTCACTTATGTGTCAAACAACTCAGACCTGGTGGCGACTTATAAGATCTATTACTTTAAGAAAATATACCCACACTAATTACCTTAACTTTAAATTCCTTAAACTAGGTAATGTAGAATTTAACCCCATGTGTCTGATTAAGTATAATGGCTTATTCCTAAACATCCCCATTAACTGGTTGCCGCCCGCCCACTGTCAAATGATGGCGGGGCAGTGCGGCTCTTGTTCTGGGACGCCATCATATGACGGCGTCCCAGAACGGCCGCTCTCACACACCTGCGGGGGCGCGCAGCGCAGTGATCGCGGCTGCGCCGTGTTGCTAGGACACGATGCAACCCCAATCTGTGTAAAGAGCCACGTCCGCAGCTCTTTAACCATCTGATCGGCTGTGTCCAATCACAGTTGGTCACATGTAAGCATGGAGATTCCGGTAATCGGCTCTCCTCGCCTCACACTGACAGAGTGTGAGGAGAGGAGAGCCGATCAGTGGTATCTCCTCACAGGGGGACCATCAGTGCCCTGATTACAATAAAGAAATAAAGTGTAACAATACAGTGCCCACCAATGCCAGCATACAGTGCCCACCAGTGGCAGCAATCAGTGTCCACCACTGCCCACAAGTGCCACAAATCAGTGCCCATTAGCCATGCCAGTCAGTGCTGGCAATCAGTGCCGCCTATCAGTGCTTCCCAACAATGCCCATCTCTGCTGTCCACCAATGCCCATCAGTGGCGCCCATCAGTGCCACCCATCAATGCCCATCAGTGCCCATCTGTACCGCCTATCCATGCTGCCTACCTATGCCCACCATTGTCACCTATCAGTGTCCGCCACTGCCGTCTATCAGTGCCCACCAGTGCCTCCTATTAATGCCCATCAGTGCCACCTAACAGTGCCCATCAGTGCCCCCCTATCAGTGCTCATAAGTGCGGCATATTAGCGCCTCCTCATCAGTGCCACCTCATCAGTGCCCATAAGTGCCACCTCATCAATGCCCACCAGTTCAGCCTATCAGTGGCCATCAGTGCTGCCTCATCAGTGCACATCATTGAAGGTGAAAAATGATTTAGTTACAAAATTTATTGACAGGTAAAAAAACCTTTTTTTTTTCCAAAATTTTTGGTCTTTTTTTTAAAATAAAAAACCCAACAGTGATTAAATACCACCAAAAGAAAGCTCTATTTGTGTGAAGAAAATGATAAAAAAATGTATTTGGGTACAGTGTAGCATGACCGCGCAATTGTCATTCAAAGTGTGACAGTGCTGAAAGCTGAAAAATGGCTTGGGCAGGAAGGGAGTGTTAGTGCCTGGAAGGCAAGTGGTTAATAGAACTTCTAGACATCACATTCATATACAGAATTTCCCTCATATGAATTTCCCTCATATGAATAATATGAAGATATCTATAGATATATCTATAGATATATATACAGTGCCTTGGTAAAGTATTCACCCCTTGGCATTTTTCGTGCTGCCTCACAACCTGGAATTAACATGGATTGTTTGAGGATTTGCATCATTTAATTTACAGAACATGCCCACAACTTTGAAGATTTTTTTTTTGTGAAGCAAACAACAAATAGGACAAAATAGCAGAAAAAGTCAAAGTGCATAACTATTCACCCCCTAAAGTCAATACTTTATAGAGCCACCTTTTGCGGCTATCACAGCTCTAAGTTGCTTTGGATAAGTCTCTATGTGCTTGCCACATCTTACCACTGCAATTCCTCTTTGCAAAACTGCTCCAGCTCCTTCAAGTTTGATGGTTTGCACTTGTGAACAGCAATCTTTAGATCTGACCGCTGATTTTCTATTGGATTGATGTCTGGGCTTTGACTAGGCCATTCCAACACATTTACATATTCCCCTTAAACCACTCAAATGTTGCTTTAGTAGTGTTTTTGGGGTCATTGTCCTGCTGTTAGGTGAACCTCCATCCTAGCCTCAAATCACACACAGAGTGGTACAGGTTTTGCCCAAGAATATCCCTGTATTTAGCACCATCCATCTTTCCCTCAACTCTGACCAGTTTCCCAGTCCTGACTGCTGAAAAACAGCCCCACAGCATGATGCTGCCACCACCATGTTTCACTGTGGGGATGGTGTTCTTTGGGTCATGTGATGTGTTAGGTTTGTGCCAGACATAGCGTTTTCTTTGATGGCCAAAATGTTCAATTTAAGTCTCATCAGACCAGAGCACCTTCCTCCATACATTTTGGGAGTCTCCCACATGCCTTTTCACAAACTCAAAACGTGCCATTTTGTTTTTTGCTGAAAGTAATGGCTTTCTTCTGGCCACTCTGCCATAAAGCTCAACTCTATGGAGTGTATGGCTTATTGTCATCCTATGTACAGATACTCCAGTCTCTGCTGTGGAACTCTGCAGCTCATCCAGGGTTACCTTAGGTCTCTGTGCTGCCTCTCTGATTAATGCCCTCCTGGCCCGGTCCATGAGTTTTGGTGTGCGGCCATCTCTAGGCAGGTTTGCTGTTGTACCATGTTCTTTCCATTTGGTTATGATAGATTTCATTGTGCTCCTCGGGATCATCAAAGATTTGGATATTTTTTAATAACCTAACCCTGACTTGTACTTCTCAACAACATTGTCCCTTACTTGTTTGGAGAGTTCCTTGGTCTTCATGGCAGTGTTTGGTTAGTGGTGCATCTTGCTTAGGTGTTGCAGCCTCTGGGTTTATTCAAAAAGGTGTGTATATGTAATGACAAATCATGTGACACTCAGATTGCACACAGGTCCAAAGTGGGAGACGGACGGGGAGCTGGTGTATGAGGTTCCTTTTTCTTTTATAATATTAATAGAACCAGTGGAACTGTGGATGTAAGCTGCTTACTATAACATCAGCTGTAAGTGAAACGGCGTTGTTCAAGTATCTGTTCACTGCCCCAAGAGTTATTGAGCCGACGCTGCGGTGGCAGAGTTATACGGAGTGCTATCTTTGTGATACCACCTTTTTTTTTTTTTTTTTTTTTTTTTTTTTTTTCATGCAAAACCAGTAGTCCGGGACTGTGACAATTTTATATCTCAAATTGCTAAAGGAAAAGTGCTTTTTTTTTTCCTTTCTCTTTTTTTTTTTTCCCCTCCTCCTCCTACCCCCTTTTTTTTTTTTTTTATCTCCCCCTCCCCCATGGCATAATAGCATGGCTGGGAAGCGTGCAGCAGAGGAAAAATTAAACCAGCACCAGTTACAAAATCAGCCGCATCAAGCAGAAGGCCAGGTTACACGCTCTGCAAGAAATCAGACAAACCAAGCGAAAGTCGCAGCAGCAGCTGCAGCAGCGGCTGCAACAAAGTTAGAGCGTTTTACTAGGACATCCCTATCACCAGTAAAATCCCAACAACTAACTCAAACGAGTACCCTGGCGAGTAGGAAAAGCCAAAGCCAAAGTAGCGGGCCAATATCGGCCGCAACAAGCCCACTCGCAGTACCGCCCACAAAAGGTCACGGAGCGGGAAAACTTGACTCTATAAGCGGTGACACAGAACTTAAAAGGCTACCCAATACAACTGAGGCCGGTATGGAGAGAGGCCAAGGTGGAGGAGCGGAAGAACCATCAATGAGGGACCTCCTGTATGCGATTACTGCATGTAAGGAATCAATCTCTGGTTTGGATGTTCAGTTAAAAAGCATAAGAGAAGAACTGATAGCGATGGGTGGCAGACTGAAAGAAACGGAAGGAAGAACAACAGCCCTAGAGGAGAGATTAAGCTCTGTGGAAGACATACTATCTCCGCTTAGACAAGATATGACTGACATGAAGAAACGCATAGAAAATCAATCCGCTAAAATAGATGAACTAGAAAATAGAAACCGAAGAAACAACATAAGAGTAATAGGCATGCCTGAACGGAGCGAGGGTCCTGACCCTATTGAATTTCTGGAGGGATGGATCAAGGAGACATTTGGGGCTACATCTTTTTCTCTTTTCTTTGGCATTGAACGCGCCCATCGAATCCCTTTCAAACCTCGACAGGGCAAGGAGTACCCAAGACCTATAATCATGAAAATGTTCAATTTTAGAGATAAAGTGTCTTTGCTTCGGAAAGCGAGAGAAATGAGAGAAATCTTATATAGGGGGGCGCGAATTTCACTATATCAAGACTTCTCCCCGGACCTGCAAAAGCTCAGGGCGGCATACATGCCGATTAAACGTGTGCTACAGCAAAAAAAGATGGACTATGCACTACTGTACCCTGCCCGCATGAGAATAACTACAAGGAATGGGACATTTTTCTTTGATTCTCCCCGCAATGTGGAAGAATGGCTGGAGAACACAGAGAGTACAACACGGAATGAAGGAGAAGAGAGACTAGAGACTAAATAGATCACGGGGGGGTTGTTCTCTTGGGTCCCCTTTTTTTTTTTTTTTTTTTTTTTTTTTTTAGTTTATGTTGTCCCTCTGAGGTACTAGGGAGGGGGGAGAGAAGAGGGGAGGGTGAAACAATAAGTAACACATTAAAGAAATAAGTAAATAATAAATAACAAGTAGAAATGAGAAAGTGGTATAGGGACAAATTATAAAGTAGTAAAGGTTAGAATACACTTACTAAATTCACTGAGTTGACACGATAGATTATTTCTCATACGAACACAAAAAATTAAAACACATGAACAGCACTAATAAGGTTGAAGGAATAGGATTATAAATTAGTAAAAGTTGGATATTCACTTTTTAGAATACACTGAGCTGCTACGATAAACTGTTTTGTTTATAAGTATAAAAAATTAGAACACATGAATAGTACCAATATGGTCAGGGAGGGGGTGGGATAGGGACCCCTGGGGTAAGGGGGTATTGTAATGTATGGCACCGGCAAGGTATGCCAGTGCAGTTTGGGGAATGAGAGTAAGTGGGAGGTCAGGAACATAGCCCCTAGGGTAGGCCCAGTTGGGCAGGGAGGGAAGGCGGGTGGTGGGTGGGAGAGGGGGTGGAGGAGACAGGAGGGTAAGGGGTGGGAAGGGGGGTGGAGTGGGGAGGGGGGTGGGGGAGGTTGGGGAGGGGTGGGCGGGAAAGGCACAACTCAAATAAACAATGAAAAACACCACAAATATAAACTCATACACAAATACCTCTTACGTTCTACCACGGATGGTAATGGGATTAGGAGGAAGGTTGACTGTTATGTACTACTCACTGAGGGGACCCAAGGGGTAGGTAAAACTCTGAGGGACAATTGTATTTTCATTCCTTGCTCATGTTGTTGTCTTTTGCCTTATAATTATTTGAATTGGTATGATCCCATATATGAGTAAGGAAAAAGGGAAAAGAAAGGGTTTACTCTTAATGACATGGAATGTGAGAGGGTTGAGGGATAGAGACAAGAGAAGGGCAATGTTTAGATATTTTAATAAAATGAAACCTCAGATAATCTGTTTACAAGAAACACATTTGTGTCCCGACTCTGTCCACCTATTGCGCTCAAGGAGATACCCGACTCAGTTCCACTCCATGCACACTTCACACTCAAGAGGAGTTAGTATAGTGGTCTCCTCGGATGTCTCCTTTGAATGCATAGAACAGAGGGTGGACAAGGAAGGAAAATTTGTTTTTTTGCTATGTAAAATTAACGGACTAATGTGCATTATCGCATCAATATACATACCCCCACCATTCTCATCAGTTCCACTTGGGTGTCTATCACAATTTATAGCCTCACACCCGGATGTCCCGGTGCTAGCACTAGGTGACTATAATAACATTTTAGATAACTCCCAGGATAGAATGTCTCTGACACCTAGAACTACGAGACAGACAACCGGCAGGACTGCTTTTGCAGCCCTGCTTACGGAAATAGGACTCCGGGATGTATGGAGAGAGAGACACGAAGAGGATAGATGCTATTCATGTTATTCTGCAACACATGATAGCCTCTCCCGTATCGACCTGGGCTTAGGGAATGAGGCACTCCTGCAGCTAGTAGAGGACTCAGCGTATGAGCCACGCTTATTATCCGACCATTCCCCATTCTGGGTACGGTTAGGCACCACTGGAAAGCTGGGGCGACCATTATGGAAGGTGAACCCCTACTGGTTATCTTTGTTTCCGCAAGTAGATAATACAAGAGAGGCGCTACGGGAGTTCCTGCAATTCAATAGGGGGTCTGCAAGCGCTATGGTAGTATGGGATACACTTAAGGCATTCTTGAGGGGATGTCTTATTAAAGAAATTGCGGGAATTAAAACACGTTCCAGGGAATGGGAGAACAAGGTACGGGAAGAACTGAAAGAAAGAGAACAGGTTTTAATAAGAGACCCATCAAAATCTAATCAAGAATCCTGGAGGGAGGTACAAGCGATATATAACTCGGCTTGGTTATCAGCAGCAGAGAAGAGAAGATACTTTCAGCAACAAAGTTACTTTGAAGAGGGGGAAAACACTGGCCGCCTTCTAGCCCTTATAGCCAGAGAGCAAAGAGATCCTACTACTATCCTGGCTGTGAGGGCTAAATCTGGGGAGAGGCAGACCCTTAGCTCAGACATCTTAAGCAGCTTTCAGCAGTTCTACGGGGACTTGTACTCCAGCAAAACTAGATATAATCCGTCTGAGTTGATGCAGTTTCTGCAGACCTGTCCGCTCCCGCAATTATCGGAGGCGGACAGGGAACTGTTGAACTGCCCAATCACATCAGCGGAATTAAGAGAAGAACTGGAGGGGACAGGTCACCATAAATCACCAGGCCCAGATGGGATTCCGGCAGAGGTATACTCCCATTATAGAGAGGACCTCTTACCATCATTACTGCAGGCCATAAGGGAGGCTGAGGAAATGGGTTATCTACCGGATAGCATGCGTGAGGCAATAATAACAGTAATTTTAAAGCCTGGGAAAGATAAACTCCTATTGGACTCATATCGTCCAATCTCGCTACTAAATGCGGATGTCAAATTGTTCGCATGTGTTCTGGCTAAAAGGTTATCTCGAGTGATTGGTAAACTGGTCCATTGTGATCAGTCTGGTTTTATACCTACCCGCTCTACATCGGACAATATAAGGAGACTCTACATGAACCTTCAGATGCCAGTGGACAACCCGGGGAGTAGGGCCATTCTGTCGCTGGATGCCTCAAAAGCGTTTGATAGTGTGGAGTGGCCCTACCTCATGGAAACACTGAAAAGATTCGGGTTGGGAAGTAGGTTTGTAGCTTGGGTAGAGATTCTTTACTTTAAACCCAGAGCCAGAATACGCATTAATAGTGATCTTTCGCCTCCATTTGAATTGCATAGGGGGACGAGACAGGGTTGCCCACTGTCTCCACTACTGTTCGCTTTGACAATAGAGCCTTTAGCTATAAAGATCCGGAATTCAACGGAGGTGGTGGGGTTCCGTAGACATCAGAGAGAAGAAAAAATATCTTTATACGCAGATGATGCACTTATATATTTGGGCGATATGACTTCATCTCTGCGGGCAGTGATGGAGATAGTGAGAGAATACGGCAGCTTCTCAGGCTTTGACATTAACTGGTCAAAATCAACGCTAATGCCTATAGACCAGCAGAGGGACCGACTCCCAGTGGGAGCGGAACAAATAACAATAGTTGATAGCTTTAAGTATCTGGGAGTGATGGTGTCCCCGAACCCGGCCGAGTATCTTCGGTTGAACCTGGAACCACTGCTCTCTAGACAGAAACAAAAAAGTAACAGCTGGTGCAGGCTCCCCCTATCAGTTATAGGACGAGCAAACCTAATAAAAATGGTGTGGGCACCACAGCAACTTTATGTCTTCCACAATTCACCGATATGGATACCAAAAAAATGGTTTAAGCAAATTGATACACTAATGAGGGAATTGATATGGAAAAAAAAGGCACCCAGAATTAGTTTGGAAACACTGCAATATGAAAAGGATAGAGGAGGGCTCGCAATACCCAACTCTAAGCTATATTTCCTGGCATCACAGTTACAACAAATGGCAGGATGGGGTCGAAAGGGAAATGAGGACCCCACATACCAATTGGTGACTATGACGGAACCCACGCTAGAAGCGGCCTCTCATCTGGAAATGGACTTGCCAAGTATGAAGGGGGTAGAACCAATAAATACGCTCTTTAAAAAGGTATGGGGTGAGGTTCGGAAAATGCTAAAAATAACAGGCGTGCTTCCATTCACGCCGATCTGGCACAACAGAAGATACTCCGAGATCCAGGGACTACAGGGGTTCATACACTGGAAAGAAAAGGGGATTCAGTTCTTCTCACAATTATACGAGGGAGAGGTGTTGAAGACATATGAACAATTATGTAGGGAATTTCATTTGAATTCGAGGGGCTTTTATCAGTACCTCCAACTGCGCCATGCGCTACAGGCACAACAAATAACACACTCTCAGACAGTACCAGCAGTTTCACTTTTGAATGAGATCTTTTTGGCAGACACAAGGAAAGGGTTAATATCAAAAATATACAAGGAGTTGCTGAGGTCAGTCAAGGATCATACCTTGTTAAAGTGCCGAAACAAATGGGTAGAGGATATAGGAGAGATAGATGAAAAACAATGGGAAATGGCGCTCGAGGCTATTCCGGTGGTGTCACTTTCCGCAACCCAAAGACTGTCACAATTATTCATCCTTCATAGGGCCTATAGGACATCAGTACAGCTCTATAAATGGGGACGAGGAGATTCCCCACTTTGCCCCAAGTGCAAGGTACACAGAGGGGACTTTATTCATCTAATTTGGAGGTGCCCAAAGCTGCATAGATACTGGGACGAGGTTTCCCAGCATATTTCAAGGTTGGCGCGGGTCCCCATCCCCCTAAACCCGACTGTATACTTGCTTGGAGCTATAAATGTAAAGATGTATCCGGGAGGAAAGTACTTCATGTTATCTAGATTGATGTACCTCGCCAGGAAACTTATTGCAAAGTACTGGATGGCCCCAACGGTACCTACAGTGAAGCAATGGATTGCCTATGTCAATTCGTTTCTCCCCAGAGAACGATTGGATTACGGCCGCAGAAGTGATCGGAGTAAATTTAACAAGATATGGCATTCATGGTTGGGGGATGTGGACCTGGCCCCACATCAATTGATAGTAGAGAGGCTTCAGTTGTAGAGACTGGGAGGGGGTGATGTAGAGAGGAAGAAGGAGATTGAGATACCCGAGGGGAAGGAAAGCGAGAGTAAGTATGCAGGGGGGGGGAGAAGAGAGAGGGACAGGAAGATGGTCTGCAAAATCAACGACAATATAATTAGATAATTAAGAACATTGGATAGGAGGGAAGTTAGCGGTAATTGTATAGGTGGTGTAAGAAACATCAAAGGTAATACGAATGGTTTGTTGTGACGGAGGGGGGGTGGTGTAGGGAGGGGAGGAGGGGAGGGTTGGAATAAAGTGAAAGGAAACGGAGTAATGAATTAGTAATAGAGATATGATTTTGTATGGAAGAAGGGTAGGAACACAAGAATAGGCCTGCATAAACCACACACTCTATACTATGTTTTTGCACTACTATATAATATGAATGATTGAATTTATGTTTTTCCTTCTTTTTTTATATATCGCCAGACATAGCCCCTGCGTGGGACGACCTGGCGCTTGTTTTATATTACTATAAATTTATTGGCATATGTGCAATAAAAATGATTGAGATAAAAAAAAGATTGCACACAGGTCGACATCATTTCCCTAATTATGTGTGCAAAATAGAAAAATGCTGCGCTAAACCCAAAATAATAAGGTAAGAGTCTATAGGATAAATAGTGAAGGGGTATCTTCTCCAATGGGAGGGTAGCACTGGACACCAAACAGCATGTAGATACTTTCAATGCAGGGGCGACAGTGGACACCAAAGGCATACAGATGTTTGATAGAAATAATTGGATTACTTACCTTACCAGATCCGTAGGACGCAGATACATTAAGCACTGCGTCAAAAAGGCATGGGGAGAATCTCCCGTGATGTCCAGCCGGACTGTGTCTTATGGGCCATGAGCACAGATGGAGGATGGTGGTCACAGGCAGGAGTTGGATGGCTGTCCTGATAATTAAAAGATGAAAGACATGACTGGAAGCCTCAGAGAACTGTAAATAATCTCCCGGCCGGCTTGTGTTCCAAGTCTCGTGTCAGCAAAAGAATCCAGGAGGTAGGGATGAAATTCGAATGCCGCGGAACACCCTTTAAAAGTCTATGGGAGAAATCAAAAGTGCTAATTTTAAAGGCTAATATGCAAGTTATTGTCATAAAAAGTGTTTGGGGACCTGGGTCCTGCCCCAGGGGACATGGATCAATGCAAAAAAAAGTTTTAAAAACGGCCGTTTTTTCAGGAGCAGTGATTTTAATAATGCTTAAAGTGGGGGGTGTCTATAGTATGCCTGTAAAGGGGCGGATGTTTCCTGTGTTTAGAACAGTCTGACAGCAAAATGACATTTTGAAGGAAAAAACTCATTTAAAACTACCCGCGGCTATTGCATTGCCGGTCCGACAATACACATAAAAGTTCATTGATAAAAACGGCATGGGAAATCCCCACAGGGGAACCCCGAACCAAAATTACAAAAAAAAAATGACGTGGGGGTCCCCCTAAATTCCATACCAGGCCCTTCAGGTCTGGTATGGATATTAAGGGGAACCCCGGCCAAAATTTAAAAAAAAAAATGACGTGGGGTTCCCCCTAAATTCCATACCAGACCCTTCAGGTCTGGTATGGATTTTAAGGGGAACCCCGCGCCAAAAAAAAAAAAAAAACCCGGCGTGGGGTCCCTCCAAAAATCCATACCAGACCCTTATCCGAGCACGCAACCTGGCAGGCCGCAGGAAAAGAGGGGGGGACGAGAGTGCGGCCCCCCCTCCCTCCTGAACCATACCAGGCCACATGCCCTCAACATTGGGAGGGTGCTTTGGGGTAGCCCCCCAAAACACCTTGTCCCCATGTTGATGAGGACAAGGGCCTCATCCCCACAACCCTGGCCGGTGGTTGTGGGGGTCTGCGGGCGGGGGGCTTATCGGAATCTGGAAGCCCCCTTTAACAAGGTGACCCCCAGATCCCGGCCCCCCCTGTGTGAAATGGTAAGGGGGTACATAAGTACCCCTACCATTTCACGAAAAAAGTGTCAAAAATGTTAAAAATGACAAGAGACAGTTTTTGACAATTCCTTTATTTAAATGCTTCTTCTTTCTTCTATCTTCCTTCATCTTCTGGTTCTTCTGGTTCTTCTGGCTCTTCTGGTTCTTCCTCCGGCGTTCTCGTCCAGCATCTCCTCCGCGGCGTCTTCTATCTTCTTCTCCTCGGGCCGCTCTGCACCCATGGCATGGGGGGAGGCTTCCGCTCTTCTCTTCTTCTTTTCTTCTCTTCTTCTCTTCTTCATTTTCTTCTCCGGGCCGCTCCGCAATCCATGCTGGCATGGAGGGAGGCTCCCTCTGTGTGACGGCGCTCCTCGTCTGACAGTTCTTAAATAACGGGGGGCGGGGCCACCCGGTGACCCCGCCCCCCTCTGATGCACGGGACATGACGGGACTTCCCTGTGGCATTCCCTGTGACGTCACAGGGAAGTCCCGTCAAGTCACCGTGCGTCAGAGTGGGGCGGGGTCACCGAGTGGCCCCGCCCCCCCCCCGTTATTTAAGAACTGTCAGACGAGGAGCGCCGTCACACAGCGGGAGCCTCCCTCCATGCCAGCATGGATTGCGGAGCGGCCCGGAGAAGAAAATGAAGAAGAGAAGAAGAGAAGAAAAGAAGAAGAGAAGAGCGGGAGCCTCCCCCCCATGCCATGGGTGCGGAGCGGCCCGAGGAGAAGAAGATAGAAGACGCCGCGGAGGAGATGCTGGACGAGAACGCCGGAGGAAGAACCAGAAGAGCCAGAAGAACCAGAAGAACCAGAAGATGAAGGAAGATAGAAGAAAGAAGAAGCATTTAAATAAAGGAATTGTCAAAAACTGTCTCTTGTCATTTTTAACATTTTTGACACTTTTTTTGTGAAATGGTAGGGGTACTTATGTACCCCCTTACCATTTCACACAGGGGGGGGGCTGGGATCTGGGGGTCACCTTGTTAAAGGGGGCTTCCAGATTCCGATAAGCCCCCCGCCCGCAGACCCCCACAACCACCGGCCAGGGTTTTGGGGATGAGGCCCTTGTCCTCATCAACATGGGGACAAGGTGTTTTGGGGGGCTACCCCAAAGCACCCTCCCACTGTTGAGGGCATGTGGCCTGGTACGGTTCAGGAGGGAGGGGGGGCGCACTCTCGTCCCCCCCTCTTTTCCTGCGGCCTGCCAGGTTGCGTGCTCGGATAAGGGTCTGGTATGGATTTTTGGGGGGACCCCACGCCGTTTTTTTTTTTTTTTTTTTTTGGCGCGGGGTTCCCCTTAAAATCCATACCAGACCTGAAGGGTCTGGTATGGAATTTAGGGGGAACCCCACGTCATTTTTTTTTTTAAATTTTGGCCGGGGTTCCCCTTAATATCCATACCAGACCTGAAGGGCCTGGTATGGAATTTAGGAGGACTCCCACGTCATTTTTTTTTTTTAATTTTGGTTCGGGGTTCCCCTTTGGGGAATTCCCATGCCGTTTTTATCAATGAACTTCTATGTGTATTGTCGGCAATGCAATAGCCGCGGGTAGTTTTAAATGAGTTTTTTCCTTCAAAATGTCATTTTGCTGTCAGACTGTTCTAAACACAGGAAACATGCGCCCCTTTACAGGCATACTATAGACACCCCCCAGGTACGAAATTTAAAGGGATATTACACTTTTATTGTTTGACTTTAAGCATTATTAAAATCACTGCTCCTGAAAAAACGGCCGTTTTTAAAACTTTTTTTTGCATTGATCCATGTCCCCTGGGGCAGGACCCAGGTCCCCAAACACTTTTTATGACAATAACTTGCATATAAGCCTTTAAAATTAGCACTTTTGTTTATTCATGTTCGTGTCCCATAGACTTTAACGGTGTTCGCGTGTTCGAACGAACTTTTTTCCTGTTCGCATGTTCTGGTGCGAACCGAACAGGGGGGTGTTCGGCTCATCCCTACCAGGAGGAGATGACGCGTGGCATCCAATCAATCAATTATGTGACTTCTGAAGGTAATTGGTTGCACCAGAGCTTTTAATGGGCTTCATAACAAAGGGGGTGAATACATACGCACATGCCAATTATCAGTTTTTTATTTCTGAAAAATAGTTTTATGTATATATTTTTCTAATTTAACTTCATTAACTTAGTCTATTGTGTTCTGATCCATCACATATAATTCAGATAAAAAAAAAAACATTGAACTAAAGGCTGTAATGTAACAAAATAGGTGAAAAGCCAAGGGGGGTGAATACTTTTGCAAGGCACTGTGTATATATATATATATATATATATGAGATGTGTTCTGATCTGAGGAAGGGCGTGAGCATGTGAGCCCAAAACGGAAATCTTTTTGAACACTTTCTGAGATGTAACTTTACAAATCTTTGAAAGAATAAACTAAGTTTTTAAGTGCAGCAATCCCTTGGACTTTTTTGCTTTATATAAAAATGCACAAACCAAGAGAAGTGACATTGTTCAGTTAATTATGCATATGATTACTCCAATATAGTTTACTAATATATTTGGAATTATTGCTAATATGATTATTTGCAGTGTATAATATAAAGTATTCCAAAAAACACAGTTTATGAACACATCTCTATTCCCCTCTCAATCATGAAAAGAAAAAAAAAATATGTGTTTCAACTCATGGTTCTCTTAAAATACGAGACATTGGCCTACTACAATACACACCAGCCCATGGACCTTATATTGTTTATTTGTCTAAGTGTCCAGACCCTTAATTTACAATCTAAGCTGATATGCAAGGAGCCTTAGAGTCTTTTACAACCCTTTTGTGAGGGTTTCTTAGTTTCAAAGACAATGAACTAAAGTTAACCTCTTTAAAAAAATATATATATAGAAGCAAAATGGCTTCTGTCATGTTCATGAAATATATATGAAAAATATATGATGCAGAGAGGCCTTAGGAATTCATTATTTTTAAACCCAATAGTTCTGACATAGTATAGTGAAAGAGTTTTCTGTATTGCATTATGATTACAAAATGTGTTAGCACATTACATTTTTAAAGGGCACCTGTAACAAACCTGGGTAAATGAAACTAATATGATAAAAAAACCCCCATAGAGGCAGCTTTCAGTGAAAACCATGTGGAAAATGACCAGTACGTACAGAGTTAATAGCAGATAAATGTACAGTATACGCAAATCCAAACTTTCCTTGTAAATGTTAAATTTAATTCTGGTCCTTAATATCATGAGTATATTATATATATATTATTCTATATATCAAACCCCCGAATTACAATGCCCAATCTTATGAAAGCACTAAAGGAATACGGAGATCTATCTAATTTTAAGATCAACCAGAGTAAATCCGAAATATTAATTATATAAATATGACATTAAAAGAGAAACAGAGTTTACAACAAGAGTTTCCATTCACTTGGAGGAGGAACGGAAATAAAATATCTTGGGATCAAACTAACGGCATTGTCAGAGGAAATATATCAAGCAAGTTATATCCCATTATTAGAGGAGATAAAAATAGAAATAAAAAGGATAGCAGCACGCCCCCTAACATGGATGGGCCGGATTAACGCCCTAAAGATGATAGTACTTCCGAAGATCATGTACAAGTTTCAGATGCTCCCCATATATATATATATATATATATATATATATATATATACCCCCAGCATATTTTAGAACTTTAAGAATTGTAATCACTAAAATTAATATGGCACAATAAGAAACCTAGAATTTCTCTGGCAATTCTGAAGAAAGTAAAAAGCCAAGGAGTATTAAATTTACCTGACTTTCAAAAATATTATGAGGCGGTTCTGTTAACACGTGTGGTGGAATGGGCTAAATCAAACAATGAGAAAAGTTATATAGAACACATAATGGCTAATACACATTTAGGGAGGGATATATTGATACACCACATAATAGGACATTGGGAGAAAATACACACACATTAACACGGATGGTATTAAAAATTTGGGATGCACTACACAAGAAAAATAAATGGAAATATAACTCACCATTGATGGTACTAAAGGAAAATAATTTATTTGCACCGGGGAAAAGTTCGATAGGGGGGAACTGGATTAAAAAAGAAACCGCACAACTATGTGATATAAGGGGGAAAATTTGCACTTTACAAGAATTAAAAATAAAAAAAGATACTGGAGATTAATGAATGGTGGTATTTTCAGCTCAAACACTTCATAGCAGCACTTCCTCACCCAATAAGAGAAGGAGAAGCACTTACAGTGATAGAGAGATTATGTACAATCGAAAAAACAAGTGGGAATATATATAGGATATATAAATCCATGATAGAAGGGGAAGATCTGGAAATTCCAACATTTATAAAAAAAATTAGGAGAGGGAATTGGGGAAACGAGGAAGGAATCAAGAAGTAGGAACAATTCTGAAACTGGTACATGGATCAATAGTAAATAATGGAATGGTGGAAATGAATTATAAATGCGTAACCCGGTGGTATAGAACCCCAGAAATACAAGGGAAATATCAAATAGGACAAGCAACGGAGTGTTGGCGGGGCTGTAAACAAACGGGAACCATGGCCCATATATGGTGGGGGTGCCCTAAAATTAGAACGTACTGGAAGGAAATACTGAGTTATATCAAGGAAATTACTAATATAGATATACCTGAGGAACCATGGACATGTCTATTTCATGGGGTAGATATCCTGACAAAAGAATATAGAAACTCAATGATTGTACATATGATGAACGCTGCAAAAAGCTTAATACCGAGGAAATGGAAGAAAGTAGAGAGTCCAAAAATTAGAGAGTGGTTTGATAAAATAGAAGAGATATATAAACATGGGATTTCTAAGACAGAGCCATTAGCATACTAGAGAGGGATTCAATAAAAGATGGGAAAAATGGAAAAAGTTTAAATTAAAGAAATACAGTGAGATTAAGATTACATAGAGAAGAGGAGAAAGAGGGGTCTGAGAATGGGGTGGAAGGGGGGGTGGGGGGAGGAAGGAGGGTAAGGGCTGATAAAGGTATGGAAAGAAAGTTTGTTAATGTATATCCCTATTGAGTAGGGAAAGTGTTTTTACCTTCTTGTGTATAATACATTTTGATAAAATAAAGAAAAAAAAGTTCTGAGAAGCAGTTCAAGCTTAAGAAAAGTGGTTCAACCTTAAAATGCGTAGAGGGTTTTTTTTACTGTTAGAGCAGTAAGGATGTGGTACCCCCTTCCACAATCAGTGATGTCAGTGAGAAGTGTCGATAATTTAAAAAAAAAACTCTTGGATGGGCATCTTAGAGAATACAATAAAAATGAACAGGTATGTTGGGTATTGACATAAACACACTCACACACATACACACAATTACACAAAAATCTTTTTTGTTTGGAAAATGAAATCTCATTCAGCTAGGGTTTACGTCTTCTTTAAAGTGGTACTAAACTCAAAACTAAAATCGTAGTGCATTGTAACTTATCAGTCATTAGATGTGGTGGCTGCATTAGCTTTCTTTTTTAAGCCTTTTTCATACTGCTTTCCTCTGGTGACCTGGTCAGCAACACACATCCTGTGTTTGCATACCCCACTTTGGATAAAAGAGCACAGGGGGCAGATTTGGAGAGCAGTCTTGTAAATCTGGATGGAAAGGAGGGGGGGGTGGAAAGCAATAGTAAACCCAACACCAAAAAAGTTATATTTTGCAGCTTACCAATCATTAGATGCAGTGGCTGCTTTTGTTTTTTAAGCCTTTATTTCTTTCTGATTTTCAACTGGTGATCTGGCCAGTGACACACCTACCTATTAGAGTGCCCTCACACTGGATGAATGAGCACAGAGGCACAGCAGCACTGTCATCCTGGGGGGGGGGGGGGGGGGGTGGTACATGTATTTGCAGATTTGGATACTCTAAAATTTTTTTTTTTTTTTTTTTTTGTGGCTGTTGAATTTTAGTTCAAAGCATTTTATTGTTGTTTTAACATGACATACATGAGAAAGCATCAATTTCCAGCAATTAAGGAAACATAACTTATAATGTGTTACATATATGAAGAAATAATGAAAATTTGTATCAGATGAAGGAAACCAAACTATCTGTACAAGAAAAACTCTAAGTTATGATATGCTATTAAGTGCTATTAAGTAGTAAAGGATTATTCATGTAACATCACAGAGGGATTTTAGATCCGAGCATTACAGGTCCTAAGTTATATAAGATAACGCCCGGACACCTGTGTCTCAGGAGTACCAGATCAAGAAAAAGTAAAGTGTATAATTCTTTCATACAAAATCCTCAGGAGTCTCAGGGTACCTTAATGTATGCACGGGTCCAGTGATCCGTGTGTAGAAATAAGGGTCATCCAAAGGGCCCCCCCATCCCAGGTGGACAGGCAAAGGTAAGGATACACCCCCTGAGGAAAGACGTCGGACGACCCCGGGCGCCCTAGCACACCCCCCCCGTGGGATCTTCCTGTTGGTGTGGTCGGGTACTGCCCCATGTCATCCAGCTCCCCAGGAGTGTTGTAAATTGTCTGGGGGGTTAACAGAACCCCATTTCAGTGAAATGCCGAAATGCCCATTCACCCCCCTGAGAGGGGGGGATAAATCCTCCAAACACCCGGAGCATCCAAGCCCCGAGAACTCTGCTAAGAGAACAGAGGGATCATATTATACCTGAGAAATAACGAGGTCTAAGCATATTTAAAAAGGGTAAACAGAGAAGGAGTGAAAAGAGGAAGAAGAGGGGGTAGAGAAGGTGGAGAGAGAGGTTTATTTACTAGCAGAGGCTAAACTTGCATCAGGTTCCAAACCCGGTATAAGGGATATGTTGCAAAAATTGGCCCAAGGTTCCCAGGTGGTATTAAATTTCTCGATTTTGTCATTTAGTTTCGCTACTATTTGTTCCTGGGACATGATCCATGATATTTTTCTCTTGCAAGCCTGGAATGACACCGTGGGCTTCTTCCAGGCTTTTGCTATAGTGAGTTTTGCACCCAGTAAGATAAAGTACGATAATGCCCGCAAGTGTTTAGGTGCGTTGGGTATGTCATGGTTGAATAAGGCTATATGTGGATTAGGAGCAGCTGGGACCTCAATGAGTTTGCTTATTGTGCGAAATATGTGCTTCCAAAAGGCTCTGATATGGGGACAAGTCCACCAAATGTGAAGCATGGTGCCCTCTAAATTGCACCCATGGAAGCAAAGAGGAGAGGTACCGGGATATATTGTTGCTAATTTGGATGGGACGTAATACCATCTGGACAGGACCTTTAGACTGGCTTCTATGAGGGAAATGTTACAAATACCTTTGTATGAGCGCGTCCAGGATCTGAACCAGTCTGCCGTCTGCCAAATTTCGCCCGTATCCTCCTCCCAGGTCTTTGCATAAGATGGTTTGTTCAGGTTTGTCTGTAGAGCAGTGTAAATTACGGAGATTCCTCCCTTTTGATCCATTAGATTCGAGCACCAATGCTCAAAAGGGGTTATTGAGGGGGGTTTCCGGTTTGTTGGCCCAGATAGATTTAAGAAGTGTGAGATTTGTGTAAAATGGAACAGTTCCATGTCCGGCATTTCTAGTTTATGTTTGCAGTATGCTATAGTAAGGGGGCCAGCAGGGATTAGGAAATGTCCAATCCGGTAAAGGCCCTTATCAGTCCACCATCGGAATGCTCTGATATTTGTCCCCGGTGTAAATTTCGTGTTATGGAAAAGATGGGCTAGTGGTTTGAGCTGTGATGTAAGAGATGGATGTTGTAGAAGTTTGGTGCATGTTGCTATGGAGTGAGAGAGAGTGGGGGCCAATATAGCTGGTCTGGCGGTAGGGTCACAATATAGGAGGAAGTCAATGGTGTTGAGGGGTGTAGCTCTTCTTTCCATTGAAAGCCACTCGGGTTTCGGTCCTTTAGAGAAAACTATAGAGATTTGCGACAATTGCGCCGCTTGGAAGTAGTTCCATAGATCCGGTAGGCCTAAGCCTCCTTGTATCTTAAGGCGATACAGTATCTTGGAGGGACATCTATAACCCTTTTTACCCCAGATAAAGCGAGTAATCTCTGATTGAAACTTTCGTATGACGTTCCTCGGAAGCGAGATTGGTAGAGAGCGAAATAAATATAAGATGCGGGGAAGGAGGGTAATTTTCACTGCGTTGATTCTCCCCAGCCAGGACAGGCCACACCTTGACCACTTTTGTAAATCCCCTCTACACCTAGTAAATGTGGCGGGGTAGTTGGCTTTAAAGAGGTCATTAACATCTGGGGTTAAAGTAATCCCCAGGTAAGGGATGGTTTTGGGCGCCCAGGGGAATTCAAAGTTATCTGTTAGTTGTGTCTTTATGTCGGGACTAACAGTTATGTTTAAAGCTATGGATTTAGACATATTAACCTTTAATCCGGATATTTTGCTAAATGAATTCAGGACCCTATAAATGTTCGGGGTAGTTATTAAAGGGGAGGTAATATATAGCAGGAGATCATCCGCATAAAGTGCGCATTTATGTTCCTGTTCCCCGCAGGTAACCCCCTTAATATCAGGGTTCGATCTAATCGCTATGGCCAGTGATTCAATGGCCATAGCAAACAGAAGGGGTGATAGGGGGCAGCCCTGCCTAGTGCCTCGTCCAATTGATAAGGAGGAAGAATATCTTCCCATCAATCGAACTTGGGCAGAGGGGTTTGAATACATGGAGTTGATAATATTTAGGAAGTGGGGGCCAAAGTTCCAGCGTCTAAGGGTTTCAGAAAGGTATTCCCAGTCGATGGAATCGAAGGCTTTGTGGAGGTCGATAGAGAGAATAAAACCTGTTTGTGGGGGGTTTCCGTCCCAACTGGATTTAAGGAGAGAGATTACGTCTATTGTCCGTCTGATCTGGTCTGGGCCTTGTCTTCCAGGTAGGAACCCCACCTGATCGTTCTTTATGTATACCGGGATAAAACTGGCAAGTCTATTGGCTAAGATCTTGGTCATAATTTTTATGTCGTTGTTGATTAAGGAGATTGGCCTGTAGTTACCTACTTCGCTCGGATCCTTCCCTGGCTTGGGGATTACAGAAATGTATGCAGCATTTAGATCAGGACCCAGAGGGTGACCTTCCCTAAGGAAGTTAAAAAGCTTTGCGAGATGAGGGGCTAAGGTTTCCCCAAATTTCTTATAATACCCAGTGGAAAACCCATCTGGTCCAGGGGAGGAGCCGATCTTCAAGGAATTAATGGTGTCTAGGACTTCTGTGACCGAGAAAGGGCCTTCAAGTAAGTTCCTGTGTTCCATAGACAATGAGGGCAAAGGCAGGGAGTTAAAAAAGTCATCCCGTGAGAGGTCTTGGCGCTGATTTTGGGGTCTGTAGAGTTCCGCATAGAACTGATGGAAGGTTTCCATGATCTTGGTGGGGTTCTGGGACAGGTCACCTGAATTCAATTTGATCTTAGGGAAAGTCAATAGGCGGGGCTTAGGAGTGAGTTTTACCGCCAGTTTCGCGCCTATCTTATCCTTCTGTGAGTAGAAACGCGCCCCAGTCCACCTGAGGTGTCTTTCTGCTGTGGTGGTTAAGTTGAGGTTAAGGAGGGCCCGGGCTCTATCCAGCTGGGATAAAGATTCTGCAGTAGGATTACGCTTATGTGCTTTTGCTAGTTCACGAAAATTTGCGGTCAGTTTGATCACATCCCTTTTGTGTTCTGCTTTCACTGAGGCTGTTAGTTGCATTATTTTCCCCCTGATTACCACTTTATGAGCAGCCCAGATTGTGGCCGGAGAGATATCTGCTGTAGCATTTATTGTAAAATATTCTTTAATAGATTTCCCTATTATGGTGGCCTGTATTGGGTCGTTAAGAATGGATTCCTGCAGGCACCAGCGGTTGCGTTCTCTGTGGCCTGATGATCTGTGGGTGGACAGAGTAACCATTGAATGGTCCGACAGTGGGGAATCTACAATCCAGGATTTAACAATCCCAGGGATCATAGAGGTTTGTATGAAGATGTGGTCTATCCTGGCATAAGAATTATGGGGAGCAGAATAATGAGAATAATCTTTAGTACGAGGATTAGTTTCCTTCCAGGCGTCTACCAATCCCGCTTCGTGTAGTAACTGGGCCACTTTAAGGCTCTGTTTAGTGGGGCGTTTAAGTTTCTTTAAACCCTCTCCTGATTTATCCATTGAGGAATCAAATGTTAAATTTGAATCCCCCCCCAAGATAGTAGTTCCCTTGAAGTGAGGGTGCAGTTTGTGTAGCATGGAATCAAAAAATGCCTGTTGGCCTTTATTGGGGGCGTAATATGAGACGAACGTGTATAATGAGCCATCTATGGTTCCTGAAATTAGCAAATACCGTCCCATGGGGTCTACAATCGTGTTAGTTTGAGAGAGATTAATGTGCTTCGCGAAACATATGGCCACCCCTTTTGTCTTATTGGGAGCTGATGCAATAAAGAATTAGGGGAAGTTGCGATGGAGAAATGTAGGTTTATATGAGATGGGGAAGTGAGTTTCCTGTAGAAAAAGAATATCCTTGTGCATGGATTGGTATACTTGGAATAATTTACTCCTCTTAACAGGGGAGTTCAACCCTTGAGTGTTGTGGGAGGTAAAATTAAGTGTTGGGCGAGCCTTGTGATTATCGGCCATGACTTGTGTGTTGTGGGGGTGCGTTTATGTAAAAGGCCATACCTGAATTAATAGGATAGATCGTCACGATGTTCGCTTGAAGGAGACCTGATTGGGATGAAAGACCTGGGAGGAGAAGCCACAGACGAGCGCAGAACCTGGAGACTCTCGAGGTTGGGTCAAGAGGAGGAGAGAGTAAAGGGGAGAAAGAAAAATAGAGATTAGACCTGTTACAAAATACTTATACACGAATCTGTCGTACACATTACTAGAGCAGTTATTATATTTACAGGGGTTCCCGAACCCCTTTCCTTCCCCCAGGTAGGGTGAACCGCCCATACCTTGCTCGTCACTTACGAGGGCCGGTTACCAACTGATTGGCAACCAGGCAAGAAACCAACTACACTCTAGTGCACTTGGATTCAAATAGAGGTGCATTAAGTCCACCACGGCCCCGCCACCTCTAAATCTATACTTCTAAGAAGATGCGAACTTTCAATTATTACTTCCAAAAACTAAATTGAACCAGGAAGATAATAATAAAAAAAAGAACTTAAAGGAAAAACTTAAAAGAACATTATGGAGGATAATAAATTGGAGCAACCCTAATCTTTAATGGATGGGTGTAAGATAGGGTTATACTGTCTTAACCGGACTTCAGGGCTCCAGTGAGCCGTCAGGGATAAGTAAATGTTAGGGACTGTCATAGGGATCAGGCCCATAAAGGAGAACAAAAATGGTGTAAAATTAGAAATTGATCTAACATATGAACTACTGTGGAGTCTGCTGGCTCATAGAGGGTCATCAAAACCACGTACCCCCACAAACCCGTCAGACCCAAACAGCAGTCAGGAATGAATATGTATATAAAATATCTGAAAGGAGGATAAGAGACCTCCTCCCGGCTAAGCCACCAGTGCATGGATTCACAGAGGCCACTATTGCTGGGTCTGTGAACCCCGAGATGGTAGTAGTTGTGTAAACCACTGCAGAGAAATAGAACATATTAAATATAAGGCATCATGGTAGCAGACTTAGATATGAGGATGAGGGAAAGTCCCATAAGGGATATCGGTTTCCCGATAAGGCCATCAGAGATCACCGAGGCAGGATCTGTGTCCAGCTAGCGAATAGTCCATCATGGTGGAAGGTTCTCTTTGGAGCGTTTGGAGCTCTGCTTAAGCCAGTTGTGTTGCAGCGGGCTTGCTGGTGGGGGCCTTTTTGTAGATGATGAGGTGCTCCTGCTGTTCTGAAAAGAGGCTGGGTCTTGAGGAATCAGTCACGATTGTAGAAGCAGACGTTCCCCTTCAGCAAATGAGGAAAAGCCATAGTTCTTATTCCTGTACAAGAAATTTAGTCGAAGTGGAAAAGACCATCGGTAAGTGATTTCTTTGTCTAGCAGTGGTTGGAGTAAAGGTTTGAGAGAGCATCTTTTTTGCACGGTGTATGGTGACAGGTCCGCGAAAATTTGGATCCTGTGCCCCATCAGAGATAGATTTTCATGGCCCCTAGATCTTCTCATTACCTCCTCTTTGATGGAGTAAAAATGGGTTTTCACGATGATGTCTCTAGGGAGCCCATCTGAGCGGGGGGGTTGGAGGGCTCTGTGTGCTCTGTCCAGCTCAAGTTGTTGCTCCGTGATGTCTGGTATAAGATTCCTTAATAGGGTTTTTACTGCACCATGCACATTTTTCTCTGATTCAGGGAGACCTCGCACCCTGAAATTATAGCATCTCGACCTGTTCTCGAGGTCATCTATTTTGGCATTAATCATGGGAAACTGCCTGATCTGCCTTTTTTTCAATTGTGTCCATCCTCATCCCTATTTGCTGCAGGTTAGCATGGATGGATGAGGTAATGTGAGCTGCATTTTGGGCCAAGCTTTTTGAAAGGAGCTGAGAGAATGCCTCCATCATGGATGGGAAGTCTGATGGCACAGGGATTTCATGCTGGGTCTCTGTGGCTGACAGGAGCATGCCTGTATGAGGACCCAGCATTGGTGTAGAGGGAAGGCCCAATCCCATCCTGCTCAGGAGGGATTCAGTGGAGGCTGGGGATGTAGCCAGGGGCAGGGGTGGATAGTCCTCACCTGGGGATTGTGGCGGTGGATGAGGCTGAGAGTCTTGTTCCCCCCTTGAGAGTTCCATCTCCTCCTGTGTGTGAGGGCCTCGTGGAGCCGCCGCCATCTTGGCGTAGCTGAGCGGAAGGCCCGTCGCGGTCATCTGGCTCAGCAGATTCCGGCGGACGGTCGCCGTTTTTGGGGATCTGCTCTAGGGGTTCTCCCCCGTTCGTTTCGGCCAGTTAGAGGCTCCGTGGGTTGCTCCTGCTGCTCTGGTGGTTAGCGTTGGGCCGTGGTGGAGCGGAGCATTAACAGCCGGCGGCCATCTTGGATGACTCCGCGCATGCGACTTGGATACTCTAAAAAATTTAAGCCAGGTAATACTTTATATGCAGTTGCAGCAAACACTTTTGTTCCTTTTTGGGATAAAGGTTTTACATAAATAAATGAAAGCTGATCAATGTATGGACCCCTTCCATTAAATGGTATGTATTATCCTTGTAACTGCAAGCTTTTCTGTTGAAAAAAAAAGCCCACTTGCTGGCTGGATGAAAATCGAACAAAGAAAGCCTAAAAAGGAAACTAATATAGCCATCACATCTAAGAATTGGTAAGCTTTAATATAATAAAGGTTTGCTTTTGGGTTTAATACTGCCTTAAGTATTATATTCTACAACCTCTCAGCCAAAGATAATGTTTGAAGAAACAACAAGCAGGGCATTCTTGAGTGTTGAGAGTTTTATGAGATACTACAAATATTGTAGTGCGGGATTGTAATCAAATTCTTATGCTTGCCAGAAATATTATTATTATGACGCCCTTGTACACACATCTAAAGATCTGAAGGTCAGAATGGGGTTCCTGTTTTGTAACAACCAACACTAATAAT
This sequence comes from Aquarana catesbeiana, assembly GCF_042186555.1. Taxonomy (NCBI): domain Eukaryota; kingdom Metazoa; phylum Chordata; class Amphibia; order Anura; family Ranidae; genus Aquarana; species Aquarana catesbeiana. Next base: position 191,196,168 of record NC_133333.1, on the reverse strand, counting down.
ATTCAGCACATACCAAAGGAAAAAACCCTTGAAAAAAACAACATATCTCTTGACACATATGAATGCATATAATTATATACATAGCAACTGGTAGGAAGACATAAGGAACACTAGTTGATCCCAGTGGGAGTCTGGTATTTTTAAACTAGTAGTTAATCAATAGTATGTTTATTTATACAGTTCTTTGTAAAAAAAAATATATATAATAATAAAAAAGTAAGGTAGTAAAATAAATCAGTCAGGAGGTCGATTTTTTTTTTTTTTAGTTTTAGCATTAGAGTGGATCACAGCTACAATATATATGTTTATCCTGCACATAAAATAGAATCATAAAACCAATTACAATAATATTTAAGTAATTGAAAAGTACAAATAAATATGTTTGCAACATACACAGTGATATATATATATATTATATATATATATATATATATATATATATATATATATATATATATATATACACAGTATGAGCAAAAAGATCAGCAATGCATTATACAATGTGATTTTTAATATTTGTGTACAGTCTGTTTGGATTACTTCCCTTGGCTGTTGGTGTCCTTTCTGCCAGGTAAAGCCACATTATTAACCATTTTTTTTAATAGTGTGAGCGAATGTTTAAACCCCTATCGGATATTTCTGTCTGGGTTCATACTGGTGAGATTCACCCTCTTTCTTTGTCCTGATGGCCACCATTACTGGTACTGAAAGTAATGTGAAATCAAAAAAATTTAGAGCTGTTACAAGAACCAAAATGTATGTAAACCATAACAATAAACAATTTTATTTATTGTACATCATGGGACGCAGAGCCATAATAATTACTACATGGGTATTTAGGCCACCTTCAGGTGATGGACACTGGCACACCCAATACAGGAAGTTCATCCCCTATATAACCCCTCTCCTTACCAGGAGTACCTGGAGTTTTTTTGCCAGTGTCTAAGGTGTTGGTCACGAGTGTAGATGTACTCTGAGGAACTCCGCTGGTTAAATCCTTTCTGGGATGAAACAGCCTCTACAGACCGGATCCACCCAAAGTGCCACTGAGATCAAGGTGGATGGTACCCGGGCCTCGCATAAGAAGATTGAGGTTTTGCCCTTAAAGCCTCTTCTTGGGGGGCTGGACCCTGGAACCCAGTACTTTGGTCATGCTCACATTACCATAAGTTTTTCCTGACAGGGTACTATATGGGTCCAAGGGAGTGGAACCCCTGATAAAAGGGACCCGGTCCTTGAAGGTTTACTAAACACGGTGGCGAGGATAAGGTAATGGAAAAAGCCTAGGAACTATAAAAAGTAAACCTATGGCTTTATCTTCCTTGAGTAAAATGTTGTCATGCCTAAATGTCTCCACTAGAGGGAGTAAATGCACATACCTTTTTCATTGCCTCTCAGTCAGCTCTGTGCCAGCAGCTAATATAGAATGTGTGATCTCAGCCAGCAGAGGGGGGATTCCTGGATCAGGAAAGATGATGGGCAGTTACTGCGCCTTCCTCCCTGGGGAATAGAGGGCTGGAAGGGTACAACAGTGGCTTGTACTTCCCCCCTGCTTCCCCCCCTTCTCTCGGGGGGTGCAGCGGCTTCCCCTATGTTTGGTTTTATTTTTACAAAAAAATGGCCTCCCCTCTCACTGGGTCCACCGGCGGCAGATCCGAATGGCGCCCGCACATGCGCAGGAACTCATTTAAACATTAAGAAGGGGCAGGTTTGGTTAGAAGTGGGCGTGGCGGAGCGCAGAACCGTGTGGGGGACGTAGTGTCCACGAGGTACACACGGCGCATGCACAGAGATGCCAAAACCCTGTAAAACAAACTCTTCTCAGCCTAAGGCTGCAGAGTGTGGCTGTCGGATCCACGGGACATAGGAGCAGCGAGGGCACGTAAGGGTGCATACAGGCATTCCCAATATAGGGAGGAATACATTTTACTTAGCACCAGGCTGACCTTTACTAGCGGCATTTTTTATTGCTGGACTATACCTCAGCAAGCAATGCATTTATTTAGTACCTCTGCTTTTGTACTTAGGACTATGGCTCCCAAAAAGGATGGTACAAAAACTTTAAAAAAGCCACCTAAAACATCGCTCTCAGGTGCTGGGGATTCTAGTCATGCCTCCACATTGTCTTCTTCCCCTGAAATACCAGGAGTGGCTAGCCAGGGTGAGCCATTGGGGCCTATAGGTGTCACAACCGCTTCTAGCATCTCAGCCCGTGTCTATTTGTCTAAAGATGTTTTTTCCTCCATCCTGCTGGTACTAGAGGAAAGATTAGCAGCCTTACTGGCTTCTTCCATTCAAAGTGAAAGAAAGAAAGCGTGGTAGATCCCCTTCCCTTGCCTCTGTCAGGACAGCAGTGGACGTGGGAAGATGAGTTACCCTCAGAGGATAAGGAGGAAAGACAGTCTAATGATGCCTCTTCTGAAGAAATAACTGTGGAAGAACAATTTTCAGCCTCGCAATCTGAGAAATTGCTGATATAGTCTCTTACAGAGATGGTCCAGTCCGCTTTCAAGCTGCCCTTAACAGAGTCAGCAGAAAGTACCATTTCTGCCTTGGGTTCTCTCAAACCTCCTCAGACTTTGCATGCGTTTCCTGTCCATGCATTACTGGAGCAATTTATATATGCTGAATGGGATCACCCAGATAAGCAGTTTCTTCCTCCAAAAAGGTTTTCTGTTCTTTACCCCATGAAGAAAAAATTGACCAAGAGGTGGAGTTTCCTGCTGTTGATCACGCTGTTGCCAGTGTGAATAAAAGTCTAACTTGTCCTATGGAAAATGCTCAAATGCTCAAGGATTCAACAGATAAGAGATTGGACATGTGACATGTTTGGTATCTATTTACTCGGCATAACATCATCTTTCACATTATACAAAAAAATTGGGGTAACTTTACTGTTTGGTTTTTTAAAATTCATGAAAGTGTCCCTTTTCCCAAAAATTTGCATTTAAACACCACTGCACAAATACCGTGTGATATAAAATATTGCAACAATCTCCATTTTATTCTCTAGATTCTCTGCTATATAAATATATATATATATATATATATATATATATATATATATATATATATATATATATATAATGTTTGGGGGTTCTAAGTAATTTTCTAGCAAAAAATACATATTTTAACTTGTAAACACCAAATTTCAAAAATAGGTTTAGTCATGAAAGGGTTAAACTCTAAATTTAACGTCTTGGCTATTGAAACCCACATTCTGAAGAAACGTGGGCTATCCGGGTCAGTTATCTCTACCTTGATTAATGCAAGGAAGCCAGCTTCCAGAGTCATATATTATAGAGTCTGGAAAGCTTACGTTTCCTGGTGTGAGTCCAAGGGTTGGCACCCTCAAAAGTATAGCATAGGCAGAATTCTTGCCTTTCTACAGTTAGAGGTAGAGATGAAGCTGGCCTTAAGTACTATTAAGGGCCAAGTCTCAGCCTTATCGGTCTTGTTTCAAAGACTGCTCGCTTCGCATTCTTTGGTCCGGGTTCTTATGCAAGGGGTAATGCGGATTAATTCGCCAGTTAAATCTCCCTTGAACCCTTGGGACCTGAACTTGGTTTTCTCAGTGTTGCAAAAACAGCATTTTGAACATTGTCTTGATGTGGTGAGAGTGGTCAAAGTCTATTTAAAGACAACTGCTCAGGTTCGAAAGACTGACGTCTTGTTTGTGCTGCCAGAAGGTCTTAGGATAGGACAGGCGGCGTCAAAAAACAACTATGTCTAGATGGATTAGGCACATTATAATTCAGGCTTGTGGTTTAAAAGGAAAAATTATACCTTTTCAAGTCAAGGTGCACTCTACCAGAGCGGTTATCACGTACCTGATCGGAGGCTGCAGTGCTGGAAGGGCTTCCCTTGCTACTAAGTGCAGAGCGTCCCCTGGAGGTGGTACAGGGGGAGCTATACTCAAAGCGGCAGGGGTTGCTGGCTGCGGCAAGCTGAAATGAAGCAGAGAAGTCCACTGGTGGGCAGCTGACGAGCAGGGTAGACTGCTAGGCAGGGGTACCTCGGAAGTACCAGATGAGATCGTACAACAGGAAGTACCAGAAGCAGTGTCAGGAGCCAGGCCGGGGTTCATACACAGGACAGAAGGTGACAGTCCTTTTATAATTGAGGGCGGGGCTGTGTGGCTTTCTTTTTTCTTTTTTGGTCTGTTGAAGCGAGAGAATAAGATGAATGGACTTCGTGGGACCTTTTTGTCCCAAGGCGTGTATTGTCGTTTTTACTATTTTCACACTTTTTTTTGTGAGATGGTAGGGGTACATTTGTACCCCGTTACCATTTCAAACAGGGGGGTGGGATCTGGGGGTACCCTTGTTAAAGGGGGCTTCCAGATTCCGATAAGCCCCCCGCCCGCAGACCCCCACAACCACCGGGCAAGGGTTGTGGGGATGAGGCCCTTGTCCCCATCAACATGGGGACAAGGTGTTTTGGGGGGCTACCCCAAAGCACCCTCCCAATGTTGAGGGCATGTGGCCTGGTACGGTTCAAGAGGGGGGCGCTCTCTCGTCCCCCCTCTTTTCTTGCGGCCTGCCAGGTTGCGTGCTCGGATAAGGGTCTGGTATGGATTTTTGGGGGGACCCCCATGCCATTTTTTTTAAATTTTGGCACAGGTTTCCCCTTAATATCCATACCAGACCAGAAGGGCCTGGTATGGAATTTGGGGGGACCCCCACACAATTTTTTTTTTAAATTTTGGTTCGAGGTTCCCCTCAATATTCATATCAGACCTGAAGGGCCTGGTAATGGACTGTGGGGGAATCCCATGCCATTTTTTTCAATGACTTTTATGTGTATTGCCGGGACCGACAATTCATTATAGCCGCAAGTACTTTTAAATTACTTTTTTCCTTTAGAAATGTAATTTTGCTCTAAACACGGGAAACATGCGCCACTTTACAGGCATACTCTAGACACCCCCCCAAGTTCGAAATTTAAAGGAATATTTCACTTTTATTGTTTCACTTTAAGCATTATTAAAATCACTGCTCCCGAAAAAACGTCCGTTTTTAAAACTTTTTTTTGCATTGATACATGTCCCCTGGGGCAGGACCCAGGTCTCCAAACCCTTTTTTTGAAAATACCATGCATATAAGCCTTTAAAATTAGCACTTTTGATTTCTCCCATAGACAATTCATTATAGCGCAAGTACTTTTAAATTACTTTTTTTCCTTTAGAAATGTCATTTTGCTCTCAGACTGTTCTAAACACGTGAAACACGCGCCACTCTACAGGCATACTATAGACACCCCCCAGGTACAAAATTTAAAGGAATATTTTACTTTTATTGTTTCACTTTAGGCATTATTAAAATCATTGCTCCCGAAAAAACAGCCGTTTTTAAAATTTTTTTTTGCATTGATACATGTCCCCTGGGGCAGGACTCAGGTCCCCAAACACTTTTTTTGATAATACCATGCATATAAGCCTTTAAAATTAACACTTTTGATTTCTCCCATAGACTTTTAAAGGGTGTTACGCGGCTTTCGAATTTGCTGCAAACACCCCAAATTGTTTGCTATTCAACTCGAACATCGGGCTCATCCCTATTTACAATACTAGAACATCATACATCAGCAGATTACATCTAAGGGATGCAGGATCAACACTCAGGGATGCAGGATCAACACTCAAAAGAATGAAAGAAAGCAATAACCAATAAATATCAGTAGATATCAGAGTCCAGCTTAGTAGACAAAGTATTAGAAACACGGATGAATGAAAGCATGCTATCTAGTAAATGGTACCCCCAAAAACAACTAAGCAGCTTATTATTGGGCTATTGTTCTATACATCGTAATCATGGTGACAAAAAAACATTGTACATATACTGATGTCAGCAATAGAACTATTAACCATAAATGGCTCAGGGGTATATAAGATAAGTGAGGTGAAAACAGGGACTAATGTCCATGGCTACGATCAGAAGCTGGGATTTTGAGTTTGCCCTCTGTGTTGGAAAGATGTGACTTCGCATACCATTCCGTGTACTGAAAAGTGGTCATAAATTGGACAATTTCAGCCTTTGAAAATTAGTGCTTCATAAAAGCTCTCAATCTTGCAAGGAACCGTTTGGTGGTTCCAAAATTTTGGACAATAGTGTCCAGTTTTTACATACAGAGCGGGGATTTTGACTCTCTCTAAAGAGCAGTGATCGTTGGAGTTGTTGGTGAGGCCCAGACCTTGAGAAGGATCCTCCAGGCCGTCAACAAATAGAGAAGTATCTAGAAAGGAAGTGGACTGGTGTTTGAAAAAGAGGCTGGATTCTGTCATGTAGCATAACCAAAGAGACACAATAGGGGTCTTTGGTCAACGAAACAGCAGTAACTCCAAAAATATATTGCAATAATTGGTCCCAGTAGGAGCTGAACACTGTACAGTTTCAGGGCAATAAAATAGGTCTGCTTGTACCACACTAGAAACAGATTGCCAGTAGAGGGTTATTGGAGTCCATCAGCGCTGGAATGAAGGCCCTATGTAGGAGAGTAACGTTTTGTAAGAATTCTCCGCTGTGACCTGTCCTTTTTGGCTGCGCCCACATGACATAGCTCATAGCTTCAATGAATTAAGCAAGCCTCTTCACCTTCTGTATGCCTCGACCCCTAGACCAGTCTAGACTGAAAACTGTGGCCCGAGGGCCAGATGTAGTCCTTTGCTTGTTTTTATCTGGCCCTTTGGACCATAGCCCCCCCACTGACATCAATGAAGGGGCAAAACTCCTACTACTAATACCAATAATGGTACACAATTTTTCCCAATGACACCAACAATGGGACACAATGACACCCAATTATGGGGCACTATTCCTCCCAATGAGACCAACAATGGGGCACAATTTCTCTCAATGACCCAAACAATTGGGCCCAAAAACACCAATGATGGGGCATAGTTCTTCCCAGTGACACCAGCAACGGGAATCTATTCCTTCCACTGACACTAATGATGAGGGACAATTACTCTCATTAAAACGAACAATGGGGCATTATTTTTTTCCCCACTGACTTTGGGACCTTTCTTTTTCCAATAGCCATGGTCTTGCTCCCCTAAAGGCTGAAGAATAGTAAACTGGCCTTTTGTTTATAAAGTTTGGAAACCCCTGCTCTAGGCTGTCTGACCATGATTTTTATTGATTTTTGCCTTGACCCTTCGTATGTCCAATTATGCTTTTTTTTTTGATCAATTTTTTTTTTTAATTTAATTTTTTATTAAATTTTTCATGAGAATCCGTACATAGCGTGTAAAAAAAGCATTGTATCAACATTTCTTATTGTGCAATACAATATACATCAACCATGAGTAAAGGTATCAGTCATGAAAATAGGATGTGGATTATGAAGATTTAACGATATATGTTTAACTTACATGTCAGTTTGATGGTGTCAGCACTATCTCTCCACCCTGGCACTCCAAATTGGGTGCTCACTGTGCCACGGGGGGTGAGGCAGCCCTTCAACCACCAATCGTGAAATATACTGCAACCAACAAAAACAATTAAAGCGAGCCAAGGAATGCGGAACTTTGAGCTAGTCATCACATAGAATTATAAGTCCTATTCAGTGAAAATATGTCTAGGTTACTGTAAATAGTTGCTCAAGTGAATATCGTCAGGTAGAGTGATATCGGTGCAAATATAGGTGGAGATGCAAGTAATGTTTCGCAGAATGTATTTTGAAAAGTCAAAATCTATTAAAGAGCTGTGCTTCTCGGATCGGATATCCAAGGTTCCCATTTTTGAAGAAACGATGTGGTATTGAGGTTGGCTTTAGCGAAGGCGAATTCCATGTGGAAGTGGTAATTTAAAAGGACAATGAGATCTGACATAAGGGGAGGTTGTGGTGATTTCCATTTTCTCGCTAGAGCTAAGCGGGCTGCGATAAGGATATGAGTCGCCACTACTCTGATATGTTTCGGCCATGTTGGGACATTAAGACCCAAGAGAAGATCTAGGGGGGATGAAGGAGGGGGGACCTTGCAAATCTTTGAGATGAGAGTAGCAACATCTACTCGCAGGGTGCCTATTTCGGTGCAATTCCGCCAGCATTGAGGTGAGGTAGCTGGGTATATCTGTGCCAGTCTGGCTGGGGTATAGTACCATTTATGGAACAGTTTTTGAATTGATTCCCAATGAGAGGTGCAACGTGATACTCGCAGTGGAAGAGTTAAGGCTTTGTGCCAACTTGCGGGTGGTGGTGGAGTGGTAGTAAAGGATGACCAGAAGTCAATAGATGGAGATGATTGATTTTCAGACGGGGTCGTTAGTATTTTGTACATTCCTGAGATTCCTTTCATTGCTGGAATTGGAGTTTCATAGAATTTCAATATATCCGCCATTGGAGCATTGTCAGTGAGTATATTGATTGGGGATATGATAGAGCGAATTCGTAGGTATAGGAAAAAGGTTGATGTTGGGATATCGAATAGCTGTTGTAGCTGTAGAAATGAGTGGATCCCTCTTGTGGACATCAGTTGTCCAATATTGACAAGACCCTTCTGTGTCCATAGGTGGATGGACAGGTCAGGCGATATCATTTCTATTGCTTGAATGGGGAGTTTGGAAAGGATTGAAATGGGAATTCCCTTTGCTTGTTGTGTAAGAGCAGTCCAGACCCGTAGAGCCGATGTTGTAGATTGTAGAAAATGTCGTGGTTTCGAGTAGGGTAGCCGATAAAACGTATTTCAGGTTCGTTGTGATAGCTGCAGATTCAATTTGGTGCCACGTTCTCCTGGAGGTGGGTGACCACCATTCTTTTAATTGGTCCAGTATTACTGCTTTGTAGTAAGCATGAATGTTGGGGGCTCCCATTCCACCGTGTTGGACTGGTGACAAAAGAATGTTTTGTTTAAGTCTGGGGTTTTTTTGTTGCCAGATGAACTTATTGAGCAATCCTTGTAGTTGATTCAGTTGCTTTGAGAGCATTGGTATAGGGATTGTACGGAACATATACAAAATATGTGGGAGCAGGTACATTTTGACCAGGGCTATTCTACCAGCCCATGAGACATATGCGTTACTCATGTCTTTGGCAATGCGTAAAAGCTTTTCTTGTAGCACGGCATAGTTCACTTTTATTAATGTATTGCTCGGGGAGGTAAGGTGAATCCCCAAGTATTGAAGTGAGGAGTTTGTGGACCATGTGAAAGGGGTGGTTTTCGATATGATCTGTGTGGTCTGTTGGTCTATCCCTACGTTTAGCATAGTGGATTTACTATTATTGACTTTGTAAAGAGATATTAGGCTGAACGTTTCCAGAATTTTCAAAATGTTTGAAAGGGAGGTTTCAGGTTTTGTTAGAGTGATAATGACATCGTCTGCATACAGTCCTATTTTGTGTTCAATGTCTCCTATTTTAATACCTAAGATTGCTGTTGCGGATCTGATGGCTTGTGCCAGGGGTTCCATCACCATGGCAAAGATCAGGGGTGAAAGTGGGCACCCCTGCCTTGTGCTATTAGTAATGTTGAATGGAGTGGACGTTATCCCTGATGTACAGACTCGAGCGCTGGGGGAGGAATATAAATTTAATATTGCTGTCAGGATAGGGCCCGACAGCCCAAATTTGCATAGGACTTTTTCCACGTATGTCCAATGAACTCTATCAAACGCCTTCTCTGCGTCCAGTGAGAGGAAGAGAGAAGGCGTTTGACTGTGCTCCACCCACTGGATTAGATCGATGAGGCGTCTAGTGCCATCCGAAGCTTGTCTGCCGGGTACAAATCCAACCTGATCAGGGTGTATTATTTGTGGAATAATTGTGGAGAGCCGCTGAGCTAGCAATTTCGCGTATATTTTGGTGTCTGTGTTTAACAGTGAGATTGGGCGGTAGTTTGCTGGTTTGTCAGGGGATTTGCCTGGTTTGGGTAGGGTAACAATCAGGGCCTCTAAAGATTCTTTGGGAATTTTGCCTATAGTAGTGTAGTAATTAAACGTGTTACATAGTTGTGGAGTGAGTAAGTCAGAGAAGCATTTATAATATTCAATTGGGAATCAGTCGGGGCCAGGGGCTTTGTGTAGTGGCAGTGTTTTTATTATTTTGAGGATTTGGGTGGGAGAGAAAGCTGTAGAAATGCTTTCTAGCTGTGTGGTGGAAATAGAGGGAAGATGTATGGATGATAGGAATTTGTCCTCCACTTTAGGATGGGCTTCTTGGTCCGAGTCTTTAAGATTATATAGTTTGGAGTAAAATGCACTAAATTCGTTTGCAATATCTAATGGGTTATGTACTCGTTTACCTTGGGAGTTAGGGCCTGTATTTTCGTATTAGCATTGTGTTTTCACTTGTCTGGCCAGGAACTTTCCTGATTTGTTGGCTGAAGAGTAGTGCTGGAGTTTAAGGCGTTTTATGTAATATTCAAATTTTTTATGTAGGTGCTCACTAAGTTGGTGTCTTAGGTTTTTTAGATCATTGGATATGGTACTGGATGTTTTATTTTTGTTGACAATTTCTAACGCACGGATTTGTTTTAATAATTTTTCAGTGGTGGCTATGTGTTGTTTTTTTGCCTGTGCTCCGAGTTTTATGAAAAGGCCACGTAAGTAAGCTTTGTGCGCATGCCAAATCATAGACTGATCGGTAATAGAAAATTGGTTGTTGTCAAAGTAGCTCTTAATCTCGGATCTAAGTTCTTTTTCCAGTGTTGGGTTGGTGAGCAGGGACGTATTCATTCTCCAAATAGTATGTTGTGTATTTTTGGTGCTGTTAAATAATGTGATCGATATCGGTGCGTGGTCAGACCAGGTAATTGTACCAATTCGTGCCTCGGTGATTGTTTGTAGTAGGAATTTATCTGTAAGGAACATATCAATCCGAGAGTAAGAGTGTTGAGAGTTGGAGTAGAAAGTGTAATCCCGCTCCGTATCGTGCGTGCATCTCCAGGGGTCATAAAGGTCTTCATTATGTAAAAGAGAGGAAAGTGTAGAGGGCCTCCGTTTGCTTGGGTTAGATGTGTCTAGAGAGTTATCAATGATTTCATTAAAGTCCCCACACAGTATTACTGGATCGGATCTGTAAGGTGCCAATTTAGAAAGTAGATTGTTGTAGAACTTTTTTTGTCCTGTATTGGGTGCGTACAGATTTACTAACGTTAAGCGTTGGTTTTCAATTGTTGCGGAGAGAATCAAATATCTGCCATCTTCATCAGTTTCACAGTGGTGTAACTGGAACGAGATGGATGAACTGATTGCAATCATCACCCCTCTCTTTTTGGCGGTGGCATTGGCAAAGAAGCAGTGTGGGTAACGTTTGTGTGTGCATTTTGGTGCCTTGTCTTTAATGAAATGTGTTTCTTGTACGCAGAATATGTCTGCCCTCTGAGTCAGTGCTTCTTTCCAGAGGAGATTGCGTTTAAAGGGGGAGTTCAGACCTTTGGCATTTAGTGAAGTGATTTTAATGGCCATTTTAGCAGGAGGTGACCTGGGATGGGTACAAGGGGAGCGAGATTACACTTAAAAGATTAATCAACTTTAGGTCCTGTAATGGAAGCAAGGAGCGTACAGTAACACTGAGAAGGTCAAAAAAAAAAAAAAACTCTGTTATGACACTATGTATATCGTATTGATCCTTACTGAATATATCACAGGTGATTTACCACAATATTATGCTAGTCAAGCAATACATAAAGTACTCAAAAAAAAGAGTAATCAAACTATCAAACACAAAAAAAAGGAACAAAAAAGGTAAGATGAACACTAATAACAAGAATATCAGTGTGCGTGGCACACTATAACCTGAGGGAGTGAGGTAACACTAAAGCAGTGTCCACAGAGGATCCCATGAATGATCGTGACCTAAGGCCTTTGGGTTATGAAGGTTGTCGCCTCTACCATGGATCTGATTCCGGAATGGAGCGGAATGTGGATGGGAGCCCGTGCGGTCACTCGTGGCAGGAGGGAAGGGGAGATAACCCCAGTTGGTCAATTTTTTGTACCCTTCTTTGGGGGTGTGAATAGGGATTATTTGTTGTTGATAGGTCACCAGAAGTTTGGTAGGGAAGCCCCATTTGTAAGTGATTTTTTTCTCTTGTAGAATGGAAGTGACAGGGGTGAATGCTCTTCTCATCTCCATGGTGGCTTTGGAGAGGTCATTGAACAGGAGAACATTTGCATATGGTGCTGGAAGCGGTTTGGTGGTTTTGGATGCTTGTAAAACCTGCTCCTTAACATGAAAGTAGTGCACTCTTGCTAGAATATCCAGCGGGATGTCCGGGGATAGGTGCGCAGGTTTGGCGATCCTATGTGCCCGGTCAATGGTAATATCTCGTGCATTCAAACGAGGCAACAGACGTGAGAATAACTGTTGTAAGGAGTAATTTCATTTGATTTGACAGATTCGGGAATGCCTCTAAATTTTATGTTGTTCCTTCTGGAATGATCTTCCAAATCTGGCAATTTTAATTTCATGTGGTGTATTTCTAAGGCATGGTGTTCATGCGCATCCAGTAATTCATTGTGAGCTCTGACATGGTCATGCATGCTGTCTTCAAGCAGATGAGCTCTTCCTTCTAGGGAGTCTACCCTGTCATGTATTTGGGAGACAGATAATTGCAGTTCTCTGTGGAGATCTTTCTGCAGTGTAAGGAGCATTGATTTTAACATAGATTCAGTACCAGGGTTATCTGATGCAGGGACTGCTGCCAGAGCAGGGATGTGTGTGGTATCAGTGTCCCTGTCTGCCCACTGATGCTTCTTGAGCTGGGGCTCTTTGCTGGGGGAGAGGGCCGGAGAAGAAGCCAGCCTCTTACCTCTGTCCATGCTGGTGTGGGATACTGCAGCGTCTGGTGAGGGTATGGTATCCATCTCTTCCCTTATCAGATTGTCTCCATATGATAGCGCTGGGAAGTCTTCCTGTGAGGGGGCCGAACGGCGCTCCTCATCAGCTGCTGTGCGGGCTGTGTCTGAGGCGTTGTTCCCGGAGCCGGCGCCATCTTGGGCCTTGTTCATGGCCGCTCTGGCGTAGTAATCAGCGAGGCGGCGTGGAGCTGGCGGTTTATTCCGCCGTCTGGACATGCCCGGGACGGTCACGGATCTTTGCCCTCTCCGTGAGACCGGAGCGGGGTCGGATTGTTGCAGTGGGTTGCTGCGGATCGGTGCTGTGGAACGGAGCTCTGTTCTCAAACGTCCATTCCTCTCTGCGGCTGGCCACGCCCTCCCAATTATGCTTTTATATGCCACCTGCCTTGACCACTTTCCTTTCCAACTATGCTTCTGCCTTTTGTCTTTCTTGGTCTGTGCAGTTGCTCTGGCTGTTTGTCTAAGGACTTGCATTGCTCTAACACATTCCTGTATACTGCTGGCTGTTGCATCTGACAAAACAGAGGGTCTAACTTGTCCAATGGTTTATATTCTTAGCAAATCACTGATCTTGAACTGCCTTTTTATGCTATGTACCCGTTCTAGGACAGTAACTCCAAAAACACTGGAAACAGGAATGGGCTGACAAATAACCATGGCAGCCTACATATTTCCACTACTATATATTTCATTTAAAGGCCCATTCACACCATGCATTGTAATGTGTTGTTTGTTTTTTAATGTATCAGGTAGGCAGATCAGAGAAGTCAGCTTAAAGGCAGAATATTGTGTACTTGTTCCAGGTCACTGATATGGATAATTGAACCCAGAGGGTTAGACTGACAACCAAGATACTAGAATATTCAGAATAAAAAATAATGAATGTTGCCATCTATGCTTATGTCATAAATAGGTTTCCCTTAAACTGAAAAATCTTCCACAGCAGGAAAAAATAGCAGGATTCTTTAGCAGAGTTCTCACAAAGAAACAGATGGTGGAAGTTTTAACAATGAATGCTTGCAAAAATAATAACAACATGTAATAAAAAAAAGTGAAAATAGCTTGCAAAAATAAAAAGTCAGCAGTCAAGTGTACAGAACAAAACACACTACGTTCAGTTAGAGATGAGACAACTTTTGAAAATCCACTGACCTTGGCTTGCAAAAACATCATCCATAGATTATCAAGCTGCAGAAAAAATATGATATAGTGTTGTCATGTGTGTACCATTTTATTTTAAATTTGAAGAAAGCATGTCACAAGCCTCTGCAATTCAAATTGAGCATGTGATAAATTATTATATATAAATGTAAATATATTATATGATTTTAATTATACATAAGCAGGGTTAATCTTCAGTAAAAAAAAATACATAGAACAACCTCACTTAATACAGAAATACTGGCATTCAGACTTTAATGCAAATATTGACTTTTCCTTTAAAAGCTGATTTTGGTTCCACCTTATCTCACACTCTAGGCTCCTTGTTGCTTCTTAAGATGACTGGTGTTATTACTGTCAAATAGGAGTATTATGCAGATGGGCGTAGGTGAACCAGCTTGACAGTTGCAGGAAATAAAGTATTTGTGTACTAATAGTAAAATCTTGTCTTAGGTTTATTGGAAGAGCAGAGCAGATGTTTTGGTGTAAGCTCTGCCCCTAAAAGGATGGACACTAAGCAAAAGGAAAAGAGCATTTCTGACCCTTTTTCAGTTATATCACACTGCACAGAAAGTAAGAACTCTAAAGAAGCAAAGAGAGGTAAAAGTACCAAATCATAGGCAAAGGGAATGGGCATAAAACAAGATCAGAAGGGCAGAGTCTACGTGTCTTAGGCTGATTCACGTAGATACCTGTAGATTTTTGAGTGTCATATTGCATTCAATAAATGCAAAATTGTCCTTATAAAGTGAGGAGGATGACATTTTTGTTTAGCTTGCTGGATATGGTGTGGGGACACGTTAGATGCTTTCAGCTTTCATTGTGCTCTGCTGAGCTTCTGGTGTATCTCTGTGGAAGAATGGGCTCCCTCCCTGCCTTTAATACAGTTGGCAACACTGCAAGTTTTATATAACCAAGTGTAGCGCTAAAAAATGAGAAAGAAAATATTGCTATACCACATATAATAGCAAAATGAATTGTGAAAAGATAGTGTTTTGTATACTTTGTGAACATTCATACATATAGAACACTTATGTTATAAAGCCTTAGGGTCACCAAAAGTGATAACAGGATGTAAAAATGGCAATAAAGTCCAAAACTGAATGTGCAGATACGGTGAACATAAATTTTGCAATGGTGATAAATTCCAAAACATATACTCGTGAGAGATTTCTGTATGTAATCCAACATGTGCTGACAGACCCTTGTGCGAAACCGCCACCTAGGATGACTGGAGGCTTACCAGAAAGTTGGGCTATATGGGGACATAGAGTGAGTCAAGAGATGGAATAATTAATTGTCCATCTCTTCTCTCTCCTGCTGAGAATCCATCTTCTTCATATTTTTTTCATTTTTTTTTTTTTTGTTTTCATGGACTCATCTATCATCTTTGAATGAAGTCCTGATCGTGTTTAGGTCACCCATTAATGCACACTCATTGCGTACACTTTGAAGGCCGGTCTGGGGATTATAATATCATTTCCGGCCCTTTTCCCCTCTCTGCAGGTCACTTCCTGGTGTGATCAAACGGAGACCGGAGGTGATGTACGCATGCGTCATTTTTTGATGACGTTACCGCGCTGGACCACGCCGCGCGCATGCGCGAGCGCGGTCTCTATTAGACTATGGAGGATGTGATTGAGGTTGAGACGCACAGTTGCGGCCTCGCCCTTCATTGATTTAAAGATTTTGAATAAAAAAGATTTTGAATAAAAAATTTAAAGATTTAAAGATTTTGAATAAAAAAGAAAGGGCATTTCTGGTCCCCACAGCTCCCAGGATCCCTACCATATACTATTTACCCAAAATACATAAAAACCCTACATGTCCACCCGGTAGACCTATTGTCAGTGGTATCAATTCCATTACGGCAAGAATTGGGAAGTACATCGACTTTTACCTTCAACCGCTAGTGAAACGTACACCCTCCTACCTTAAAGATACCGGTTCCACTATCAGACTCCTAGAGGAGGTCAATATACAGGAAGGATTCATTATGGCCACTGCTGACGTGGCATCCTTGTACACGTGTATAGCCCATGAGAAGGGTATAGATGCA
This sequence comes from Aquarana catesbeiana, assembly GCF_042186555.1. Lineage (NCBI taxonomy): Eukaryota > Metazoa > Chordata > Amphibia > Anura > Ranidae > Aquarana > Aquarana catesbeiana. The sequence continues at coordinate 191,180,151 of NC_133333.1, read as the reverse complement.
GTCAAACATTTTCTCCATCGTGAACAGTCCCTTGCAACTTTTCAATGTGATTATATAATCGAATTGTTGGACTTCGCAACCAGACATAACTACTTCTGGTTTAACCAGAACTACTACCTGCAACAACAGGGAGTGGCAATGGGTGCCAAGTTCGCACCTAGCCTTGCGAACTTGTTTATGGCCAAGTGGGAGGAGAATGTCGTCTATGCCCACGGGACCACTTCGTTGGTTCTGTGGGCTAGGTACATAGACGACATCCTCCTCCTGTGGAATGGCTCTTTTGAGACACTCGAACAATTTTTCGAGTGTCTGAATTCTAATGACAGGGGCATCTCCCTTTCATATGAGGCCAGCAGGACCAAGATACATTTCCTGGACTTGGAGATAGAAATAGTAGACAGAAAATTTAAATTTAACACCTACTTTAAGCCCACTGACCGTAATGGTTTTATTCCCACCACCAGTTGCCATCATAGATCCTGGTTAAGTGCTGTTCCTCGCAGCCAATTTCTCAGGCTCCGTAGGAACTGCACGGACACGGAATTATTTATCACACAAGCAGGTGTCCTTAAACAAAAATTTATAGACAAAGGGTATGACAACGCCAACCTGGATTTTGAGATCCAGAGAGCCATGAATATTGAAAGGAAAACTTTACTCGAGGTAAAGCCAAAAAAAGAACCGGATGAAAAGTTTAAATGGGCAATGATAACATCTTTCTCAACCCAGCACAAACAAATTAAAAGCATTGTAAAAAAACACTGGGATGTCTTGAGACATGATAACATTCTGGGCGGGTCATTGCCAGAAGAGGCCAAGATTATATTTAGGGGAGCACCATCTCTACAGGGTCAGATAGCCCCCAATGTTATAAATCCACCATCCCGGCCTTCTTTTTTCCATAACATGACAGGCTTTTACCCGTGTAGAAAATGTGTGGTATGTTTGCACAATAACCTGGAAGGACGTAAAGTCACAGAATTCACATCTACAGTCACGGGGAAAAGATATACAGTGAAATCTTTTTGCACGTGTAGTACCAAATACATAGTATATCTTATCACATGCCCTTGTCGTAGACAATACATTGGTCGTACCACCAGAACGTTTACAACAAGGGTAGGGGAACATATTGCTCTAATCAAAGGCAGGGACTCTAAGCATACGGTACCCAGACATTACAAGCAATATCATAATAGTAACCCCACTGGTTCACAATTTGTCATTATAGACAAATACGTCTCTCGCCTTGAAATGTTCTGGGCGTATGAACTACAGACCTTTTTTCCTCAAGGCATGAACGTGGAAGTAGATGTTAATGCCTTTATAAACGAGTCTTGACAGATTTATCATGAGATAAGAAACATCAACTTCCGTTTAGGAGTACTAATACCTAGGGTGTATATTATGTCTGATACTTTTTACATGCATGTGCCTTTCCATCTGTTACACAATTATTTTATTATTATTATGATTATATTTACTTTATTTTGACAATTGGGTAGTTATTATTAAAGTATTGTCGTTTTTGAAGTAATACAATATGAGCTATATGGGGACATAGAGTGAGTCAAGAGATGGAATAATTAATTGTCCATCTCTTCTCTCTCCTGCTGAGAATCCATCTTCTTCATATTTTTTTCATTTTTTTTTTTTTTTTGTTTTCATGGACTCATCTATCATCTTTGAATGAAGTCCTGATCGTGTTTAGGTCACTCATTAATGCACACTCATTGCGTACACTTTGAAGGCCGGTCTGGGGATTATAACATCATTTCCGGCCCTTTTCCCCTCTCTGCAGGTCACTTCCTGGTGTGATCAAACGGAGACCGGAGGTGATGTACGCATGTGTCGTTTTTTGATGACGTTACCGCGCTGGACCACGCCGCGCGCATGCGCGAGCGCGGTCTCTATTAGACTATGGGGGATGTGATTGAGGTTGAGACGCACAGTTGCGGCCTCGCCCTTCATTGATGTCACCGTGCTGAACTACGCCGCGCGCATGCGCGAGCGTGGTTTTTTATCGTAATATACGTTAGGGGGGATGTCACTGATGTGGTGATGCAGAGTCACGGCCTCCCCCTCCATACACCCACTAAGAGGTCATAAGGGGTAGTAACAAGTGGAAGTGGGAGGTTCTGGATGCCGGGACTCTGCATCATGTCTCCTCCTGAAGCACATGACACCATTAGACCTATGGGAATGGAATCATTTGAAAGAGAGGCTTGGATGGCACTCAGCATCATGTCTCCTCCTGAAGCACATGACACCATTAGACCTATGGGAATGGAATCATTTGAAAGAGAGACTTGGAAGGCACTCAGCATCATGCCTTCTCCTGAAGCACATGACACCATTAGACCTATGGGAATGGACTTTGCATCATGTCTCCTCCTGAAGCACATGACACCATTAGACCTATGGGAATGGAATCATTTGAAAGAGAGGTTTGGAAGGCATTCAGCATCATGTCTCCTCCTGAAGCACATGACACCATTAGACCTATGGGAATGGAATCATTTGAAAGAGAGGTTTGGAAGGCATTCAGCATCATGTCTCCTCCTGAAGCACATGACACCATTAGACCTATGGGAATGGAATCATGTGAAAGAGAGGCTTGGAAGGCACTCAGCACCACGTCTTCTCTTGAAACACATGACACCATTAGACCTATGGGAATGGAATCATTTGAAAGAGAGGCTTGGAGGGCACTCAGCATCATGTCTCCTCCTGAAGCACATGACACCATTAGACCTATGGGAATGGAATCATTTGAAAGAGAGACTTGGAAGGCACTCAGCATCATGTCTTCTCCTGAAGCACATGACACCATTAGACCTATGGGAATGGACTTTGCATCATGTCTCCTCCTGAAGCACATGACACCATTAGACCTATGGGAATGGAATCATTTGAAAGAGAGGTTTGGAAGGCATTCAGCATCATGTCTCCTCCTGAAGCACATGACACCATTAGACCTATGGGAATGGAATTATTTGAAAGAGAGGTTTGGAAGGCATTCAGCATCATGTCTCCTCCTGAAGCACATGACACCATTAGACCTATGGGAATGGAATCATGTGAAAGAGAGGCTTGGAAGGCACTCAGCACCACGTCTTCTCTTGAAACACATGACACCATTAGACCTATGGGAATTGAATTACATGAAAGAGAGGCTTGGATAGCACTCGGGTCCGCCATTTTGGATGACCCCGGAAGTGCCAATGCAAACAAGCCTGGGAGCTGGATTCTCATCAGAGGGGTCTTTGTCCCTATATAAAGGAGTCTGGCTGCAGTGGGCAAGTACCCCAGACGAAGTCTTGTATGACGAAACGCGTCGGTAGGACTCCACTGCCGCCATTTTACTTGCAAGCGCTTTTTATTCTGAAATGTAAGTGTTTTTCCTTTTAATAAATTTTTTATGGTTTACGGAATTACGCTATGAGCCCCTTCTTCATTACATGTGGGTAATGTCCGTTGGTGTCCGAGCTTCCATATGAAGAAGACCTCTTTGGGATAGCAACGTTACAACTTCACCATTCACCAGCCCTTGGTTCCCTACCTTCATTGCCAGTGAGCAATCCAAGCCTGTTTGACCCATATAGCGTATGCTAGGTGGGTCCCAACTTTCTGGTAAGCCTCCAGTCATCCTAGGTGGCGGTTTCGCACAAGGGTCTGTCAGCACATGTTGGATTACATACAGAAATCTCTCACGAGTATATGTTTTGGAATTTATCACCATTGCAAAATTTATGTTCACCGTATCTGCACATTCAGTTTTGGACTTTATTGCCATTTTTACATCCTGTTATCACTTTTGGTGACCCTAAGGCTTTATAACATAAGTGTTCTATATGTATGAATGTTCACAAAGTATACAAAACACTATCTTTTCACAATGCATTTTGCTATTATATGTGGTATAGCAATATTTTCTTTCTCATTTTTTAGCGCTACACTTGGTTATATATGATTTATTACAAATTTTCTATTTGTTGTGTTAGCTGCTTACATCTATGACTTTTTTGGAGTAAGTGCATGGTTTATAGGTTTTTTAAGTCTAGAAAAAGATTGAACACTTCTTATATTGATGAGTTGTAGGTTAAACAGATAAGGTAAATGGTAATCTATGATCACTAGCACTAGTAATATGGCTGTAGCAACTGCGGCAGAACACTCAAAGTAAAAGCTTCAGAAAAACTCGTAGTAGCAAACACAGTAACACTGACAGTACAGGTGCAGTAATGATGCACCAAAAGATATCACACATGTCAGGAGCGTGTAAACTTCTATTTCCTTTGACAGCTGCTGGTCTCATTCCAGCATCCTGGTTTTGATTATGATGCCTTCCTGTCTGTCCATCTTTTCTACTCTTCTGATTGATGTGGCCAGTCTCTGGGTGGAGACCAAACCTGATTTAAGCCAGCCAAACCTGCAGTCGCATGCTTCTGATAGTGTGTGTAATACGTGCTCAAGCTCTCTGTCTGTCTGTCCTGCTCTGCTGTTTGGATTCCCTTGTTTATGATCTCAGATTAGATATCAACTATTCTTCGAACCCTACCTGCTTTTTGACTACGGATTGGACTCTGACTACTGTGAACCTTGCCTGCCTTGTACCTGGACTGTCATTAAACCTCTCTGCCTGTCTGCCAACCGCAAGTACCTATTTGCTTTGCTCAGTTCATGCCTGCCCTGGCATAGTGACCAAGCACTATAGCATTGTGTATAAGACCTGGGGGCAACCAAGTACCAGTAGGCCTGCTTGCCTTATGAACATTGGGGCTGCTATAGGTGAAGAACACATAAGCTAGCTATAGTGTCTGACCACCTGAATTAGGGATAAGCATGACAACACAGGAATGACCCACAATACAGGAGACTGACTGACATAGTGCCAGCGCAAGCGCTTTTTGAAGGAGCTATACAAGTCCTATGTATTAATTCCATCCCTATGTCCCTATTCTCTCCCTTCTTGCACAAGAATATTTCCCTAGGGCTAGTTCACAGTCTCTGACCAGCATGGTTCATTGCCCTAGCAGGACACTGATATTTATTAGCACTGCCCATACTAAAGATGGCCCCAAAAGGTAACCCAGTGTTGCAATGTCCAAGCAGACAACTGCTCTTCTGGTGACACCTATGAAGTCTGCAGAGGAACAACATTCCTCCCAGCCTCTATTCCATTTGTACAGTGGCAGAGGAAAACAGCATCACCTACATAATGGAGGGTAAACTGCACCTGTCTGCAAGTGTGCTGGGAAATACATCCTGTGTGCAAAGTCCTTTCATATGCACTTTGCTCTAAAAGCTACCCATAAATTGGGGCAGTTACCATTTTTAATTTGATCCTATGAGACTTCAGGATGGTATCATGGAGTAGGTAGTGTACTCCAGTCTGTACAAGGCTAACTCATAATAAATAACACTTATCCTGATACAGACACTGCCCCCATCCTCCTCTGGAATATGTTGCCTGTCCCTGCATTATCCAAGAGAGTTGAAGGATATGGATACTAAGCACACCTTTTATAATCCAAGCAGATGAAAGAAATATTACTGCTTTGTAAAGGTGCATGTTTATAGTTAAGATCTTTATCACATAAGTTGCCTATTGCTGGCATGCATTTTTCAGGAAAAATGGAGGTGTTCTTGAAAGATCAGCTCCAGGTAACAAGGCAAACATTTCTTTTAATTTGCTTTTATATATAATTCCCTGTAGCCACCAAGCATTTTACTAAAGGCAAACAGGCTGTTTTCTTTGCAAGAGAGTTTGCCTCAGAAACTAGTGAATGTGGTGAAGTTTCACTTTGCATAGAATACCCAATCACATGTAAGGCATAACTAGAACCTTCAGGGCCCCCCGGTGCAAGAAACCATGAAGGGCCCCCACCAGGGGCGTTGCTAGGTCTTCAAAAGATCTTGGGCTAGAGTCCATAGCAGTGAAGTAAAGAAAGTCATACGCTTGGACTGGCATTCACATGTATATAATATAAATGTGTGTGTGTGAATGTATATATATATATATATATATGTATGTGTGTATATATATATATATATATATATATATATATATATATATATATATATATATATATATATATATATATATATATATATATATGAAGCCCTATGGCCGATACGGACATGGGTAACATTTATAGTTAACATAAGACTTACCATATGAAATGGACCTGGAAGTGTGGACTTACCACATGAAATGGACCTGAAAGTGTGCCTTGGTCTGATGGATGGTATACCAAAATAAGGGGGCATACCCTAGATTTAGAAATGATTATTCTGTTAAGAGAAATTAATAATTTGAGAAATGCCCTAAAAAGGGGGATGGGAGAGTGGGTATCGCGCACAGGAAACCGACAAATACCACAGATGAGCGGGCTGGTTAAATACTCCCCAGGCTCCTCCCATAAATTCAGGCCACCATACTGGCCTTTCTACTTATGGTTGAAGCCCTATGGCAGATACGGACATGGGTAACATTTATAGTTAACATAAGACTTACCATATAAATGGACCTGTAAGTGTGGACTTACCACATGAAATGGACCTGAAAGTGTGCCTTGGTCTGATGGACGGTATACCAAAATAAGGGGACAAAAACATTCAGGTGGGGTATAGTATTTTATTAGTTTTTCAGTTGTTCATTGAGCTAATTTGTACAATGCCTGTGCCATCTCCACTTGAGGATTAGGGATATAATGGGCAAAGCAGGCTGACTTTCACCTGCCTAGTCTTTTAATGACGTGGTCTGGGATGCCGCCGAGGCCGCTCCAATACGGAAGAAGTGGCCAGAGTACTGGCTGGGGTTAAGGTGAAGGTTGCGGAGAAGTATCCTTATGTGTTTCACAAACTGACAGGCACTTAAGGGTTTGACTGGAAAGGGTAGAAGGGGGCTGGAGTCCGGTTGTTCAGGCAGGAGTGAGAGAAGATGATTGAGTACGGTGACTGGACACCAGCTATTATTGGTTTTGTAAAGATGGATGTCCATTCCAGAGCCTGCCTGCTAGGTTTTAGAAACCGCAAGGTGGAGGACGAAGTGGTCTTGGTAGCGAACCAAGTGCCGTCTGCGTAGCACTTGGCCTGCGGGGTTGCTACAGGTGAACTCACCAGGTCGCAAGAACCCGTAGTAGGCCAAGTATATGGCTGCTTGTAGGACTGTACTGGGGAGAAGACCAAATGGAGAAGTATTCAGGATGGTCGACAAACCCCTAAAGATGGCCCCCGTTATGGGTAAACATTTGGTACTGACCACCGGTTTTTGTTTCTGGGTGCCACGTAGGATGGCTCGGATAGCGTGGGATGAAAACAGAGAAGACTTTGCGGGGTCTTGTAGAGTCAAGAAATGTTGTATGCCGGCTAGGTATAGCCAAATAGTGTTATGAGATAAGGCCAACTGAGTATGGCAATATGAAATGAAGGCCAGTATGTGCTTCACATCTGTTGTTTTCTCGGAGCAGGGTGCCAGGAATTTATTGAAATTCTCCAAGCTGTCTGGTAGGCTTTGAGTGTGTTATGGGGCAGTGAGTAGTTGATGAGCTAGGTCGCTCCTTGTAGGTGTTGTACTAGTCCAGGGTCAGCTGAGACCAAACGGGGATAGGGGCCGGGCACCTATTTGAAAAAGGAAGTATAGTTAAAACGTGACAGTGCATCTGCTGCTAGGTTCTACTTGCCTGGAATAAATGAACAGTGGATATTAAACTGATGTTGTAAAGACAGTTGTACCAGTCTGCGCAGGAAGGACATGACTGATAGGGACTTGGACCTGCCTTTGTTGATAATATCTGCCATGGCCTGATTGTCGGTGGTGAAGAACACCGTTTGCCCTGTCCAATGATGACCCCAGAGCTGTGCGGCTGCCACTATCGGACAGAGCTCGAAGAGGGAGGATGTTCGGGTGAAGCCAGGTATTAACAGTATCTGTGAAGGCCAGGGTCCTGAAAACCATTGGTGGCCAAAAATTGCAGCAAAGCCTGTGGAAGCTGCAGCATCTCTCACCACCTGGGGTGAAAGGGATGAGACCATAGGTATGAATAGGGATATACCATTCCAGACGGAAAGGAATTCCTCCCACATGGATAGGTCCACTACTGCTGCGGTATCTAGATTAAGGATCTGATCAGGGTCTTTTGTTTGTGAAAGAAATATCAGCAGACGTGACACGAAGGTGCGACCCTGTGTAATGATTCGCATGGCAAAATTCAGCATTCCCAGGAGAGATTGCAGCTGCTTTTTGGTACACCCCCTGGTGTGGGTGAATTCTCAGAGGACCGCTCTAATGTGGGTTAGTTTGTCAAGGGGGAGGCTGGCCTGCATGGTGCAGGTATCTAAGTTGACTCTGAGAAAGGTAATGTTGTGTGCTGGACCGTCAACTTTATGCTCGGTGATGGGAACAATAAGATTTCTGAATACGGCTTTCAGTTTGTCGAGGTCTCCTGGGGGCATGCTGGGTGGTTCTATTAGTAAGAAGTCATCCAGGTAATGGATGACCTCTTGACACTGAACATTGTGCAAGCAAGAGTATCCAGGCGAGGGACTGACCAAATGTGTCGAAGAGCCAGGGGCTACTCTTCGAACCAAAAGTCAATTTTGTGGCAAAGTAGTATGCCTCCTTCCACTTAATGCCATGCCAGCACCAAGGGGACGGGTGGATAGGCAGGAGCTTGAAGGCGTCCCAGATGTCGGCTTTGGAGAGCCAGGCCTTGTACCTGCTTTGATGATCGCTTGAATTGCCATATCCACAGAGGAATATTTTAGGGAGAATTCTTCGGAGGGGATTAGAGAATTGAGACTGGGAATGTGGGAAGAATGAGGCGCAGACAGGTCGTACACCAAACATAATTTATTAGAGAACTTGCCCTTGACAAGCCCAATAAGGCTGACTCTCAAAGCACTGAAAGGGGGCTGAGTGAAGGGGCGTATAATGAAATCTCGGTCTATTTCTGCCTGTAAGAGCTGGTCTATGGCCTGCTCGTCACTGGCCGCTGAGCGGAGATTCCTGCATTCGTAGGTAGTATGGGGCAGGGAAATGAGGCCGGTGTGAAACCCTACTGTAAATCCCTGGATAAGGTAGGTGGCCAGTTGTTGCAGATGGCTGCCCCTCCCATGGTTCGGACTGGGCGTCCAAATTTGTCCACCTGAGGCATTTGTGCAGGGGCCGACTGGTCCTGAAGTGAACTGGAGGTAGAGGGAAATTCAAAGAGGCGTCTGATTGTCGCATTGGCGCACCAGGTGGCGGTGTGGGTGGAGGACTGGCAAATTGCGATTAGTGGTGAGCGCAAGCCGGCAAAGTGGCAACACAACAGCTCTGTGTCCATGAGGCTCCAATTTGTGACTGTCTGAAATTGTGTGAGTCTGGCTGCTGCCTTCGCGGAAAAAGAACAATGATAATCATAGAAAGAAAATCCTCCATACTTGTAGCCCAGGTCTACTACAGTATGGAGGTATAAGTCCAGCTCTTCCCTCCTGCTGGGAGTGCCTGAACATAGGACATCCCTCAGCATGCCAAAGGCCAATGTAAATTCTGGGACGGATAATTTCCGGTTAAGTCTGGGGTCTTTGTCTTTAAGGACCACAGACACGTCACCCCAGGTATAGGCCTTATTTTCTGCCAGATCATGGATGGAAATGAGGAGAGAGGCAAGGTTGACGTCCCTGCTGTCCAGGATGTCCTTCCTGATGCTGGCTGGAACCAAATGGGAGGGGTAGACAATGGGGCTCCACCCTGTGGTACCTGCAGGAGGGGGTGTCAAAACCTGGGTGGCTGGGTGAGCCTCCAGGAGTGCCACTCTGGTTTGTACATCCGTGACCGAGGAAGACAGGAATGATACCATAGTGTTGAGTCGTGAGATGGCAGAAGATGTTGACTGGAGGGATGCCTGCTGGGTGCTGGGTCCTGCTGCGGCTGGTGGAGGGAAGAGGAGCTTGAAGAGCTCACCCTTTCTGGCTGTAGCGGGAAAGGGCACGCCACTGCGTCTTAGTTCTGCCGTCAACTTGGGGATGGTCCATCCCCCGAGAAACTGCACACTGCCGCTTTCTGAGACCGGAGAAGGTGACAGAGGGGCTGGAAGTCTTCGCTGCCGGCCTGGGACATGGTTTATATAGATACGATATCCTGTCCTTGGGGTTGTGTTGGTCAACTGGAACCTATTGGGTGACATGAATTTCAAGTTTGCTTCTTTTCCCTAAAAAAGGCATACATACCCAGCTTGTGCTCTTTCAGGGTTTTTTTTTTTTTACCTGGGGGATATCGTCCAACCTAGTGCAGGGTGGACCTACTGAACTTGACTGACCTGGAGGAAAATGAAAAGGTGACAACTCGTGAAGGGTTTGTTAACTAAGTTGAAAAAGTAATTTGTATGGTGACTAATGCCGCGTACACACGAGCAGACTTTACGGCAGACTTTGCTCGGCGGACTTTACGCCGGACTTTATGACAGACTTTTCGAATGATTGGACTTGCCTACACACAATCCACCAAAGTCTGTCAAATTCGTACGTGATGACGTACGACCGGACTAAAACAAGGAAGTTCATAGCCAGTAGCCAATAGCTGCCCTAGCGTGGCTTTTTGTCCATCGAACTAGCACACAGACGAGCAGACTTTTCGACCGGACTCGAGTTCGACGGATAGATTTAAAACATGTTTCAAATCTAAGTCCGTCCAACTTTTGAGCAAACAAAGTCTACTGGAGCCCACACACGATCGAATTGTCCGACGAAATCCCGTCTGCCGGGCAAAGTCTGCCGTAAAGTCCGCTCATGTGTACGCGACAAAAGACGACAATTGCATGGGATAAAATAAATGAGTGAAACATGCATGCCTTCACTGTGGCTCGAATCGGTATGCCACGACTGCGACGAGCTATGAATCGAACTGTGGGGCATGGCATGAAACGAGGCTAAGACTGTCGTGGCCTACCGGGATGTATCGATGCCTCATAATTGCCAAAGATTCAAAACCAAAGAGCGATGTGTCGATAATGAAATGAATGAAATGTTTGCCTTGATCATGAAATGAATTAAACATCTCGCCATGACAGAGGCCTGACTCGGTCATGCTGCGACTGTGATTGACAGCGAACCAGACTCTGTATTGAAATGAGGCAACAGCAAATATTGGTGCACACCGGAACGAATCGGTGCATCTTGGATGTGACTGGATTCGAATCGGAGCGCAGTATATAACAATTAAATGATTGAAATGTTTGCCCTGACGGAGGCACGAATTGACTTTGCTGCTACTGCGACTGACAATGAACTGGGCTCTGGTATTTCCAATTGAGTCTGGGGTCTTTGGCTTTAAGGACCACTGACACGTCACCCCAGGTATAGGCCTTATTTTCTGCCAGATCGTGGACGGAAATGAGGAGAGAGGCAAGGTTGACATCCCTGCCTTCCAGGATGTCCTTCCTGATGCTGGCTGGAACCAAATGGGAGGCAACAGCAAATATTGGTGCACACCAGAACAAATCGGTGCATCTTGGATGCGACTGGATTTTAATCGGAGAGCAGTATATAACAATGAAATGATTGAAATGTTTGCCCTGACAGAGGCGCGAATTGACTGTGCCGCTACTGCGACTGACAATGAACCGGGCTCTGGTACAGGTACTGGATAGGGCCGAAACAACTGGGGCACACTGGAACTAATCAGTGCATCTCGGATGCGAGTGGATTTGAAACGGGGCGCGATATGTGGGAGTGAAATGAATGGCAATTGATTCCCATCACAGAGTTGCAAATCGGTCGCACCGCATCTGCGACTAACAACGATCCGGACTCTGGAGCATGTACTGAAATGAGGCCAAACAACTGGGGCACACCGTAATAAATCAGTGCATCATGGATACAACTGGATTAGAATCGGAGCACGGTACGTGACAGTGAAATGGTTTGTTTGCCATGACAGAGGCACAAATCGATCATGCTGCTGTTTGTGACTGACTACGATTCGGATTCTGGAGCATGTACCCAAATGTGGTAAATACCTGGGGCACGGCGTGATGAATCAGTGTGATTTTTAATACGACTGGATTCATATCGGGACGTGATACGTGACAGTGAAATGACGGCCACGACAGAGACACGAATCGGTAAGCCGTAACCTGCGACTGACAATGAATCGGACTCTGGAGCATGTACTGAAATGAGGCCGTAGCGATTGGGGCACACCGGAGCGAATCGGTGCATCTTTAGATGTGACTGGATTCGAATCGGAGCGTGGTACGTGACTGAAATGAATGAAATGATTCAAAATGGTTTGAAATGCTTAGAAATGTTTTTAGAAATGTTTCAGAAATGTTTGTGAAATTAATTTGTATCGAACTGACACGAGTCGGTATGGAGAATTTTGCGAATGACAATGACTTGTCTCATGAATGCATGATAAACAGTTTAGAAATGCCTGAACAAAGCTACGTCTACGTCATGGTGGGGTACAAAACAACGAAAATGGCTAACGTAACGACGGTGCGAGTGGTATGCATTACGATTACGTGGTGAAAATTTTTTGCGAGTGATTCATAAGTTTGATAACACAGTTTAGTGACATGATATCTAAAAATGCGTGAAATGAAAAACGTCAACTGAAACCCTACCCGCGACAGCCGAGCCAGACGCATTGTACGATTTCCCAAATCAGTAACGAGGACCTCGAATCTCGAACACGGGAACTTAATGAATACGGGAACTCACAAACACAAGAACTCACGGATGCTGTGTTTTGAATAGTCGGCCTAGTGATGTAGTATCGCGCACAGGAAACCGACAAATACCACAGGCGAGGGGGCTGGTTAAATACCCCTGGGCTCCTCCCATAAATTCAGGCCATCATACTGGCCTTTCTACACATATATATATAATATTGTTAGTGCATATCCCCCCTTACATCAGGGTCCCCAGAGAGCCTCCCCTAACATTAGGATCCTCAGAGAGCCTCCCTACTTACATTAGGATCCCCAGATAGTCCCTCCTTACATCAGGGTCCCCAGAGAGCCTCTCCTAACATCAGGATCTTCAAAGTGCCTCCCTACTTACATCAGGGTCCCCAGAGAGCCCCCCTCCCCATACATCAGGGTCCTCAGAGAGCCCCTCCTTACATCAGGGTCCCCAGAGAGCTCCCCCTTACATCAGGGTCCCCAGGGAGCCTGCCTTTGCATCAGGTTCCTCAGAGAGCCCCCCTCCCACATCAGGGTCCCCAGAGAGCCCTTCCTTACATCAGAGTCCCCAGAGAGCCCCTTCCTTACATCAGGATCCCCAGAGAGCCCCCCTTACTTCAGGGTCCCCAGAGAGCCCCTCCTTACATCAGGGTCCCGAACGAGCCCCTTCCTTACATCAGGGTCCTCAGAGAACCCCCCTTACTTTAGGACCCCCAGAGAGCCCCCCCTTACATCAGGGTCCCCAGAGAGCCCCCCTTACATCAGGGTCCCCAGAAAGCCCCCCCTTACATCAGGGTCCCTAGAGAGCCCCTTCTTTACATCAGGATCCCCAGAGAGCCCCCTTACATCAGGGTCCCCAGAGAGCCCCCCTTACATCAGGACCCCCAGAGGGCCCCTCCTTACATCAGGGTCCCCAGAGAGCCTTCCTTACATCAGGGTCCCCAGAGAGCCTCCCTTACATCAGGGTCCCCAGAGTGCCCCCCTTATATCAGGGTCCCCAGAGAGACCCCCTTACATCAGGGTCCCCAGAGGGCCCCTCCTTACATCAGGGTCCAAAGAGAGCCTTCCTTACACCAGGGTCCCCAGAGAGCCCCCTTACATCAGGGTCCCCAGAGAGCCTTCCTTCCATCAGGGTCCCCAGAGAGCTCCCCGTTACATCAGGGCCCTCAGAGGACCCTTCCTACATCAGGGTCCACAGAGAGCCTTCCTTACATCAGGGTCCCCAGAGAGCCTCCCTTACTTCAGGGTCCCCAGAGGGCTCCTCCTTACATCAGGGTCCCCAGAGAGCCTCCCTTACTTCAGGGTCCCCAGAGGGCTCCTCCTTACATCAGGGTCCCCAGAGGCCCCCCTTACTTCAAGGTCCCCAGAGAGCCCCCCCTTACATAAGGGTCCCCAGACAATCACTCCCCCTTCCAGAGGTTCCCCTGTTACTGGCTGGTCTCCGCTGTGCACCTTTAACCCCCAGTACATCTCTGTACCCAACTGGGTGGAGGTGGGATGCGGTGATCGGCAGCTCTATGGTGTCCACAGGCAGCGGGATCTCCTTGGGTCTCGTAGTTCTCTCTCTGACTGTATCCACTGGAGAGGGGAGGGGCCTCTGACCCGGGCATGTATCATGAAGAGTGTAGAAGCAGGGCAACTCATTGAAGAGTGAAGCCAATACATGCCCGGGTCAGAGGCCCCTCCACTCTCCACTATATACAGTCGGAGAGAGAATTACAAGCCCCAGGGAGAACCCACGGCTCGCGGGTGCTTTAGAGCTGCCGATCACCACCTCCCATCTCCCCCCGCATGTTAAATGGACAGCCATAGGTGCAGGGGGAGATGCCGGGTCTTCGGGGCCCCCACACCGGCAGAACAACAGGGCCCAGTCGCAAGTGTGACTGCAGCGTCCCCATAGTTAAGCCACTGCCCCATGCAATCAGTTGACATACCTCTAGGGAAATCCCCACCTGATGCAGCTACATCATTCATTATTTTTAATTATATTTCATATGATACGGCATTGGTATGTATATTCTCTCACGGCTGTCACTATGTATAGATATGCGCATTTCATGTCCTGCTTTATGTTCTTAATCCATGCTATGTTCTGTTATAGAATATCTTCAACTCATGATCTTCTCTATGCCCCTGAAGAAGGGATATGCTTCTACATTCCCAAAATGCATTGGGCTTAAAGAGAAGCAATTTCTATGCCTTTCACTAGCTCTTTATGAGCTTGGTATACTGTATATTAGGGATGAGACACCCCCTGTTCGGTTCGCACCAGAACTTGCGAACAGGCAAAAAATTTGTTCAAACACGCGAACACCGTTAAAGTCTATGAGACACGAACATGAATAATCAAAAGTGCTACTTTTAAAGGCTTATATGCAAGTTATTGTCATAAAAAAGTGTTTGGGGACCTGGGTCCTGCCCCAGGGGACATGGATCAATGCAAAAAAAGTCACCCGTTACGTAACCCCGCCCCCTTCTGACGTCACGGGGAAAGCCACAGGGAAGTTCCCGTCAAGTCCCCGTGCATCAGAGGGGGGCGGGGTCACCGGGTGGCCCCTCCCCCCCGTTATTTAAGAACCATCAGAAGAGGAGAAGCGTCACACAGCGGGAGCCTCCCATCATGCCATCATGTATGCGGAGGAGAAGAAGGGAAGAAGACACTGTGGAGGAAGATGCCGGACGAGAACACCGGAGGAAGAACCAGAAGAACCAGAAGAAGAAGAAGATGGAGGAAGAAACCAAAGGAAGATAGAAGATAGAAGATAGAAGAAAGAAGAAAGAAGATAGAAGATAGAAGAAAGAAGAAGCATTTAAATAAAGGAATTGTCAAAAACTGTCTCTTGTCATTTTTAACATTTTTGACACTTTTTTTGTGAAATGGTAGGGGTACTTTTGTACCCCCTTTCCATTTCACACAAGGGGGAGGGCCAGGATCTGGGGGTCCCCTTGTTAAAGGGGGCTTCCAGATTCCGATAAGCCCCCGCCCGCAGACTCCCACAACCACCGGGCAAGGGTTGTGGGGATGAGGCCCTTGTCCCCATCAACATGGGGCCTGGTACGGGCATGTGGCCTGGTACGGTTCAGGAGGGGGGGCGCTCTCTCATCCCCCCCTCTTTTCCTGCAGCCTGCCAGGTTGCATGCTCGGATAAGGGTCTGGTATGGATTTTTGGGGGGACCCCACATCATTTTAAAAAAAAAAATTTGGCACGGGGTTCCCCTTAAAATCCATGTTAGACCTGAAGGGTCTGGTATAGATTTTGAGGGGGACCCCACGCCATTTTTATTAAATTTTGGCCGGGGTTCCTCTTAATATCCATACCAGACCTGAAGGGCCTGGTATGGAATTTAGGGGGACCCCCCACGTCATTTTTAAAAAATTTTGGTTCGGGGTTCCCCTGTGGGGAATTCCCATGCCATTTTTATCAATGAACTTTTATGTGTATTGTCGGACCAGCAATTCATTAATAGCCGCAAGTAGTTTTAAATGACTTTTTTTCCTTTAAAATGTCATTTTGCTGTCAGACTGTTTTAAACACGGGAAACATGCGCCCCTTTACAGGCATACTATAGCCATCCCCAGGTACAAAATTTAAAGGAATATTACACTTTTATTGTTTCACTTTAAGCATTATTAAAATCACTGCTCCCGAAAAAACGGCCCTTTTAAAACTTTTTTTTTTGCATAGATCCATGTCCCCTGGGGCAGGACCCAGGTCCCCAAACACTTTTTATGACAATACCATGCATATAAGCCTTTAAAATTAGCACTTTTTATTTCTCCCATAGACTTTTAAAGGGTGCTCTGCGGCTTTCGAATTTGCCGCGAACACCCCAAATTGTTCGCTGTTCGGCGAACTGGCAAACAGCCAATGTTTGATTCGAACATGAGTTCGACTCGAACTCGAAGCTCATCCCTACTGTATATTGTATTTTGTATTATGTACTTTCATGGTAATGTTTGTACCAATACAATTTTAATACCTTAATAAATTTTGCTAAACTTTTTAATTACTATAGTGTTCATACCAGTTTGCCCATAACGTCCCATAGCACCGGGGGGTACTTTTTGCCTTCTATATAAAATTTAGGGATGTTGGCAACATACATTTGGAGACTTACTCTCTTCACGGTGGTTCCTCCCTCTTAAATGCTTTTACCTATAGGTAAGCCTATAATAAGGCTTACCTATAGGTAGTGTAAATATCTTCTAAACATGCACAGTTTAGGAGATATTTACTGTACATGTAGCCAGTGACATCACTGGCGCATGCACTCTGAAGGAACGCCACCCGTGACGTTTCTTTAAAGCCCTGTGCCGTTAGTGACATCGTTGTGGCTCCGGCCAGTCACAGAGCCAGAGTCCGCAAACCCGGAAGCAAGTTGGGAGAAAATGAGAGCACATGCAGCGCTGACATCTCGGCACTGGAAAAGCTTTGTTTTAAAGTAGGTTTAACATAATGTGCTAGTATGCGATGCATACTAGCACATTATGACATTACCTTGCAGGTACAAAAAAAAAATGTCCAGCGTTTTTTTACAACTGCTTTAACGAGTGCCTATGACAGGTCCCTAGGCTCTATTAACCCCTGCAGCACTGGTGGAAGATCACAGCTGCTTTGGGGGCAGAGGACTTTGAAGTTAAACTAAAGAAGCAGCCAGCAGCACAAGGGACACTTCTCATTGAAAATGAGTACTGTCCCTTGTTCCTAATATATTAATTTTTTTGTTTTACTAAACTTAGGCTTAAATAATTACATACTATCATTTTGCTTGACATAGGCATACATTTTGCCAGTAAGGTCTTCCTGCTAAACTCTTCATTAGCACTGAAGCTTTGAAATTAATTCAGAGGAATACCATTTATAAGAAGAAATGACAGCCATACTTTTGATAATAAAAGATGCTTTTTTCCACAACATTGCTCTTGGGAAAATAAGATTCATGCAATTTTATACTGAGTGCATCTTGATGAAAAATGCATTACTTTAGGGATACAAATCTTAGATATTAATATCACTGGTGATACTTAAACATATTCCCTTTCTAGGAGAAAAGTAATAGAAAATCTTTTATGTCTTTCTATGTTTTAGTGAACGGATTAAAGGAGGAGAAATGCAGGCATATGTGATATCCACAAGCCATACCTCTGAAATCAGGCATATCATTAGGTTTACGTAACTCATAAATTGTGTTCCAGTTTTTAATGTACATTATTTAGAAAACCTCTGACCTGTATGTTAGTAGGTCAACCCCTAGGGGCCACTGGGGAAACTACCAGCATGAGCACCTTCACAGTTTTCACGAAATCCATGTGGGTTAACACCACTCTGCGACCAGAGCCCATAACTTACTTCAGAGTCCCAGACACACTTGACTCCACCAGCTTGTGAAGACACTGTTTACTGTACTATTAAACTGGTTGTAAAAGGTGAAAGTTTTTTACCTTCATGCATTTTAAACCTTTGGTGTGCAGCTCCCAGCGATGTGCACGAGAGAATCGTCTCTCCCGGGTCTCTCCTTCCTCATTGGCTGAGGCATTGGCTCCTGCTGCTGTCAATAACAGCCAGTGAGGAGGGAGCGTCGGGCGAGGCCGAGCCATTCTCTGCATGTCTTATGGACACACTGATGCAGCTCGAGAACAAGCACACACGAGTGCCCCCAAAGCAAGGGGAGGGGCCAGGAGCCCCTACAAGGGACCTGAGAAGAGGAGGATTGGGGCTGCTTTGTGCAAAACCATTGCACAGAGCAGGTAAGAATGAAAGGAAGTTTATTTTTATTTTTATTTTTTCTAATCTGATCCTTTAGTAACACTTTAACTTTTTCTGGCCCCAAGGCAGAGGAAAACCACCATACTTCTATTCACAAGGACTTGCATACTGTGGCTACAGGCTTAGACCTTAGTAGGGTTCTGTTCCACAGTAGACTTTATGATAGAGACCCTGCTGCTTAGTGAGGCGCACCAAGTACCAAGCTACCTCACTGAGAGAACCTCTGTTACCAGCCACCACCTCCTTCTCCTCTTCCCAGCTGGCTGCTTCCCCTTCTTACTGCTCTCTTTTTCATAACCTCAAGGATTGAACATGATATACTCTCTTGGAGCCATAACTACAAGGGTTAAAGTGGTACCAAAGGCATACATTTTTTTAATCTTAATGCATTTTCTGCAATAAGGTAAAAAGAAAACTTCTAATACCAGCTCCCCCAGCCTCCCCCTTAAACACTGTCTTGAGTCCTCTCTCGACCCAGAGCTGTGCTCATCCCCAGCAGCACTGCTCTCTCTCTCCTTTTTCTCACAGGACAAGGAAGCTGCAGCGGGAGCCATTGGCATTTCTAGTTACAGGACTGTTCATAAGGTTCATCACAATACTTGTAGTTGTGCTTTGTAACTGGCTGTACTATCCCTTTTTTGTGGTGCTTACCATACCTTATATTAGGAAAAGTCTCTAACAACACTTATGGGGAAATTTACAAAAACTGGTACATATAGAATCTGGTGCAACTGTGCATATTAACCAATCAGCTTCTAGGTTTTATTAGGGGGAGAAAAGGGAGTGTCACCTAAGTGTAGCAGTTAAAAGTTATGATTATTCATAATAGTTAAAAAAACTCACAGGATTGAGAAGTAAAATTGGCTTATCAAGATATGAAGATGCTGCTCTGTTCCGTCCTGCAGAAACTGCACTGTGCTGGGGAACCGCTAGAGATGGAGGAAATGAATGGAGCATCCAGTGTCCACCAGGAAGTCCAGGCCAGCCAGCATGGAATGCACGGTGGATGTGACATCACCGGTAGCCGCCGCCATTTGCCAATTTATATTAAGGACTTATGGACTTTTCTATGGACTGATATATGTATAACCACTACCGTATTCCCATATGGATTTTTTCTCCCTATGATCACATACAGTCCTTGTGCCATAAATTTTTGTATTTTGTTATCCTTCCCTTAGCCATATCTGCTTGTGACTTTGTGCTGTGATAGCTGCTGTCATTTGCCAACTTAAATTAAGGACTTATGGACTTTTCTATGGACTGAGATATGTAATACCACTACCGTATTCCCATATGGATCTTTGCTTCCTATGACCACATACGGTCCTTGCACCAGAATTGTTTGTATTTTGTTAGGTTTTATTGTCAAAGCGTAATTGAACAAGCTGGAGTTGGAAGCTGATTGGTTAATATGCACAGTTGCACCAGATTTTGTGTGCACCAGTTTTAGTAAGTCTCCCCCTTAGAGTCCATCATTGTGAGAACCCATGATCAGGTCCCATTAAAGTGTAATGAATCAAGTAATGCAGACAATACTCGCCACAGCATTCCCGTGTCTGGACTGCACCATGAGATCAACCCTCCCCTGTATATATTACCTCACAAGGGAAAGTGAGTCTCACACACACTGGAAGACATGTCACAGAAAGAAACACTTAACCCCTGCAGAACCAGGCAACAGTTAGAAAGACAAATTTGACAACAACTTTAGGTAGGTACCTGCCTATATGTAACCCGAACATTAACACTGCCATTGCATAGAAATCACCCTATGCTGTCACGACTATCTGCCTACAACCACCCTATGGTAGGCATGGCTAAAATGGGGGGACCGAGAAAGGATATTGGGTGCCAGCCACTTTTGTCTTTTTGAAATTTTTTGCAGAACGGTTAAGGAGATGAAGGTTAGGAGTCCCAGATACTGTAGCAGACCACTTACAGGCTTTACAGATCCAGATCAATGTCCAGCTTCACATTATCAGACTTTTAAGCTATCCTGGAAACTGCAAGCATATTGAATGACTAAATTCTATTTTTAACATTATTGAGATAGAGTTTTCTTGCGGTGGTATTTAACCAACACTGTTTTCTTTTTATTTTGCTATATAAATAAAATAATACTGACATTTTTGAAAAAAAACATGTTTTTCCTAGTTTCTGTTATAAAATTTAATTTCTTTGCTAAAAATAACCCAAACCAGTGTATATTATTTAGTCTGTGTGAAAGCTATAGTCTAAAAACTATGGTATATACAGTACATTTGAAAATTGATTCATCTTAATCAATTTAGCCCTAAAATGACAGTACAAATACTCTCAAAATGATTCCTTTTTGCAAAGTAGACACCCAAGGTATTTAATAAGAAGCATGGTGATTTTTTTTCCAACAATTCAATGGAAAATTAAAGAAATTAAATAAAACATTTTCACAAAATTGTCAAAATAGTTTTTTCTCACATGCGGCACAGGTGTACTTCCAAAACTTCCAAAACACGTTCTGCTACTCCTACTAAGTTTGGGAATAGAACATATGAGAGACATTTTCACAGCCTAGCCACATAGCAGGGCCCAAAATCCAAGGATCACCTTGGGTTTCCAAGGAGCATAAATTACGCATAAATCATTCATCTAAATTTCTGACTACCTATCACATTTTTGAATGCCCTGGAGCACCAGGACAGTGGTCACACCCACACAATGATCACATTTTGTAAAAATGTTGTAAGATATTTTCTGTGTCTGGACTGATTATGTACCCAACACTGCAACCTCTGTAACACAAAAACATCAACCAACTGTTTATAGTGAAGTTTCACCACCAGCAGTCCCTGTTCCTAAAAGCCAAACAGGCCTACTTTACTGGTACATGGCTGCCCCATTGCACATCGATATGTTCACTGGTCCGTAAATACTAGAGGAAGAAAGAGTAAACAAAAGATTACCTGTTTTTTTAGTCATGCAGTTGTCTGTAGAGGATGGGTGAGACTACTGTCTTGCAGGAAAATAGCCAGTAGGACATGCAGATGGGTCAGTACTGGTGTCAGGCAGAGACATAGTCTGCAAACAGGCAAAGAATTAGTCAAGGCAGCACACAGATAAGTGGTCAGCATAAGCCAAAGGAATCATTCATAAAGCAGGCAGAGACACGCTCAGCACAGCCAAAGGATTGGTCTGGGCAGTAAGCAGAAACATGGTCCATAAACAGTGCAGGGTCAGTACAGGAATCAGGCAGAGACATGGTCAATAAATAGCAAATAGCCAAATGATAAGTCCACTGATCCAGGAATTACAAAACCCAGTGATGACCAAAAACTTGTTTTTTTCACTCAGAAACACTACTCTGGAGTAGGGATGAGCTTTGAGTTCGAGTCAAAATCATGTTCGACTCGAACATAGGCTGTTAACCATTTTGCCGACCAGCGAACAATTTGGGGTGTTCGCGGAAAATTCGAAAGCCGCGGAACACCCTTTAAAAGTCTATGGGAGAAATCAAAAGTGCTAATTTTAAAGGCTAATTTGCATGGTATTGTCATAAAAAGTGTTTGGGGACCTGGGTCCTGCTCCAGGGGACATGGATCAATGCAAAAAAAAGTTTTAAAAACGGGCGTTTTTTCAGGAGCAGTGATTTTAATAATGCTTAAAGTGAAACAATAAAAGTGTAATATTTCTTTAAATTTCATACCTGGGGGGTGTCTATAGTATGCCTGTAAAGGGGCGTATGTTTCCGTGTTTAGAACACTCTGACAGCAAAATGACATTTCAAAGGAAAAAAGTAATCTAAAACTACTTGCGGCTATTAATGAATTGCCGGTCTGACAATACACATAAAAGTTCATTAATAAAAACCCATGGGAATTCCCCACAGGGGAACCCCAAACCAAAATTTAAAAAAACAATGACGTGGGGGGTCCTACTAAATTCCATACCAGGCCCTTTATGTCTAGTATGGATATTAAGGGGAACCCCGGCCAAATTTTTTTTTAAAAATGGCGTGGGGTCCCCCTTAAAATCTATACCAGACCCCTCAGGTCTGGTATGGATTTTAAGGGGAACCCAGTGCCAAAATTAAAAAAAAAATGGCGTGGGGTCCCCCCAAAAATCCATACAGACCCTTATCTGCGCATGCAACCTGGCACGCCACAGGAAAAGAGGGGGGATGAGAGAGCGCCCCCCTTCCTGAACCGTACCAGGCCACATGCCCTCAACATTGGGAGGGTGCTTTGGGGTAGCCCCCCAAAACACCTTGTCCCCATGTTGGTGAGGACAAGGGCCTCATCCCCACAACCCTTGCCCGGTGGTTGTGGGGGTCTGCGGGCGAGGGACTTATCAGAATCTGGAAGCCCCCTTTAACAAGGGGACCCCCAGATCCCGGCCCTCCCCCCTGTGTGAAATGGTAAGGGGGTACAAAAGTACCCCTACCATTTCACAAAAAACTGTCAAAAATGTTAAAAATGACAAGAGACAGTTTTTGACAATTCCTTTATTTAAATGCTTCTTCTTTCTTCTATCTTCTATCTTCTATCTTCCTTCGGTTTTTTCCTCCATCTTCTTCTTCTGGTTCTTCTGGTTCTTCCTCCGGTGTTCTCGTCCGGCATCTTCCTCCGCGGCGTCTTCTTCCCTTCTTTTCCTCAGGCCGTTCCGCATCCATGATGGCATGGAGGGAGGCTCCTGCTGTGTGACGCTTCTCTTCTGACGGTTATTAAATGATGGGGGCAGGGCCACCCGGTGACCCCGCCCTCCTCTGACGCATGGGGACTTGACGGGACTTCCCTGTGGCATTCCTCGTGACATCAGAAGGGGGCGGGGTTACGTAACAGGTGACCCCTCCCCCTCTGATGTCACGGGGAATGCCACAGGGAAGTCTCCGTCAAGTCCTCGTATGTCAGAGGGAGCCCCGCCCCCCGTTATTTAAGAACCGTCAAAAGAGGAGAAGCGTCACACACCGGGAGCCTCCCTCCATGCCATCATGGATGCGGAGAGGCCCAAGGAGAAGAAGGAAAGAAGACGCCGTGGAGGAAGATGCCGGATGAGAACACCGGAGGAAGAACCCAAAGGAAGATAGAAGATAGAAGAAAGAAGATAGAAGATAGAAGAAAGAAGAAGCATTTAAATGAAGGAATTGTCAAAAACTGTCTCTTGTCATTTTTAACATTTTTGACAGTTTTTTTGTGAAATGGTATGGGTACTTTTGTACCCCCTTACCATTTCACACAGGGGGAGGGCCAGGATCTGGGGGTCCCCTTGTTAAAAGAGGCTTCCAGACTCCGATAAGCCCTCCACGCGAAGACCCCCACAACCACTGGGCAAGGGTTGTGGGGATGAGGCCCTTGTCCCCATCAACATGGGGACAAGGTGTTTTGGGGGTTACCCCAAAGCACCCTCCCCATGTTGAGGGCATGTGGCCTGGTACAGTTCAGGAGAGGGTGCGCTCTCACGTCCCCCCCTCTTTTCCTGCAACCTGCCAGGTTGCGTGCTCGGATAAGGGTCTGGTATGGATTTGTGGGGGGACCCCATTTTTTTTTTTAATTTTGGCCGGGGTTCCCCTTAATATCCATACCAGACCTGAAGGGCCTGGTATGGAATTTAGGGGGACCCTCACGTCATTTTTAATTTTTTAATTTTCCCATGCCATTTTTATCAATGAACTTTTATGTGTATTGTCGGACCGGCAATTCATTAATAGCCGCAAGTAGTTTTAAATGACTTTTTTTTCCTTTGAAATGTCATTTTGCTGTCAGACTGTTCTAAACACGGGAAACATGCGCCCCTACTATAGACACCCCCCAGGTACAAAATTTAAAGGAATATTACACTTTTATTGTTTCACTGTAAGCATCATTAAAGTCACTGCTCCCCGTTTTAAAAACTTTTTTTGCATAGATCCATGTCCCCTGGGGCAGGACCCAGGTCCCCAAACACTTTTTATGACAATAACTTGCATATAAGCCTTTAAAATTAGCACTTTTGATTATTCATGTTCATGTCCCATAGACTTTAACGGTGTTCGCGTGTTCGAACAAATTTTTTGCCTGTTCGCAAGTTCTGGTGCGAACTGAACAGGGGGATGTTCGGCTCATCCCTACTCTGGAGACCCTTATATACAGCATCTCACAAAAGTGAGTACACCCCTCACATTTTTGTAAATATTTTATTATATCTTTTCATGTGACAACACTGAAGAAATAACACTTTGCTACAGCTTGTATAACATTGTACATTTGCTGTCCCCTCAAAATAACTTAACACGCAGACAATAATGTCTAAACCGCTGGCAACAAAAGTTAGTACACACCTTTGGGCCCAATTAGCCATTTTCCTTCACCTTAGTGTCATGTGACTCATTAGTGTTACAAGGCCTCAGGTGTGAATGGGGAGCAAGTGTGTTAAATTTGGTGTTATCGCTCTCACTCTCTCATACTGATCACTGGAAGGTCAACATGGCACCTCATGGCAAAGAACTCTCTGAGGATCTGAAAAAAATAATTGTTGCTCTACATAAAGATGTCCCAGGCTATAAGACCCTGAAACTGAGCTGCAGCATGGTGGCCAAGACCATACAGCGGTTTAACAGGACACTCAGAACAGGCCTCACCATGGATGACCAAAGAAGTTGAGTGCACGTGCTCAGCATCATATCCAGAGTTTGTCTTTGGGAAATAGACCTATAAGTGCTGCCAGCATTGCTGCAGAGGTTGAAGAGGTGGGGGTCAGCCTGTCAGTGCTCAGACCACATGCCGCACACTGCATCAAATTGGTCTGCATGGCTGTCATCCCAGAAGGAAGCCTCTTCTAAAGATGATGCACAAGAAAGCCCGCAAACAGAAGACTAAGGACATGGATTACTGGAACCATGTCCTGTGGTCTAAAGAAACCAAGATAAACGTATTTGGTTCAGAGCGTGTCAAGCGTGTGTGGCGGCAACCAGGTGAGGAGTACAAAGACAAGTGTGTACTCACTTTTGTTGCCAGCAGTTTAGACATTAATGGCTGTGTGTTGAGTTATTTTGAGGGGACAGCAAATTTACACTGTTATACAAGCTTTACACTTACTACTTTACATTGTAGTAAAGTGTAATTTCTTCAGTGTTGTCACATGAAAAGATATAATAAAATATTTACAAAAATGTCAGGGGTGTACTCACTTTTGTGAGATACTGTATATATATATATATATATCTCAACATTATCAGACCCCTATAATTCTACTAATTTCCCTCCTCTTGACCCCTATAGAGTAGTCCACAGTACTACTTCACTTCTAGGGTGTATGTGGATACATATCTTTACTCATTCGTCCGTCATCCATCTTCGGCATCATATGAATCTGCTAATCTGACAACACTCAATTTCTTCCTTGTGGTCATCTGCCTCAGTTCTAACTGTCATTGTAGTAATCTTTGTATTTTACATTTAGCATACCTGAAAAAAAGGGTGTGTGGCAGCAACCAGGTGAGGAGTACAAAGACAGGTGTGTCTTGCCTGGTCTGTCATGGTCTGAGGCTGCATGAGTGCTGCCGGCACTGCGGAGCTACAGTTCATTGAGGGAACCATGAATGCCAACATGTACTGTGACATACTGAAGCAGAGCATGATCCCCTCCCTTCAGAGACTGGGCCAGAAAACACCCCAAACGACCCCAAACACACCTCCAAGACGACCACTGCCTTGCTAAAGAAGCTGAGGTTAAAGGTGGTGGACTGGCCAAGCATTTCTCCAGACCTAAAGCTTATTGAGCATCTGTGGGGCATCCTCAAATGGAAGGTGGAGGAGCACAAGGTCTCTAACAACCACCAGCTCCATGATGTCATCATGGAGGAGTGAAAGAGGACTCCAGTGGCAACCTGTGAACTCCATGGCCAAGAGGGTTAAGGCAGTGTTGGAAAATAATGGTGGCCACACAAAATATTGACACTTTGGGCCCAATTTTGACATTTGCACTTAGGGGTGTACTCACTTTTGTTGCCAGCGGTTTAGACATTAATGGCTGTTTGTTGAGTTATTTTGAGGGGACAGCAAATTTACACTGTTATACAAGCTTTACACTTACTACTTTACATTGTAGTAAAGTGTAATTTCTTCAGTGTTGTCACATGAAAAGATATAATAAAATATTTACAAAAATGTCAGGGTTGTACTCACTTTTTGAGATACTGTATATATATATATATATATCTCAACATTATCAGACCCCTATAATTCTACTAATTTCCCTCCTCTTGACCCCTATGGAGTAGTCCACAGTTAGGGATGAGCCGAACACCCCCCCGCTTCGGTTCGCACCAGAACCTGCGAACGGACGGAAAACTCGTACGAACGTTAGAACCCCATTGATGTCTATGGGACTCGAATGTTCAAAATCAAAAGTGCTCATTTTAAAGGCTAATTTGCATGGTATTGTCCTAAAAAGGGTTTGAGGACCTGGGTCCTGCCCCAGGGGACATGTATCAATGCAAAAAAAAGTTTTAAAAACTGACGTTTTTTCGGGAGCAGTGATTTTAATGATGCTTAAAGTAAAAAAAAAAAGAGTGAAATATTCCTTTAAATATAGTACCTGGGGGTGTCTATAGTATGCCTGTAAAGTGGCATGTGTTTCCCATGCTTAGTACAGTCCCTGCACAAAATGTCATTTTTAAAGAAAAAAAAAGTCATTTAAAACTGCTTGCGGCTTTAATGTAATGTTGGGTCCTGGCAATATGGATGAAAATCAGTGAGACAAACGACATGGGTACCCCCAAGTCCATTACCAGGCCCTTTGGGTCTTGTATGGATATTAAGGGGAACCCCGCACCCAAATTAAAAAAGGAAAGGTGTTGGGCCCCCAGGCCCTATATACTCTAAACAGCAGTATACAGGCGGCGCAAACAAGACAAGGACTGTCTGGTTTGTTGTTAAGTAGAATCTGTTTGTAATTTTGAACTGGTACATTTTTAACGTGTTTAGCTCCAGCCAAAAAATCTATTTTAAGCTTTTTGGAAAACCTAGGGAAGGGTTATCACCCCTGTGACATTTGTTTTGCTGTCTGTGCTCCTCTTCAGAAGATTTCACCTCACTTTTTGTCCCAATGACAAATGTTTTTTGAAAATTTGGGTTTTTTTTGTGAAACAAGGATTGGTGATAAAGCATCAGTGGAAAGGAGAAAAGTTTTTCCCATATTAACTCTTACAGGAGAAAATTTCCCTTCCTATGGGGTAGATTTCATCTCGCTTCCTGTTGTCTCCTTCCATTTGCAAGTAGGAGTCGTTTGTAAGTTGGATGTTTGAAAGTAGGGGCCAGCCCTATATACTCAGCAGAATTTTGGGCCTTAGGTGTTGTTGTGGCCACAACACTATAAGCCCTCACAGGGCCCTGCTGTGAAATATTAGATCAAGAATTGTAATTACATGCCCCTGTTGAACAGGGGCAGAAAAATTGGGCCTTTGGTGGTGGTGGTGGTGCTGGTGGCACAACACTGCAACCCCTCACAGATACTCTAGTTGGAGCGCAGGAACTAGCTTTGCTGCAAAGAATTGCATGAAAAATTGTAATTACACGCCCCTGTTAAACAGGGGCTGAAAAATTGGGCCTTAGGCACTGGTGCTGGTGCCACAACACTGCAACCCCTCACAGATACTCTAGTTGGAGCACAGGAACTAGCCCTGCTGCAAAGAATTGCATCAAAAATTGTAATTACACGCCCCTGTAAAACAGGGGCTGAAAAATTGGGCCTTAGGCACTGGTGCTGGTGCCACAACACTGCAACCCCTCACAGATACTCTAGTTGGAGCGCAGGAACTAGCCCTGCTGCAAAGATTTGCTTAAAAAATTGTAATTACATGCCCCTGCTAAACAGGAGCTGAAAAATTGGGCCTTAGGCACTGGTTCTGGTGCCACAACACTGCAACCCCTCACAGATACTCTAGCTGGAGCACAGGAACTAGACCTGCTGCAAAGAATTGCATGAAAAATTGTAATTACATGCCCCTGTTAAACAGGGGCTGAAAAATTGGGCCTTAGGCACTGGTGGCGGGACTGGTGGCGCTCAGAACCAAAAATGTTCTTACAAGCTATCATCATGATCATTAAGGAGGAAGAGGATAATTACTCAATTACTCAGTATAACAGGATAGTCACTCAGCATCAGCATAGGCAGTCTTTGAAGGGATCTGACATTTCAAAAAAATGTATTCACTTACATCAGCATCAGGTGCTTGGTAGCTGGTGGTGATCCAAGACTGATCCATTTTTATGAAGGTCAGTCAATCGACCGAGTCGGTGGACAGACGCACCCTGTGATCGGTTACAAAGCCTCCAGCAGCACTAAATGCGCGTTCCGAAAGAACGCTGGATGCAGGACAGGCCAGTAGCTCAATTGCATACTGTGCAAGCTCTGGCCAGTGATCCATCCTCAAGACCCAGTAACCCAGAGGATTTTTGGTGGGAAAGGTGTCCAAGTCAGATCTTGCCCCTAGGTATTCCTGCACCATGTAAAACAGACGCTGGCGATGGTTGCTGGAACCGATCATACCTTGGGGCTGCGGACTAAAAAATTGTCTGAACGCATCGGTCAGATGGCCACCTTTTCCACCACTCCTTCTTTGACTGACCGAAGCCTCAGCAACACGTTGTCCAGGAACAGGAGTTTGTAACCTCCCAGTCTCTGGGAACGCGTTGCACAGACCTTTCTGCAAGGCCTCCCGAAGATGTTTCATCCTCTGCTCCTTCTGCTATGGCAAGATAAGGTCCACAACCTTACCCTTGTAACGTGGATCAAGCAGGGTTGCCAGCCAGTAATGATCCCGCTCCTTTATACCACGAATGTGAGGATCCTTCCGCAGGCTTTGCAGGATCAGGGAGGCCATGCAGCGTAGGTTTGCTGAGGCATTCAGTCCAGAGTCCTCTGGGTCACTAAGGACGACATGATCCGCAGTCTCCTCCTCCCAGCCACATACAAGTCCATGGGTTTCTTGGGACTGTAAATGATCCCTTAAAGACTGCTGCTGATGCTGAGTGCCAGGCTCCACCTCTATGCTGACACAATCCTCCTCTTCCTCCTCCTCCTCCTCCTTGTCCTCTTCCTGTGTGATCGGCGGGCATGCAGGAACACTGTCTGGATAAAGGGGGCTTTGAGAGCTAAGGAAGTCCTCCTCTTCCTGCCTCTGTTCTGCCTCAAGTGCCCTGTCCATTATTCCATGCAGCGTGTGCTCCAACAGGTGGACAAGGGGGACAGTGTCACTGATGCATGCACTGTCACTGCTCACCATCCTCGTGGCCTCCTCAAATGGTGATAGGACAGTGCATGCATCCCTGATCATGGCCCACTGGCGTGGGAAAAAAAACAAGCTCCCCTGACCCTGTCCTGGTGCCATAGTAGCACAGGTACTCATTGATGGCCCTCTGCTGCGTGTGCAGCCGCTGCAGCATGGCCAACATTGAGTTCCACCTGGTGGGCATGTCACAGATTAGGCAGTTCTTGGGCAGGTTAAATTCCTTTTGGAGGTCAGCCAGCCGAGCACTGGCATTATATGACCAGTCGAAATGCACACAGCCTTTCCTGGCCTGCCTCAGGACATCCTGAAAGCCTGGGTACCTGCCCAAGAACCGCTGCACCACCAAGTTAAGGACGTGAGCCAAACAGGGCACATGGGTCATTTGTCCCTGTCGGAGGGCGGAGAGGAGGTTGGTGCCATTGTTGCAAACCACCATTCCTGCCTTAAGTTGGTGTGGCGTCAACCACCTCTGAACCTTCCCCTGCATCTTTTAGCCTGCATACTTGAGTAGCCCCTTGAACGCCTACAGAGCACCTCTGGTTCCAAGGACAAAGCACAGGAAGAGGCAATGGAGGAAGAAGAAAAGGAGGGGGTGGAGGAGAGAGGTGTGTTAGAATCATTAGTATTGGCATTTTGGAGGCGTGGTGGTGGAACAACCTCCAACACTACTGCACCTTGTCCTGCATCCTTCCCAGCTGCCAGCAGAGTCACCCAATGTGCCGTGAAACTTAGGTAACGTTACTGTCCATGCCTGCTGGACCATGAGTCAGCAGTAATATGCACATTACCGCTGACCGCCCTGTCCAGCGAGGCATGGACATTGCCTTCCACATGCCGGTTGAGAGCCGGAATCGCCTTCCATGAGAAAAAGTGGCGTTTGGGTACCTGCCACTGAGGAACTGCACATTCCACAAACTCACGGAAGGGGGCAGAGTCTACCAACTGAAAAGTTAGCAGTTGAAGTGCTAGCAATTTTGTCAAGCTAGCATTCAACCACTGGGCATGTGGATGGCTGGGAGCAAACTTCTTTCGGCGGTGCAGCAGCTGGGGCAGGGAAATTTGCCTGGTACAATCTGACATCGGTGTACCGAAAGCAGATTGCCCACAAGTACTTGGCTGTGACACACCTAATTCTAAACCTTCATTTCTCTCAGTGCAGGTCTCAGAGAGGACTGAAAGTATAGTGGGGTTGGAGATCTCAGCTTCTGAGGAGCAAGGAGAGGTCCTCTTTGTTCATTGGTGTGGGTCTTTTAGATACGCTTGCCAACGAACTGCATGGCAGGTCAACATATGTCTGGTCAAGCATGTGGTGCCCAAGCGGGAGATGTTTTGGCCACGCGAGATACGCTTGAGACATACGTTGCAAATAGCAGCGGTGCCATCTGATGCACTCGTCTCAAAAAAGGCCCACACCAAAGAACTTTTGGAATAACGCGCAGAGACAGCAGCGCACTGCACATGCGGAGCTTTGCGGTGTGATGCAGTCAGTGTGCTGCCCTTAGGCTGGCCCCTGGAGGGCATCCTGCCTCGTTGGTGATGTGCCTCCTCCTCCTCCTCCTCCTCTCTCCTATCAGGCACCCATGTTGAGTCAGTGACCTCATCATCCCCTCACTCCTCATCACTGGAGCAAATCTGGCAGTATGCTGCATCAGGGGGAGCATGACTGCCAGATTGCTGTCCTTCTTGGGCACCCCCTCTTTCTGTGCTCACGTTACTGTCTTCATCTAGCTCAGTATCATCATCAGAGCCTTCTAAACGCTGGGCAACCTCCTGGAGCATGTACCCAACACTGTGGTCAAACAGTTCGATGGACTCCTCAGGAGGACATGGTGGGGCTACGGAAGGAGTCACTGATGCCATTGAGCCGAGGGAAGAGGCCAAGTTGGCAGCTGCTTTGCCAGACAAAGTACCCTGAGCATGGGTGAGAGAGGATGAGGAGGATGAGGACGGCTTGGTCATCAACTCGACCAAGTCCTCCGCATGTTGCGGCTCAACACAGCCAGTTGTTGAAAAAAAGGCCAAGCGTGTCCCACGGCCACGTGCTGATGAGGATGCACCGTCTCCACGACCAGCACTGTTGCCTCTAGACACAGAGCCTGCTTGCCCTGTTTTACTGGCTTGTGACTGTCTAGCTCTCCTTGTTGGCCTTCCAGACATACAAATGGCCTGCAGTGAGATGTAGCTGCACTAAGCAGGGATATATATATATATATATATATATATATATATATATATATTGATACTGCAGCTAACAAAATCAACTGCCTGCCTGTAGTATGAGAACACCACCATCTTCAACAGGTAGCTTTAGATGAACACTGTGCAGAGGTCGCACTACACTAACTTGTAGCTTTATCTGACCACTGTGCATAGGATGCACTACACCAACGTTAAAATAATGTAGCTGCCTGCGGTAGTGATAGGATCAGGAAAAAACCACCAACCTTCTACAGATAGCTTTAGCTGAACACTGTGCAGAGGATGCACTACACTAACGTTAAAAAAATGTAGCTGCCTGCGGTATTGATAGGATCAGGAAAAAACCACCAACCTTCTACAGGTAGCTTTAGCTGAACACTGTGCAGAGGTCGCACTACATTAACGTTAAAATAATGTAGCTGCCTGCGGTAGTGATACGATCAGGAAAACACCAACAAGCTTCTACAGATAGCTTTAGCTGAACACTGTGCAGAGGACGCACTACACTAACGTTAAAATAATGCAGCTGCCTGCGGTAGTGGTAGGATCAGGAAAAGACCACCAACCTTCTACAGATAGCTTTAGCTGAACATTGTGCAGAGGACACACTACACTAACGTTAAAATAATGCAGCTGCCTGCGGTAGTGGTAGGATCAGGAAAACATCACCAACCTTCTACAGATAGCTTTATCTGAACACTGTGCAGAGGACGCACTACACTAACGTTAAAATAATGTAGCTGCCTGCGGTAGTGATAGGATCAGGAAAACACCACCAACCTTCTACAGGTAGCTTTAGCTGAACACTGTGCAGAGGACGCACTACACTAACGTAAAAATAATGTAGCTGCCTGCGGTAGTGATAGGATCAGGAAAACACCACCAACCTTCTACAGGTAGCTTTAGCTGAACACTGTGCAGAAGACGCACTACACTAACGTTAAAATAATGTAGCTGCCTGCGGTAGTGATAGGATCAGGAAAACACCACCAACCTTCTACAGGTAGCTTTAGCTGAACACTGTGCAGAGGATGCACTACACTAACTTTAAAATAATGTAGCTGCCTGCGGTAGTGATAGGATCAGGAAAACACCACCAACCTTCTACAGGTAGCTTTAGCTGAACACTGTGCAGAGCTTGCACTACACTAACGTGTAAATAATGAAGCTGCCTGGGGTAGTGATAGGATCAGGAAAACACAACTAACCCTCTACAGGTTGCTTTAGCTGAACACTGTGAAGAGGACGCACTACACTAACGTTAAAATAATGTAGCTGCCTGCGGTAGAGATACGATCAGGAAAACACCACCAACCTTCTACAGGTAGCTTTAGCTGAACACTGTGCAGAGGTCACACTACACTAACGTGTAAATAATGTAGCTGCCTGCGGTAGTGATAGGTTCAGGAAAACACCACCAACCTTCTAAAGATAGCTTTAGCTGAACACTGTGCAGAAGACGCACTACACTAACGTTAAAATAATGTAGCTGCCTGCGGTAGTGATAGGATCAGGAAAACACCACCAACCTTCTACAGGTAGCTTTAGCGGAACACTGTGAAGAGGATGCACTACACTAATGTTAAAATAATGTAGCTGCCTGCGGTAGTGATAGGTTCAGGAAAACACCACCAACCTTCTACAGGTAGCTTTAGCTGAACACTGTGCAGAGGTTGCACTACACTAATGTGTAAATAATGTAGCTGCCTGCGGTAGTGATAGGATCAGGAAAACATCACAAACCTACTACAGATAGCTTTAGCTGAACACTGTGCAGAGGTCGCACTACACTAACGTTAAAATAATGTGACTGCCTGCGTTAGTAATATGATCAGGAAAACAACACCAACCTTCTACAGATAGCTTTATCTGAACACTGTGCAGAGGATGCACAACACTAACATTAAAATATTGTAGCTGCCTGCGGTAGTGATAGGATCAGGAAAACACCACCAACCTTCTACAGGTAGCTTTAGCTGAACACTGTGCAGAGGTTGCACTACACTAATGTGTAAATAATGTAGCTGCCTGCGGTAGTGATAGGATCAGGAAAACACCACCAATCCTCTACAGGTAGCTTTAGCTGAACACTGTGAAGAGGACGCACTACACTAACGTTAAAATAATGTAGCTGCCTGCGGTAGAGATACGATCAGGAAAACACCACCAACCTTCTACAGGTAGCTTTAGCTGAACACTGTGCAGAGGTCGCACTACACTAATGTGTAAATAATGTAGCTGCCTGCGGTAGTGATAGGATCAGGAAAACATCACCAACCTACTACAGATAGCTTTAGCTGAACACTGTGCAGAGGTCGCACTACACTAACGTTAAAATAATGTGGCTGCCTGCGTTAGTGATATGATCAGGAAAACACCACCAACCTTCTACAGATAGCTTTATCTGAACACTGTGCAGAGGATGCACAACACTAACATTAAAATATTGTAGCTGCCTGCGGTAGTGATAGTATCAGGATAACACCACCAACCTTCTACAGGTAGCTTTAGCTGAACACTGTGAAGAGGAAGCACTACACTAACGTTAAAATAATGTAGCTGCCTGCGGTAGTCATAGGATCAGGAAAAATTCACCAACCTTCTACAGATAGCTTTAGCTGAACACTGTGCAGAGGACGCACTACATTAACGTTAAAATAATGTAGCTGCCTGCGGTAGTGATAGGATCAGGAAAACACCACCAATCTTTTACAGGTAGCTTTAGCTGAACAATGTGCAGAGGTCGCACTACACTAACGTGTAAATAATGTAGCTGCCTGCGGTAGTTAAAGGATCAGGAAAACACCACCAACCTTCTACAGGTAGTTTTAGCTGAACACTGTGTAGAGGTCGCACTACACTAATGTGTAAATAATGTAGCTGCCTGCGGTAGTGATAGGATCAGGAAAACACCACCAACCATCTACAGGTAGCTTTAGCTGAACATTGTGCAGAGGTCGCACTACACTAACGTTAAAATAATGTAGCTGCCTGCGGTATTGATAGGATCAGGAAAACACCACCAACCTTCTACAGGTAGCTTTAGCTGAACACTGTGCAGAGGTCGCACTACACTAACCTGTAAATTATGTAGCTGCCTACGGTAGTGATAGGATCAGGAAAACACCACCAACCTTCTACAGATAGCTTTAGCTGAACACTGTGCAGAGGACGCACTACACTAACGTGTAAATAATGTAGCTGCCTGTGGTAGTGATAGGTTCAGGAAAACACCACCAACCTTCTACAGATAGCTTTAGCTGAACATTGTGCAGAGGACGCACTACACTAACGTTAAAATAATGTAGCTGCCTGCAGTAGTGATAGGATCAGGAAAACACCACCAACCTTCTACAGGTAGCTTTAGCGGAACACTGTGAAGAGAACGCACTACACTAATGTTAAAATAATGTAGCTGCCTGCGGTAGTGATAGGATCAGGAAAACACCACCAACCTTCTACAGGTAGCTTTAGCTGAACATTGTGCAGAGGACGCACTACACTAAGGTTAAAATTTTCTAGCTGCCTGCGGTAGTGATAGGATCAGGAAAACACCACCAACCTTCTACAGGTAGCTTTAGCTGAACACTGTGCAGAGGACGCACTACACTAACGTTAAAAAAATGTAGCTGCCTGCGGTAGTGATAGGATCAGGAAAACACCACCAACCTTCTACAGGTAGCTTTAGCTGAACACTGTGCAGAGGACGCACTACACTAACTTTAAAATAATGTAGCTGCCTGCGGTAGTGGTAGGATCAGGAAAACACCACCAACCTTCTACAGATAGCTTTAGCTGAACACTGTGCAGAGGACGCACTACACTAACATTAAAATAATGTAGCTGCCTGCGGTAGTGATAGGATCAGGAAAACACCACCAACCTTCTACAGGTAGCTTTAGCTGAACACTGTGCAGAGGACGCACTACACTAACGTTAAAATTTTCTAGCTGCCTGCGGTAGTGATAGGATCAGGAAAACACCACCAACTTTCTACAGATAGCTTTAGCTGAACACTGTGCAGAGGACGCACTACACTAACGTTAAAAAAATGTAGCTGCCTGCGGTAGTGATAGGATCAGGAAAACACCACCAACCTTCTACAGGTAGCTTTAGCTGAACACTGTGCAGAGGACGCACTACACTAACTTTAAAATAATGTAGCTGCCTGCGGTAGTGATAGGATCAGGAAAACACCACCAACCCTCTACAGGTAGCTTTAGCTGAACACTGTGAAGAGGACGCACTACACTAACGTTAAAATAATGTAGCTGCCTGTGCTGTAGATACGATCAGGAAAACACCACCAACCTTCTACAGGTAGCTTTAGCTGAACAGTGTGCAGAGGTCACACTACACTAACGTTAAAATAATGCAGCTGCCTGCGGTAGTGGTAGGATCAGGAAAACACCACCAACCTTCTACAGATAGCTTTAGCTGAACACTTTGCAGAGGACGCACTACACTAACGTTAAAATAATGTAGCTGCCTGCGGTAGTGATAGGATCAGGAAAACACCACCAACCTTCTACAGGTAGCTTTAGCTGAACACTGTGCAGAGGACGCACTACACTAACG
Source organism: Aquarana catesbeiana (assembly GCF_042186555.1). Taxonomy (NCBI): domain Eukaryota; kingdom Metazoa; phylum Chordata; class Amphibia; order Anura; family Ranidae; genus Aquarana; species Aquarana catesbeiana. Next base: position 191,143,684 of record NC_133333.1, on the reverse strand, counting down.
TTAAAATTTTCTAGCTGCCTGCGGTAGTGATAGGATCAGGAAAACACCACCAACCTTCTACAGATAGCTTTAGCTGAACACTGTGCAGAGGACGCACTACACTAACTTTAAAATAATGTAGCTGCCTGCGGTAGTGATAGGATCAGGAAAACACCACCAACCCTCTACAGGTAGCTTTAGCTGAACACTGTGAAGAGGACGCACTACACTAACGTTAAAATAATGAAGCTGCCTGTGGTGTAGATACGATCAGGAAAACACCACCAACCTTCTACAGGTAGCTTTAGCTGAACACTGTGCAGAGGTCACACTACACTAACGTTAAAATAATGCAGCTGCCTGCGGTAGTGGTAGGATCAGGAAAACACCACCAACCTTCTACAGATAGCTTTAGCTGAACACTGTGCAGAGGACGCACTACAGTAACGTGTAAATAATGAAGCTGCCTGGGGTAGTGATAGGATCAGGAAAACACCACTAACCCTCTACAGGTAGCTTTAGCTGAACACTGTGAAGAGGACGCACTACACTAACGTTAAAATAATGTAGCTGCCTGCGGTAGAAATACGATCAGGAAAACACCACCAGCCTTCTACAGGTAGCTTTAGCTGAACACTGTGCAGAGGTCACACTACACAAACGTGTAAATAATGTAGCTGCCTGCGGTAGTGATAGGTTCAGGAAAACACCACCAACCTTCTAAAGATAGCTTTAGCTGAACACTGTGCAGAGGACGCACTACACTAACGTAAAAATAATGTAGCTGCCTGCGGTAGTGATAGGATCAGGAAAACACCACCAACCTTCTACAGATAGCTTTAGCTGAACACTGTGCAGAGGACGCACTACACTAACGTTAAAATAATGTAGCTGCCTGCGGTAGTGATAGGATCAGGAAAACACCACCAACCTTCTACAGGTAGCTTTAGCTGAACACTGTGCAGAGGACGCACTACACTAACGTTAAAATTTTCTAGCTGCCTGCGGTAGTGATAGGATCAGGAAAACACCACCAACCTTCTACAGATAGCTTTAGCTGAACACTGTGCAGAGAACGCACTACACTAACTTTAAAATAATGTAGCTGCCTGCGGTAGTGATAGGATCAGGAAAACACCACCAACCCTCTACAGGTAGCTTTAGCTGAACACTGTGAAGAGGACGCACTACACTAACGTTAAAATAATGAAGCTGCCTGTGGTGTAGATACGATCAGGAAAACACCACCAACCTTCTACAGGTAGCTTTAGCTGAACACTGTGCAGAGGTCACACTACACTAACGTTAAAATAATGCAGCTGCCTGCGGTAGTGGTAGGATCAGGAAAACACCACCAACCTTCTACAGATAGCTTTAGCTGAACACTGTGCAGAGGACGCACTACACTAACGTGTAAATAATGAAGCTGCCTGGGGTAGTGATAGGATCAGGAAAACACCACTAACCCTCTACAGGTAGCTTTAGCTGAACACTGTGAAGAGGACGCACTACACTAACGTTAAAATAATGTAGCTGCCTGCGGTAGAAATACGATCAGGAAAACACCACCAACCTTCTACAGGTAGCTTTAGCTGAACACTGTGCAGAGGTCACACTACACAAACGTGTAAATAATGTAGCTGCCTGCGGTAGTGATAGGTTCAGGAAAACACCACCAACCTTCTAAAGATAGCTTTAGCTGAACACTGTGCAGAGGACGCACTACACTAACGTAAAAATAATGTAGCTGCCTGCGGTAGTGATAGGATCAGGAAAACACCACCAACCTTCTACAGGTAGCTTTAGCGGAACACTGTGAAGAGGACGCACTACACTAATGTTAAAATAATGTAGCTGCCTGTGGTAGTGATAGGTTCAGGAAAACACCACCAACCTTCTACAGATAGCTTTAGCTGAACACTGTGCAGAGGACGCACTACACTAACGTTAAAATAATGTGGCTGCCTGCATTAGTGATATGATCAGGAAAACACCACCAACCTTCTACAGTTAGCTTTAGCGGAACACTGTGAAGAGGACGCACTACACTAATGTTAAAATAATGTAGCTGCCTGCGGTAGTGATAGGATCAGGAAAACACCACCAACCTTCTACAGGTAGCTTTAGCTGAACACTGTGCAGAGGTCGCACTACACTAATGTGTAAATAATGTAGCTGCCTGCGGTAGTGATAGGATCAGGAAAACACCACTAACCTTCTACAGATAGCTTTATCTGAACACTGTGCAGAGGATGCACAACACTAACATTAAAATATTGTAGCTGCCTGCGGTAGTGATAGGATCAGGAAAACACCACCAACCTTCTACAGGTAGCTTTAGCTGAACACTGTGAAGAGGAAGCACTACACTAACGTTAAAATAATGTAGCTGCCTGCGGTAGTGATAGGATCAGGAAAACACCACCAACCTTCTACAGGTAGCTTTAGCTGAACACTGTGCAGAGGTTGCACTACACTAATGTGTAAATAATGTAGCTGCCTACGGTAGTGATAGGATCAGGAAAACATCACAAACCTACTACAGATAGCTTTAGCTGAACACTGTGCAGAGGTCGCACTACACTAACGTTAAAATAATGTGACTGCCTGCGTTAGTAATATGATCAGGAAAACAACACCAACCTTCTACAGATAGCTTTATCTGAACACTGTGCAGAGGATGCACAACACTAACATTAAAATATTGTAGCTGCCTGCGGTAGTGATAGGATCAGGAAAACACCACCAACCTTCTACAGGTAGCTTTAGCTGAACACTGTGCAGAGGTTGCACTACACTAACTTTAAAATAATGTAGCTTCCTGCGGTAGCGGTAGAATCAGGAAAACACCACCAACCTTCTACAGGTAGTTTTAGCTGAACACTGTGTAGAGGTCACACTACACTAACGTTAAAATAATGTAGCTGCCTGCGGTAGTGATAGGATGAGGAAAACACCACCAACCTTTTACAGGTAGCTTTAGCTGAATACTGTGCAGAGGTCGCACTACACTAATGTGTAAATAATGTAGCTGCCTGCGGTAGTGATAGGATCCAGAAAACACCACCAACCTTCTACAGGTAGCTTTAGCTGAACACTGTGAAGAGGACACACTACACTAACATTAAAATAATGTAGCTGCCTGTGGTAGTGATAGGATCAGGAAAACACCACCAACCTTCTACAGGTAGCTTTTGCTGAACACTGTGAAGAGGACGCACTACACTAACGTTAAAATAATGTAGCTGCCTGCGGTAGTGATAGGATCAGGAAAACACCACCAACCTTCTACAGGTAGCTTTAGCTGAACACTGTGCACAGGTCGCACTACACTAATGTGTAAATAATGTAGCTACCTGCGGTAGTGATAGGATCAGGAAAACACCACCAAACCTCTACAGGTAGCTTTAGCTCAACACTGTGAAGAGGACGCACTACACTAACGTTAAAATAATGTAGCTGCCTGCGGTAGTGATACGATCAGGGAAACACCACTAACCTTCTACAGGTAGCTTTAGCTGAACACTGTGCAGAGGACGCACTACACTAACGTTAAAATAATGTAGCTTCCTGTGGTAGTGAAAGGATCAGGAAAACACCACCAATCTTTTACAGGTAGCTTTAGCTGAACACTGCGCAGAGGTCGCACTACACTAACGTGTAAATAATGTAGCTGACTGCGGTAGTGATAGGATCAGGAAAACACTACCAACCCTCTACAGGTAGCTTTAGCTGAACACTGTGAAGGGGACGCACTACACTAACATTAAAATAATGTAGCTGCCTGCGGTAGTGATACGATCAGGAAAACACCACCAACCTTCTACAGGTAGCTTTAGCTGAACACTGTGCAGAGGTCGCACTACACTAACGTGTAAATAATGTAGCTGCCTGCGGTAGTTAAAGGATCAGGAAAACACCACCAACCTTCTACAGGTAGCTTTAGCTGAACACTGTGCAGAGGTTCCACTACACTAACGTGTAAATGATGTAGCTGCCTGCGGTAGTGATAGGATCAGGAAAACACCACCAACCTTCTACAGATAGCTTTAGCTGAACACTGTGCAGAGGTCGCACTACACTAACGTTAAAATAATGTAGCTTCCTGCGGTAGCGATAGAATCAGGAAAACACCACCAACCTTATACAGGTAGTTTTAGCTGAACACTGTGCAGAGGTCGCACTACACTAACCTGTAAATTATGTAGCTGCCTACGGTAGTGATAGGATCAGGAAAACACCACCAACCTTCTTCAGATAGCTTTAGCTGAACACTGTGCAGAGGACGCACTACACTAACGTTAAAATAATGTAGCTGCCTGCGGTAGTGATAGGATCAGGAAAACACCACCAACCTTCTACAGGTAGCTTTAACTGAACATTGTGAAGAGGACTCACTACACTAACTTTAAAATAATGTAGCTTCCTGCGGTAGTGATAGAATCAGGAAAACACCACCAACCTTCTACAGGTAGCTTTAGCGGAACACTGTGAAGAGGATGCACTACACTAACGTTAAAATAATGTAGCTGCCTGTGGTAGTGATAGGATCAGGAAAACACCACCAACCTTCTACAGGTAGCTTTAACTGAACATTGTGAAGAGGACGCACTACACTAACTTTAAAATAATGAAGCTTCCTGCGGTAGCGATAGAATCAGGAAAACACCACCAACCTTCTACAGGTAGTTTTAGCTGAACACTGTGTAGAGGTCGCAATACACTAACTTTAAAATAATGTAGCTGCCTGTGGTAGTGATGGGATCAGAAAACACCACCAACCTTCTACAGGTAGCTTTAGCGGAACACTGTGAAGAGGACGCACTACACTAACGTGTAAATAATGTAGCTGCCTGCGGTAGTGATAGGATCAGGAAAACACCACCAACCTTTTACAGGTAGCTTTAGCTGAATACTGTGCAGAGGTCACAGTACACTAATGTGTAAATAATGTAGCTGCCTGCGGTAGTGATAGGATCAGGAAAACACCACCAACCTTCTACAGGTAGCTTTAGCTGAACACTGTGAAGAGGACGCACTACACTAACATTAAAATAATGTAGCTGCTTGCCTTAGTGATAGGATCAGGAAAAACCACAAACCTTCTACGGGTAGCTTTAGCTGAACACTGTGAAGAGGACGCACTACACTAACGTTAAAATAATGTAGCTGCCTGCGGTAGTGATAGAATCAGGAAAACACCACCAACCTTCTACAGGTAGTTTTAGCTGAACACTGTGTAGAGGTCGCACTACACTAACGTTAAAATAATGTAGCTGCCTGCGGTAGTGATAGGATCAGGAAAACACCACCAACCTTCTACAGGTAGCTTTAGCTGAACACTGTGCATAGGACGCACTACACTAACATTAAAATAATGTAGCTGCCTGCTGTAGTGATAGGATCAGGAAAACACCACCAACCTTCTACAGGTAGCTTTAGCTGAACACTGCGCAGAGGTCTAACTACACTAACGTGTAAATAATGTAGCTACCTGCGGTAGTGATAGGATCAGGAAAACACCACCAACCTTCTACAGATAGCTTTAGCTGAACACTGTGCAGAGGACGCACTACACTAACTTTAAAATAATGTAGCTGCCTGCGGTAGTGATAGGATCAGGAAAACACCACCAAACTTCTACAGGTAGCTTTAACTGAACATTGTGAAGAGGATGCACTACACTAACTTTAAAATAATGTAGCTTCCTGCGGTAATGATAGAATCAGGAAAACACCACCAACCTTCTACATGTAGCTTTAGCGGAACACTGTGAAGAGGAAGCACTACACTAACGTTAAAATAATGTAGCTGCCTGCGGTAGTGATAGGATCAGGAAAACACCACCAACCTTCTACAGGTAGCTTTAACTGAACATTGTGAAGAGGTCGCACTACACTAACTTTAAAATAATGTAGCTTCCTGCGGTAGCGATAGAATCAGGAAAACACCACCAACCTTCTACAGGTAGTTTTAGCTGAACACTGTGTAGAGGTCGCACTACACTAACGTTAAAATAATGTAGCTGCCTGCGGTAGTGATAGGATCAGGAAAACACCACCAACCTTTTACAGGTAGCTTTAGCTGAATACTGTGCAGAGGTAGCACTACACTAATGTGTAAATAATGTAGCTGCCTGCGGTAGTGATAGGATCAGGAAAACACCACCAACCTTCTACAGGTAGCTTTAGCTGAACACTGTGAAGAGGACACACTACACTAACATTAAAATAATGTAGCTGCTTGTGGTAGTGATAGGATAAGGAAAACACCACCAACCTTCTACAGGTAGCTTTTGCTGAACACTGTGAAGAGGACGCACTACACTAAGGTTAAAATAATGTAGCTGCCTGCAGTAGTGATAGGATCAGGAAAACAACACCAACCTTCTACAGGTAGCTTTAGCTGAACACTGTGCAGAGGTCGCACTACACTAATGTGTAAATAATGTAGCTACCTGCGGTAGTGATAGGATCAGGAAAACACCACCAAACCTCTACAGGTAGCTATAGCTCAACACTGTGAAGAGGACGCACTACACTAACGTTAAAATAATGTAGCTGCCTGCGGTAGTGATACGATCAGGGAAAAACACCACTAACCTTCTACAGGTAGCTTTAGCTGAACACTGTGCAGAGGTCGCACTACACTAACGTGTAAATAATGTAGCTTCCTGTGGTAGTGAAAGGATCAGGAAAACACAACCAACCTTCTACAGGTAGTTTTAGCTGAACACCGCGCAGAGGTCGCACTACACTAACATGTAAATAATGTAGCTGCCTGCGGTAGTGATAGGATCAGGAAAACACCACCAACCCTCTACAGGTAGATTTAGCTGAACACTGTGAATGGGACGCACTACACTAACATTAAAATAATGTAGCTGCCAGCGGTATTGATAGGATCAGGAAAACACCACCAACCTTCTACAGGTAGCTTTAGCGGAACACTGTGAAGAGGATGCACTCCACTAACGTTAAAATAATGTAGCTTCCTGCGGTAGCGATAGAATCAGGAAAACACCACCAACCTTCTACAGGTAGTTTTAGCTGAACACTGTGCAGAGGTCGCACTACACTAACCTGTAAATTATGTAGCTGCCTACGGTAGTGATAGGATCAGGAAAACACCACCAACCTTCTTCAGATAGCTTTAGCTGAACACTGTGCAGAGGACGCACTACACTAACGTGTAAATAATGTAGCTGCCTGCGGTAGTTAAAGGATCAGGAAAACACCACCAACCTTCTACAGGTAGCTTTAGCTGAACACTGTGCAGAGGTCGCACTACACTAACATGTAAATGATGTAGCTGCCTGCGGTAGTGATAGGATCAGGAAAACACCACCAACCTTCTACAGATAGCTTTAGCTGAACATTGTGCAGAGGTCGCACTACACTAACGTTAAAATAATGTGACTGCCAGCGGTATTGATAGGATCAGGAAAACACCACCAACCTTCTACAGGTAGCTTTAGCGGAACACTATGAAGAGGATGCACTACACTAACGTTAAAATAATGTAACTGCCTGCGGTAGTGATAGGATCAGGAAAACACCACCAACCTTCTACATGTAGCTTTAACTGAACATTGTGAAGAGGACGCACTACACTAACTTTAAAATAATGTAGCTTCCTGCGGTAGCGATAGAATCAGGAAAACACCACCAACCTTCTACAGGTAGTTTTAGCTGAACACTGTGCAGAGGTCGCACTACACTAACCTGTAAATTATGTAGCTGCCTACGGTAGTGATAGGATCAGGAAAACACCACCAACCTTCTTCAGATAGCTTTAGCTGAACACTGTGCAGAGGTCGCACTACACTAACGTTAAAATAATGTAGCTGCCTGCGGTAGTGATAGGATCAGGAAAACACCACCAACCTTCTACAGGTAGCTTTAGCGGAACACTGTGAAGAGGATGCACTACACTAACGTTAAAATAATGTAGCTGCCTGCGGTAGTGATAGGATCAGGAAAACACCACCAACCTTCTACAGGTAGCTTTAACTGAACACTGTGCAGAGGTCGCACTACACTAACGTTAAAATAATGTAGCTTCCTGCGGTAATGATAGAATCAGGAAAACACCACCAACCTTCTACAGGTAGCTTTAGCGGAACACTGTGAAGAGGATGCACTACACTAACGTTAAAATAATGTAGCTGCCTGCGGTAGTGATAGGATCAGGAAAACACCACCAACCTTCTACAGGTAGCTTTAACTGAACATTGTGAAGAGGTCGCACTACACTAACTTTAAAATAATGTAGCTTCCTGCGGTAGTGATAGAATCAGGAAAACACCACCAACCTTCTACAGGTAGTTTTAGCTGAACACTGTGTAGAGGTCGCACTACACTAACGTTAAAATAATGTAGCTGCCTGCGGTAGTGATAGGATCAGGAAAACACCACCAACCTTTTACAGGTAGCTTTAGCTGAATACTGTGCAGAGGTAGCACTACACTAATGTGTAAATAATGTAGCTGCCTGCGGTAGTGATAGGATCAGGAAAACACCACCAACCTTCTACAGGTAGCTTTAGCTGAACACTGTGAAGAGGACACACTACACTAACATTAAAATAATGTAGCTGCTTGTGGTAGTGATAGGATCAGGAAAACACCACCAACCTTCTACAGGTAGCTTTTGCTGAACACTGTGAAGAGGACGCACTACACTAACGTTAAAATAATGTAGCTGCCTGCGGTAGTGATAGGATCAGGAAAACACCACCAAACCTCTACAGGTAGCTATAGCTCAACACTGTGAAGAGGACGCACTACACTAACGTTAAAATAATGTAGCTGCCTGCGGTAGTGATACGATCAGGAAAACACCACTAACCTTCTACAGGTAGCTTTAGCTGAACACTGTGCAGAGGTCGCACTACACTAACGTGTAAATAATGTAGCTTCCTGTGGTAGTGAAAGGATCAGGAAACACAACCAACCTTCTACAGGTAGCTTTGGCTGAACACCGCGCAGAGGTCGCACTACACTAACGTGTAAATAATGTAGCTGACTACAGTAGTGATAGGATCAGGAAAACACCACCAACCCTCTACAGGTAAATTTAGCTGAACACTGTGAAGGGGACGCACTACACTAACATTAAAATAATGTAGCTGCCTGCGGTAGTGATACGATCAGGAAAACACCACCAACCTTCTACAGGTAGCTTTAGCTGAACACTGTGCAGAGGTCGCACTACACTAACGTGTAAATAATGTAGCTGCCTGCGGTAGTTAAAGGATCAGGAAAACACCACCAACCTTCTACAGGTAGCTTTAGCTGAACACTGTGCAGAGGTCGCACTACACTAACATGTAAATGATGTAGCTGCCTGCGGTAGTGATAGGATCAGGAAAACACCACCAACCTTCTACAGATAGCTTTAGCTGAACACTGTGCAGAGGTCGCACTACACTAACGTTAAAATAATGTAGCTGCCAGCGGTATTGATAGGATCAGGAAAACACCACCAACCTTCTACAGGTAGCTTTAGCGGAACACTGTGAAGAGGATGCACTACACTAACGTTAAAATAATGTTGCTGCCTGTGGTAGTGATAGGATCAGGAAAACACCACCAACCTTCTACAGGTAGCTTTAACTGAACATTGTGAAGAGGACGCACTACACTAACTTTAAAATAATGTAGCTTCCTGCGGTAGCGATAGAATCAGGAAAACACCACCAACCTTCTACAGGTAGTTTTAGCTGAACACTGTGCAGAGGTCACAATACACTAACCTGTAAATTATGTAGCTGCCTACGGTAGTGATAGGATCAGGAAAACACCACCAACCTTCTTCAGATAGCTTTAGCTGAACACTGTGCAGAGGACGCACTACACTAACGTGTAAATAATGTAGCTGCCTGCGGTAGTTAAAGATTCAGGAAAACACCACCAACCTTCTACAGGTAGCTTTAGCTGAACACTGTGCAGAGGTCGCACTACACTAACATGTAAATGATGTAGCTGCCTGCGGTAGTGATAGGATAAGGAAAACACCACCAACCTTCTACAGGTAGTTTTAGCTGAACACTGTGCAGAGGTTGCACTACACTAACCTGTAAATTATGTAGCTGCCTACGGTAGTGATAGGATCAGGAAAACACCACCAACCTTCTTCAGATAGCTTTAGCTGAACACTGTGCAGAGGTCGCACTACACTAACGTTAAAATAATGTAGCTGCCTGCGGTAGTGATAGGATCAGGAAAACACCACCAACCTTCTACAGGTAGCTTTAACTGAACATTGTGAAGAGGACGCACTACACTAACTTTAAAATAATGTAGCTTCCTGCGGTAGTGATAGAATCAGGAAAACACCACCAACCATCTACAGGTAGCTTTAGCGGAACACTGTGAAGAGGATGCACTACACTAACGTTAAAATAATGTAGCTGCCTGTGGTAGTGATAGGATCAGGAAAACACCACCAACCTTCTACAGGTAGCTTTAACTGAACATTGTGAAGAGGACGCACTACACTAACTTTAAAATAATGTAGCTTCCTGCGGTAGCGATAGAATCAGGAAAACACCACCAACCTTCTACAGGTAGTTTTAGCTGAACACTGTGTAGAGTTCGCATTACACTAACTTAAAAATAATGTAGCTGCCTGTGGTAGTGATGGGATCAGAAAACACCACCAACCTTCTACAGGTAGCTTTAGCGGAACACTGTGAACAGGACGCACTACACTAACGTGTAAATAATGTAGCTGCCTGCGGTAGTGATAGGATCAGGAAAACACCACCAACCTTTTACAGGTAGCTTTAGCTGAATACTGTGCAGAGGTCACACTACACTAATGTGTAAATAATGTAGCTGCCTGCGGTAGTGATAGGATCAGGAAAACACCACCAACCTTCTACAGGTAGCTTTAGCTGAACACTGTGAAGAGGACGCACTACACTAACATTAAAATAATGTAGCTGCCTGCGGTAGTGAAACGATCAGGAAAACACCACCAACCTTCTACAGGTAGCTTTAGCTGAACACTGTGCAGAGGTCGCACTACACTAACGTGTAAATAATGTAGCTGCCTGCGGTAGTTAAAGGATCAGGAAAACACCACCAACCTTCTACAGGTAGCTTTAGCTGAACACTATGCAGAGGTAGCACTACACTAACAGGTACATGATGTAGCTGCCTGCGGTAGTGATAGGATCAGGAAAACACCACCAACCTTCTACAGATAGCTTTAGCTGAACACTGTGCAGAGGTCGCACTACACTAACGTTAAAGTAATGTAGCTGCCAGCGTTATTGATAGGATCAGGAAAACACCACCAACCTTCTACAGGTAGCTTTAGAGGAACACTGTGAAGAGGATGCACTACACAAACGTTAAAATAATGTAGCTGCCTGCGGTAGTGATAGGATCAGGAAAACACCACCAATCTTCTACAGGTAGCTTTAACTGAACATTGTGAAGAGGACGCACTACACTAACTTTAAAATAATGTAGCTTCCTGTGGTAGCGATAGAATCAGGAAAACACCACCAACCTTCTACAGGTAGTTTTAGCTGAACACTGTGCAGAGGTCGCACTACACTAACCTGTAAATTATGTAGCTGCCTACGGTAGTGATAGGATCAGGAAAAAACCACCAACCTTCTTCAGATAGCTTTAGCTGAACACTGTGCAGAGGACGCACTACACTAACGTTAAAATAATGTAGCTGCCTGCGGTAGTGATAGGATCAGGAAAACACCACCAACCTTCTACAGGTAGCTTTAACTGAACATTGTGAAGAGGACGCACTACACTAACTTTAAAATAATGTAGCTTCCTGCGGTAGCGATAGAATCAGGAAAACACCACCAACCTTCTACAGTTAGTTTTAGCTGAACACTGTGCAGAGGTCGCACTACACTAACCTGTAAATTATGTAGCTGCCTACGGTAGTGATAGGATCAGGAAAACACCACCAACCTTCTTCAGATAGCTTTAGCTGAACACTGTGCAGAGGACGCACTACACTAACGCTAAAATAATATAGCTGCCTGTGGTAGTGATAATATCAGGAAAACACCACCAACCTTCTATAGGTAGCTTTAACTGAACATTGTGAAGAGGACGCACTACACTAACTTTAAAATAATGTAGCTTCCTGCGGTAGCGATAGAATCAGGAAAACACCACCAACCTTCTACAGGTAGTTTTAGCTGAACACTGTGCAGAGGTCGCACTACACTAACCTGTAAATTATGTAGCTGCCTACGGTAGTGATAGGATCAGGAAAACACCACCAACCTTCTACAGGTAGCTTTAGAGGAACACTGTGAAGAGGATGCACTACACAAACGTTAAAATAATGTAGCTGCCTGCGGTAGTGATAGGATCAGGAAAACACCACCAATCTTCTACAGGTAGCTTTAACTGAACATTGTGAAGAGGACGCACTACACTAACTTTAAAATAATGTAGCTTCCTGTGGTAGCGATAGAATCAGGAAAACACCACCAACCTTCTACAGGTAGTTTTAGCTGAACACTGTGCAGAGGTCGCACTACACTAACCTGTAAATTATGTAGCTGCCTACGGTAGTGATAGGATCAGGAAAAAACCACCAACCTTCTTCAGATAGCTTTAGCTGAACACTGTGCAGAGGACGCACTACACTAACGTTAAAATAATGTAGCTGCCTGCGGTAGTGATAGGATCAGGAAAACACCACCAACCTTCTACAGGTAGCTTTAACTGAACATTGTGAAGAGGACGCACTACACTAACTTTAAAATAATGTAGCTTCCTGCGGTAGCGATAGAATCAGGAAAACACCACCAACCTTCTACAGTTAGTTTTAGCTGAACACTGTGCAGAGGTCGCACTACACTAACCTGTAAATTATGTAGCTGCCTACGGTAGTGATAGGATCAGGAAAACACCACCAACCTTCTTCAGATAGCTTTAGCTGAACACTGTGCAGAGGACGCACTACACTAACGTTAAAATAATGTAGCTGCCTGCGGTAGTGATAGGATCAGGAAAACACCACCAACCTTCTACAGGTAGCTTTAACTGAACATTGTGAAGAGGACGCACTACACTAACTTTAAAATAATGTAGCTTCCTGCGGTAGCGATAGAATCAGGAAAACACCACCAACCTTCTACAGTTAGTTTTAGCTGAACACTGTGCAGAGGTCGCACTACACTAACCTGTAAATTATGTAGCTGCCTACGGTAGTGATAGGATCAGGAAAACACCACCAACCTTCTTCAGATAGCTTTAGCTGAACACTGTGCAGAGGACGCACTACACTAACGCTAAAATAATATAGCTGCCTGTGGTAGTGATAATATCAGGAAAACACCACCAACCTTCTATAGGTAGCTTTAACTGAACATTGTGAAGAGGACGCACTACACTAACTTTAAAATAATGTAGCTTCCTGCGGTAGCGATAGAATCAGGAAAACACCACCAACCTTCTACAGGTAGTTTTAGCTGAACACTGTGCAGAGGTCGCACTACACTAACCTGTAAATTATGTAGCTGCCTACGGTAGTGATAGGATCAGGAAAACACCACCAACCTTCTACAGGTAGCTTTAGAGGAACACTGTGAAGAGGATGCACTACACAAACGTTAAAATAATGTAGCTGCCTGCGGTAGTGATAGGATCAGGAAAACACCACCAATCTTCTACAGGTAGCTTTAACTGAACATTGTGAAGAGGACGCACTACACTAACTTTAAAATAATGTAGCTTCCTGTGGTAGCGATAGAATCAGGAAAACACCACCAACCTTCTACAGGTAGTTTTAGCTGAACACTGTGCAGAGGTCGCACTACACTAACCTGTAAATTATGTAGCTGCCTACGGTAGTGATAGGATCAGGAAAAAACCACCAACCTTCTTCAGATAGCTTTAGCTGAACACTGTGCAGAGGACGCACTACACTAATGTTAAAATAATGTAGCTGCCTGCGGTAGTGATAGGATCAGGAAAACACCACCAACCTTCTACAGGTAACTTTAACTGAACATTGTGAAGAGGACGCACTACACTAACTTTAAAATAATGTAGCTTCCTGCGGTAGCGATAGAATCAGGAAAACACCACCAACCTTCTACAGTTAGTTTTAGCTGAACACTGTGCAGAGGTCGCACTACACTAACCTGTAAATTATGTAGCTGCCTACGGTAGTGATAGGATCAGGAAAACACCACCAACCTTCTTCAGATAGCTTTAGCTGAACACTGTGCAGAGGACGCACTACACTAACGCTAAAATAATATAGCTGCCTGTGGAAGTGATAATATCAGGAAAACACCACCAACCTTCTATAGGTAGCTTTAACTGAACATTGTGAAGAGGACGCACTACACTAACTTTAAAATAATGTAGCTTCCTGCGGTAGCGATAGAATCAGGAAAACACCACCAACCTTCTACAGGTAGTTTTAGCTGAACACTGTGCAGAGGTCGCACTACACTAACCTGTAAATTATGTAGCTGCCTACGGTAGTGATAGGATCAGGAAAACACCACCAACCTTCTTCAGATAGCTTTAGCTGAACACTGTGCAGAGGACGCACTACACTAACGTTAAAATAATGTAGCTGCCTGCGGTAGTGATAGGATCAGGAAAACACCACCAACCTTCTACAGGTAGCTTTAACTGAACATTGTGAAGAGGATGCACTACACTAACTTTAAAATAATGTAGCTTCCTGCGGTAGTGATAGAATCAGGAAAACACCACCAACCTTCTACAGGTAGCTTTAGCAGAACACTGTGAAGAGGATGCACTACACTAACGTTAAAATAATGTAGCTGCCTGTGGTAGTGATAATATCAGGAAAACACCACCAACCTTCTACAGGTAGCTTTAACTGAACATTGTGAGAAGGACGCACTACACTAACTTTAAAATAATGTAGCTTCCTGCGGTAGCGATAGAATCAGGAAAACACCACCAACCTTCTACAGGTAGTTTTAGCTGAACTCTGTGTAGAGGTCGCACTACACTAACTTTAAAATAATGTAGCTGCCTGTGGTAGTGATGGGATCAGAAAACACCACCAACCTTCTACAGGTAGCTTTAGCTGAACATTGTGAAGAGGACGCACTACACTAACGTGTAAATAATATAGCTGCCTGCGGTAGTGATAGGATCAGGAAAACACCACCAACCTTTTACAGGTAGCTTTAGCTGAATACTGTGCAGAGGTCACACTACACTAATGTGTAAATAATGTAGCTGCCTGCGGTAGTGATAGGATCAGGAAAACACCACCAACCTTCTACAGGTAGCTTTAGCTGAACACTGTGAAGAGGACGCACTACACTAACATTAAAATAATGCAGCTGCCTGTGGTAGTGATAGGATCAGGAAAACACCACCAACCTTCTACAGGTAGCTTTAGCTGAACACTGTGCAGAGGTCGCACTACACTAACGTTTAAATAATGTAGCTACCTGCGGTAGTGATAGGATCAGGAAAACACCACCAAACCTCTACAGGTAGCTTTAGCTCAACACTGTGAAGAGGACGCACTACACTAACGTTAAAATAATGTAGCTGCCTGCGGTAGTGATACGATCAGGAAAACACCACTAACCTTCTACAGGTAGCTTTAGCTGAACACTGTGCAGAGGTTGCACTACACTAACGTGTAAATAATGTAGCTTCCTGTGGTAGTGAGAGGATCAGGAAAACACCACCAACCTTCTACAGGTAGCTTTAGCTGTACACTGCGCAGAGGTCGCACTACACTAACGTGTAAATAATGTAGCTGCCTGCCTTAGGGATAGGATCAGGAAAAAACCACCAACCTTCTACAGGTAGCTTTAGCTGAACACTGTGAAGAGGACGCACTACACTAACGTTAAAATAATGTAGCTGCCTGCGGTAGTGATAGGATCAGGAAAACACCAACAACCTTCTACTGATAGCTTTATCAGAACACTGTGCAGAGGACGCACTACACTAACGTTAAAATAATGTAGCTGCCTGCGGTAGTGATAGGATCAGGAAAACACCACCAACCTTCTACAGGTAGCTTTAGCTGAACACTGTGCATAGGACGCACTACACTAACATTAAAATAATGTAGCTGCCTGCTGTAGTGATAGGATCAGGAAAACACCACCAACCTTCTACAGGTAGCTTTAGCTGAACACTGCGCAGAGGTCGCACTACACTAACGTTAAAATAATGTAGCTGCCTGCGGTAGTGATAGGATCAGGAAAACACCACCAACCTTCTACAGATAGCTTTAGCTGAACACTGTGAAGAGGATGCACTACACTAACGTTAAAATAATGTAGCTGCTTGCGGTAGTGATAGGATCAGGAAAACACCACCAACCTTCTACAGGTAGCTTTAGCTGAACACTGTGCAGAGTTTGCACTACACTAACGTATAAATAATGTAGCTGCCTGCGGTAGTAATAGGAACAGTAAAACACCACCAACCTTCTCCAGGTAGCTTTAGCTGAACACTGTGCAGAGGTCGCACTACACTAACATGTAAATAATGTAGCTGCCTGCGGTAGTGATAGGATCAGGAAAACACCACCAACCTTCTACAGGTAGCTTTAGCTGAACACTGTGAAGAGGACGCACTACACTAACGTTAAAATAATGTAGCTGCCTGCGGTAGTGATAGGATCAGGAAAATACAACCAACCTTCTACAGGTAGCTTTAGGGGAACACTGTGAAGAGGACGCACTACACTAACGTTAAAATAATGTAGCTGCCTGCGGTAGTGATACGATCAGGAAAACACCACCAACCTTCTACAGGTAGCTTTAGCTGAACACTGTGCAGAGGTCGCATTACACTAACGTGTAAATAATGTAGCTGCCTGCGGTAGTGATAGGATCAGGAAAACACCACCAACCTTCTACAGGTAGCTTTAGCTGAACACTGTGCAGAGGTCACACTACACTAACATGTAAATAATGTAGCTGCCTGTGGTAGTGATGGGATCAGGAAAACACCACCAACCTTCTACAGGTAGCTTTAGCTGAACACTGTGAAGAGGACGCAGTACACTAAAATTAAAATAATGTATCTGCCTGCGGTAGTGATAGGATCAGGAAAACACCACCAACCTTCTACAGGTAGCTTTAGCTGAACACTGTGCATAGGACGCACTACACTAACATTAAAATAATGTAGCTGCCTGCTGTAGTGATAGGATCAGGAAAACACCACCAACCTTCTACAGGTAGCTTTAGCTGAACACTGCGCAGAGGTCGCACTACACTAACGTGTAAATAAAGTAGCTGCCTGCGGTAGTGATAGGATCAGGAAAACACCACCAACCTTCTACAGATAGCTTTAGCTGAACACTGTGAAGAGGATGCACTACACTAACATTAAAATAATGTAGCTGCTTGCGGTAGTGATAGGATCAGGAAAACACCACCAACCTTCTACAGGTAGCTTTAGCTGAACACTGTGCAGAGGTCGCACTACACTAACGTATAAATAATGTAGCTGCCTGCGGTAGTAATAGGAACAGGAAAACACCACCAACCTTCTCCAGGTAGCTTTAGCTGAACACTGTGCAGAGGTCGCACTACACTAACATGTAAATAATGTAGCTGCCTGCAGTAGTGATAGGATCAGGAAAACACCACCAACCTTCTACAGGTAGCTTTAGCTGAACACTGTGAAGAGGACGCACTACACCAACGTTAAAATAATGTAGCTGCCTGCGGTAGTGATAGGATCAGGAAAACACCACCAACCTTCAACAGGTAGCTTTAGCTGAACACTGTGAAGAGGACGCACTACACTAACGTTAAAATAATGTAGCTGCCTACGGTAGTGATACGATCAGGAAAACACCACCAACCTTCTACAGGTAGCTTTAGCTGAACACTGTGCAGAGGTCGCACTACACTAACATGTAAATAATGTAGCTGCCTGCGGTAGTGATGGGATCAGGAAAACACCACCAACCTTCTACAGGTAGCTTTAGCTGAACACTGTGAAGAGGACGCACTACACTAACGTTAAAATAATGTAGCTGCCTGCGGTAGTGATAGGATCAGGAAAACACCACCAACCTTCTACAGGTAGCTTTAGCTGAACACTGTGCATAGGACGCACTACACTAACATTAAAATAATGTAGCTGCCTGCTGTAGTGATAGGATCAGGAAAACACCACCAACCTTCTACAGGTAGCTTTAGCTGAACACTGCGCAGAGGTCGCACTACACTAACGTGTAAATAATGTAGCTGCCTGCGGTAGTGATTGGATCAGGAAAACACCACCAACCTTCTACAGGTAGCTTTAGCTGAACACTGTGCAGAGGTCGCACTACACTAACGTATAAATAATGTAGCTGCCTGCGGTAGTAATAGGAACAGGAAAACATCACCAACCTTCTACAGGTAGCTTTAGCTGAACACTGTGCAGAGGTCGCACTACACTAACATGTAAATAATGTAGCTGCCTGCGGTAGTGATAGGATCAGGAAAACACCACCAACCTTCTACAGGTAGCTTTAGCTGAACACTGTGAAGAGGACGCAGTACACTAACGTTAAAATAATGTAGCTGCCTGCGGTAATGATAGGATCAGGAAAACACCACCAACCTTCTACAGGTAGCTTTAGCTGAACACTGTGAAGAGGACGCACTACACTGACGTTAAAATAATGTAGCAGCCTGCGGTAGTGATAGGATCAGGAAAACACCAACAACCTTCTACTGATAGCTTTATCAGAACACTGTGCAGAGGACACACTACACTAACGTTAAAATAATGTAGCTGCCTGCGGTAGTGATAGGATCAGGAAAACACCACCAACCTTCTACAGGTAGCTTTAGCTGAACACTGTGCATAGGACGCACTACACTAACATTAAAATAATGTAGCTGCCTGCTGTAGTGATAGGATCAGGAAAACACCACCAACCTTCTAAAGGTAGCTTTAGCTGAACACTGCGCAGAGGTCGCACTACACTAACGTGTAAATAATGTAGCTGCCTGCGGTAGTGATAGGATCAGGAAAACACCACCAACCTTCTACAGATAGCTGTAGCTGAACACTGTGAAGATGATGCACTACACTAACGTTAAAATAATGTAGCTGCTTGCGGTAGTGATAGGATCAGGAAAACACCACCAACCTTCTACAGGTAGCTTTAGCTGAACACTGTGCAGAGGTCGCACTACACTAACGTATAAATAATGTAGCTGCCTGTGGTAGTAATAGGAACAGGAAAACACCACCAACCTTCTCCAGGTAGCTTTAGCTGAACACTGTGCAGAGGTCGCACTACACTAACATGTAAATAATGTAGCTGCCTGCGGTAGTGATAGGATCAGGAAAACACCACCAACCTTCTACAGGTAGCTTTAGCTGAACACTGTGAAGAGGATGCACTACAATAACGTTAAAATAATGTAGCTGCCTGCGGTAGTGATAGGATCAGGAAAACACCACCAACCTTCTACAGGTAGCTTTAGCTGAACACTGTGAAGAGGACGCACTACACTAACGTTAAAATAATGTAGCTGTTTACGGTAGTGATACGATCAGGAAAACACCACCAACCTTCTACAGGTAGCTTTAGCTGAACACTGTGCAGAGGTCGCACTACACTAACGTGTAAATAATGTAGCTGCCTGCGGTAGTGATAGGATCAGGAAAACACCACCAACCTTCTACAGGTAGCTTTAGCTGAACACTGTGCAGAGGTCGCACTACACTAACATGTAAATAATGTAGCTGCCTGCGGTAGTGATGGGATCAGGAAAACACCACCAACCTTCTACAGGTAGCTTTAGCTGAACACTGTGAAGAGGACGCAGTACACTAAAATTAAAATAATGTATCTGCCTGCGGTAGTGATAGGATCAGGAAAACACCACCAACCTTCTACAGGTAGCTTTAGCTGAACACTGCGCATAGGACGCACTACACTAACATTAAAATAATGTAGCTGCCTGCTGTAGTGATAGGATCAGGAAAACACCACCAACCTTCTACAGGTAGCTTTAGCTGAACACTGCGCAGAGGTCGCACTACACTTACGTGTAAATAATGTAGCTGCCTGCGGTAGTAATAGGAGCAGGAAAACACCTCCAACCTTCTACAGGTAGCTTTAGCTGAACACTGTGCAGAGGTTGCACTACACTAACATGTAAATAATGTAGCTGCCTGTGGTAGTGATAGGATCAGGAAAACACCACCAACCTTCTACAGGTAGCTTTAGCTGAACACTGTGAAGAGGACGCAGTACACTAACGTTAAAATAATGTAGCTGCCTGCGGTAATGATAGGATCAGGAAAACACCACCAACCTTCTACAGGTAGCTTTAGCTGAACACTGTGAAGAGGACGCACTACACTAACGTTAAAATAATGTAGCTGCCTGCGGTAGTGATACGATCAGGAAAACACCACCAACCTTCTACAGGTAGCTTTAGCTGAACACTGTGCAGAGGTCGCACTACACTAACGTGTAAATAATGTAGCTGCCTGCGGTAGTGATAGGATCAGGAAAACACCACCAACCTTCTACAGGTAGCTTTAGCTGAACACTGTGCAGAGGTCGCACTACACTAACATGTAAATAATATAGCTGCCTGCGGTAGTGATGGGATCAGGAAAACACCACCAACCTTCTACAGGTAGCTTTAGCTGAACACTGTGAAGAGGACGCAGTACACTAAAATTAAAATAATGTAGCTGCCTGCGGTAGTGATAGGATCAGGAAAACACCACCAACCTTCTACAGGTAGCTTTAGCTGAACACTGTGAAGAGGACGCACTACACTAACGTTAAAAAAATGTAGCTGCCTCCGGTAGTGATACGATCAGGAAAACACCACCAAGCTTCTACAGGTAGCTTTAGCTGAACACTGTGCAGAGGTCGCACTACACTAACGTTAAAATAATGTAGCTGCCTGCGGTAGTGATAGTATTAGGAAAACACCACCAACCTTCTACAGGTAGCTTTAGCTGAACACTGTGCAGAGGTGGCACTACACTAATGTGTAAATAATGTAGCTGCCTGCAGTAGTGATAGGATCAGAAAAACACCACCAACCTTCTACAGGTAGCTTTAGCTGAACACTGTGAAGAAGACGCACTACACTAATGTTAAAATAATGTAGCTGCCTGCGGTAGTGATAGGATCAGGAAAACACCACCAACCTTCTACAGGTAGCTTTAGCTGAACACTGTGCAGAGGTCGCACTACACTAACTTGTAGCTTTAGCTGAACACTGTGCAGAGGTCGCACTACACTAACATGTAGCTTTAGCTGAACACCATGAGAAGGATGCATTATACTAACTTGTAGCTTTAGCTGAACACTGTGCAGAGGTCGCACTACACTAACTTGTAGTTTTAGCTGAACACTGTGAGGAGGACACACTATACAAACTTGTAGCTTTAGCTGAACACTGTGAGGAGGACGCACTACACTAACTTGTAGCTTTAGCTGAACACTGTGCTCTACACTAAGTTGTAGATTTAGCTGAACACTGTTCAGAGGAAGCACTACACTAACTTGTAGCCTTAGCTGAACACTGTGAGGAGGACGCACTACACTAACTTATAGCTTTAGCTGAACACTCTGCAGAGGTCGCACTACACTAACTTTTAGCTTTAGCTGCACACTGTGAGGAGAACGCACTACACTAACTTGTAGCTTTAACTGAACACTGTGAGGAGGACACACTACACTAACTTGTAACTTTAGCTCAACACTGTTCAGAGGACGCACTACACTAACTTGTAGCTTTAGCTGAACACTGTTCAGAGGACGCACCACACTAACTTGTAGCTTTAGCTGAACACTGTGCAGAGGTCGCACTACACTAACATGTAGCCTTAGCTGAACGCCATGAGAAGGATGCATTATACTAACTTGTAGCTTTAGCTGAACACTGTGCAGAGGTCGCACTACACTAACTTGTAGTTTTAGCTGAACACTGTGAGGAGGACGCACTATACAAACTTGTAGCTTTACCTGAACACTGTGAGGAGGACGCACTACACTAACTTGTAGCTTTAGCTGAACACTGTGCACTACACTAAGTTGTAGCTTTAGCTGAACACTGTTCAGAGGAAGCACTACACTAACTTGTAGCCTTAGCTGAACACTGTGAGGAGGACGCACTACACTAACTTATAGCTTTAGCTGAACACTCTGCAGAGGTCGCACTACACCAGCTTGTAGCTTTAGCTGAACACTGTGAGAAGAACGCACTACACTAACTTGTAGCTTTAACTGAACACTGTGAGGAGGACACACTACACTAACTTGTAGCTTTAGCTCAACACTGTTCAGAGGACGCACTACACTAACTTGTAGCTTTAGCTGAACACTGTGCAGAGGTCGCACTACACTAACTTGTAGCTTTAGCTGAACACTGTGCAGAGGTCACACTAAACTAACTTGTAGCTTTACCTGAACACTTTGAGGAGGACGCACTACACTAACTGTAAATAGTCTAGCTGCCTGACTGTGGTACTAATAGGATCAGGAGAACACCGGCAAATTTCTTCAGGTAGCTGTAAATACTGTAACAACACAAGCCTGCCTGTCAGTAGGAAGATAACAGGAACGGATCTAGCTAAACTGAATACAGTGTATATATATATATATATATATATATATATATATATATATACAACACCTGGGATGCATATATATATATATATACACAATACACTGTAAGTGCAGCTAACTAGCTAACTGACTGACTGTCCTGCCTAATCTATCTAACTTAAATCAAATGACACTGTCTCTCTGTCTCTGTCTCTCAACGCCGGAACACACACCACACAGGGCCGCTGTGCAGGCGGCCTTATATAGTGCGTGGCGTGTACTATACCCCCTGAGCCATAATTGGCCAAAGCCACTCTGGCTTTGGCCAATTACAGCTCTCTCTACAGACGGCGCTGTGATTGTCCAAGCATGCGGGTCATAGTGCATGCTTGGCCAATCATCAGCCAGCAATGCACTGCGATGCCGCAGTGAATTATGGGCCATGACGCACCACGCGAATTTGGCGCGAACGGCCCATATCGTTTGCAATTCGGCGAACGGGCGAACAGACGATGTTCGAGTCGAACATGGGTTCGACTCGAACACAAAGCTCTTCCCTATCTACAGTACTACTTCACATCTATGTGGAGTAAAGCTCTTCTTAGGGTGTATGTGGATACAGTACATATCTTTACTCATTTGTACCATCCATCTTTGACATCATATGAATCTGCTAATCTGACAACACTCGATTTCTTCCTTGGGGTCATCTGCCTCAGTTCTAACTGTCATTGTAGTAATCTTTGTATTTTACATTTAGCAAACCTGAAAAAAACAAATAAACAAGCAATCCTAAAACAATGATTCCTATGAGGACAAAAAAATATCTGTTGAATCCATGAAAATGTACTATTTCTAAACAAAGTGTAATCTGAGTTTGTCATATTTCCTATCATAATGTCGCATTGTATACCTCCTTCCCTTACCAAACAAGAAAATATTCCCAAAGGCCTTAAGTTATATTTAGCATACAATGTATTTTCACAATAATAGAACATTTGTGATATTCTTGACATACTAGTTTTTGGGCAGCCTTGTATTGCTTAAACTCAATAATGAAAGTAAATGGGTACTAGGTGTGTGCCTTTTTTTAACTGTCTGGCCTATGTGAACATATCTAGCAATTTACTCCTTATGCCTGTTAGCATGTGTAATTTGTACAGGTGATTTTCCTCTATAGCCTTGACTGCTAAGATCAAGCAAAGGCATAACAGTGCATAGGTGCATAGTAGGTGACGTAGTAGGTGAGGTTGAAAGAAGACACAAGTCCATCGAGTCCAACCTATGTGTGTGATTATATGTCAGTATTAGATTGTATATCCCTGTATGTTGCAGTCGTTCAGGTGCTTATCTAATAGTTTCTTGAAACTATCTCTACCCCCCACTGAAACCACCGCCTGTGGAAATAGTTACATAGTAGGTGAGGTTAAAAAAAGACAGTAGTTTAGTCATATTTTGAAATTAGCTGTACTTTCTTACTGGTATGGCTGGAATGTATCCACGTCCCTTTACACCTATCACAGTTGCCATACACTTGGAAGGGTTCTTCAAACTTTGGTCCCAAAGATACTTTCACATGTTCTTTTACTAGGACCCAATCACCTGACTGTAAATCAAGTGTTCCAGTTACTTGGTCTGGATCTGGAATTGAATCAAAAACAAACTTGGGCATCCCAGTTAGTTGCTTGTATTAAACAAATACATAAAAAAACAAAATCATTATACAAATCATTATACACTACAGAAGTCTGATGTGGAAAATACAACCCTGTCTTAGGTGGGCCCCCAAAAAAAATCTCATAAGGGCTCAAATTCTCTGACCAATAAGTAGGGGTAATCCTGATGTTGTAAAGAACCAGAGGCAACAGTTCTGGCCATTGTTTCTTTACTGACCCCTCTTCCCTTTTCCTGCATTAATTTAGCTAGCCTGTCTTTAATGATTCCATTATATTTGTCTACCTTCCCTGAACTCTGAGGATGATAAGGGCATGGAAGGCCTGCTCAATTGCCAAGTCAATTGCCAAGTCCTTGCATATAATTTGCATGATCTGTCCAATGAAATGTGTTCCTCTGTCATTCTCTATGGTTTCAGGGACTCCAAAGTGGCATATTACTTCGGAAAGGCGCTTCTTTGCTGTTGTCTTGGCATCTGCTTTAGCCACCAGGCAGGCTTCCATTCAGCATTGAAAACACGTCTACGCAAACCAAAACATATTGATATTGGCTTGATTTGGGCAATTGAATTTAATCAATCTGAAGTCTTTGGAAAAGGAAAAGTGGCTTGGCCAAATGTCTTTGTGTTACTCTGATCTGTTTCCCTGGGTTATTTCTAGCACAGATAATGCATCCCTCAACAAAGTCTTGACATGAATTTCTGGAGTATCGAATAAACCATCCAGCCTTGCTTATGTTTCTCTCCATTGCCATAGGGACTAAATGACTAGGGCCATGGGCTAGTTGCACAAACATCTTCCTGTTTGAGGTGGGACACATATTCCATTTTCCTTGCACAAGAGTTCTTCTAGGTTCTTCTTTGTTCTGTCCCTTTCCATGATTTCATTCCAAACATCAGTTGCAGATTCTTGCAATTTCTTAATCAATTATTTTACTTTGAGTGTTTGTTCTCTTCTTTTCTATTCAATCTGTTACAGGCTTCTTATGAGATCATAGACAGAACATTCATACTAATAAAACACAATACCTGAGCACCTGTGGTGTAATAGGCCATGGCCCTTTATTATAGGTATAATATATTTAAAATTATTATTAACATCTTTTACTTCAAATATTTAATTCACTTAAGGCTCTGTTTCCACTAGTGCGACTTATTTTGCGACTTGACACATGTCAAGTCGCATGACAAGTCAAAACCCATGTATTTCAATGGTCCCCGTTCTAATTGGTGCGACTCAAGTCGCAGCGACTCAAAAAAAGGTTCTTGCACTACTTTGTTCCGTCTTCGGTGCGACTTGTTCTCCATAGAAAGGTATTAAGTCGCAATGAAGTCGTATGTACATGTCTGACACCGCGACTTTGTTGCGACTTCCACGGAAGTCTACGGAAGCACATGATCTCTGCTCCTCCCAAATACATCACTTCCTATATTGATGTATGTGAGTGTGGAAGACAGCAGGAAGCATGCCTAGGGCTAGAAAAAATAAGCGACAAGTGCATGACAATGAGGAAATTATTCAGCTTGTCAGACAACGTCCGGCAATATATGACCTCAGAGATCCAGGTTACAAAGATCATGCAAAGAAGGAGAGAGCATGGTTGGAAGTGGCTCGCATATATTATGAGACCTGGGACTCTTTATCAGCCACAGAACGTTCTTCAAAAAGTAAGTGGTTGATATATGCTGCTTAGCACTTTCTGTAACAAATGGGTGTGTGTTAACAATGTGCACTGTGTTTTTCTTGGTGGGGACCGCTTCTCCTGCCAGGAGATCACAATGGTTTGGCAGGAGGGAATCCCTTGTCAACACTATCTGTGTTGATGGTGGAATTTATATAGTTACTTTCCTGTAACCTGTGGCTTCCAGAAAGTAAATCTGTGTGTGTGGGCCAGCAAATAATATTTGACCAGGGTCCAAATAATATTAAATAATATTAAAGATGGCCCTGTCAACATCCTCCAGCACATGTCAAATTATGTAGGTGTCATGGGTAATATATTTAGCGGTTGTTTTAACACCATCCATATCAATTATGCAGCCTAGCAAATGAATGACCTATAGGCAGTTATTAAAGTGTTTTTTTTTATTTATTATTTGCTTTATATTTTGTAGTGCACTCGTTACAAACTCGACGAGAAGTCTCAAAGACTGCTACAACCGGTACTTACGCAAATTAAAAGAAGGAAGGAGTGGTTCCGGCTCAAAAAGATTAGCCCCATATGCCCATGCCGGGGATCTTGATTTTTTGAAACCAGTGTTGGAAATGCGAGAGTAAGTTATCAGCAGGCATATGTTACGAATTGTACATATCAAATAGTAATGCTTACTTAAAAAATATGTGATTTGTATTTCAGAACCCAAGCAAGCTGGGAAGACAGCACACAGGGTTTGGCAGCAGAAGATGAGGCAGAGGAAGCTGCGGAGGAGGAGGAGCAAGAACAATTCCAAGACAATGTTGACAAGGAACTGTTCGTAGATGAATCAAGGTCAACATCAAACTCAATGAATGAGGAGGATGCAGAACCAGGACCTAGCAATGTCTCTAGGCCTTTGCGAAGGTCTTCAAGGGGCAGTGCCCGGCCTGTGAAACCCATGGATAAAATTTTAGATGTAGTCAGTCAGATGTCCACTAAAATGGCTGAAAACCAGTGTGAAGACACAGCATTTCTCACTGTAATTTTAGGCATATGTAAACAGGTACCCCCTGAGAAAAAATATGCACTCAGGATGGCTTTAATGTCAACTGCTCAATCATTTGTGGTTGAGGGGCCAACAACATCCTCAGCATATATGCAACCCCCCCTTCCCTAATATCCCCCTTATCAACAATACACTCACTTTCCAAGTACACAGTATGCTCCACCAATAAACCGTCCATACTGTGACCAGTATGGTAATATGCTGAATCCCTCAAGGCCACGCATGTTGCATCCAATTCCTGCCCCCACTACCTCTACCCTTGGCCCCCCAACCACTCACCAACTTAGGCAGCCTACACCCAGTCATGTTCCGCCTTTTCTGGAAAGGAAATATTACCCTGGTCCATCAGTGGATTTCCCTGGACCAACCAATAGTTCAGTTTCCGGGACCACTGAAAACAAAACATACGAGCAATTGTAATTTACTATTATTTTTGATGTGGGTTTAAGACCTGTTCTATATTTTTTGGTTGGTTGAGGAGGCCAAAACAACAACTGTTGAATTTTTGAGTTCATGGAACGTATTTCTTTATTTTTGCCTTCTTGCAAAAAGAGTTGTCTTGTAAAAAAGATTCAGATTATATATTTTTTATTTTTTATTACTTTTATTTTGGTGTTTTTCAGAGTGAAATATTTTATTATTTTAATATTTGTTGTGCTTGTTAAAAAGTAAAAAAAATGGTGTAGTTCACCAAAACACATAACTAAAAAATTTTGTGTGCTTTCCTGCACAAAAATCCAGAAAATAAAAATTATTTTGGTTACATTGTGCATTTTCTGCTTATCCTTTTTTCGAATTTGAGGTAAAGACATGTTATTCTGCATTTGGATGCAATGAAACATAACATACATCTAAATAATATTCCAAGAAAATGCATGACATACATTATGCTATGGCATCCTGCTGCCAGGGGACAGAACCAGCAGCAGACATAAAATAAGATGAGAATCCCTCAAGCACACTGGCACCATTGGTGGTGCCCCTACTGGCACTCCATTGTGCACCTTCCAGATCATGCATGAGGGAATCTTCAAAAAGATAGCCATCACGAATTCTAACAAAATTATGAAGCACACATGCTGCTTTTACTGCAGATATTGCATTCTCCAGTTTTAAATTAATTGGTGTATGTAGCAAACGCCACTTGTTGGCTAAAATGCCAAAAGAACATTCTACCACTCGTCTTGCCCTCGTTAACCGGTAATTGAAGATTCGCTTCTCTTCACTCAGACACCTATTGGAATAAGGCCTTAAGAGATGCTCACTGAGAGCAAAGGCCTCATCCCCAACAAACACAAATGGCATTGGCGGCCCATTTGTTCCTGGCAATGGACAGTCCTGTGGCAGGTCCAGACCATTTGCCCGCAACATTCTTCCAAAGGATGATCTTTGGAAAATACTGGAGTCTGAGCTGCTGCCATATGATCCAATGTCTATATAGCTAAAACAATAATTGGCATCAGCCACTGCTAGTAATACAAAAGAAAAATATTTTTTGTAATTAAAGTATTTTGTTCCACTGCCAATGGGCATCACTACCCTCATATGTTTTCCGTCAATTGCCCCTAGACAATTTGGGAAATTGCAACGATCCCAGAAAAGTTCCGCTTTCTTGCACCAATCTTCACAAGTGGGCTTCTTCAGGACCAAATCCCTAAGGACATTCCAGATGTCTCGGCAGGTATCGTGGACAATATTGCTGACAGTAGTTTTGCCGACCAAAAACTCATAATGCAAACTTGAAAAGGAATGTCCAGTTGCCAGGTACCTAAAATGGAAAAGTACATACATTTTATGATAATGATACATATTTACACTAAGCTACTTCAATAAACAAAAAAAAAGAGCTAGGAAGGAGGTGCCTGAGGAAGTGAAGAATGAAGAAGAGGAGCAGGAGAAAGACACTGGTGATGTAGAGGCAGAGTTAAGATTGTAAAAACAAGCTTACGCACAATTACATGCTAGTATTTATTTTTGGACTTCATGTAAAGATGATGAAAGAATGATGTGGATCTCCAAATGCCACATAGAAGTTAAGAAGAAGAAACAGTAGGTATGAAAAGTTACCTCAATGTTATTATGAGTCTTTCAACAGCTGGAATACTCCTTCTGAAACTTGTGTTTTGTCGCTCTAGATGACTAGAGAGCAAAGCCAACAATTCATCAAAACTGTAAAGAGACAAAATATGGCTATTATCTACACTGACCATGTAAAAATCAAACATTTACAAATGTTCCATTTTTCTAAAAATTTGATCAGATTATAGTTAACACTTCTAGCTATTCAAATGTAAAAATAATAAAAAGAGTCATACTGACCAGGCATATACACATTTTCATAAATATATCTGGCAGCATTTGCAAGTTGACATCAAAAAATGTTCTCACCTTCTAATTGACATCCTTGTGTAATTGAAGAATTTGTCTTCATGAGCCCGGAGGTCATTGTAAAGGACCCCAAACTGGCCTCTCACTTCCCTTTGGGCGATGATGGGATGTATCCAAAACCTATGCCTTCTCCTCCTCCGGTTATCCTCCTCTTCTTTATCTATAAATGCTGCTACAGCAGCCAAAATGACTGCTGACCCAACATATTGCATAGCCAACATGTTTGCTAACAAACATACAAACATACAACACGTGACAACGAAAGAGGAAGGGGAAATAAATAAGCAGGATAAGGAATTACATCACTATGACTAAATCGCAGAACATCCAAGTCGCACAAAGTCGTTATTAAAGTCGCAACAAAACGCACCACAAATCGCATCGCAAAATCGCAGTGTAAATCGTGCGACTTTGGGGACGCAATAGTGGAAACATAGCCTAAATGTATTAAGTACAACTTATAATATGTATCATATATGTATGACTAAATATAGCTCAGCTATATATAAGCTCAAGCTATTACATAACTTATTAAAACAACATCCAACAACATACAAATAGCAGAAAAATCGGGAGCAGGGGCCCCAATTCCGAGCTCTCCAAGGGGGAAAAGGTGCAAGGTACAAGAAACAAGTAGTAAGCAACAGGAGTAATGAACAAGTATATAAAACACAATTTTATTTATACAAAAAGTCAAAAGGGATATATAATACAAACTGTATATAAAACAATGCACAGATGACATGGAATTTCAATTTTGACTAGTTTTGCCGAAAACCCCCTTCATCAGGAAATGTATCTGTGAGAAATACAATACAATGGGATATAAATATTTTTTCATAATAAAGGGGAATACAAGGGATAATACCAAGAAATGAGAAAGGGGTTGAGTTTGAAAAAGTATAAGTGATTAATAAACAGGTAAGGGGGGGCTGCTTACCCATGTTGAGGTGCAAACAAAACTCATGCCAGACCCGGCGGGTTCTCCCGCGGCAACTGGGGAAGACACAATGAGGCCGCAAGGAGACAACCTCTGCATGAATAAAGAATGAAGGAATGTGCATATAAATATAGCGAATAAATATATAACTATGATCCAAACAGTAGGAGTGAGTGAATAAAAACACCCGGAGACAATGATGAAAAAGAAGGCAAAAGTACAGAGGGGAACCAATACCAAAGATCCTGGTTAAAAAGGTGAAAAAAAGGAATGTGGTGTGACAAAAAGAATAGGAGGGGTGATGATAAACATCAGGGAAAATCATCCAGGGGAACCGAGCGCTGATTGAGTGGTAGCAAATAGTGGATGACAGATTGCACAGAGATTGCAAAAATGCAAAGAAGATGTGGTCGGATGGATATGTAGAAAGCAGCTAGGAAGGAGAGCAGAGAGAGATGGAACCAAGGGAAAGCATGTGAACCAGGATTCATGCAGGTGATAAAAGTAAATAATCAAAGTTAGAACAAATGATCTGTCTGTACCAGGTAATATGAAAATAAATAGAAGGGTCCGGATGTAGAGTTTGACCAGCAAATGGATGGTAATCCATAGGAACCGGTAGAAACAGACTGGGGTACAGGCAATATGCCTGTTAGGTATCCAGTATTTGATGAACCGCGTCAAGATCTAAAAAATAATAAATATATAAAAAAAGTATGATGTCCAAACTGAAACCCACTGCATCTCAATTCAAGTGAGTGCAGTGGGCGAGTTGCACATGGGTAAGGTGAGGGACTTACTGTTAGTGGAGCTGGTCAAGGGAACGTCCGGATCCCACGCCGGCCTGTAGAGACTACGGGATAAGACTGCAGTAAATATGCCTTCCAACCCAGCAATGTTATTAAACTTTAATTAAACTTAAATTTGTCTGTCATGATCCCATAGGTGTTGTGATGGAGACATTCTGCCCCACCTTTCACCTTTATGGGATCATAAACAGAACATTCATACTAATAAAACACAATACTGCAGCATCTGTGGTGTAATAGGCTGTGGCCCTTTATTATAGGTATTATATATTTAAAATTATTATTAACATCTTTTACTTCAAATATTTAATTCACTTAAATGCATTAAGTACAACTTATAATACGTATCATATATGTAATACTAAATATAGCTCAGCTATTTATAAGCTTGAGCTATTACATAACTTATTAAAACAACATCCCATATGCCAGGCATAATTAAAGAGCCTGGCACACCCCCAGGGCGACAGCCAATTCAACACAGGTCTGAATATCAAGGTTGAAAATGTCCAGAGCAATGCCAGATAACTGGACATTATCATATCTGTAGAAGCCTGACAGTCCTCCCTCCAAGTTAACATGCCCGAAAGAGAAACCAGCCACTGATGGCATAAATTTAGCCATTGCTCTATTAACTCGCTTCCAAATTTTCTCGAAGTAACGAATCTCCAAAAAAATAAGCCAAGCCAAACGAGGGACTATTTCTGAAAAAAACAAAATCGTATTAGGTAAAACAGTATGTATGCATTGTAAATCCAATTTCATCTTAGCAATTAACTCCAATGTATTACATTTACAAATATCATTTCCTGACAAATGTAAAATAATAACATTAGGCATTGGCTAACTCTCATGTAAGCAAGACAAAGTGTCGCAAAGCATTTTCCATTGCATTCCTTTTCTTCCAAACTAATTAACTTTAAATGAGTTAAATGCCATACTTAGATTAGAACCATAGTTCCTACGGTCAGCTCTATGCTTGGCCCAAAATACAAAATAAAGGCTGATTATCCAGATATTAACAACTTGACCTGAAATTAAAAAAAAGCATTAGGTCTAACATAGGGACGAAAGCAGTTAAGTTTCCATCTTCCAATACGTTTAATCATCTCATCATTTAAACTGAGCTTAGCTGCTTCTGTGGCTGCTTCTATGCGGAATGAGTGAGAAGTGATATTTAGATGACCTAACTGCAAGCGTAACAGACATTTCTTCAACACTGCTTTAAATTGATATACAGTTAAAGGTTTCCCATTCTCATGTAGAAGAAAGGAAGAAGAAACAGGCGGACATAACTGCAAATATCTATGAACCAAATCCAAAACGCAAACCTTAGATCCTATATTTTTCTTTAACTTGATCCAACGTCCTTTGCCAATGGAATCAGTTTTGCTTTTTCTCAACAATATAGAAAGAGAGTTAGATCCTAAATAAACATCCTGGAACAAAATACCGTAGTCATCCCCAATTTTCATAGGCAAAAGCTGAGAAACCCTAAAAGCCCAGGAAAAACACAAGTAAAAAGTAAAGCCTCAAATGGAGAGAAACAGACATTGCTGGTAGAATCACCAATCCTAAACAGTAAATCAGGTGACATTGGTAATCTGGAATCAGCAACCATATGGTTCTTTCGATATCCTTTTAAAGCACATTTGACAGCAAAAAATTGCATGCAGGAAGCTGCACCCGTCAAACGCTTAAAAGGATATCCCAGCTAATGTCTTTACTATGTACGAGTAAAAAGCTGACATTAAATAATCCAAAAATGTTAACACCAAATTCTCAGAAAAAGAATCATGAGCTAAATTAGAAGAGGCTAAAAAGGAATGCCACAAATTCAACGCTGAACAGTAAGAAGACCATGTAGAAGGTGCAATGGAACTCTTAATCGCCGAAATGACTGGGGTCACACCACCGCCCACAATTGCAGAGGACAATCCAGACCTACTTGATCTGCACCTGGTACCAACTTCCGAAATCCTTGAATCTGTGAACGGGACAAAGAATCCACTATAACATTCTCATTACCAGGAATATATTTAGCTTTTAACCAAATATTAAACATCAAACATCTAAATACAATCTGTCTTAGTATAGAAATAACAGGTAAAGATTTTGATGATAAACAGTTGATCGCAAAAACAACTCCTCTATTATCCGAATGAATTAATATCCGCCGATAAATCAACTGAGAACCCCAAAGATCTAGAGCAACTAAAACTGGAAACAATTCCAATAATACAATATTACATGTCAAACCTCTAGATTTCCATGTATCAGGCCAAACAGCAGCTGACCAATGGCCATTCCAAAATACACCGTAACCACACGATCCAGCGGTATCAGTATGCAAATGTAAAGCTGAAGCCGAACAAAAAGGAAATTGCCACACGGAAATTTACAGTGTAATGTAAGGAGAGGACACTCAGCAACTGTTTACACATCTGGACTCAGGAGCGCTAGTGTGGGATACAAGAACAAACTTTTTAAGGTGTCCCACACAGGTACTCCAGTGAATACTTGGGGTGTCTACATGTGTGAAACTTGTCCAAAAAAGGAAAGTATTCCAGCTTGGTTAAGGGAATTGCTCATGTTTTCAACTTGGAACTATGCCCAAACAGACAATTGTACCCCACTTTGAAGCAATGTTTCACATTCATATTTCTGGTCACAAATATCTGTGTGCTAAGTATACCTTTTGTTTCATTCTCATAGGGGAGAAAAGACTGGGGACATTGGAGGACAACAGGAACCCCCCACCTCCGAAAGAAGGGGAACAGAGGACACCACAATCTGAGGATGTGGAGGAAGGAGAGGTGGAAGAAGTGATTGAAATTGTCACCACAACAGGTCAGTGTCTGACACCACAGATTCAGGTAATAGATGTATGGCTGCATATTTATAATACACGGTGTGTATTTTTATTTTAGGTGATGTGCAGGTTGTGGAAGAACAATCTACTCATTTCAACAGTGACAGTGCACAATGGCTTATCCAGGACATAATGTGGTGTAGTCCGGATTTAGAATAAAAAAAAACAAGGAGATTGAACAAAGACTGAAGAACATGATTGATGTACTAGGGAGAATCTAAATCCAAAAAAGATTACACCTTTTTAAAAAAAAAAAAATTCTTTAAAGTTTTAATACAGTTTAAAAGCCAAATTTGGAAGATGCACACAGTGTGTCAACATGCGCTATCTGCCATCTGGAGATTTCAATGTACGCGTTTTGTGGGTGCAACCCCTTCCTCCCAACTCTAGTAGGTGAGAGGAAGTGGTTGCACCCCCAAAACATGTCTATTGATCCCCCATGATGGGAGATAGCACATGTTGACATTAGGTAAGGGATCAGAAAGGAAATCCCCATTTTGATTCACAATTTGTGTGCATTTTCTAAATTTGGCTCTTACAGGGGTGACTTCACCCCATCTAATGAAGGGAAGATCAAGACATTTTTCACACTATAATGTCTGATATTGCCTTCATTTTTGCAATGGTGAACTGTGTAAGTTCCAGAGTTGTGTATGTTATGTTTGGAAACATGCCTGTTTCTGTACTTTTTCAAAAATTTCAAGGTAAAACTTGTAAAAAAAAATGTGTTTTTTTAACACAAAATGTTTCAGAATGCACATGTGAATGTGCACGGCGTTAAAGACTTTCTACTCAACAATGTGTGGCTTCTTCTTTCAATGCTCAATAATACTTTTTGTATTAAGTTGGTGTTTACAGTGACAATGGGTGTTATTTAAATAATGTTAAAACCACTTGGCACTACAAGTGCACTAGGAGAACCTAGGAGATAAAAGAAACACAAACAGTAAATCCAAATCAAGATTTTATCATATCAATTTTTTTTAATTTTGAAAATATTTAA
The DNA here is from genome assembly GCF_042186555.1 of Aquarana catesbeiana. NCBI lineage: Eukaryota > Metazoa > Chordata > Amphibia > Anura > Ranidae > Aquarana > Aquarana catesbeiana. The sequence continues at coordinate 191,108,765 of NC_133333.1, read as the reverse complement.
TAATTAGCTGGCATAGCAATGGCCCCCAACCTGTAAAATATTCCACTTATTTTCTCACGCATTTCACGGGTGCTTTAGGGGGGCATGCCAGGATGGCCAGCTTCCTGGGCCGCCATTGGATTCTCATGAAGTCCGGCCTTAGGCCCAACTGTGGCAACATAACCAGGTGCATTTCGCTTTAAAAAGTACAGTATACAGCAGGATAAAACAATGTGGTTATGTTTGTACTCTGCCATGTTAATTGCTGTTAGAAATAAGTGGAACTGGCTGGCCATTATCCCGAAGGTATTCTCTATGACTCTTCTGGCTCTGGTCAGCCGGTAATTAAAAACCCTCTTCTCTGGGGTGAGGATCCTCTGGGGGAATGGCCTCATCATGTGATCACCCAGACCAAATGCTTCATTAGTGATAAAAACAAATGGGAGTCCTTCCATGTTCTCTTCAGCAGGTGACCATCCCAAGCCACCACTCTGGAGACGTCCATAGAACTCGGTCTGGGCAAAGACTCCACCATCCGACATCTGGCCATTCTTCTCCACGTCCACATACAGAAACTCATATGTCGCCGACACCACCGCCATCAACATTATACTATGAAATCCCTTATAGTTAAAATAGTATGACCCCGAATGGGGTGGTGGGACGATGTGGATGTGTTTCCCATCAATTGCCCCTCCGCGGTTGGGAAAGTCCCAATGATGAGCAAAACGGGAGGCCACAGTCTGACATTCCTGTGGCGTTGAAGAAAACTGTGGAGTCAAACCAAAAAAAAAATTAGTAATTTTGCACATAAACATTGCAAGCAGATTAGAAACAAAAATATGCAAATATGCGTGAAGGACAAAAAAGGAGCATTAAAAGATTACAGCATAAAGAAGAAAAATGCTCCTGCGCACAAGTGGGTAGCTGACCAAACAGTATTGGAACATAGGCCTTGCTGCCCTCAAGGATGGGGAATCCTAGCAGACAACGAGAAACAAGAAAGACAGGGCGCACTAACCATGTGCATTATCCTTAGGTAAAATTTATTATAATAATGATAAAAAGGAACTACTTACAAACAGTAGTAGAAGATCCCGAAAGTATAAAAAAATCTTCAAATTACAGCATGTGGTGAAGGAGTAGCAGAGCCCACCAGAGGTACCGAAAGAGCCCACAAAAATCACTGCTGGCTGATGCATTTTGAGGGGAACACCCCCTCTTCCTCAGAGCACTGCTCCTTCACCACATGCTGTAATTTGAAGATTTTATACTTTCGGGATCTTCTACTACTGTTTGTAAGTAGTTCCTTTTTATCATTATTATAATAAAGATTACAGCATGCATGAGGATAAAGAGGACATTCACAGCATATTACAATCAGGGTAATTATGGAATGATGAAAGAAATACAATACATTAGCAAACATTAAATACATATAATGTGATGTTAAAGGAGAAAACTTACCCTAATATAGTCCTTCTGCAGGATCTGAATGATGGCAGAACAGGTCTCTGGAATAATGATCCCCAGAGCCTGGGGGGAGATGCCTGTAGAGAACTTGAGGTCCTGTAGACTTCTCCCCATCACCAAGTACTGCAACGTGGCGACTAGCCTCTGCTCGCGAGTGATGGCTTGCCACATGCAGTTGTCCTGCTTCGTAATATAAGGGGTGAGCAAAGCCAACAAACGGTGAAAAATGGGGTCCGTCATCCGGAGAAAATTCCTGAAATAATCAGGGTTATTCTCCTGGATCTCCCGCAGCAAAGGCATATGAGAGAATTGATCACGCTGGAGTAACCAATTCTTGGTCCATGAACTCCTCCCCACCCTGTTCATGGACTGGGCTTGGGTCAAAGTAAGAACCCCAACACCAAGCCCCTGCACAGCACAAAATCTACGATGAGTACATAACTGCAACATGGCTTCAAAACGGTCGACTGGTCAGAACAAACTAAACAGAACGTACTGAAGAACAGCAAGGCCTGTGAAGAGTGAGCTGAAAATCAGTAACGAGTGGACAAAAATGCACTGAAAAACAGATAGGAACTGACTACACACACTGAAAAACAGATACAAACCCACAAGCACAAACTGAACAGCAGTAAAACGATCTGAAAAAGCACGAGTCTGAAAAGCGAGAATCATCTCTCACCAAACTTCTACTAACACGAGATAAACACAAGATCAGCAGAAGGCGCCCAAAGGGTGGTGTACTGGGTATTGAACTTCCTTTTTCTAGTCCCGCCGTACGTGTTGTACTTTACCGCGTTCTTGACAGTCAGAATTCGGTGTGACCGTGTATACGCAAGTCAAGCTTGAGTGGAATCCCGTTGGAAAAGCCATCATAGCTTTTTCCGACCAAAATTCTGATCGTGTGTATGCGGCATAAGAAGGAAAAAAAAAAACAAATCAAGCATTATAAATTCTTAAAGTATCAGTCTCTATATACATATTCATATATAACTCAACATTATCAGACTCCTATAATTCTATTCAATATATATATATATATACACAGTGCCTTGAAAATATATTCATACTCCTTGAAATGTTCCACATTTCATCATGTTACAACCAAAAATGTAAATGTATTTTTTGGGGATTTTATGTGATAGACCAAAACAAAGTGGTACATAGTTGTGAAGTGGAAGGGAAATGATAAATGGTTTTCATTTTTTTTACAAATAAATATGTGAAAAGTGTGGCCTGCATCTGTACTCAGCCCCTATTACTCTGATACCCCTAACTAAAATCTAGTGGAACCAATTGCTTTCAGTTGCTTACCTAATTAGTAAATAGAGTCCACCTGTGTGTAATTAAATCTCAGTATAAATACAGCTGTTCAGTGAAGCCCTCAGAGGTTTGTTAAAGAACCTTAGTGAACAAACAGCATCATGAAGGCCAAGGAACACACCAGACATGTCAGGGATAAAGTTGTGGAGAAGTTTAAAGCAGGGTTAGGTTATAAAAAAATATCCCACACTTTGAACATCTCACAGAGCACTGTTCAAACTATCATCCGAAAATGGGAAGATTATGGCACAGCTGCAAACCTGCCAAGACATGGCTGTCCACCTAAACTGACATGCAGGGCAAGGAGAGCATTAATCAGAGTAGCAGCCAAAAGGCCCATGGTAACTCTGGAGGAGCTGCAGAGATCCACAGCTCAGGTGGAAGAATCTGTCCACAGGACAACTATTAGTCATGCACTCCACAAATCTGGAGTTTATGGTAGAGTTTCAAGAAGAAAGCCATTGTTGAAAGAAAACCTTAAGAAGTCCCATTTGCTGATACAAAGCAACATTTGCATACTGTTGCATGTTATATTCAGTTTCAAATAAGCTTGTTACTGTCACTGTACACTGTAACCGTTATTGTATCTCTCTGTAATATGTATACTATCACAGACAACGTTCAACATCTTACACATGCATGTATTGTTACTGAAAATAAAACGTTTTAACTAAAAAAAAGAAGTCCCATTTGCAGTTTATGAGAAGCCATGTGGGGGACACAGCAAACGTGTGGAAGAAGGTACTCTGGTCAGATGAGACCAAAATTGAACTTATTGGCCTAAAAGCAAAACGCTATGTGTGGTGGAAAACTAACACTGCACATCACCCTGAACACACCATCCCTACCATGAAACATGGTGGTGGCAGCATCAGGTTGTCGGGATGCTTTTCTTCAGCAGGGACAGGGAAGCTGGTCAGAGTTGATGGGAAGATGCATGGAGCCAAATTCAGGGCAATCTTAGAAGAAAACCTGTTGGATTCTGCAAAAGACTTGAGACTTTGGCGGAGGTTCACCTTCCAGCAGGACAATGACCCTAAACATACAGCCAGAGCTACAATGGAATGGTTTAGATCAAAGCATACTCATGTGTTAGAATGGCTCAGTCAAAGTCCAGACCTATATCCAACTGAGAATCTGTGGAAAAACTTTTAACAAATGCTTTTTACAGATGCTCTCCAGTCAATCTGACAGAGCTTGAGCTATTTTTCAAAGAAGAATGGGCAAAAGTGTCACTCTCTAGATGGGCAAAAGCTGGTAGAGACATCCCCAAAAAGACTTGCAGCTGTAATTGCAGTGAAAGGTGGTTCTATAAGTATTGACTCAGGGGGTTGAATACAAATGCTTGCCACACTTTTCACATATTTATTTGTAAAAAATGTTGAAAAACATTTTTCATTTTCCTTCCACTTCACAATTATGTGCCACTTTGTGTTGGTCTATCACATAAAATCCCAATAAAATACATTTATGTTTTTGGTTGTAACATGACAGATTGTGGAAAATTTAAAGGGGGGTGTGAATACTTTTTCAAGGCACCGTGTGTGTGTGTGTGTGTGTATATATATATATATATATATATATATATATATATATATATATATATATATATATATATATATTTATATATATATATATACACACACACACACACACACAGTATATATATATATTGTACAGTATATAATAATAATAATTATAACATAGACCCTTTTTAAATAAATTCTGCTGAATAAATTAAGGCTGAAACCTTGGATAATGTTTCCCTCTAACTCAGGAAGCTATAAGATTTGCTGAGAGTCTAAAAGGTTGTTTAAACTTCAGGACAATGAGTGTATTGACACATAAACAAGTTAATACCTGGACTCTGAGAATAGAAAGACATCTTATTAAACTGAAACTATATCATGTTTGCAAAGGCTCAACCAGTTTCATGATTAAGGACAGCATGCTCGCCATTCACGATACTTGCTATGTTTGCCAGTCCTTGCACACAGCAAACATAGACCAGCGTTATATGGGGAAAAACACAGGATGTCTTAAGTAACAGAGAACATACCTAAGCCTGTGTGTCCAGCTATTCCCCCTTGTTCTAAGGCTGAGAAGAGCATACAAAGGAAATTTAAAGAATAAACATCCTGAGACTTGTTACAAGACAGTTTAACCTAGAGAAGAGGAAATAAGAATCAATTTAACTTTTAATATTGTATCAGACAAAATCGTGATATTGTTGAGTACAAGGTTGGAAAAGGTTCTCAAAGGGTGCCTTAATGTTTCAATGTATATAATATACGAAAAGACGTAATCATTATGAAATATCATATTATCTAATAATGACTATAAGGAAACTATAATCTCATCATATTTTTGGTTTGTTGTATATTGTTATCAATAATGTTTAAAATTTGTGTTCTAATGTAGCCATACCCAAGTAGTAGTTTAAAATGTGCAAATGATTTTATGTGTATCCTTAATATTTTATTATTTTCCATTTAAATGCTGCTGCACCCAAAAGAATAGATACCACAAATTAAATGGCTGCCAGACCCTCAAAGACATTTTATGTCTTTAGGTAAAAAAACATAGTTACATCTGTATAAATAAAGATTAATTTACTCTATAATGATTTGATGCAGGCTTTCCCTGATAAGCCCAACATATACATTTCTGGCTTCAGAGTGCCACCTGGTGGCCAAGTTGAGCTGGTGCTCATCTAAACACACAGGCCATCAATAAACTGATCCACTAATGAAAAGTAAGTAGACAATACAAGCTACAGTACATACACCCTCTGGGCGGGGGGGGGGGGGGTGATCATGTGAAACACACTCATCATCTGGGAGAGAAGACACACCTCATTGGACACTGACACACTTTATTTAAGCTGAGACGCACATCTCCAGCATAGCTAGATGCCATTTTGGGAAAACAAACTCCACCCATTGATCAGCAGTCATCTGTGCAAAACCATTGCCCAGAGCAGGTATGTATTACATGTTTGTTTTTTTTAAATAAAATTAGGTTTACAATCACTTTAAGGAGGCCTATTCTTAGAAAATATCCTAGGAAAAGAATGTTGATCCAATAGATAATGAAGATTAGTAAAACATGTAAATGATGCATAAAACAGTTTCCCTACAATATGAAGAAAGGATAATCCTAATCCTATATTGAGTGCATTTAAGTCTGCATAGGTTATATGCATTTTGGGCAACAGCATCTCCCTTTTGTCCCATGTGCAAATTGAATACAGGAACTCTTATTGGTTTGATATAGCCTTGCCCTCCATTGCATGATTCTTGTAAAAAAAGGTGACTGCCTTCTTACTAGATATCGAAGGGTTGTGTTTTATGAAATCATACAAAAAAGGCATGAATTTGGAGCTTTAAACAGGTAGCTCAGGGTATGTCATAGAGTTGATCTTAAATTTCAGAAGACATTAGATTTAGTCAGAATATCAGGAATTTGAATGGTCATATCTAATTTTAAAGTTTAGTTTTATATTTGGTCGTATAGATTACAAAAAGGCTTCTGAAGAAAATGGACCAATATGCTTTAAAGGTTGTTCTTGTCCTACTGTATGTCTGCTTTTGCTGTTGCTTCAGCACCCTCAGCTTGACTGCCAGGGCCACCAGGCCCCATCCTTCTATCTCAGTATACCTGAAAAAATCCTTAAAGTGAGTTGGTCAGGTTGTTTTTTTGTTAATGCCCTGTACACACGACCGGTTTTGCCGTCGGAAAAAACTCTGAAGGTTTTTCTGACGGAATTCCACTCCAGCTGTCTTGCATACACACGGTAACACTAAATTCCGACTGTCAAGAACGCGGTGATGTACAATACGTACGACAGGACAACACGTATGACGTCTTGTACTTGCTTCAGAGCATGCATCATTTTTGGTACGTCGGAACAGCATACAGACGAGCGGTTTTCCCGATAGGAATTTGTTCCGTCGGAAAAATATAGAACACGTTCTCTATCTAAGTCTGTCTGAATTTTCAACATAAAAAGTCCGATGGGGCATACACATGGTCGGAATATACGATGAAAGCTCCCATCTGACTTTTTCTGTCAGAAATTCCAACCGTGTGTACGGGGCATTAGGCAGAGATGCCAGGAACTCCCTGAACCATTCTGCACAATCTTGCATTATTTAACACTTTTTAATATGCATGTTTTAAATCGGTTCCCATTGACTACAGTAGGATTTCTGCTTTGAAAAAGTAAGAGATTTACACATTTTTTTTTAATGCACAACTAAATAAAAACCTATGAGGGTATCAGGAAGTGAGGTGATAATAGCCAGCCTGGTGTCCAACATCTCATGGGAAGAACAGGATGCTCTCACATTGCAAGGTCCCAAATTAATTCTTAGAAATCCATGTCTTGCTTTTACTTACCCTGATGCTGTCTTTCAAAGGCAGAGACATTTTCTACATCTTCCCTTTACAGGATCAACAAGGAAGTGTGGATTCTGGTATGTTCGTGGAGTACTATTATTACATGCATTAAAGAAGATCATTCCCACTTTCACTAAAGATCACCTCATTATACAGCTCTGCATGCTGATATTAAATCATCTTGCATTCATACCTTAAATAAAAAACATTTGCCTTTGCTTACAATTACTGTTATTTCCTGGCTGAGTGAGGAACTGGTGATGTAACTGTGGCCTAGCAGCTGCATTCTGGGAAGTTCCTGTCACATGTTCTAGGAGTAACTACTTCAAAAGCGGGCAAAACCAATATATCAATAACTCACTGGTAAATCATATGTGATCATAACTCATAATGAAAGACTTCATACACAATATACATCAAAATACAAGGTGAAGTGTCCATCACAGAACACACAGTATAGTTGAAACTTGTGCATAATAAAAAAGTCCACTTGATAAATTTTGAAAATAAATGAAAATCTGCATGCAATAGTCCCAAATCTCCTTGAAATCAAGTGTGCCAGTTCCCTTACCAAATGGTAATGCTCTCCAAATTATAAAAGATCAACAGTTTGGGAAGTTGGGAATCATACAATCAAGGGCCACCAAATGAAATACTGCAGACTCCAGAGTCACCACGGTCCTCCACTGGTTATCTAAAGACCACTTCTCAGAATAGGGATACATGGAGGAAAAGAAAAGAACCAAAGGGCAGTATTGTTTAAAACCATAATTTATTTAAAGCAAATATACTCACAATTACAGCATCAGCAGGTGTGTAACAATATGAGCCTCACCCTACGCATGTTTAGTCTGTGCAACAGACATCTCTTCATTAGAGATGAGCCCGATGTTCGTGTCGAATGCAAGTTCGACTCGAACATGGGGTGTTCGGCTGTTCGCCGAACAGCGAACATTATGCGGTGTTCGTGGAAAATTTGAAACACCGTTAAAGTCTATGGGACACTAACATGAAAAACCAAAAGTGCTAATTTTAAAGGGTTATATGCAAGTTATTGCTATAAAAAGTGTACGGGGACCTGGGTCCTGCCCCAGGGGACATGTATCAATGCAAAAAAAGTTTTAAAAACAGCCGTTTTTTCAGGAGCAGTGATTTTAATAATGCTAAAAGTGAAACAATAAAAATGAAATATTCCTTTAAATGTCATGGCTGGGGGCCCCCTTAGTATGCCTGTAAAGTAGCGCATTTTTCTTGTGTTTAGAACAATACTTGTGTTCAGGAAGGGGGCGGGGCCACTCTCTCATCCCCCCTCTTTTCCTGCAGCCTGTCAGGTTGCATGCTTGGATAAGGTTCTGGTATGGATTTTGGGGGAACCCCTATACTATTTTTTTTATTTTGGTGCAGGGTTCCCCTTAAAATCCACACCAGACCTAAAGGGTCTGGTATGGATTTTGGGGGGACCCCTATGCCATTTTTTTTTAAAGAATTGGCGCAGGGTTCCCCTTAATATCCATACCAGACCGTTTTTTTCAATTAAGTTTTTCTATATTGCCGGAATCCGACAATACATTACAGCCCCGATCAGTTTTAAATTATTTTTTTTCTTTAGAAATGTCATTTTGCTGTGGTAGCGTTATAAACACAGGAAAAATGTGCTACTTTACAGGCATACAAAGGACAACCCCCAGGCACGATAGTTAAAGGAATATTTATTTTTTATTGTTTCACTTTAAGCATTATTAAAATCACTGCTCCTGAAAAAACGGCCATTTAAATTTTTTTTTTTGCATTGATACATGTCCCCTGGGGCAGGACCGGGGTCCCCAAACACTTTTTACGGCAATAACTTGCATTTAAGGGCTCTTTCACACGGGGCGGATCATCACTGATCCGCCCCGTGAACACCCGCTTGCTCAGCGGGGATCACTCCGCCGATCCCCGCTGAGCAGGAAGATGACAGGTCCGTCGCTGCACACTGTGCAGCGACTGACCTGTCAGAGCGCCGCTCTCCCCTATGGGGGATTGGATGATGACAGACCGTAGTGTCTGTCGTCACCCGATCCGATCCGAAAACGTAGGGTTTTCCTCCGTTACACTTTTCGGATTGGAGCGGGTCGGATGTCAGCGTACATGTCACCGCTGACATCCGACGCTCCATAGGGATACATGTATGTCCATTTTTCATCCGAAAACGGAAGGATGAAAAACGGACATACGGACTCCCCGTGTGAAAGAGCCCTAAGACTGTAAAATTAGCACTTTTGATTTTATTTTTCATGTTCGTGTCCCATAGCCTTTAACGGTGTTCACTTCTTCATACAAATTTTTTGCCTGTTCACATGTTCTGGTGCGAACCGAACCGGGGGGTGTTCGGCTCATTCCTAATCTTCATGTTTTAGGAGACAGACCCAGAATTCTAGGCAGAGTTCCAGGAAGTAAAGGGAGATGAATTCATTTGCACTTAGTAAAAATGGTCACCATAAAAAGAATGGGGAGGAATAGAAAAATAAGGTGTGCAAGGAATAAAAAGCCTGCAATTATCTATTATTATTAATATTATTATACAGGATTTATATAGCACCAACAGTTTGCACAGCACTTTACAAAGTAGGGAAACACGACATCAACAGTACAATTTAAAACAAGAGGGTTAGAGGGTTAATATCTATAAGTGTATATTTGTAGACTGTCATTATTAAACATTTCTGAAGGTGACTTTACTGGGAAAATAATACTGGGAGTATGCTATAGGCCCCCTAACCTGAGGGAGGAGGGGCAGACAGATCTCGTATCACAATTTGGATTAGCAACAAGGATGGGAAGTGTTATCATAATGGGGGATATTAATTATCCAGACATAGACTGGGCGAAGGGAACCACACATTCATCTAAGGCTCACCAATTTCGAAATGTCTTGCAGGACAATTTTATGGGTCAGGTGGTAGATGCACCAACTAGAAATTAAGCGTTACTGGATCTACTGATTACCAACAATATAGACCTGATCACGGATGTGGAAATACGGGGCAATTTAGGTAACAGCTATAACAGGTCAATTGGCTTCAGTATAAATCACACAAATAGGAAACATAAGCATTCAGACTTTATAAAGAATGCAAAAAGAAATGTAAGGGTGCAATTATGGCGGCTAAGATAGAACATGAAAGACACATAGTGAAGGAGAGCAAAAAAAAAATCCCAAGAAATTCTTTAAGTATGTAAACAGTAAAAAAGGGAGGACAGACTATATTTGCCCCATAAAGAATGAGGAAGGACATCTGGTTACAAAGGATAGAGAGATGGCAAAGGTATTGAATTTATTCTTCTTCTCAGTTTTCACGAGGGGATCAGAGGGCTTCAGTACCTAATTTTTACTGACAGTCTACTGACTGGAATGGTACCAGTTGATTGGAGAAAAGCCAATGTAGCACCAATATTTAAAAAGGGCCCAAATTGCATCCCTGGAAATTACAGACCAGTTAGCCTAACATCAATAGCATGTAAGCTCTTGGAGGGGGTTATAAGGGACTATATACAAGATTTTAGTAATGGGAACGGTATCATTAGCGGTAATCAGCATGGATTCATGAAGAATCGTTTTTGCCAAACTAATCTATTAGGAGGTGAGTTGCCATCTAGATAAAAGATTTTGCAAAAGCATTTGACACAGTTCCCCATAAACGTTTACTGTACAAAATAAGGTCTGTTGGCATGGACCATAGGGTGAGTACATGGATTGAAAACTGGCTACAAGGGCAAGTTCAGAGGGTGGTGATAAATGGGGAGTACTCGAAATGGTCAGGGGTGGGTAGGGGGGTTCCCCCAGGGTTCTGTGCTGGGACCAATCCCTGGAGGGACATTAACACCCTATTTTAGCTTTTTCACTCACTCAAATGCTTTAAGAAATAGATGTTATTGCCAAAAAACTGTGTTGATAATGCACATATAAATATTCAAAATAGATAAATATTCCTCAAGCGGGAATGACTCAAGCAGTGATATTATGCTTTGCAACATGTAAGAACAGCACTTTAGCAGTGCAGTAATTAATCTAACTATGAATGTATTAAAACTACAGCTGCAAGCATTTCTTCACATAATTTATGATATAATTTAAACTTCTTTTATTCCAATAATTTTATTGGGATATTTCAAATATAAACATAGAAAAGTCAAAGTGAACCCGTGAAAGTTAAAGGGATAACATGGATTATCAATGAAGTAGTCCCAGCTGAAAGGGAGCAGGGATAAAACGAGAGATTGACACCTCTTTAAACCTTTTTAAATTAGATTAGTAAACCCAATAACTAAAACCTCATATACAGTAAGTATTAACATTGTAATGTTATTTCAGAAGTAATTATCAATCATTTTTATGCAGCTTTAAATGATAAACCCTAGTGATCCCACTTCCCATTGTAGGGTAAAAATGTTTCCCTATTGCACTTTTGTGTTGTCACCCTATCACATATGCCCCTGGTAAAGACTACAAGTGTTCATGCTCTCAGATGTCAAAGCCCTCTATAGCTTAATACCTCATGATAAGGGCATCTTCGCCATACATCACATTCTATCACAGGGAGATCAATATGAGCAACAATTCAACAAATTAATTGTCCTTGCTCTTGACTTCATCCTCAGGCACAACATATTCTCATTTTATTGCTCCCACTACCTCCAGGTACAGGGTGTGGCTATGGGGACCTGTTGATTCTCCTCTTATGCCAACCTGTAGCTTTGGGGAGTGGGAGCGCACCTTGGTCATGGATGAGACCTTATCAATGTATGTGGACCTTGTGCAAGCGTAGCACCGCTACATTGATGATATTTTCATGCTATGGGAGGGGCCAAAGGCCCTCCTAAAGGAATTTTTGACATGCATCAACCACAAGGATTTTAATTTGAGATTCACCATTTCTTGTAGTAAATCTGACGTTACATTTCTAGATGTCCTTATCCACAAGCACCTGGATTGTCAGTTATCCAGCCAACTTTTCCGCAAACAGGGAACACAATATTATATGCCTATATTTATATAACAGGCATATAAATGGGCCAAAACTAAATGACATTATAATTTACTCTTTTCTCATTAAGAACTCATAACTATGGCGAAAATTAGGGGGGATAAAGGGCAGCCCTGTCTCATAAAAAATAAATAAAGTGCGCTAATTGTATGAAAATACACACATAGATGTGAATACATGTGGGTAGTAGTAAAAACCACAATCTACTGAGAGCAAGTAAATGACTCCATGAGTGGTAAAAATATATAAGTGCAAAACATAAAAACTCAAATAAAAAGAAGAAACAAAAAATGTGTACATGTGAAATACAATGATATTAATAGCGTGAAAATCTGAAAATCAAACAAACTCAGTCCATGGGTTCAAATATAAAAAGTTCATCAGTGAAAAAAAGCTTCCATCCACTATACAGCTCAGCAGCAACTAATCCCCCTATGAGTGGATTGACAAAGGAGAGAGATGTGCAGGATGGTGCAAATCCACTGGCGGTGACTCCAATAAGTGAGAAAGTGATAAAGGTGGACTCTTACCCTCCGTGTTGGACCCCCTCCTTGGCAGGGTCTATCAGGCATGCAGATTTTTGCCCTCTGCAGGGACCATGTAATGAGAAGATCTCCCCAGCAGCTGTTAGGAATGTTGTCTCCGATCCGGGCTGGTCCAAGTGAAACGCCTGGAGAGGGGGGAAGGAAAGCTCTCTTGCTCCCAGTGTGACAAAGGAAAAAACAAAAGAGCAGAGCTCCAATAGTGTAAAAAGTTTCGGAATTTATTAAATAAAAGTACAGACCGCAACGGAGAGTGCACGCTCCGTGAGGTGAAAATACAATTAAAAACAAGCCGGCATATAAAAATCGTAATAACCCGTGCATAACATGGGGCAATCGTGACGGCTTACAACGTAGCCATGCTACGGGGCGTGGCTACGTTGTAAGCCGTCACGATTGCCCCATGTTATGCACGGGTTATTACGATTTTTAAATGCCGGCTTGTTTTTAATTGTATTTTCACCTCACGGAGCGTGCACTCTCCGTTGCGGTGTGTACTTTTATTTAATAAATTCCGAAACTTTTTACACTATTGGAGCTCTGCTCTTTTGTTTTTTCCTTTGTCACACTGGGAGCATGAGAGCTTTCCTTCCCCCCTCTCCAGGCGTTTCACTTGGACCAGCCCGGATCGGAGACAACATTCCTAACAGCTGCTGGGGAGATCTTCTCATTACATGGTCCCTGCAGAGGGCAAAAATCTGCATGCCTGATAGACCCTGCCAAGGAGGGGGTCCAACACGGAGGGTAAGAGTCCATCTTTATCACTTTCTCACTTATTGGAGTCACCGCCAGTGGATTTGCACCATCCTGCACATCTCTCTCCTTTGTCAATCCACTCATAGGGGGATTAGTTGCTGCTGAGCTGTATAGTGGATGGAAGCTTTTTTTCACTGATGAACTTTTTATATTTGAACCCATGGACTGAGTTTGTTTGATTTTCAGATTTTCACGCTATTAATATCATTGTATTTCACATGTACACATTTTTTGTTTCTTCTTTTTATTTGAGTTTTTATGTTTTGCACTTATATATTTTTACCACTCATGGAGTCATTTACTTGCTCTCAGTAGATTGTGGTTTTTACTACTACCCACATGTATTCACATCTATGTGTGTATTTTCATACAATTAGCGCACTTTATTTATTTTTTATTTTTCATGGTATACACAGATATTGGTGTATTTTGTGTGCAGCTTTTACCTTTGACCTTTTTTGCCCTGCAGCGCAGTTTTTCTTTTTATTTTTCAGCCCTGTCTCATGCCTATAGCTATGTGGATTGGGGAGGAATGGAATCCTTGTAATCTGATAAGTGCTGTTGGTGTAGAGTATAGTGCTTTTATGATTCCAAGAAAGCGATTACCAAACCCCAGCATTCTAAGAGCGAAAAGACATACTGCCAGGACACAGAGTCAAATGCCTTTTGTATATCTAGGGAAAGCAGCATTCCCTGTTGTTTGGTGCCCCTAGGCCAGTTGGACTGTAAGATAGAGACTATGTCAATGGTTCATCTGGTTTGGTCAGGTCCCTGTCTGCCTGGAATGAATCCCACCTGATCTTTGTGGATATAGGTGGAGATAAAGGAGTTTAGCCTATTTGCAAGGATTTTAGTGAGGATTTTCAAGTCATTATTTATTAAAGAGATTGGTCTGTAATTCCCTACCTCTTTGGGATTCTTATCAGGTTTCGGGATAACGGTAATGAAAGCTGTGTTTAGGTCAGGGTTGAGGGGGGAACCGTTTACTTTTTCATTGAAGAATTTAGTCAAATAGGGGGCTAAGGTCTCTAAAAATGATTTATAGTAGGACACTGATAACCTGTCAGTTCCTGGAGCCGATCCTTTCTTTAGATTTTTGATGACCTCTAATGTTTCCTCTATGGAAACTTGATCTTCCATAAAAGTTTTGTGTTTTTCAGAGAGGGTGGGGATGGGAAGAGTGTCAAGAAATTGTGAGATGGAACTATCGGTTCCCTGCTGATTGTCACTATAAAGTTTATTGTAGAAGTCCTTAAAAGCTGAGAGGATTTTGGTAGGGTCAGATGTGGTATTCTGAATGATCTTAGGGAGTGCTCTAAATTTCGTTTTGGGAGAAAGTTTGTTGGCAAGCATTGTGCTTAATTTGTCCTTTTGCGAATAAAAATTTGCACCACTCCATCATAGCTGTTTCTCAGCTTGTGCTGTGAGAGCTAGATTTAATACTAGTCTGGTAGTGTCCAGTTGTGATGCCGTGACTCTGTATGGGTCCATTTTGTGCTGAGTACGGAGGGTCGCATAAGTCTTTTCAAGTTTTTCTATGTCTGCCTTCCTTTCTCTTTTAATTTGGGAAGCGAGTTGAATGATTTTACCCCTGATAGTGACTTTATGGGCAACCCATAGAACTTCTGCCGAGACCCCCCCAATTTTGTTGTAAGTGAAGTACTCTAGAAGTGCATTATTAATCTCGACCACCCTAATGGGATCAGCTAAGATAGACTCATTTAATCTCCAGTGATAATGCTTGGGTCTGTGAGAAGTTTTATATATGGTGACTGTGATGATGGAGTGGTCAGAAAGTGTTGTGTCTATGAATTTGGAGCTGGCAATATTGGGCAGATGATGTGTGGGCAAGAGGATGTGATCTATCCTAGTGTAGGATTGGTGGGGACTAGAAAAGTGGGTGTAGTCCCTTTTTGTTGGGTTGGATTTGCGCCATACATCCGCCATTCCCTGAGCATGGATTAGTCTAGCAAATTTTAGGCTAGCTCTGGTAGGGTGAGTTAGTTTGATTTTGGTTGGGTTGAATTTGTCCATCCCTTGATCCAATGCTATATTGGAGTCGCCTCCGAGTAAGGGAGTCCCCTCCAGGAGAGGATTAAGGGTTGTCATCATTGCTTGAAAAAATTTGTGTTGTCCCTTATTTGGGGCATAGTAGGATATAAAGGAGTATAGGTGTCCATCTATCAACCCTTTAACCAGGATGAAACTCCCTTCCGAGTCTTTGTAATCTGCCTGCCAGGCAAAGTTAAAATTTTTCGAGAATAGAATTGCTACCCCTTTAGACTTGCCCTCTGCTTTTGCCAAGTAAAACAGCGGGAATTGGTGGTGCAAGTAGTTGGGGTTGTACCATTTAGGGAAGTAAGTTTCTTGTAACAGAATCACATCTAGTTTGAGGGATTTGTAGCTGTCAAACAACTTTCTTCTTTTGAGGGGAGAATTCAGTCCCTGTGCGTTGTGAGTAGCTATTTTAAGTGCGGGGGTGGGAGGGTTAGCCATAGAGCAGAGGAGTGAGGATGCTGTTGATCCCTGCATCACTTACTGATAAGAATGCCAGTCGATGGGTTTTCATGCTGATAGACCTTCTGTGTGAGCACACTATGCGATTAGGGGTCTTGTTGTGAACCTGGGTGGATATTGAGAGGTAATTGGTTATTGAGTGTCCCAAATAGAGGGTGTGATAGGGAGAGAAGAGGATAGGGAAGAAAGAAAGGTAGAAAAGGGAAGAATAGAGAGATGAAGAGGCCATAGGATCAAACTCTCTCTCCAGGTCTACGTCCACAATAGACGTCTGCTCTGGTAGGGGCAGACAACCTAACCCACAGAATCTAGAGAGTCTGCTGGGTAGGTGGAGACACATGCACACTGAACAGTACAGTGCAATAATCAAATAAACACAAAACTTATAAACAAATAACTGATTAGGTAAATGCAACACAGACAGTTCACCTTCCTAATTGGGGAATTGTTTTGAATCCCCTTAGAGTAACCTTTTGGCGAAGTCACTTCCCCTGCCCCCTCAGTGATTGAGGTAGATGTTCCAACTTCTCGAATCAGTCTCCATTGAAAAAAAAAAGGGGAAAAGAAACTAGCTTAATGTAAAAATAAAAGTTCCAAGCGTCCAACTGAGGTGATGCTCTTTTAAGATAATTAAAGGAAAAAAGCTAGTAATATCAGCTGATTTTACCATTAGGATAACTAGGTTGATCCCGCCTCCCCCGGGTCCGACCACAAAGTGGTTGGCGGGGGAGAGGGTAAAACCACGGGAAGAACAGTAATTAACTGGAGAGTAGGAGGATAAAAAACTTGGGTAAGATTGGAGGAACTATGGGTCCTATCTGTAGTGAAGGCAGTTCCAGGTGGTTACTCCCACTTGGAGTATTGCACAGGAGGGACAAAATTGTAGAGAGTAGGCAAAATTTCTGTACTTCAGGTCGGGATATTGTCCTTTGTTCTCTTTGTCTTAGGCTTGTTCCACAGGGGTGTCATTGGGCTCGTAGGAGATGGTCGTTTAGCTGAGTTGTAGGCCGGGTTAGAAGTGTCCATATCTGCTTCCAATGAAATGAGCTTTAGGGACAGGAGGGTCTTCTCCCCATCTTGGAAGCTGGAGAATGAGTGTAGCTTTCCCTTAAAATGGAATTTGACAGCAAAAGGGAATGTCCACGAGTATTTAATTTCTTTTTGGGCCAGAACCGACAGGAGGGGTTTCACAGCCCGTCTTCTCTGGATTGTGGATGGGGACAAGTCAGCAAAAAATTGTATGGAGTGGCCTTGACATGAAATTTGTTTCATCACTCTGGATTGTTTCATTAACTCCTCCTTGACCTGGTAGAAGTGGGGCTTAGCGATGATGTCGCTGGGCGAGCCATCCTGCCTGGGAGGGCCCAGGGCTCTGTGGACTCTGTCCAGTTCCAAATGATGTTGCGGTATGTTCAGGATCAGAGATTGAATTGTTTCCTGGGTTGCTTGAGAAACATCAACGATGGACTCCGGGAGGCCTCTGATCCTAAAATTATATCGTCTGGATCTGTTTTCCAGTTCATCGATTCTGAATAGGGCAGAGTCAAGCTTGTCTTGAAGATTCTGGATGTGATCTGAATTCTGATTAGTGGCTGTAACTGTCATGTCAAGTTTATTCTCAATGGCTTCCATTCTAGATCCCAGGTTCTGGAAGTCCGCCTTTATGTCCCCCGTTATCTTTGCTGCAGTGGAGGCTAAACCTCTTTCTAATAATGCTGATAGTTTTCATGAAGAGGTTATCTGAATGAAGGTCTGCCTCTGGGGATGGGTACGCAGGGATGGGGCCTCCCTGTTGCGGCATCAGGGTAGGCCCTGTTGGAGAGAATGTGGGGTCTCCGAAGTTCCTGATGAGCAGCGATTCAGTGGATGCTGGGGAGGGTGTCATTTGCTGCATGATCATGCTCTGGTTAGCTGGGGTGTATGTAAGGGAAGCTGGGCCTAACACTTGCCTTTGTCCAGCTTGTTTCTCTTTGCCTGTGGCATGCTGCGGGGCCGCGGCGGCCATCTTGGTTCACCCGGGCGGCAGGGCCTGGTCAAATTGTGGCCCAAGGTCTCTACGGACCTGGTTACTGTTCATGCGGTGGGTTTCCTATCTATTTCCTATCTATTGGGTATTCCTATAGTCCGGATCATCCGCTGGAGTTTGTTAGGGAGCGGTCTGTGTTGTGCTGTAAGCGCCGTTAGGGCCGGGTGTGGCGGAGGGCTGGCTCAGGTGGCCATCTTCAAACTCCACACATGCGCACTCCCAACAAGGCTCTTTTTGTGGAACTTGTACAGTAAATGCTTCTTTCTGTCAACTTGTCCATGCAGCTCTTTTTTGTTCAAGCATCATCATATTGTGCTCCTTAAAAACAACCACACCATCCTTGTCCAGAGCAGCCTGTATTTCTCCCGAGGTTACCTGTGGGTTTTTCTTTGTATCCCGTGGCAGTTGTGGCTGAAATCTTTCTTGATCTACCTGACCTTGGCTTGGTATCAAGAGATCCCCAAATTTCCCACTTCCTATTAAGTGATTGAACAGTAATGACTGGCATATTCAAGGCTTTGAATATCTTTTTATATCCTTTTCCATCTTTGTAAAGTTTCATTACCTTGTTACGCAGGTCTTTTAACTGTTCTTTTCTACCTCCTCATGGCTCAGTGTCTAGCCTGCTTAGTGCATCAATGTGAGAGCTAACAAACTAATTGACTATTTATACACAGACACTAATTGTGATTATAAAAGCCACAAATGTGGGAAATTAACCTTTAATTGCCATTTTAGCCTGTGTGTGCCACCTTCTGTGTCTCAAGACCAAACATTCCAGGGTATGTAAACTTTTGATCAGGGTCATTTCCTTAGTTTCTGTTGTCATTATGATTTAAAAAGTGTAAATACAATTGATTGATAATAAATGGCTTCACCCAAACACTAACCATGAGTGAAAGAAATGTTTTTGTGTTATCATTCATATTCTCTGAAAAATGGCCAAGAAATCATAAATTCTTCCAGGGTATGTAAACGTATGAGAACAACTGTATATATATATATATATATATATATATATATATATATATATATATATATATATATATATATATATATATATATATATATATATATATTGTAACCTGGTGGACAGGTAGGTGGTACAAAGCTCCCTGGGATAAGCAGTCTTTCAGGCACAGATACCAAATCCAGTGAGGTAGTGACAAACAGTGCAGTGTTTATTGGTGATATGTACAAGTCTATATACAGGTGCTGTACAGCGTTTCAGAAAACAAACAGAACAAAAATAGTCAAACAAAAACCTAGCCGTGTCTCGGCATTAAATACACATGCATTTTACCAACCTTTTGCCTCTCACAGACCAGTGTTGTCTGTGTTTCCCAGGCAGAGAGCGAAGGCTGTCTGTCACAGGTGAGTTTAAATTGGCCTGGGGGAATGGACCAAGATCCGAACTGGATTGTGGATTTAATTTTTTATTTGTTCTTGTTTTGTATATTCTGTATATTTAATATCCACCGTTGTACTTAAGGCAAATAATGTATATAACATTTCTGTGCTCGGGTTGGGTCAATGCGCACCTTTCCTCCATAAGGTGGCGCCAGGCGCATTCCTGGCATCTGGTTTCCATGTGCCACCTGACGTGCCAGATCATATGCCAGGGAGGATCTGTTGTGGGCCGGAAATGGATTTGGGGCAGCACATTTTCAGAATCCGGCTGCACTCCTTCTTACTTATGCCCTTACCGCATTTCTGCCTTGAGCACAGGCTGGCCATCTGAAAATCGGTGGCGGGTTGATGCGTGATGTCATCCTGCCCAGTGGGCGGGGCTACGCCGCGCAACGCCACACCTAGGGATCATCCTCAAATGCTGCTTTCCACCGCAAGACTCCGTGATGGACTCGTGCCAATGCCCAGCACCCCCCTTGGATGATTTTTTCCTGTAAGGGGGGCACTTTAATATATATAGCCCCTAATTATTACTACCAGCCTCTGCTCATGCTTGCTGGCTATCTGCTGACACAAAGGCATACTGCTCCATAGGGTAATGCAATGTTTCCAGACTGGTTCTTACATTTACTTTGCTGTCATTTTTTAAATCCATAGTTACACTGGTTCCTTTTGACTTGAAACGCATTATATGTATAATATATCTCACATTGTGTAATATGTATTACCCAATTTATATAGATAGTATTTATGCATTTTTTTTTGATTTACAGATAGCGTGCTTTACTTCCCTTTTTGATGCTGGTGCATCTCTCTTCTTGGGCGTCCTTGTGGCTGCATGATAGGCCGCCTTTGGAGTTCTCCTGCCCACCTGGAGGGGTTTTTGTGTGCACTGTCCCTGCTGAGCAGGATTGGTTTTGGTCCAAGTGACCCTGTATATATACAGTATCTCGCAAAAGTGAGTACACCCCTCACATTTTTGGAAATATTTTATTATATCTTTTCATGTGACAGCACTGAAGAAGTGACACTTTGCTACAATGTAAAATAGTGACTGTATAGCTTGTATAACAGTGTAAATTTGCTGTCCCCTCAAAAAAACTCAACACACAGCCATTAACGTTTAAACCACTGGCAACAAAAGTGAGTACACCCCTAAGTAAAAATGTTCAAATTGGGCCCAAAAGGGTCAATGATTTGTGTGGCCACCATTATTTTCCAGCTCAGCCTTAACCCTCTTGGGCAGAGCTTCACAGGTTGCCACTGGAGTCCTCTTTCACTCCTCCATGACGACAGCTGGTGGATGTTAGAGACCTTGCGCTTCTCCACCTTCCGTTTGAGGATGCCCCACAGATCCTCAATAGGGTTTAGGTCTGGAGACATGCTTGGCCAGTCCATCACCTTTACCCTCAGCTTCTTTAGCAAGGAAGTGGTCGTCTTGGAGGTCTGTTTGGGGTCGTTATAAAGTTGGAATACTGCCCTGCGGCCCAGTCTCCAAAGTAAGGGGATTATGCTCTACTTCAGTATGTCACAGTACATGTTGGCATTCATGGTTACCTCAATGAACTTTAGCTACCCAATGTCGGCAGCACTCATGCAGCCCCAGACCATGACACTCCCACCACCATGCTTGACTGCAGGCAAAACACACTTGTCTTTGTACTCCTCACCTTGTTGCTGCACACGCTTGACACCATCTGATCTAAATAATTTTATCTTGGTCTCACCAGACCACAGGACATGGTTCCAGTAATTCATTTCCTTAGTCTGCTTGTCTTCAGCAAACTGTTTGCAGGCTTTCTTTTGCATCATCTTTAGAAGAGGCTTCCTTCTGGGACGACAGCCATGCAGACCAATTTGATGCAGTGTGCAGCCTATGGTCTGAGCACTGACAGGCTGCCCCCCCCACCCCTTCAACCTCTGCAGCGATGCTGGTAGCACTCATACATCTATTTCCCAAAGACAACCTCTGGATATGACACTGAGCACATGCACTTAATTTCTTTGGTCGACCATTGTGAGGCCTGTTCTGAGTGGAACCTGTCCTGGTAAACTGCTGTATGGTCTTGGCCACCATGCTGCAGCTCAGTTTGAGTGTCTTGGCAATCTTCTTATAGCATAGGCCAATTATATGTAGAGCAACAATTCTTTTTTTCAGATCCTCAGAGAGTTCTTTGCCATGAGGTGCCATTGAACTTCCAGTGACCAGTATGAGAGAGTGAGAGAAATAACATCAAATTTAACACACCTGCTCCCCATTCACACCGGATACCTGAGGGAAAATTGCTAATTGGGCCCAATTTGAACATTTTCACTTAGGGGTGTACTCACTTTTGTTGCCAGTGGTTTAGACATTAATGGCTGTGTGTTGAGTTATTTTGAGGGGACAGCAAATTTACACTGTTATACAAGCTGTACACTCACTACTTTACATTGTAGCAAAGTATAATTTCTTCAGTGTTGTCACATGAAAAGATATAATAAAATATTTACAAAAATTTGAGGAGTATACTCACTTTTGTGAGATATTATATATTACAGTAACTTATATTAATAGTACTTGCATCCTGAAAATTAGTCTATTGGAAAAGAGTTGTGGGCAAAAGGATTTTTCATGGTACCAACAAGGACATTACAGCATATAATGGGTTAAAAACATATTGTTTTTATTACAAATATCATCATAAAAAATTATTAAAAGACATAATTAACAAAGCCCCGTCTTTCTGGGCTGCACTATAATTACAGTAATCGTGTATAAAAGATGTATAAAAAGTTTTTTAATTGGGGCATTTTAATAAATGTTGCAAACGGAGAGCACTAAGTATCACTATGTATCCTCTAATTATCGTTGCATGAATGTGGAGCCAAATCCTATCAGGAATACAGTGTAATAACGCTGGTGTGGAGGAAGGAGAAAAACAGTGGTGAAGTATATATGAGAGATCTTTCTTGTGATCCCCCTGGGAGGCTACTGATTGGAAAGTGGATACAGAGTAGCTGGTCGAATGTGGAAGAGATGAGACCATAGCTGAAAGAAAGAAAAGAATTGTTTTGAGTCATTCTGACTCATGTATGAGTTGAGCAGGTATAACAGCTGGTGAAGGTGTGCATATGATCTGCTGAAGACACGATTTGCACAGTGGTGGATGATATATGAATTAAGAAGTCACAATAATTGAGAAGTCACAATAATTCAA
Source organism: Aquarana catesbeiana (assembly GCF_042186555.1). Taxonomy (NCBI): domain Eukaryota; kingdom Metazoa; phylum Chordata; class Amphibia; order Anura; family Ranidae; genus Aquarana; species Aquarana catesbeiana. The sequence continues at coordinate 191,086,111 of NC_133333.1, read as the reverse complement.
CACAGAAAAGTTACAGCATATGAACTTTAATTGAACACATTATTATATAGATTTATTTATTTATTTATTTGAATATAATTTGATATCACTGGATATTTCCCATAATAGATTGATAGCGCTGCACTTATATTTTTAATTTTATTTCATAATTCCAGTAATGATGCCAACCCGCACCAAAATGATGTTACTGTATAATGGAAGCAATTACATAGTCAGTCAGTCTCGACATGTTTCATGGATTTCCCGCTTTTTCGGGAATATTTGAAGGAGTGTCAGGGCTGGGCTTAGCCCTTCCTTCTCAAAGCTGGCTGCTCAGCTATTGGCTAATTGCCAGCTCCTTTCTCTCCACAGTGACTCACCTGTTGATGATATCCTGCTCGTCAATCCTGCCTACTTAAGCTATCCAGCCCAGATCTCTGCCTTCACCTCGGTCAGCATCACAGAGACTATTTCCTGTGTTCCTGTTAAAGACATGCTTGGTTGACATTCCTTCTGGCTCCAGATCCTGCTTGCTGTTCCACTACTCTGATCCCTGGCTTCCTGACTTTCTGTCTTGTCTGACTATCTGTTCCAGTTACCGAACTTTGGCTATGTTTTTACTATGTTTCTTCTCTTTACTTTTATTATTAAACAAGCGTGATTTAACTGTACTTCTGTCTCAGTCTGTTTCATGGTTTCTGACAGTAGGCGAAGGCCATGAATTCAGAAGATGCAGTCAATCCACTTGTTGGTAATATTTTGCCATGGCTTTACAAACCCTCCTGAGTTGCACGGCTCACCTGGAATTTCCCACTGTGGCTGCTCCGGTACAACCTGTGTTGCAGGCTGTCCCTGCTGCTGCTCCAGTCTCTGTGTAGGCACCTGCCTCGAGTATTACCTCTATAAGAGATATGTCTGGTTCCTCTACACTTACCCAGTGATTTGGGGGCCATCCAGTCCAATGCAGAGGGTTTCTCAACCACATTGAGACATACTTTATGATGCTGCCCCAGGCATTTCCCACGGACACAAGAAAAGTAGGTTTTGTGATATCTTTGTTTTCTTAGAGAGCCTTGGCCTGGGAAAACACTCTATGGAAGATGCAAAAGCCTGTTGTCTTGAGTTACCTTGAGTTTGTGGCTTCTTTTGAAAGGGTATTTGACGTTCCCGCATGCTCCGCTTCTGCTGCCAAGTGCCTCATGTTCATCAAATAGAGTACGAGAACTGTTCCAGATTACACCATTGCATTAAAAATGCTTCTGAGCTGCATGGCTCACCTGGAATCTCCCACTGTGGCTACTCCGGTACAACCTGTGTTGCAGGCCATCCCTGCTGCTGCTCCAGTCTCTGCGCCTGTACCCTCCTCGAGTATTACCTCTATAAGAGGTATGTCTGGTTCCCGCATGCTCCGCTTCTGCTGCCAAGTGCCTCATGTTCATCAAATAGGGTATGAGAACTTTTGCCAATTACGCCATTGAATTCCATACTCTGGCAGCAGAAGTTGCTTGGAACAATGAGGCCCTCATGGCTGCTTTTTCTCATGGTCTCTCGGATACCATCAAAGATGAGATATCAGCCCGAGATATACCCACTGAGCTGGAGAAGTTGATCGTGTTTGCCATTCTCATTGACTCCAGACTCAGAGAAAGACTCTCTTTTAAGGAGCTCTTGCGGAAGCATCCTGTACATTTGTCTCCGAGCTTTGCAGTCCCACCCTTGCCTCCCACACCTATGAACCCATGCACTTGGGATTTACGTGTCTCTCTGCGGATGAGAGAACCCTATAGGAGGAGGGAGAGATTGTGCCTTTATTGTGGCCAGGCAGGTCGATTTTTGAAGTCTTGTCCTACCTGTCCAAGGAATGCCTGAACATTGAGGTCCTGTCCTGTCATGGACAGACCTTAGGTGGTGTTGTTTCATCCCCAGTTATCCAGAAGATAAGCCCCTGGTTTTGGTTACCCTTTCTTGGGCTGAGTCGTCCATCGAGATGCAGGCTCTAATCGACTCTGGAGCTGCAGGCCTGTTCATCGATGATGCCTTTGTATCAAAGCACTCAATTCCGTGGCAGCTGCGTGACACTCCACTTGCCATTGAGGCTCTTGACGGGAGACAACTACAGCCTGCCCACGTGACTCATGAGACTGTTCCGTTGTCCATTATTTCCTCACCTAAGTTTCTGCTGGTTTTTAGTTATCATTGGTTACAGAGGCACAACACCTCTTTTGAGGTGCTGTGCTGAGGTTCTCTCCTGGTCACCACAATGCAGTAAGACATGCTTTCAGAAGGTAGCCAAGGTCCTATGCACCTCTTCACTCTCCTCCCTGCCGGAGGAGTACTGCGATTTTAGTGATGTCTTTGACAAAGGTCAAGTTGGTAGTTTGCCTCCACACTGGTCGTATGATTGCTCAATTGACTTTTAACCTGGCGCAATACCCCCTCGTGGCCAGGTTTACCCTTTGTTGGTCTTGGAGGATAAAGCCATGGAGGATTATGTTGCAGACTCACTTTCTCAAGGTTTCCTCCGCAAATCCTCGTCTCCTGCTGGTGCTGGTTTCTTCTTTGTGAAGAATATGAGTACTGAACTGAGACCTTATATTTATTGTAGGGGTCTCAATCGTTTCACAATTAAGAATGCCTATCCGATTCCGTTGATTACGGAGTTATTTTACTGTCTCAAGGGAGGGACGGTTTTCACAAAGCTTGACTTGAGAGGAGCATACGATCTTTTGGGCCATCAGTCCTTGGAGAAATTCCTATGTTGCTATATTTTTGACCATCATAACAACTGGTCAGACCTCTTACCGTGGGCAGAGTTTGCTCACAATAGTGCCTTGAATTCTGCTTCCCAATTGTCCCCGTTTATGGTGAACTATGGTTTCCAACCTTCCATATTGCCTGACTCATTTGTTCTGAAGAGTATTCCTGCTTTAGAGGAGCATCTCTGTGGTCTTCGTTCCACTTGGGCACAAGTCCAGGAGGCTTTGCGACATGTTAATGATAGGTACAGACTCCATGCTGACCGCAGACACCTGCGCCTTCCTACCAGGTTGGGGACAGGGTTTGGCTGTCATCTCTCAACCTGTTCTACTACGCTGATCCCTGGCTTCCTGACTTTCTGCCTTGTCTGACTATTCGTTCCGTTTACTGAACTTTGGCTATGTTTTGACTATGTTTGTTCTATTTACTTTTATTATTAAACAAGTGTGATTTAACTGTACTTCTGTCTCAGTCTGATTCATTATTTCTGAATGGAGTAAAAATCTTCAACAAAATCAATATTAAAAAAATACAAATAACAAATAATAATAATGTGCAGGTTGCTCAAGGGAGCAACAAGTGACACATAAAGTTGCTGGAAGTAATAGTAAGCTGGAACTTACCCTGAAGTACCAAATGGGACCAGGAAGGCCAGAGACACACAAAGCCAATGCTCACCAAGCGAGCATGGGAGCAGATAAAGAGCTGTATGGTATCTACATGTGTAAACACATGCATATATTTCTTACCAGTGTTCAATAAAACAAAACATACATAACCCAGCAGAAATGCGGGGGGGGGGAGAGATAGAGAACCATACATACCAGGCCAAATATAAATCCAGACCTGAAAAAGGGGCAAGCGGTCACTATCAGGCACCAGTTGATAAACCCAAGAATGATGGCAATCTGATCAATAACATTTATGAACAGGTAAAATGTAAAAATTAACCAGTTAAAGTGGTACTCATAGTCTCCTCCCTGTTTTTATTTTATTTTTTTACCCTCTTACCTGCAGTGCTGCTTTCTCTTCAATACACATACAATACGCAGGGGATTATAAAAGGTTGAATTCAGATACAATGTAGGTAATTTTTCTAGTTGCATTTAAGATGCTATAGGAAGGGTTGATCCATTGGTGTGATGCGGTGCCATTAATTCTGAATGGCCCCTCATGGTACCTTGGCGATATATGTGCATTGCAGTGCAACACAATGTGCAGCTATTCACTAACACACAGTACATTGCTGTATGGTGTGATGTATTCTCCAGAATGCTACATGTACCCTGTTTGGTGCATTTTGGTGCATTAGACAGCCTATTCAAATAAATGGGCTACCTTAAAGCAACACTTTTTAACACATAGTATAATGTGAGTTAACATACATTAATGAATCCTAACTTTGTTTGGTTTAGGCAGACTGAATTTAGGATTTGAAAACAAAAAGTATTGCCATATTTTTGGTTACACTTACATTTTCTCATGAAAGTGTGAAATGTAAAACTAAATTATGACTTTTACTGGTTCAGAAAACCAAATTGCAAATATCAGAGACAGCGTAGGGCTATCATTCTTGCCCAAAGCGAGACCTAAGCATCCTAGAAAGTTGTAATCTAGTTGTAATCTACTCTGCCAATAAAATATAATTTAAAGGGTAAGTTCACCTTTCGTAAACATGTTACATGTTACACCCACATTCATATTTTGTTTGTGAACTTATCCTTTAAAGTACTGGTAAACCCTGAGTGAATTACATTTATGCTGGCCATACACTATACGAAAAATTGGCCAATAGTGTATGGCCAGCATTAATCTACTAAAGCACTGTGGGAATGATTTACTAAAACCAGCACGTGCAAAATCTAGTGTAACTGTGCATGGTAGCCAATCAGTTTCTAACTTCAGCCTGTTCAATTAAGCTTTCACAATAAAACCTGGAAGCTGCTTGGCTACTATGCAGAGCTGCACCAGATTTTGCACTGTACAGTTTTTGTAAATCAACCACAGTGTATCAGAAACAACAATTGCTTGTCTTTTTTTTTTCATCTTTTGTTGTAGCTTAGTGATAAAGATCTCCTTCACCCTCTTTTAGCCATTTGCTGCCTACATGCATGCACACTAGTGATAGCTGCATGGCATTTCTTGTGGCATATATTGGAGGCAGGATCAAAACTATGTCACCCCATAGCAGGAAGTGTTTGAACAAATGTAATAATAGTAAAAATAGTAAAGTATAGTTCATACTACTACTGTGTTGGGGCTACAGCTTTGCAATCAGCAAACAGGAGCATATTGCTATTTTGCTGCATGCAGATTCCATTGATATAGTTTGGGCACAAGCTTCAAAGCCTATATTATATAGTATATGACTAAGTTTGTGTAATTTATTTCTACTTGTCCTGCTGCTACCAATAGCTAACACTTGTCTACCTGTGTAAGTATACACTGTTCCATTTATTCTTTAACAGGAGCTCACTAGAACAACTGGGGTCCACTCCCTGATTAAATATAATAGTGCTTTAATGGAAGGATTATGCGATTTATAGTTGCTATAGGATAATTATAAAGTGAACATTTCCTGTGTGATGTGGCTATTTCTCAAATGCTCCACCATTTAAGTAAAAAAAAATTAAAAATACATATATATATATATATATATATATATATATATATATATATATATATATATATATATATACGTTTAAGCAAGCCAACTAGAGAAAGACACATGCTTAACAAGGAAATATAAATCAAAACATCACCAAGTGAATTAAAGATAGCAAGAGCAAATAGATCAAGATCACACAGCAAGATTAAAGTGAACTCAGGCCCGGATTTACTCCCTTTACCGCCCCAAGGCCGGGCCCTTCAATGCCGCCCCCCCAACCCCCCCCCACACACACACACACCACCAGAAAGAGCCCCCAGACATAATACGGTCAAAGACTGCAGACATGATACAAGAGATGGTCAGAGACTGCAATCATAGTACAGGAGATGGTCAGAGATTGCAGACATGATACAGGAGACGGTCAGAGACTGCAGTTCCTATGGACATTAGTAGATAATGGCCGATCGGCCCTCTCACCTGACCCAGCGATACAGCAACGGTTCCCTCTGATCAGGAGTCAGCTCACTCTGAATTGCCCGTGGCAAGTCTGTTGGGTAGCACCCAGATCTGTATTCCTGCAATGACTCCATTCCTTTCTCCGCCAGGGATGGCGCTAGGCTGTGTGGATTTCCCTCTGGTGGCGCAGGGCAGCGGGGTTCTCTCTCTGATGGTGTTCCCTCAGCACTGCTATCTCCCTCTGGAGTCCTGGGTGTACTTTCCTGGGTGTAGACCCCCCAGGACAAACCACCCCCCTCCATTAGTACAGACCCCCCCAGGACAAACCCCCATCCATTAGTACAGACCCCCACCAGGACAAACCCCCCTCCCTTCATTAGTACAGACCCCCCCCAGGACAAACCCCCCTCCCTTCATTAGTACAGACCCCCCCCAGGACAAACCCCCCTCCCTTCATTAGTACAGACCCCCCCCAGGACAAACCCCCTTCCCTTCATTAGTACAGATCCCCCCAGGACAAACCCCCCTCCCTTAGTACAGACCCCCCCTAGGACAAACCCCCCTCCCTTCATTAGTACAGACCCCCCCAGGACAAACCCCCCTCCCTTTATTAGTACAGACCCCCCCAGGACAAACCCCCCTCCCTTCATTAGTACAGACCCCCCCCAGGACAAACCCCCCTCCCTTCATTAGTACAGACCCCCCAGGACAAACGCCCCTCCATTAGTACAAACCCCCCAGGACAATCCCCCCTCCATTAGTACATACCCCCCAGGACAACCCCCCTCCATTAGTACAAACCCCCCAGGTCAACCCCCCTCCATTAGTACAAACCCCCCCCAGGACAACCCCCTCTCCATTAGTACAAACCCCCCCAGGTCAACCCCCACCCCCTCCATTAGCACAGACCCCCCCAGGACCAACCCCCCTCCCTTCATTAGTACAGACCCCCCAGGACAAACGCCCCTCCATTAGTACAAACACCCCAGGACAACCCCCCCTCCATTAGTACATACCCCCCAGGACAACCCCCCTCCATTAGTACAAACCCCCCCAGGTCAACACCCCCTCCATTAGTACAAACCCCCCCAGGACAACCCCCTCTCCATTAGTACAAACCCCCCCAGGTCAACCCCCACCCCCTCCATTAGCACAGACCCCCCCCCCAGGACAAACCACCCCTCCCTTCATTAGTACAGACCCCCCCAGGACAAACCCCCCCTCCATTAGTACAGACCCCCAGGACAACCCCCCCTCCATTAGTACAGACCCCCAGGACAACCCCCCCCTTCATTAGTACAACCCCCCCAGACAAACCCCCCCTTCACTAGTACAGAGCCCCAGGACAACCCCCCCTTTACTAGTACAGACCCCCAGGACAACCCCCCCTCCATTAGTACAGACCCCCAGGACAACCCCCCCTCATTAGTACAACCCCCCCCAGACAAACCCCCCCTTCACTAGTACAGAGCCCCAGGACAACCCCCCCCTTCACTAGTACAGAGCCCCAGGACAACCCCCTCTTTACTAGTACAGAGCCCCAGGACAACTCCCCCTCCATAAGTGAACAGATGGAACAGATGGAGACAGGCTTGGGCGGGAGTGAGAGACACAGGAGAACACGCGCCCCCCCGCCCCCCGCACAGAGACCAGCCGCTCCGATCTCTGGCGGCTGCTCTCCTTCTTTGACAGGAGGAGGGAGGGGGGACAGGCTGAAGCCCTTCGAAAAAAACAGCAGCGGCGGCGGTGGGAGCGGAGGGAGCCGCATCTGGACACAGAGAGTAGGAGGAAGGAGAGGAGCACTCTAGCGCTTCAGCGCCCCCCACCTCTCTGGTGCCCGGGTGCGCTGCATGCTGCTAGGTTAGTGTGGGGGGCGGCCGAGAAGTCGTTGCAGGAGCGGCGCCGGGCCGCCCCTGTACCACTGCCGCCCCAAGGCCTGGCCTCGGTGGCCTTATGGGAAATCCGGCCCTGAGTGAACTCCAACTACCAAGAGACAATTGACCATGCAGTAAAGTGGATCTGGTTGTACACTGGAGGAGCGGTCTTTTTCCTGATATTGCAAGTAGCTAATGTAGTTAATTTTCTGCATATTTTAAGAAGGAAAACACGAATTAATGTTCCATATTGCAATGAGTTTCAATGATTACATAATTTAAACAGGTGAAGAGTGCTAAATGGCAGCTAATTAATATATTACATTTCTATTGCTTTAGAGACTCATTTACTTGTAGTGCAGGATCCCAATCACGTTATGAGAAAATCAATTTACTTCAACAAAGATTTTCAGATTATATGTTTTTACTGTAAGCAAAAACTTTGGGATTTTAAGCCAATTGTGTATTCTTTATATACTTTTTTTGGTGGTTGGCATCCCCCATCTGCCTGCCCTATTATACACATATTCACACCAAAATGTTCTGGATGTTTTCCTAAATTTGTTAGGTCCTGCTTCCCTTAGTAGCATCCAAGAGAGGTGATGCCATTAAGCACACCAATATTATAAAATATTGGAATAGTTTGCTATAGTACAATATATCAGCCATACTGTATAAAATATCCTCTGTTGCTAAACACCCTAGAGTTGGTTTACTAAGTTCCCTTGCAAATAGGCTGTTTACTTTGCAAGGGAACTTACCCCAGAGCTTAATAATTATGGTGACATTTCACTTACAAAGTATACCCAATCACATGCACAGAAAACAGAAAAACTGCATTTTTACTTGCACATGATTGGATATTGCCAGCAATATAATACTTTATTAACTAGGCTCTGGAGAAAATTTCCTTGCAAATTGAAACTTCCCTTTCAACGTGAACAGCCTTTAGTAAATAAACCCACTGGATCAGATACGACAGGTCTCAGAAAAGGTTTTTGGAAATAGTTCTATAACCCCTGCCACAAAATTACAGATCACTACTCAGTTAGTGAAAATAAACAAATCAACCTGGGATCCTGGGTGATGTCAGCTAGTCTGAGATAATTTTCTGGTGGCAGTGCAGCACAGCAAAATTGTTTGGCGGCCAGTCATATTGGCGATGAGGCAACATTGTTGGGAGGTGGATCCTCATGAAGGCGGGTCATTGTGGTGGACACTGGATGTACATCACCGGATGATGGGATTGATGATATGTTTACATCAGTGGACATTGTTTAAATTGTTTATGGCATTTTCTATTTTAAAACCTTTTGTGTGTGTGTGTTCATTGAAACTTCTATTTTTTACGTCGGTCTGAGTAATAAGGGATACTCTACTCATTCCCAGGAGAAGGCGAATATCTTGGGGCCCCTTTCTTATAAGAAAAAGGTTCCAGATTCTAAGTCACCCCCACAAATCCACATTTTCCCTTTGAGGCACAATATGTGGGGATGTACAGGGTGAGGTACCTTACTAGAGGAAAGGCTTGACTGTACCCCCTTGAAAGGTTCACTCTCAATGCTAAAAGACATCAGGCATGATATGGTTCAAGAAAGGTGGCTAGGAAAGGGAAGCAAGCAAGCTCGCAGACACCAAATATTCATGCCTGGATAAGGGCATGGTATAAATTTTAGATTGCACTGCATGCCACTTTTCCCAATTTTTTTGTACCAGTCTCCTGAAAAAGGCATGGGCTTGTTCTAAAATGCATACCAAGCCCAGGCATGCAGACTGGGTAGCCAAGAAAAATAGGCCAGAGAGCATGTACCAACCTTTCCTGGACCATCCCTGGCTGGTTTCTTTGCAAACAGCAGCTGTGGATTTGTACTAAATGGTCGGATTTGCCAAGTTTGTTTAGAAGTTTGCCAAACCATTCAACCTGAACCTGAAGCTCATTACTAACAGTGACTATAGTTAAGAAGCCCTTATATATGATGGAGTCTTTACGAAGCCCCCTAGGGTTAAGACCAAAGAGTTTGTTTTCTAAGGATCCCCTTCAACTGGCAGTGATTGGTAGGTGTTGTAAGGTAAGCTCTTACAGTTGGTTTTAAAAATCATAAGCACTATAAGTACAAGAAGTGCAAACATGCTGTCAGTTGGACTACAGACCCTTTGTTTCTGTATGTCCTCCAGTTTATATTACAGTCAATTAGACCAAATGGCAGATTTCTAAAAAGATATAGAGTTTTGGCATAATATTGCAGGCAGTCAAGGGGATGAAGAAGGTTTTACAAACTATAAGTTACATGTTAGTGTCACATGTTCATTTGAAAACGGTATATCCCACTAATAAATCTACACCCATATGTATCATGTCACATGCATAAAAACACTGGTAGATTTTTTTGGAAGATAATCTCTATTAGGAAAAATTTATTTTGTCAAACAGTATCCATGCGGGCCATTTTATAGATAGAAGGATAACCAGTACTAGTTAATACCCAGGTACTCCACAGGATATTGCTGAAGCAAACTCCCCATTTAAACCTCATAGACCTTTCATAAAAATAACAGCTTGAATCAGACACATTCATGCATATAGCCCACCATGATCAAATACACAGACTGGCCTGCACATTGCATGAAGATGTTATTCTTGACAAATTAGTCAGTTGTCATCTTCTCTCACAGTGGGTAGAGCTCCACTGTAGCTTATTAATATAGATAGCAGTTGACAAAAAGTGCAGCATCAATACATGACTTGTATAGCACACACCAGCAGGCTCCTCACATGCTCCATGAATGGGCATTGAACATTCATTTGCAACTGGCTGTATTAGCATTATCTTTCCTATTAATTACAAAATTTGCATAAAACATCTAGTTGTCGAGTGTCAGACACATCATTGACTATTGTGTTTTCAGATTAGTCCTAAGTATATTGCTACTGCACGTAACATGTTTTGTTGTAATATTAAGGGTTAAACTCATTGCTTCCCAAATATGGTACTTCACAGGAGACTGTCCCAGAACACAGTCTATTTAAACCATAGACCTTATATAAATTCACCAGTTGGAATCAGAGACCTTTATACATGTAGTCCATCATGATGGTAATGTTTTTCCTGACAAATAAGTCAGTTATCATTTTCTCTCACAGTGGGTAGAGCTCCACTGTAGCTTATTAATATAGATAGGTTAACAAAAAGTACAGCATCAATATATGACCTATATACAAGCACCAAGGAGCTCCTCACAAGCTCCATGAATGTGCATTAATCACTCTCTTTCAACAGACCTTATTAGCCTTATCTCCTCTTTAATTTACAAAACCTGCATAAAATACCTACCATAGTTGTCTAGTGTCAGGGACACCATTGACTACCATGTTTTCAGATTATTTTAAGCCTATATGTATGTAACAAGTTTTGTCGTAATACTAAGGGTTTACTCATTGCTGCCCAAATGCTGTATATCACAGGAAACTGTCCTAGAATGTGGTATATTTAAACCTCATATAAAAATAACAGTTGGAATTGGAAACATTTATACATGATCAAGTACACAGACTAGTCTGCACATTGCATAGAGAAGTTATTCTTGGCAAATGAGTCAACTGTCACTCACTGTGGTGAATCAGAGAACAGCATAGATAAGAGATGTTTGTAATTGTAAGGGCCTGTGTTTGGGCCTTTGAGCTTGTGTTGATGGAATCAGTTTGAAATACTTCTAAGATCATTCAGAATATACTAAAGGTGCATTTGAACTGCAGTTGACTCCCTGTGAACTTTATTTTAGCTACTTTAATCTTTTGTATAGATTTGTATTGGCATGCAAAACTCTCCTGAAACAAACAAAGGCCTGTTAACACAGGCTCTAACAAATACAGACTTCAGTATACAAAACCTAAAAGCTAGATAGAGCATTTGATCATATTTGATCACAAAAGGAAAATAGCTGTAGATTACTGTAAAATATTAGAAGTCCACACTTTATTTGTGCCCATAAGTACAACTCATATATCCTTATGGAATCCATGTTAAAGATAGTCCATTCATTTTGATGCAGATTAAAAATGCACGGGACTGCATGTGGAGTGAACCAGCCCTAAAAAATATTTAGATTTTTTGGAATATTATTTTATATAATTAAAATTATTTGGAATTAAAAAGCTCCCTTGTTGTGTTCCACTGAAGCCTTTCCTTAACTTCCTATAATAATTGGAAATCTGTAGAAGGTCCCTTTGCTTTGTGTCCAATTGCTATTTTTCCTATGATTACTGCAGAACATTTACAAGCAATCCAAAATAAGCAATAAAACCGCATAAAGGTGCACTCTCCCTTTAAACAAATAAATTCATAAACTAATGAACAAAACATTAATAAATATGTGAATAAAAATCACCAATATTTCATAAGTGTAAAAAGTGGCAACCCAATAATAAAGTGCTAAATCATAAATATCAAAATACGCAATTCATAAATGCAATAATGATAAAAGGTATAAACAAATGCATAATCATCCAAATAAATAAATAAATAAGTGAGAAAGTCCCAATATATGAAATTCAAACTCCAAAGTTGCAAAGGAAAAGTCCCCAAAAGTAGTCAGCTTCTTAATAAACACATAGAGGTATGTTGTCACCTCAAGCTTTCTGAAGGTGCTCCTCAGCTTTGAGAGGCAAACATGCTCTTAACAGAAGACCTTCTCTACAGGAAAAGCCAGGGAGGAAAAGACTGGGTCCCTGGACTCACACACTTTCCAGGCAAAGCCTGTGATGCAGAGACCCTTCTAGAAAGTCTCCCTGAATATTTATCTCCTTTCCCATCTTACATCACTAGTAATAAACCTGAGTAATTGTTCAGGGTGAAATATATATTCAGAACCCATAACATTGTATCAGTATAGTCCAAAAGTTAAGTTGCACATAGATGATGTCTTCACAAAAAAAACTTAATTAACCGAAAAGCTTCAACATAGTTCCTCTCTCAGGACTAGAGATGAGCTTCGTGTTCGAGTCGAACCCATGTTCGACTCGAACATCATCTGTTCGATCGTTCACCTAATTGCGAACGATATGGGTCGTTCGCGACAAATTCGTGTGGCGCGTCACGGCCCATAATTCACTGCGGCATCGCAGTGCATTGCTGGATGATGATTGGCCAAGCATGCACTATGACCCGCATGCTTGGCCAACCACAGCGCCATCTGTAGAGAGAGCTGTAATTGGCCAAAGCCAGGGTGGCTTAGGCCAATTATGGCTCAGGGGGTTTAGTACATGCCCCACACTATATAAGGCCGCCTGCACGCTGGCCCTGTGTAGTGTGTTCCAGCGTTGAGAGACAGAGACAGAGAGACAGTGTCATTTGATTTAAGTTAGATAGATTAGGCAGGACAGTCAGTCAGCTAGCTGTATATATATGCATCCCAGGTGTTATATATATATATATATATATATATATATATATATATATATATATATACTGTATTCAGTTTAGCTAGATCCATTCCTGTTATTATCTTCCTACTGACAGACAGGCTTGTGTTGTTACAGTATTTACAGCTACCTGAAGAAAATTGCTGGTGTTCTTCTGATACTATTAGTACCACAGTAAGGCAGCTAGACTATTTACAGTTAGTGTAGTGTGTCCTCCTCACAGTGTTCAGCTAAAGCTACAAGTTAGTTTAGTGTGACCTCTGCACAGTGTTCAGCTAAAGCTACAAGTTAGTGTAGTGTGACCTCTGCACAGTGTTCAGTTAAAGCTACAGGTTAGTGTAGTGCGTCTTCTGGACAGTGTTCTGCTAAAGCTACAAGTTAGTGTAGTGCACAGTGTTCAGCTAAAGCTACAAGTTAGTGTAGTGCGTCCTCACAGTGTTCAGCTAAAGCTACAAGTTAGTGTAGTGCATCCTCACAGTGTTCAGCTAAAGCTACAAGTTAGTGTAGTGTGACCTCAGCACAGTGTTCAGCTAACGCTACAAGTTAGTGTAGTGCGTCCTCCTCACAGTGTTCAGCTAAAGCTACAAGTTAGTGTAGTGCATCCTCCTCATGGTGTTCAGCTAAAGCTACACATTAGTGTAGTGCGACCTCTGCACAGTGTTCAGCTAAAGCTACAAGTTAGTGTGGTGCGTCCTCTGAACAGTGTTCAGCTAAAGCTACAAGTTAGTGTAGTGCACAGTGTTCAGCTAAAGCTACAAGTTAGTGTAGTGCATCCTCCTCACAGTATTCAGCTAAAGCTACAAGCTAGTGTAGTGCGACCTCTGCACAGTGTTCAGCTAAAGCTACAAGTTAGTGTAGTTCTACCTCTGCACAGTGTTCAGCTAAAGCTACAAGTTAGTGTAGTGCGTCCTCCTCACAGTGTTCAGCTAAAGCTACAAGTTAGTGTAGTGCATCCTCTGAACAGTGTTCACCTAAAGTTACAAGTTAGTGTAGTGCGACCTCTGCACAGTGTTCAGATAAAGCTACAAGTTAGTGTAGTGCATCCTCTGAACAGTGTTCAGCTAACGCTACAAGTTAGTGTAGTGCACAGTGTTCAGCTAAAGTTACAAGTTAGTGTAGTGCGTCCTCCTCACAGTGTTCAGCTAAAGCTACAAGTTAGTGTAGTGCGTTCTCTGAATAGTGTTCAGCTAAAGCTGCAAGTTAGTGTAGTGCGACCTCTGCACAGTGTTCAGCTAAAGCTACAAGTTAGTGTAGTGCGTCCTCTGAACAGTGTTCAGCTAAAGCTACAAGTTAGTGTAGTGCACAGTGTTCAGCTAAAGCTACAAGTTAGTGTAGTGCATCCTCCTCACAGTGTTCAGCTAAAGCTACAAGTTAGTGTAGTGCAACCTCTGTACAGTGTTCAGCTAAAGCTACAAGTTAATGTAGTGCGTCCTCTGAACAGTGTTCAGCTAAAGTTACAAGTTAGTGTAGTGCACAGTGTTCAGCTAAAGCTACAAGTTAGTGTAGTGCGTCCTCCTCACAGTGTTCAGCTAAAGCTACAAGTTAGTGTAGTGCAACCTCCTCACAGTGTTCAGCTAAAGCTACAAGTTAGTGTAGTGCAACCTCTGTACAGTGTTCAGCTAAAGCTACAAGTTAGTGTAGTGCGTCCTCTGAACAGTGTTCAGCTAAAGTTACAAGTTAGTGTAGTGCACAGTGTTCAGCTAAAGCTACAAGTTAGTGTAGTGCGTCCTCCTCACAGTGTTCAGATAAAGCTACAAGTTAGTGTAGTGCAACCTCCTCACAGTGTTCAGCTAAAGCTACAATTAGTGTAGTGCGACCTCTGCACAGTGTTCAGCTAAAGCTACAAGTTAGTGTAGTGCATCCTCTGAACAGTGTTCAGCTAACGCTACAAGTTAGTGTAGTACACAGTGTTCAGCTAAAGTTACAAGTTAGTGTAGTGCATCCTCTGAACAGTGTTCAGCTAAAGCTACAAGTTAGTGTAGTGCGTCCTCTGAACAGTGTTCAGATAAAGCTACAAGTTAGTGTAGTGCACAGTGTTCAGCTAAAGCTACAAGTTAGTGTAGTGCGTCCTCCTCACAGTGTTCAGCTAAAGCTACAAGTTAGTGTAGTGTGACCTCCTCACAGTGTTCAGCTAAAGCTACAATTAGTGTAGTGCATCCTCTGAACAGTGTTCAGCTAAAGCTACAAGTTAGTGTAGTGCATCCTCTTAACAGTGTTCAGCTAAAGCTACAAGTTAGTGTAGTGCGACCTCTGCACAGTGTTCAGCTAAAGCTACAAGTTAGTGTAGTGCGTCCTCTGAACAGTGATTAGCTAAAGCTACAAGTTAGTGTAGTGTGACCTCTGCACTAGCCCCACCATGTCCTCCTGAGGAGTCCCTCGAACTGATTGACCACAGTGTTGGGTACATGCTCCAGGAGGATGCCCAGCATTTAGAAAGGCTCTGATGATGATACTGAGCTAGATGAAGGCAGTAGCGTGAGCACAGACAGAGGGGGTGCACAAGAAGGACAGCAATCTGGCAGTCATGCTCCCCCTGCTGCAGCGTACTGCCAGGTTTGCTTCAGTGATGAGGAGGGAAGGGATGATGAGGTCACTGACTTAACGTGGGTGCCTGATAGGAGAGAGGAGGAGGAGGCACATCACCAATGAGGCAGGATGCCCTCCAGGGGCCAGCCTAAGGGTAGCACACTGACTGCATCACACCACAAAGCTCTGCATGTGCATGGCACTGCTGTCTCTGCGTGTTATTCCAAAAGTTCTTTGGTGTGGGCCTTTTTTGAGATGAGTGCATCAGAGTGCACCGCTGCTATTTGCAACATATGTCTCGCGTGGCCAAAACATCTCCTGCTTGGGCACCGCATGCTTGACCAGACATATGTTGACCTGCCATGCAGTTCATTGGCAAGCATACCTAAAAGACCCACACCAAAGAACAAAGAGGACCTCTCCTTGCTCCTCATCAGCTGAGATCTCCAACCCCACTATACCTTTAGTCCTCTCTGAGACCTGGACTGAGAGGAATGAAGGTGTAGAATTGAGTGTGTCACAGCCAAGTACTTGTGGGCAATCTGCTTTCGGTACACCAATGTCAGATTGTACCAGGCAAATTTCCCTGCCCCAGCTGTTGCACCGCCGAAAGAAGTTCGCTCCCAGCCATCCACATGCCCAGCGGTTGAATGCTAGCTTGGCAAAACTGCTAGCACTTCAACTGCTACCTTTTCAGTTGGTAGACTCTGCCCCCTTCCTTGAGTTTGTGGAATGTGCGGTTCCTCAGTGGCAGGTACCCAAACGCCACTTTTTCTCATGGAAGGCAATTCCGGCTCTCTACCAGCATGTGGAAGGCAATGTCCATGCCTCGCTGGACAGGGCGGTCAGCGGTAAGGTGCATATTACCGCTGACTTATGGTCCAGCAGGCATGGACAGTAACGTTACCTAAGTTTCACGGCGCATTGGGTGACTCTGCTGGCAGCTGGGAAGGATGCAGTATAAGGTGCAGTAGTGTTGGAGGTTGTTCCGCCACCACACCTCCAAAATGCCACTACTAATGATTCTGACACACCTCTCTCCTCCACCCCCTCCTCTTCTTCTTCCTCCATGGCCTCTTCCTGTGCTTTGTCCTCAGAACCAGCGGTTCTCCGTAGGCTTCAAGGGGCTACTCAAGTATGCAGGCCAAAAGATGCCATGCGGTGCTTGAGCTGGTGTGCTTGGGGGACAGGAGCCACACTGGGGCAGAGGATCTGTCAGCTCTGCAGGGGCAGGTTCAGAGGTGTTTGACGCCACACCAACTTAAGGCAGGAATGGTGGTTTGCGACAATGGCACCAACCTCCTCTCTGCCCTCCGACAGGGACAAATGACCCATGTGCCCTATTTGGCTCACGTCCTTAACTTGGTGGTTCAGCGGTTCTTGGGCAGGTACCCAGGCTTACAGGATGTCCTGAGGCAGGCCAGGAAAGTCTGTGTGCATTTCTGCCAGTCATATAATGCCAGTGCTCAGCTGACTGACCTCCAAAAGGAATTTAACCTGCCCAAGAACCGCCTAATCTGTGACATGCCCACCAGGTGGAACTCAACGTTGGCCATGCTGCAGTGGCTACACACGCAGAAGAGGGCCATCAATGAGTACCTGTGCGACTATGGCACCAGGACAGGGTCAGGGGAGCTTGTTTTTTTTCCCACGCCAGTGGTCCATGATCAGGAATGCATGCACTGTCCTGTTACCATTTGAGGAGGCCACGAGGAGGCCATGTGGAGCAGCGACAGTGCATGCATCAGTGACACTGTCCCCCTTGTCTACCTGTTGGAGCACACGCTGCGTGGAATAATGGACAGGGCACTTGAGGCAGAACAGAGGCAATGAAGAGGAGGACTTCCTTAGCTCTCAAGGCCCCCTTTATCCAGACAGTGTTCCTGCGTGCCCGCCGATCACACAGGAAGAGGAGGAGGAGGAGGATTGTGTCAGTGTGGAGGTGGAGCCTGGCACTCAGCATCAGCAGCAGTTTTTAAGGGATTATTTACAGTCCCAAGAAACACATGGACTTGTATGTGGCTGGGAGGAGGCGGCTGAGGATCATGTCATCCTTAGTGACCCAGAGGACTCCGGACCGAATGCCTCAGCAAACCTACGCTGCATGGCCTCCCTGATCCTGCAAAGCCTGCGGAAGGATTCTCGTATTCGTGGTATTAAGGAAGGGGATCGTTACTGGCAACCCTCCTTGATCTACGTTACAAGGGTAAGGTTGCGGACCTTATCTTGCATCTTCCATCGCAGAGGGAGCAGAGGATGAAACATCTTCAGGAGGCTTTGCAGAAAGGTCTGTGCAACGCGTTCCCAGAGACTGGGAGGTTACAAACTCCTGTTTCTGGACAACATGTTGCTTAGGCTTCGGTCAGTCAAAGAAGGAGCGGTGGAGAAGGTGGCCGTCTGACCAATGCGTTCAGACAATTTTTAAGTCCGCAGCCCCAAGGTATGATCGGTTCCAGCAACCATCGCCAGCGTCAGTTTTACATGGTGCAGGAATATCTAGGGGCAAGATCTGACTTAGACACCTTTCCCACCGAAAATCCTCTAGGTTACTGGGTCTTGAGGATGGATCACTGGCCAGAGCTTGCACAGTATGCAATTGAGCTACTGGCCTGTCCTGCATCCAGCGTTCTTTCAGAATGCACATTCAGTACTGCTGGAGGCTTTGTAACCGATCACAGGGTGCGTCTGTCCACTGACTCGGTCGATCGACTGACCTTCATAAAAATGAATCAGTCTTGGAACACCACCAGCTACCAAGCACCTGATGCTGATGTAGCCAAATAAATTTTTTTGAAATGTCAGATCCCTTCAAAGACTGCCTATGCTGATGCTGAGTGACTATCCTGTTATACTGAGTAATTATCCTCTTCCTCCTCAATGATCATGATGATAGCTTGTAAGAACATTTTTGGTTCTGGGCGCTGCCAGTCCTGCCACCAGGGCCTAAGGCCCAATTTTTCAGCCCCTGTTTAACAGGGGCATGTAATTACAATGTTTCATGCAATTCTTTGCAGCAGGGCTAGTTCCTGCGCTCCAACTAGAGTATCTGTGAGGGGTTGCAGTGTTGTGGCACCAGCACTAGTGCCTAAGGCCTATTTTTTCAGCCCCTGTTCAACAGGGACATGTAATTAGAATTCTTGATCTAATATTTCACAGCAGGGCCCGTTTCTGCACCCACCAAGAGTATCTGTGAGGACTTACAGTGTTGTGACACCAGCACCACCACCACCACCAAAGGCCCAATTTTTTTGCCCCTGTTCAACAGGGGCATGTAATTACAATTCTTGATCTAATATTTCACAGCAGGGCCCTGTGAGGGCTTACAGTGTTGTGGCCACACAACACCTAAGGCCCAAATTTCTGCTGGGTATATAGGGCAGGCCCCAACTTTCAAATACCCAACTTACAAATGACTCCTACTTGCAAACGGAAGGAGACAACAGGAAGTGAGATGAAATCTACCCCATAGGAAGGGAAATTCTGTAAGAGTTAATATGGGAAAAAGTTTCTCCTTTTCACTGATGCTTTATCACCAAACCTTGTTTCAAAAAAACCCCAAATTTTCAAAAAACATTTGTCATTGGGACAAAAAGTGAGGTGAAATCTTCTGAAGAGGAGCACAGACAGCAAAACAAATATCACAGGGGTGATAACCCTTCCCTAGGATTTCCAAAAAGCTTAAAATAGATTTTTTGGCTGGAGTTAAACACGCTAAAAATGTACCAGTTCAAAATTACAAACAGATTCTACTGAACAACAAACCTACAGTCCCTGTCTTGTTTGCACCGCCTGTATGAGTATATAGGGCCTGGGGGCCCCACATCTTTCCTTTTTTAATTTGGGTGCAGGGTTCCCCTTAATATCCATACAAGATCCAAAGGGCCTGGTAATGGACTTGGGGGTACCCATGCCGTTTGTCTCACTGATTTTCATCCATATTGCCAGGACCCGACATTACATTAAAGCCGCAAGCAGTTTTAAATGACTTTTTTTCCTTTAAAAATGACATTTTGTGCAGGGACTGTTCTAAGCACAGGAAACACGCGCCACTTTACAGGCATACTATAGACACCCCCCCTTGTACGATATTTAAAGGAATATTTGACTTTTTTTTTTTACTTTCAGCATCATTAAAAAAATCACTACTCCCGAAAAAACGGCTGTTTTTAAACGTTTTTTTTGCATTGATACATGTCCCCTGGGGCAGGACCCAGGTCCCCAAACCCTTTTTAGGACAATACCATGAAAATTAGCTTTTAAAATGAGCACTTTTGATTTTGAACATTCGAGTCCCATAGACATCAATGGGGTTCTAAAGTTTGTGCAAATTTTCGGTCCGTTCGCAGGTTCTGGTGCGAACCGAACCGGGGGTGTTCGGCTCATCCCTACTCCCTCTGACATGTTTTTACCTGATGAAGTTAGTCATAGAGGATAATATTGTATCCTCTGACACTATTTGTTGGAGAACACCATCCCAGGCAACAGGCTGAAGCAGTGTCCTAGGCTTAGGGGAAACCCAACAAATGCAAAATGGAATAATATTCCAAGCTCAGGCTGGTTACATCCTAGCTGCCCACTGAATGTAAAAAAGTAGCATTGCATTCCATCTTTAGCAGGGCTGCTACAATATCAAATTCAGAGCTAGCTCCCCATCTGTATTATATTATGCAGCAAATTTAATATTTTGAATTATTTCATCTGCAAGACTTCATACAGGAATAATCTTGGTATCTACACAAGTCTTGAACTTTATTAAAAGATTTCTTAAGATTAACAAGCATTTTTATTAATTAGATTGTGACATTCTGGGAAAAACAGGCAGCCGTTTGGGTTCCACAAATGTAATTAGTGATGACATTAACATCTCCTGGATTAACATGAATAATTCTATTGTGTTTCTTAATACTATTGATTCTTAGTCCCATGCACCAGAACAGATGAGCAGAGCAACAGGCTTTTAATTGACACAGCCCTACATATATAAATATGAGACTAGGAGCATTCTCACGGGTTTAAAGCCAAGGTTGGACATGGCTGGAGCTGATAATTACTTTTACTTTGTGATAATAGACCCAGCTGTGCATTTAAATACATAACAGAAAAAAAAAAAACAAGCCAAAATCTCTGCTCTATAAAGAAGGCAACTTTAGAAAGTAGGTAACTTCTAAATAGATACTCTTAAACATTATATATTCTTTTGGTGAGTGGGTATCTATATACATAGTAATGAGTGAGTTAGTTTGGGTAAATATTGGTTTACAGGAAATTGGGTCAATGTATCACAGTCGGGGGTCAGTGTCAGAAACCATGAATTAGACTAAGACAGAAGTACAGTTAAATCACACTTGTTTAATAATAATAATAAAAAGGTAAACAGAGTAAACATAGTCAAAACATAGTCAGAGTTCAGGAACCGGAAAGGATAGTCAGACAAGCCAAAACGTCAGGGAGCCAGAGATGAGTGTAGCAGAACAGCAAGCAGGATCTGGAGCCAGAAGGAATGTCAGCCAAGCAAGTCTTTAACAGGAACACAGGAGAGTGCCTTTAACCACTTCAGCCCCGGAAGGATTTACCCCCTTCCTGACCAGAGCACTTTTTGCGATTTGGCACTGCATCGCTTTAACTGACAATTGCACAGTCGTGCGACATGGCTCCGAAACAAAATTGACGTCCTTTTTTTTCCCACAAATAGAACTTTCTTTTGGTGCTATTTGATCACCTCTGCGAATTGTATTTTTTTGCGCTATAAACAAAATAAGAGCGGCAATTTTGAGAAAATCGCATTATTTTTACTTTTTGCTATAATAAATATCCCCAAAAAATATATAAAAAAAAATGTTTTCCTCAGTTTAGGCCAATACATACTCTTCTACATATTTTTGGTAAAAAAAATCGCAATAAGCGTTTATTGATTGGTTTGCGCAAAAGTTATAGCGTTTACAAAATAGGGGATAGTTTTATATCATTTTTCTTAAAATTTTTTGTACTAGTAATGGCGGCAATCAGCAATTTTCATCAGGACTGCGACATTATGACGGACACATCGGACATTTTTGACACATTTTTGGGGCCATTGTCATTTATACAGCAATCAGTGCTATAAAAATGCACTGATTCCTGTGTAGATGACAC
Source organism: Aquarana catesbeiana (assembly GCF_042186555.1). Taxonomy (NCBI): domain Eukaryota; kingdom Metazoa; phylum Chordata; class Amphibia; order Anura; family Ranidae; genus Aquarana; species Aquarana catesbeiana. Next base: position 191,064,357 of record NC_133333.1, on the reverse strand, counting down.
TGGCAGTGAAGGCATTAACCACTAGGGGGCGGGGAGGGGTTAAGTATGTCCTAGGGGAGTGATTCGAACTGTAGGGGGGATGGGCTGTGTGTGTCACTACACTGATCTCTGCTCCCGATGACAGGGAGCAGAGAATAGTGACACTGTCACTAGGCAGAACGGGGAGATTTTTTTTTTTAATTCTTTTATTTAAAATTTCACAAGTAAAATACATAAATAACATAAATCAAAAGAATATGTTTGAACAATAAAATAACATTGAAGTTTTTTTTTTAATTCTTTTATTTAAAATTTCACAAGTAAAATACATAGATAACATAAATCAAAAGAATATGTTTGAACAATAAAATAACATTGAAGTACATTATCAGACAAGTATTTACAATATTTACATAACCCTCCCACCCCCCTCCCAAAACCCACCCACTTCCCTCCCAAACCCACCCACACAAACCCAAAATGTACATAACAACAGTAAAGAAAATAAAGACATCTCATAACAATAAATATATCAAAAATGTTTCAAAACAAACAATAAAGATAACAAGAACATTAACAAAACAACCCACTCCCATCCCTCATAGCGAAAAAATGACAAACTATCCCTATTATATACTATCCCTCCACCCTATCCCTACACAAACAAAAAACACTCCTATATTCTTTCTCCACACTGTCCCTTCATCACCATCTGTAGTCACCCTGAAAAACAAAAATAAAAAGGTTAATCGTTCAAGAAAAAAAAAAAACATCAATATCATAATTCATATATTTACATTATATACACCATTGTTTCCACTCCTCCAACTTCCATAATTTCCTTGCATCCTTCTCTCCTAGCTTTTTATAATCATAATATGTGTAATTGTAAATCTTTCCTCGGACCATGGCCACGCAATCTTTCACTTTAACCACTTCCTGCTTAAAAATTAAAATATTCCGAACATCCCACAAACACTCTTTAATACAATTCACAACAATCCATAACAACCTCTCCTCATTCCTCCCCAGATCACACAAACCATATAACACCATCTCATATGTTACACTATTCACACCAGTCAACCCCTCAATCATCTTTTCCATATTTTCTTCGCATAGCGACATTCCCAGAACACATGTACCACCCTCTCAATCCCCCCACACCCCAGCCTTGGACACACCTCACTGTCCACAAACCTTCTCCTTCTCTGAAACTCTCTTGTAGGCAAACACCCATGCACCCCCATCCATGCAATATCCTTCTGTCTATTATCCACTCCCTTACAGCACACATTCTTCCAGACTTTCTTACATTTGGCTACTCTTAAACCACCTATTCCTTCCATCTCCTCCCTTTCATTCAGTATCTGCATAACCTTCTTACTCTCACACCATTTATCTCGTGTCACATCCTGCAACCCATACCTCCTCATACACCTTTCAATCCTCACATAAAACCAAGATGCAATAAAACATACAGGTTTCCTCAAATCAACTTCACACAACTTATATTTCCGTAACACACTCCCACATGCATATTTTACCATACACCCTGCAATGTTCTCTTTCTCACTTAATCTCACACACATGCTCACATACTTCACCACCAGAAATTTTTCAATACTCACCATACCTTTCCCGCCATTCATTACTCCTTTCATTACTTTCTCTCTTTTCAACTTCTCCATCTTAGATGACCAAAAAAAGGAAAAACACACTCTCACAATTTGTTTCATCACCCTATCTGGAGCTGGAAACACGTAATATAAAAATAACAAAATCGGAATCACAACAGCCTTCACAATCAACACCTTCCCTTCCAACGATAAAGTCCTTAAAGACCAAAAATCAATTTTCTTTTTAACTTTCACCAAAGCATCCTGCCAACTCTCTCTCCCATACAAATCAGAATCAAACTTGACACCTAAAATCCTCACTCCTCCCTCACAAAACTTCCAACCACACTGTTCAATCCCCCTACATATTCACACAGAAACCACTTGCCATACAAAAAATCTCAATCAACAACTTCACTCTTTTCAGTCCTGCCATATCTCTACAAATCACTGTAATATCATCCATATATCCTATTACTTTCAAAACCCTGCCACCACTCCCTGGAACCTCCACTCCACTCACACACTTATCTTTCATCAACATCCTCAACAAAGGTTCAATTACACAAATAAACAACACGGGTGATAACGGGCAACCCTGCCTCACACCCGACCTAATGCTTATATCATTCGTCATCCACCCATTCACCAACACCTTACTTACCATACCTCTATACAAACACTTAATCCACCCAATCAGCACCTCAAGTAACCCCATTCTCCTCAATACTTTAAACATAAAATCATGCGCCACTCTGTCATACGCCTTTTCAAAATCCACAGCCAACACCGCCACTTCCTGCTTCCTCTCCTTACAAAACCATAACACATCCCTCAAGCTCACCAAACTTTCTGCAATAGACCTCCCAGGCACCACACATGCTTGAATGGAGGAGAAGATTTGGATGCCGCACATGCTTGCTCCTCCCCCACCAATTTCTCCACCACTGCACGCAACCTATTTGCCAATACCTTTGCCACCACCTTATAATCTACATTCAACAATGATATAGGCCTCCAATTTTTCAACTCTCGCTTGTCACCTTTTTTATACAACAAAACAATCACGCTTTTTGACATAGATTCAGGCATCCTCCCCTCTTCCAAAACTTTCATCATCATCTCATACATGCAGTCACCAATCACTTCCCAAAACGTACAATAAAACTCAACTGGCAAACCATCACTCCCAGGCGTCTTACCTTTTTTCATACTCCCCAGGCATTCATCAACTTCACCTTTACTCACTTTCTCCCCTAACATACTCTTATCCTCCATATCCAGACACATCTCCACCTGCTCCAACACTTCCTTCTCAACCCTCTCATCCCTCTTCTTTTCCATATATAAATCGGAATAAAACTTCCAAATTTCATCTCCCAACCTCCTTTTCCCACTTACCACCTGTCCATTCTCATCCAACACACTTGACAAATCCACCTTCCCACCATATACCTTTTTAAAGAAAAAACGCGTACACTTCTCATCATTCTCCTTCACTACCATCCTTGCTTGCGACATAATCTCTCTCCCCCTCCGCTCCATAAAGACTCGCAATTTCCCTCTTGCTTCCACTAATTCACACCCCACATTCTCTCCCCATTCCCTTAATTCTTCCAAATATTCCAATCTCTTCAGCCACCATTCATACGCCTCACGTTCCTTTTTCGCAATCTCACAACCCTTTCTTACAAAAAACCTCTTAGTCTGACCTTTCACCCACTCCCACCACTCAATCACGCTTAAAAAATCATTCCTCCTCCTTTTAAGTTTCCCAAAAAACTCAACATACTCCCTTTTCACACCCTCATCTTCCAATAATTCCAAATTCAACTTCCACACACCTTTACCATATGTTACCTCCGATTCCACACTCATAACACACTCGATCCGACCATGGTCCGAGAAAGGCTCCCGCTGAATCATAAAGGATTCCGGCTGCAAATTTTTGGAAATAAAACAAAAATCAATTCTGGATTTCACATTACCCTTATCACTAAAATAAGAAAACCCACCACCTTCACCCACATCCCTTAACCCAAACAACCGCAAAATCTCACCCAACTCTTTCCCAGACTTATCAACATCCCCACCACCACCTCCCTCCCCACATCTATCCCCATTACGTAAAATACAATTAAAATCCCCCAACACAATAATAGGATCCCTCCCCCCCAAAAAAAACTTCATTTTCTCAAATAATTCCAACCTCCCCTTTTTATCAACCGGTGCATACACACAAAACAACTTAAAACAAACACCCCCATATTCCAAAGTAACAAATAAACACCGTCCCACCTCCACCTTCCTTAAAATCTTAATTTTTTTATTTTTAATAAGAATCCCCACACCACTATTCCTACTCCGACCCAATGACCATACTGCATCCCCCTGGGTCCATCTTGCAGTATGTGGTTCCTCCCTCATGTTGCAGTCCTGCAAGCAAAAAACATCATTAGCATAGCCAGACAAGATTTTAAAAATTGCTGCCCGTCTAGATGCTGTCCCAATGCTTCTGCAATTGAGGGAAGATACCCGTAAGGCCATAGAAAATTAGGAAAGGATCATGTTCCTGTCATGACTTTTTCTTTTTCCCACTTTTATCCCTGGCCCTAGTCCTTGGTCCCACCCCTGACCCAAGGTTCACCCCGCCAGATTTTTTCTTTGCCTTCCCCTTTGGCAACCTGCAGTACCCTATCACCTCCTGCAGCTCGGACACCTGACCAGTGCTTACATAAGATGGTGCCTGCGAGGAGTCTGAGTCGATCACCACATCCAATGCTTCAGGGCCCGGAGAGTCCGGGAAGGAGCCTATGACCTGGGAGGACTCAGCCATCTTTCTTTTCAGGGAGAGCTGCCCCACCTCCATCTCCTCCTCCTCTGAGTCCTCCGATTCCTCACCGCTCCCCTCTGACTCCCCCTCGGCCAGGAGGTGCCCAGGGACACTCTTCCTCAGGTACAGGAGAGGCCCCCTCCTCCCTTACGGTGTCAACAGGGGAGGGACCTGGCTCACCCTCTATAGGTAGGCAGACATCAGCCCGCACCACCACTTCCTCGGGTAGCACTATGGTCTGCTCAGAGTTCACCGCGGTGGTTGGAATGGATCCCAGTCTGGCCACATCCGCGTAGGATAGCACCTGCTTGCCCCCCGCCTCCACAGCTTTAACCGCCACAGCTTCTGGAGTGGGCTCAGACGCTCTGTTAACCTTCGGGCACTGTCTCGCAAGGTGCGTCCTACTACCGCAGATGTGGCAGCTCTTCTTCTCCGGACACTGACCGGCTCTGTGACCCTGCTTGAAGCAATTGCGGCATGTCAACCCGGTCTCGCACTGGTCTTTGGTGTGCCCGAAGGCAAAACACTGCCTGCAAAAGAGGGGCTGGCCAGGGTACCACAAGTAGCCACGATTCCTCCCAATGGAAAAGGACTGAGGGGGGTGCCTGACGCCACCTATACCCTCTGGATCCGCCCTAAAGGTTACCCAAAATTTACCCTGCCCGTTGAAGGTACCTAGCACATTCGTCAGTTTCACGCCTGCTGAAACTGACTCACAGTACCTGAACAAAAAGGCAGCGATTTCCCCATCCTGTACAAAAGGATTGTACATATGCACAGTGATGGGGACCCGCACTTTCGTCTCACTCGACAGGAACACAATCCCTTCCAGCATCTCGTCACCTTCTTTCTCGCTCTTCCGTAGCAAAACTGTCTGCAGATCTTCCTTTTTCCAGAAAGTAACGTCATACATTCCAGTGGTAGGAAAACACTGCATGCAAAAAATAGCTTCTCTCGGCATCCCAAAAAAGTCTTCAATCAACTGCTTCTGAATGAAGTGCAAACCGGCATCGTTCCTTCTAGGCTCGGCCACGACCAGCCTCAAAGTGTTTGGTGCGCTCGGCGGCCCCACCATACCTACGCCCACCAATCCCACAGCCAACTCATGGATGGTAGGGAAAGGTGATCACTCTCGTGCACGGTGGTGTCCCCCCCAATAGCAGCATGAGATGCACCCGAAGGAAACACCCCAAGGCCGAGAGGGACTGGCACCGGTCGTTACCTAATGACAAGAACAAGGCAGAAACTACACTTGATCTTAGCCAAAAGGCAGAGACATTGAAGTACATTACAATGGCATCTCCCATTCATCCTCTCTGTGAGGCAATCGTGGGTTTCCCCGCGGCGATCGAGTCCGCGGGACCAGCGACCCAACTCACGGAGATCGCAGCAGGCGCGCATGTGCTCCGCCAGTGGCGCGTACGCACACGGCGGCACATTCAAAGTAACGTACGGGTACGTTACTTTGCGCAGCCGTGCCATTCTGCCAACGTATATCTACAGGAGCCGGTCAGGAACCGGCTAGAGATGTGACCAAGGCGAAGGCAGATATCATCTGGGCTGGACAGCTTAAGGACTGATGAGCAGGATATCATCAACAGGTGAGTCACAGGAGCTGGCAATTAGCCAACAGCTGAGCGATCAGCTTTGAAAAGGAAGGGCTGAGCTCCGCCCTGACAGTACCCCCTTCTCAACAACCCCTTCCGCTCAGCAGGCTTGAGGTGAAATCATGGAGGAGGACAGGGGCATGTACATCCGAGGATGAGACCCCAGAGAGTTCCTCTGGACCAAAAGAGCGTTCCTCCGGACCATACCCTTTCCAATCCATCATGTACTGTATGCACCCACAGAACCTACGGGAGTCAACAATGGACTGTACTTCATACTCCTCATTAGGGATAAGCCGAACAGCCCCCTGTTTGGTTCGCACCAGAACATGCGAACAGGAAAAAAGTTTGTTCGAACAGCCGAACACCATTAAAGTCTATGGGACACGAACATGAATAAAAGTGCTAATTTTAAAGGCTTATATGCAAGCTATTGTCATAAAAAGTGTTTGGGGACCTGGGTCCTGCCCCAGGGGACATGGATCAATGCAAAAAAAAGTTTTAAAAACAGACGTTTTTTCGGGAGCAGTGATTTTAATAATGCTTAAAGTGAAACAATAAAAGTGTAATAGCCCTTTAAATTTCGTACCTGGGGGGGTGTCTATAGTATGCCTGTAAAGGGGTGCATGTTTCCCGTGTTTAGAACAGTCTGACAGCAAAATGACATTTCAAAGGAAAAAAAGTCATTTAAAACTACTCGTGGCTATTAATGCATTGCCGGTCCGACAATATACATAGAAGTTCATTGATAAAAACGGCATGGGAATTCCCCACAGGGGAACCCCGAACCAAAATTTAAAAAAAAATGACGTGGGGGGTCCCCCTAAATTCCATACCAGGACCTTCAGGTCTGGTATGGATATTAAGGGGAACTCCGGCCAAAGTTTAAAAAAAAAATGACGTGGGAGGTCCCCCTAAATTCCATACCAGACCCTTCAGGTCTGGTATGGATTTTAAGGGGAACCCCGTGCCAAGATTAAAAAAAAAAAACGGCGTGGGGTCCCCCCAAAAATCCATACCAGACCCTTATCCGAGCACGCAACCTGGCAGGCCACAGGAAAAGAGGGGGGGATGAGAGAGTGCCCCCCCTCCTGAACCGTACCAGGCCACATGACCTCAACATTGGGAGGGTGCTTTGGGGTAGCCCTCCAAAACACCTTGTCCCCATGTTGATGAGGACAAGGGCCTCATCCCCACAACCCTGGCCGGGTTGTTGTTAAGTTGAATACAATGGGATATTTTCAAGAACCGGTCAACCACCATAAGGATAACTGTGTTGCCTGGGAGATGGGTAACTCCAAAATGAAATCCATAGAAAGGTGGGTCAAGGGCCTCTCTCCATTGGGTATGGGTTGTAGGAGGCCCAGTGGAAGGTTTCATGAAGTCTTACTCTGAGTACACATGGAACAGGGAGCTACGAAGGCGGTTACATCAGCACGTAGACTAGACCACCAGAATTGTTGGGAAATGGCCCAGGTGGCCAGCAGCTTTGGGAGAATGTTAAGTCTGGAACACGGCAGTATGGAGACTCTCTGGGACAAAGCAGTGGTCACAAGGTTTCTCAGGAGGAGCATGGACCTGAGCGGCAAAAATTTTGTCACCCAAAGGAGAAGTGAGACTGGTGTGAACTGTAGCCAGAATACGATCTGGAGGAATCACAGGAACCGGAACTGACTCCATCTTGGAAGTGGACGAAATTTGATGTGACAAAGCGTCAGCCCTTACAATCATAGTACTGGGTAAGAATGAGACAATGTAATTGAAACTAGACAAGAAAAGAAGAAAAGAGCCCATTGTGCCCTTTTGGGAGAGAGGCGTTTAGCCTCAGACAAGAATATGAGATTGATATGGTCAGTAAGAATGAGAACCGGCACAGTAGTACCTTCGAGGAGATGTCTCCATTCTTTCAGGGCTAAAATGATCACTAACAGCTCTCTGTCACCAATCTCGTAATTGCACTCCGCAGGTGACAATTTCTTGGAAAAGTAGCGAAAAGTAGAATGCATAGCACTCTCAGAGGTAGGACATTGAGACAGGAGGGTGCCAACTCCAGTCTCAGAAGCATCTACCTCAAGGATAAAAGGTACCGTAGGATCAGGATCTGCCAACACAGAAGCAGAAACAAAGGCAGCCTTGAGACTTTGGCCTTAATGGACTCCGGAGACCAACTCTGTGGGTTACCGTACTTTCTGGTCATATCAGTCAGGGGCTTGACCAGTGATGAGAAGTTACAAATAAACTTCCGATAATAGTTGGCAAAGCCAAGAAAACACTGCAGAGGATGTAAACCCACAGGTTGGGGGCACTGTAGGACTGCTGAAAGTTTCTCTGGGTCCATCGAAAAACCATTAGTGGAAATGACATACCCCATGAATTTAACCAGTTCACGATGGATTTCGCACTTCCCCAATTTAAAATAGAGATTGTTCTCTCTTAGTTTCTGAAGCACACAACAGACATGTGTGGTGGCTCTCCAGGGACTTAGAAAATGTGAGTATACCGTTGAGATAAACCACCACACATAACTGCAACAAATCTTGGAGGACATTGTTAATAAATTCCTGGAAAACTGCCGGGGCATTACAAAGGCCAAAAGGCATTAAGAGGTACTCATAATGGCTTGTTCTGGTATTAAACGCAGTTTTCCACTCGTCGCCCCCTTCTTAATCCTCACAAGATTGTATGCACCTCTCAAAAAAAGCTTTGTGAAAACCGTTGCTCCCTTGAGGTGGTCAAATAACTCTGTGATCAATGGAATCGGATAGGCATTCTTAATCGTGAAATGATTGAGACCCCTATAATCAATACAAGGTCTCAGTTCACCACTCTGCTTCTTCACAAAGAAGAAACCAGCACCAGCAGGAGACAAGGATTTGCGGATAAAACCTCAAGAAAGTGCGTCTGCAACATATTCCTCCATGGCCCTATCCTCCAAGACCGACAAAGGGTAAACCCGGCCACGAGGGGGTATGGCACCAGGTTGAAGGTCAATTGCGCAATTATACAACTGCTGTGGAGGCAAACTACCGGCTTGACCTTTGTCAACGACATCACTAAAATCACGGTACTCCTCTGGCAGGGAGGAGAGTGAAGAGGTGCACAGGACCTTGGCTATCTTCTTGAAGCATGACTTACTGCATTGTATTGACCAGAAGAGAACCTCAGCATGGAGCAAATCAAAAGAGGGGTTGTGCCTCTGTAACCAAAGATAACCAATAACCAGCAGACAATTAGGTGAGGAAATAACTTGGAATTGGATTATCTCATGGTGAAGAGCCACTATGGCCACGGACAATGGAAAAGTCTCATGTGTCACATGGGCAGGCTGTATAGGTCTCCCATCAAGAGCCTCAATGGCAAGTGGAGTGCCACACAGCTGCAGCGGAATCGAGTGCTTTGATACAAAGGCAGCATTGATGAACAGGCCTGTAGGCCAAGAGTTGATTAGAGCCTGTATCTCAGTGGACGACTCAGCCCCAGAAAGGGTAACCAAAACCAGGGGCTTAGCCTTCTGGATAACTGGGGACGAAACAATGCCACCTAAGGTCTGTCCATGACAGGACCTCAAGGTTTGGGCGTTCCCTGGACGGGTAGAACAAGACTTTAAAAAGTGACCTGCCGGGGGCTGACGTGATGTGCGGCTGACGTCAGCACGGGGGAGGAGCCTTGCGCCGGCTCCAGGAAGCTGTGAGACGGGACGCCGACAAGCCGAGGTGATGCCTCGTGGGGTGAGAGACCACGAGCGGCCGGTCTAGGTCCGAGAGCCCGGTTACCCACCTGCCCTGCTCCCCCCTACCATTTCTCCTTGTAGCAGCGATCCCGGAGCGATCATATGTCACGGACCCGCTGCGGACCCGGTGAAGGCTGTCCCCAGTCACATCCTCTCTGACGCGCTCCGTCCGGAACAGTGAACCGCCGACAGGACAATCTCCCTAAGAGACCTGACTAGGGAGAAGCAGCAGACCCTCTCCTAAGTTCAATGGCCGGGATGAGATAAACAGGTAGGAGACGCCTCTCAGTTTCTCACCGTCAATGTTACCATCCAAGAATTTCGACTCCCGGTCATGATTCAGACCTGTCCATTGCTGGAGTATTTAGTGGTTATTAGAGGGGGTCTGGAAATAACATTTGTTTAGGGGGCACGAATTACCCCGAAGGACAGTTCAAAAGGGATTGAAGCACGGGGTGGCTCTGGTCTCTCCCCTCCCCTCAGGTTTTCCAATTAGATTTGGACCCTCCTGCTGGCAACGATAACATTGGCCCTCTTTGCCCCCCTGCAGTAAGTAACTGTTCAGACACAGTCAGCACCTTGATAGCAAGGGCTAAGTTTCTCAGCCCTGGGCACCCCTCACAGGCTGGAGCTGGTTTTGATAAGCAGCGCTGTCATCAGCAACTCTCTCCATCGATGCTGTGTCTGGAGGGGGAAACAAAAAAGGACATTCACTTCAGTGACCTTATTTAAACCTCAGGGACACTATTAACCCCCCCCGGTTTGAAGGGGGGTACGGCTTATTAAACTGAAAAGTAAAGAGAGGTGGCATAGTGAGTCGGTATTCAGTTAAACTACAAAAAGAGAAAACCGGGAAAGAGAGGAAAACATGAAAGGCCGGTCATCGAGACTAGTGGAACCCAATAACCAAAGAGAGAGTCTAAACACTAGCTCCATTCAAAAATACCTAAAAGAAGCAGGCGTAAAGAGCCCAGGAATGGAGGTGAAACATCCAGGCACTAAGAAAAAGGATCAACAGAAACAAAAGGGGGGACAGGGGACAGGCCTCACGAGGAGCTGGACCTGGTGGGGACATCTGCTTATACTGCAGCTGAAGAGCAGAGAATTATGGCCCAAGTGCCAAGTAAAACAGATATGAGTGAAATGTTCGCTAAACTGGAAAGGAAACTAGAGAGCATTATAAAAGAGGAGATCTTAAATGTCCGCTCTGATATGGGGCATCTTCTCCGTCGGGTTGAAGAGGCGGAAGAGGCCTTTAGCAACCAAGCTAAGGATATAGCAGTTTTAAAAGAACAAGTCAAGAAGGTGCAGAGCGAAAATCGCGTGCTGGCGTTTAGACTCGAGGAACAGGAGAACCAGAGCCGTAGACAAAATTTACGTATTAGATCAATCCCGGAACAGCAGAACGAGGACCTGGGAGAGAAGATGAGGAAAATTTTCAATCCCCTACTGGACAGGCAGGAAGATGAGGTGTTGAGGATCGATAGGGTCCATAGAATAAGGAAGCCCCCCCATATTAAGCAAGACACCCCAAGAGATGTTATAATTAAATTCCACCAATATGAGGACAAAGAAAAAATCTGGAATAAATTAAAGGGGGCCCCCCCACTCAAATTTGAAAACAAAGACCTGCAGATCTTCACCGACCTCTCAGCGGGGACCCTAGAGAGGAGAAGACAGATGAGACCAATCCTGGATCAACTTAGGAAGGCTAACATAAAGTACAGCTGGGGGTTCCCAACATCCCTGATAGTTATCAGAGACGGTAGATCCTTCAGAATGAGATACATGGAAGAAATGCAGGACTTTTGTGGCAGCCTGGGCATTCCTGTCCCTGTTTTGCCATAGGTGCCTGGGGTGGGCGGGGGGTTGGGGTGCGGGGGGGGGGAGCGGAGAGAGGGGGTTTTTTTTTGTCTTTCTCTCCTCTCCCCCCCCCTCCCCCCCCCCCCCTCCACTGCTCCACCGCTCCACTTGGCCCACTGGAGGGGCAGTTGCCCTCAGAGCATGAGGACTTTCGTATGATGGACTCAAGTCATTAATAAATAGAATGTAGCTAGACGGAAAGGGGAGGGCAACAGGGCCCCTTCTACAGAAAATAATTTGCATTGGGTATGGGGTGGAGGATTGCGGGGAGGTGGGGGGCACACCTGGGGGCGGGGATGTCCCGAGTCTCCAGCTCCTGTTTCCCCCTCTATGGGAGGAGCAGGTCCTGGACACCGGCGCAGGAGCCCATCCCCTGAGGAAGAGGCACCGCCGTGTGGTATGAGTGTACTTCCATACGGGCAGGCTTTGGGCGTAGTAGACGCCATGGGGGGGAGGGGGGGAGGTGGGAGGCAGGTGGCGGGGGGAGAGGGGTGGGGCAAGGTTGAGGGGGTGGTTAGGTGGGGAGGGAGAGGAGGGAGGGGAGGTGGGGAGGGGGGAGGGTGGGTCCCTAGAGGGGGGGGGATAGGAGAGGGGAGGGTGGGGGCGGGCTGTGTTCGAGGCGAGCGGAGTATAGAGATTAACATGAATATTTTTTAAAGATGCCCGATATCAAATTTATAACTTACAATGTAAAAGGGTTGAACTCTCCCAGGAAAAGACATAAAATACTGAGGGAACTGGGACATCTAGGTGGTGACATAGTTTTCCTGCAGGAGACCCATTTGACCCTTAATACTAGGGTCAGATTGTTTTCCCCCAAGATCCCTCAATGGTTTTATGGGGACTCCCCTGATAGGGGGTCCAAAGGAGTAGCTATAGGGTTGTCTAAAGCAGTGAACTTCACAATACGGGACAGATTAACAGACCCGGAAGGTCGTTTTATATTCCTGAAGGGTTCTATAGGTACTAGAAAGTTCACGCTGGCCAATGTGTACTGCCCGAATAGGAGTCCTACTGTTTTCCTGGGACAAGTGCTAGAGAAATTAATGGGATTTGGCGAAGGGGAGATGGTCCTGGCAGGGGATTTGAATTTTTGCATAGATCCGGCCCAGGACAGTACGTCCCGTGCCCAGGGGATTAAGAAGGTGTCATTAGGAGCCATCAGGCGGAAATTATTCCACAGCCAATTAATAGATGTGTGGAGAATACAACATGTTAAAGAGAGGGACTACACCTTCCACTCCCCTGTGCACGGGACCTACTCTAGGCTGGACTATATTTTTGTAGACCATAGCTTGCTTGAGGGGGTCGTTGAAACTAGAATTGAAATAACAACCCTTTCAGATCATTCGCCGGTCACGATGAGGCTGAAGTTCCCAGAGTTGGGAAGAAGTTCCTTCTCGTGGAAGTTGAATGAGAGCTTGCTCAGGGACCCAGAAGTAATAGACCGGATCCAGAGCGAGCTAAATCAGTTCTTCATATTGAATGACACGGGCGAGGTTTCACCCTCTATTCTCTGGGAGGCGCACAAAGCCTACATCCGGGGGATCTTTATATCTATAGGAGCGGGTCTAAAAAAGAAAAGGAAGGAAAAAAGGGAAAAACTGATTGCGGACCTGTTCCATCTGGAACAATCTCATAAGAGGTCCAAAGGGCAGGATCTGGACTGCTACCGGGCAATGGTTGCTGGGAGAGAGGAGCTGAGGGACATGATGGAGCAGGAGGCTAAGAGAGCCACAAATTTAATGGCCAGAGAAAAATATCTTTGGGCCAATAAATCCAGTAAACATCTGGCGAGGCTAATCAGGAAAAAAAGAGGGCGGAATTTTATAGAGAAAATAAACGGTGCGGGTGGGAAAGAGCTTGTGTCAAGTGAAGATATGGCCAACGAGTTCGGAAAATTCTATGCCGACCTTTACTCAATTAGACAAAGGAAAGGGGAGGTTAGTGCTCGGCTAGCCAGGAGCAGAGGTTTCCTAAAAGAGGCAGGTCTAGGGGCACTGTCTGGAGAGGACAGAGATCTCCTGGACAAACCTATAGAGGAGGAGGAAATTCTGGCAGTGCTAAGAGATACCCCGAAGGGTAAAAGCCCTGGCCCGGATGGCTTCTCTTCCATCTACCTAACGAAAATGAAACACATTCTGGTCCCCAGGCTCTGCCAATATTGGAACGACCTGGGCACCAGAGGCGAGATGGAGCGAGAGGCACTGGCTGCCACGATAACTTTAATATTAAAAGAGGGGAAGGATACTAGGTTGTATTCGAGCTACCGGCCTATATCTCTGCTCAACGCGGATGTAAAATTGTACGCTAAGGTCTTGGCAATCAGACTAAGGCGATTTATGGCGGACCTGGTACACCCGGACCAGTCTGGCTTTGTCCCAGAGAGACAGTGCAGAGACAACGGGGTTTGGGCGGTGCTGTTGTCGGAGTGCTGTAGACGTAGGGGACCCCCAGCTCTATTCCTGTCGATAGACGCCGAAAAGGCCTTCGACAGGGTAGACTGGGGGTTTCTGATGGACACACTGGAAGCAATGGGGTTTGGGCCCAGGTTTACTTCTTGGGTTAAGGTCCTATACAGTAGGCCAACTGCAGTGGTAAGGGTGAACGGGGCTGTATCAAAACCTTTTAGAATGGAAAACGGAACTAGGCAGGGGTGCCCTCTCTCCCCCCTCCTGTTTGTCTTGTCCCTCGAACCTCTCCTGGCCACCATCCGGAGCAGTCCTGATTGCAACGGGGTGTGGGTGGGATCAGAGGAGCACAAACTGGCAGCATTTGCCGACGATATACTTTTTTTCGTCTCTAATCCCAGAATAACCCTCCCTAATATATTGCGAATTCTTAGGCTATACGGTGAAGTCTCCAATTTTAAAATCAACCCCGGCAAATCCGAAATCTTAAATATAAGTCTCACGAAGCAGGAAGAAGCTCATCTGACCTCTGTGTTCCCCTTTCCCTGGAGAAGGGAGATCAACTACCTAGGTATTAAGTTAGCCAACTCTATTAAAGAGTTGTTTCAAAGTAATTACATCCCATTATTAGATGAAATCAGGCATGAGGCCAGGAGACTGCGGTCGAGGCCGCTCTCCTGGTTTGGACGAGCGAATGCGGTTAAAATGATGATCGCTCCAAAGGTTCTATACAAATTTCAACTGCTACCGATCCCCTTACCTAGGTATTTCCTCGGGGCTTTAAGGAAATTAATCATCGAGGCTGTCTGGGGTGGCAATAAACCTCGTATTTCTTATGCAACATTGAGTAGAAGTAAAAAAAAAGGGGGAATAGCTGCACCAGATTTTAATAGGTACTACATTGCTGTAGTGCTTTCTCGGGTTATAGAATGGAGTAAGAAAGGGACAGACAAGCGTTGGGTGAACATTGAGTTTTCTTTAAGCAACACTATGGAATCCTCCAAAATTTAGGACATTCAGCACTGATATTTCTCTGTTAACACAAAACACTTTTAAATTTTGGGATAAAATTCACATTCAGCACAAATGGTCGTACAATTCACCATTAATATATATGAAAAACAATTTATTTTTTGAACCAGGAATGAGTACAGTGGGCGGGGATTGGTTAAAAGACGACGCCCTTCAATTGAAAAATTTTATTTGCAGGGGGAAAATACGCACTTTCACGGAACTGAGTAGAGAAGTAGATCTTTGGGTGATGGATAGGTGGAGGTATCTCCAGCTCTCCCATTTTATAGGTAAACTACCAAAGCCCCTAAGGAGTATAGAAGAACTAAGACCCCTGGAGAAACTCTGCATGACGGAGAACCCAGGGGGGGTTATAGGCCAAATTTACAGAGTACTGGGGGAGGTACAAGAGGATAAGACGCCTCTTTACATTATAAGGTGGGAGCAGGAACTGGGGTCACTTTGTTATAGTAACACTTTGGGTAAAATTTTGAATCTGGTCCATTACGCAGCATTAGATATTAGGAGAACGGAAATCCATTATAAAGTCTTAACAAGATGGTATGCCACCCCGGACAGAGTAAGTAGGATGGATGGGACAAAGGGAAATACCTGCTGGAGAGGATGCCAGATTAAAGGCACAATGGCCCATATCTGGTGGGAATGCCCTATCATAAAGGTATTCTGGAAAAAGATTCTGTCTCTGTCAAAGGAATTTACGGGGAGGGAAATTGAGGAGGACCCTTGGGTCTGTCTCTTCCACGGTACCCGGGATACAGTCAAGAGCTACAAAACCTCCCTGATCCCGATAACACTAGATACAGCCAAGAGACAGATCGCTCTAAACTGGTTGAACCCTCTAAGCCCCAAAACGCGAGGTTGGTTATTCGATCTTAATGAAATTTTCAACGTTGAGTGCTTGGATCGGAGGGGAATAGGACCGGATGAGGACCAGGAGTATAGGGGGAAATGGGCAGGCTGGGTTAAATTTAAAAAATCATGGTCCTATCTAAGGGAGATAATATAAAAAGGGCTTAATATGAATGGGTTGATAACGGAAGGAGGGTAGGCAAGATGATATTTGCTCCTATCGAAATACACCCTGCAGGGGAGGGTGGTAGGATTGGGGGGGGGGGGATCTGGGAGGGGGGTTAAGTGGAGGGGATGGAGGGCATGCTTGCGGAGTTGTCAGGTTTATTGCTTGAATATATAGATGAATTGGTATTTTCTCTGGCATGCTCCCGTTGGGAAATGTTTTGTATTGGAAAATGATAAATAAAGAATTAAAAAAAAAAAAAAAAAAAAAAAAAAAAAGTGACCTGCCTGGCCACAATAAAGGCACAATCTCTCCCTCCTCCTAAGGTTTCTCTCATCCACAGAGAGATGTGTGAAGCCCGAGTGCATGGGTTCATCTTCACAAACTGACTCAGTATCAGGAGGCATGGGAGGTGAGGGAGGTAAGGGTGGGACTGCAAAGTTCAGAGACAAATGTACAGGAGGCTTCCACAAGCACTCCTTAACCACTTCAGCCCCGGAAGGATTTACCCCCTTCCTGACCAGAGCACTTTTTACAATTTGGCACTGCGTCGCTTTAACTGCTAATTGCACGGTCATGCAATGCTGTACCCAAACAAAATTTGCGTCCTTTTCTTCCCACAAATAGAGCTTTCTTTTGATGGTATTTGATCACCTCTGCCATTTTTATTTTTTGCGCTATACACGAAAAAAGACCGAACATTTTGAAAAAAAAATGATATTTTCTACTTTTTGTTCCAAAAAAAATCCAATAAACTCAATTTTAGTCATACATTTAGGCCAAAATGTATTTGGCCATATGTCTTTGGTAAAAAAAATGTCAATAAGTGTATATTTATTGGTTTGCGCAAAAGTTATAGCGCCTACAAACTAGGGTACATTTTCTGCAATTTACACAGCCTTTAATTTATGACTGCCTATGTCGTTTCTTGGGGTGCTAAAATGGCAGGGCAGTACAAAACCCCCACAAATGACCCCATTTTGGAAAGTAGCCACCCCAAGGAAATTTCTGAGAGGCATGTTGAGCCCATTGAATATTAATTTTTTTTGTCCCAAGTGATTGAATAATGACAAAAAAAAAAATTACAAAAAAAATTACAAAAAGTTGTCACTAAATGATATATTGCTCACACAGGCCATGGGCATATGTGGAATTGCACCCCAAAATACATTTAGCTGCTTCTCCTGAGTATGGGGATACCACATATGTGGGAGTTTTTGGGAGCCTAGCCGCGTACGGGGCCCCGAAAACCAATCACTGTCTTCAGGATTTCTAAGGGCGTAAATTTTTGATTTTACTCCTCACTACCTATCACAGTTTTGAAGGCCATAAAATGCCCAGATGGCATAAAACCCGCCCAAATGACCCCATTTTGAAAAGTAGACACCCCAAGCTATTTACTTGGAGGCATGTTGAGTCCATGGAATATTTTATATTTTGACACAAGTTGCGGGAAAGTGACACATTTTTTTTTTTTTTGCACAAAGTTGTCACTAAATGATATATTGCTTACACAGGCCATGGGCATATGTGGAATTCCACCCCAAAATACATTTATCTGCTTCTCCTGAGTATGGGGATACCACATGTGTGGGACTTTTTAGGAGCCTAGCTGCGTACGGGGCCCCGAAAACCAATCACCGCCTTCAGGATTTCTAAGGGTGTAAATTTTGATTTCACTCTTCACTGCCTATCACAGTTTCGGAGGCCATGGAATGCCCAGGTGGCACAAACCCCCCCCAAATGACCCCATTTTGAAAAGTAGACACCCCAAGCTATTTGCTGAGAGGCATGGTGAGTATTTAGCAGCTCTCATTTGTTTTTGAAAATGAAGAAAGACAAGAAAAAATTTTTTTTTTTCTTTTTTCAATTTTCAAAACTTTGTGACAAAAAGTGAGGTCTGCAAAATGCTCACTATACCTCTCAGCAAATAGCTTGGGGTGTCTCCTTTCCAAAATGGGGTCATTTGGGGGGGGTTGCCACCTGGGCATTCCATGGCCTCCGAAACTGTGACAGGCAGTGAAGAGTGAAATCAAAAATTTACGCCCTTAGAAAGCCTGAAGGCAGTGCTTGGTTTTCGGGGTCCCATGCGCGGCTAGGCTCCCAAAAAGTCCCACATATGTGGTATCCCCATACTCAGGAGAAGCAACGGAATGTATTTTGGGGTGTAATTTCACATATTTCCATGGCATGTTTGAGCAATATATAATTTAGTGACAAAAAAAAAATTTGTCTCTTTCCCGCAACTTGTGTCACAATATAAAATATTCCATGGACTCGACATGCCTCTCAGCAAATAGCTTGGGATGTCTACTTTCCAAAATGGGGTCATTTGGGGGGGTTTTGAATTGTCCTGGCATTTTATGCACAACATTTAGAAGCTTATGTCACACATCACTCACTCTTCTAACCACTTGAAGACAAAGCCCTTTCTGACACTTTTTGATTATATGAAAAAATTATTTTTTTTTTGCAAGAAAATTACTTTGAACCCCCAAACATTATATATTTTTTTAAAGCAAATGCCCTACAGATTAAAATGGTGCGTGTTTTTTTTTTTTTTTCACAGTATTTGCGCAGCGATTTTTCAAACGCATTTTTTGGGGAAAAAACACACTTTTTTAAATTTTAATGCACTAAAACACACTATATTGCCCAAATGTTTGATGAAATAAAAAAGATGATCTTAGGCAGAGTACATGGATACCAAACATGACATGCTTTAAAATTGCGCACAAACGTGCAGTGGCAACAAAATTAATACATTTTTAAAAGCCTTTAAAAGCCTTTACAGGTTACCACTTTAGATTTACAGAGGAGGTCTACTGCTAAAATTACTGCCCTCGATCTGACCTTCGCGGTGATACCTCACATGCATGGTGCAATTGCTGTTTACATTTGACAGCAGACCGACGCTTGCGTTCACCTTAGCGCAAGAGCAGGGGGGACAGGGGTGCTTTTTTTTTATTTTTTTTATTTTTTTGCTTTTTTATCTTATTTTTAAACTGTTCCTTTCATTTTTTTTTTTAAATCATTTTTATTGTTATCTCAGGGAATGTAAATATCCCCTATGACAGCAATAGGTAGTGACAGGTACTTTTTTTTAAAAAAAATGGGGTCTATTAGACCCTAGATTTCTCCTCTGCCCTCAAAGCATCTGACCACACCAAGATTGGTGTGATAAAATGCTTCCCCAATTTCCCAATGGCGCTGATTACATCCGGCTAAATCTAAGTCATAAAATGCTCATAGCTTCCGGTTTCTTAGGCCATAGAGATGTTTGGAGCCACTCTTGTCTCTGATCAGCTCTATGGTCAGCTGGCTGAATCACCGTCTGCATTCTCAGGTTCCCTGTTGAGACAGGAGAGCCAGAGAAAAACACGGAAGACAGTGGGGGGGCATTCCCTCCCACTGCTTGTAAAAGCAGTCTAGAGGCTAATTAGCCGCTAGGATTGCTTTTACATGAAAGCCGACCGCTAGCTGAAAATAATGATACCAAGATGATACCTAAACCTGCAGGCATCATTCTGGTATAACCACTCAAAGTCGTGAATGGCGTACCTGAAGACAAAAAAAGGTTAACAATAAAGCAAAGTAAACGGTAAAGTATAAAAAATTGCATACCTGAAAAGCAAACATGATAAAACATAATAACAATAAAACATTGCAGAATAGAATACAGTAAAAAAGAGCAGAACAATAGAGAGAGAAGAGAGAGAGAGAGAACAATAAAACAACTATTTTTTTTTATTTTATATTTTTGTTTGTGGTTTTTTTTTTTTTTTTTTACACTTTTTTTTGTAACTGTAACTTTTATAACTGTAAGCGGTTCCAGGTTCGAGTCTCTCAAAATGCAATGGCATCTTGGGAGACCCTGTGAAAGTGTGCCTAGTCTGTGCAATGCTGTACGCTACGCTAATACTCAACTAGTGTATGGTAGCTTTCAAAACATTCACCAATGAAGACCAGGATTGTCAGGACAGGAGGGACAATAATAGCTGCAGACACAACATCTTTTTTGGGGGGGTTCGTTGGGTAGGGGTATTCGGGAGGACATAAAGAAAATGCCTCTCATGCAGACTCTGCGAATGCTGCAGTTATGTGTTTAGTGTTTTGTAAGTGTCAGTGATCGATCGATACTGCACTTGGGTGGGCTGGGCTGAGTGGAGGGGCAAAAGTGCGAGGTGCTAGCAGGTATCTGGGCTGATCGCGCTAACACTGCGTTTTTGAGAACCCTAAACTGCTGGGGACGCTAGTATAGATCTGATCGGATCAGATATTGATCCGTTCAGATACTATACCACTAAGGGAGGCGTATGCTGCGTGCGTGGGTGTTAGCGGTACTGGCGCTAATCTGACGCTGCCTGGGGCGACTCATATCACCGCTGGGCGATCAGGGGGCTAAACCTTTATTCGGTAATAAACGGCGGGTGCCCTGACACTATAAAAAATAAACAAACTGACCAGCATCATCCGTAACACTTATACGGTGATCAGTGGTGAAAGGGTTAACTAGGGGGCAATCAAGGGGTTAAAACATTTATTATGTAGTATATGGGGGTCCCTGTCGCTATAAAACGCTGACGGCGAACCTAAATATTTACGTCCCTAACTAGCGTCACCAGCGACACTAATACAGCGATCAGAAAAATGATCGCTTAGTGACACTGGCGATGGGGGTTGATCAAGGAGTTAAAACTTTATTAGGGGGGGCTATGGGGGGTATCCTAGACCTAAAGGGGGCTAACTCTAACTGCCCTAACACTTCTAACTGTCACAAACTGACACCATGCAGTAATCAGAAAAAAAAAAACTGCTTGGTGTCAGTGTGACGGGGGGGGGGATTGGGGGGCGATCGGGGGGGCGATCGGGGGGGGGGATCGGGGGTGTAAAGTGTGCCTGGCATGTTCTACTGTGTGTGTTTTACACTCACTCAGATGTCTTCTCTCCTCAGCGCCGAAACGGAAACTGCCGAGCCGAGGAGAGATGACATCACATCCTCTGCCTGTGTGTACTACACACAGGCAGGGGAGGATTCTCATTGGCAGGGAGTGATCGCGAGGGGGGCCACAATCGGATAGCCTCCCCCTCATCTCTGAATGCTCCCAGACCAAAGCCGACCGCCGCTGGCACCGGGGGGGTCCGATCAGACCCCCCGCCGGCGGGAAGGCAATCACGTACCAGGTACGTGATTTTGCCTGCCCGTGCCATTCTGTTGACGTATATCGTCGTTAGGTGGTCGGCAAGTGGTTAAAAGGAAGTCTTTCTCTGAGTCCGGAGTCAATGAGTATGGCAAACGTGATTAACTTCTCCAGATCAGTGGGTATATATCAGGCTGCTATCTCATCCTTGATGGTATCCAAGAGACCATGAGAAAAAGCAGCCATGAGGGCCTCATTGTTCCAAGCAACCTCTGCTGCCAGAGAACGTAATTCAATGGCGTAATCGGCAAAAGTTTTCGTACTCTGTTTGATGGACATGAGGCACTTGGTAGCAGAAGCAGAGCACGCGGGAACATCAAATACCCTTTTAAAAGAAGCTCCCATTTACCAGCAGGGTAATTACACAAGCAGGTCTTCCTAGCAAATGACACAGGCTCACCTGAGGAGCCTAAGCACTAACAGGTGTTCACCAGGGCTCCTGATGTTGGAGATGAGTTTTGCTACGTGTTAGTACTAGGTTGCAATCCTTAGACTCTCCCCACCAGGAGGTGAGTAAGCCAGGGTGCAGTAGCAGATATAGAAGTTAAGTAAGGATCAAGCCGACGCTTAGTTGAGGAACAAGCCAAAGGTTAGTAACAAGTGGTAGCAGATACCGACGACAGCAAGAGTGACAAGAGTGAGATATTGGCTGGAGAGAGCACAATAATCTGGAAAACAGGTAACTGTAACTGAAACAGTTATCAGAAGTACAGACAGACAGTGTACAGAAAATTCAGAGGATCCAGTCATTGCACCCATGATCTGTAAATTGTGGGTGCAATGCCTTAAAGGCTGCAGAGTAGGGATGAGCTTCGAGTTCGAGTCGAACTCATGTTCGACTCGAACATTGGCTGTTCGCAAGTTCACCGAACAGCGAACAATTTGGGGTGTTCGCGGCAAATTCGAATGCCGCGGAACACCCTTTAAAAGTCTATGGGAGAAATCAAAAGTGCTAATTTTAAAGGCTAATATGCAAGTTATTGTCATAAAAAGTGTTTGGGGACCTGGGTCCTGCCCCAGGGGACATGGATCAATGCAAAAAAAAGTTTTAAAAACGGCCGTTTTTTCAGGAGCAGTGATTTTAATAATACTTAAAGTCAATCAATAAAAGTGTAATATCCCTTTAAATTTCGTACCTGGGGGGTGTCTATAGTGTGCCTGTAAAGGGGCGCATGTTTCCTGTGTTTAGAACAGTCTGACAGCAAAATGACATTTTGAAGGAAAAAACTCATTTAAAACTACCCGCGGCTATTGCATTGCCGACAATACACATAGAAGTTCATTGATAAAAACGGCATGGGAATTCCCCAAAGGGGAACCCCGAACCAAAATTAAAAAAAAAAAATGACGTGGGGGTCCCCCTAAATTCCATACCAGGCCCTTCAGGTCTGGTATGGATATTAAGGGGAACCCCGGCCAAAATTTAAAAAAAAAAATGACGTGGGGTTCCCCCTAAATTCCATACCAGACCCTTCAGGTCTAGTATGGATTTTAAGGGGAACCCCGCGCCAAAAAAAAAAAAAAAAAACGGCGTGGGGTCCCCCCAAAAATCCATACCAGACCCTTATCCGAGCACGCAACCTGGCAGGCCGCAGGAAAAGAGGGGGGGACAAGAGTGCGGCCCCCCCTCCCTCCTGAACCGTACCAGGCCACATGCCCTCAACATTGGGAGGGTGCTTTGGGGTAGCCCCCCAAAACACCTTGTCCCCATGTTGATGAGGACAAGGGCCTCATCCCCACAACCCTGGCCGGTGGTTGTGGGGGTCTGCGGGCGGGGGGCTTATCGGAATCTGGAAGCCCCCTTTAACAAGGTGACCCCCAGATCCCGGCCCCCCCCCTGTGTGAAATGGTAAGGGGGTACATAAGTACCCCTACCATTTCACGAAAAAAGTGTCAAAAATGTTAAAAATGACAAGAGACAGTTTTTGACAATTCCTTTATTTAAATGCTTCTTCTTTCTTCTATCTTGCTTCATCTTCTGGTTCTTCTGGCTCTTCTGGTTCTTCTGGTTCTTCCTCCGGCGTTCTCGTCCAGCATCTCCTCCGCGGCGTCTTCTGTCTTCTTCTCCTCGGGCCGCTCCGCACCCATGGCATGGGGGGGAGGCTCCCGCTCTTCTCTTCTTCTCTTCTTCTTTTCTTCTTTTCTTCTCTTCTTCTCTTCTTCTTCATTTTCTTCTCCGGGCCGCTCCGCAATCCATGCTGACATGGAGGGAGGCTCCCGCTGTGTGACGGCGCTCCTCGTCTGACAGTTCTTAAATAACGGGGGGGCGGGGCCACCCGGTGACCCCGCCCCCCTCTGACGCACGGTGAATTGACGGGACTTCCCTGTGACGTCACGGGGAATGCCACAGGGAAGTCCCGTCAATTCACCGTGCGTCAGAGGGGGGCGGGGTCACCGGGTGGCCCCGCCCCCCCCGTTATTTAAGAACTGTCAGACGAGGAGCGCCGTCACACAGCGGGAGCCTCCCTCCATGTCAGCATGGATTGCGGAGCGGCCCGGAGAAGAAAATGAAGAAGAAGAGAAGAAGAGAAGAAAAGAAGAAAAGAAGAAAAGAAGAAAAGAAGAAGAGAAGAAGAGAAGAGCGGGAGCCTCCCCCCCATGCCATGGGTGCGGAGCGGCCCGAGGAGAAGAAGACAGAAGACGCCGCGGAGGAGATGCTGGACGAGAACGCCGGAGGAAGAACCAGAAGAACCAGAAGAGCCAGAAGAACCAGAAGATGAAGCAAGATAGAAGAAAGAAGAAGCATTTAAATAAAGGAATTGTCAAAAACTGTCTCTTGTCATTTTTAACATTTTTGACACTTTTTTCGTGAAATGGTAGGGGTACTTATGTACCCCCTTACCATTTCACACAGGGGGGGGGCCGGGATCTGGGGGTCACCTTGTTAAAGGGGGCTTCCAGATTCCGATAAGCCCCCCGCCCGCAGACCCCCACAACCACCGGCCAGGGTTGTGGGGATGAGGCCCTTGTCCTCATCAACATGGGGACAAGGTGTTTTGGGGGGCTACCCCAAAGCACCCTCCCAATGTTGAGGGCATGTGGCCTGGTACGGTTCAGGAGGGAGGGGGGGCCGCACTCTTGTCCCCCCCTCTTTTCCTGCGGCCTGCCAGGTTGCGTGCTCGGATAAGGGTCTGGTATGGATTTTTGGGGGGACCCCACGCCGTTTTTTTTTTTTTTTTTGGCGCGGGGTTCCCCTTAAAATCCATACCAGACCTGAAGGGTCTGGTATGGAATTTAGGGGGAACCCCACGTCATTTTTTTTTTTTAAATTTTGGCCGGGGTTCCCCTTAATATCCATACCAGACCTGAAGGGCCTGGTATGGAATTTAGGGGGACCCCCACGTCATTTTTTTTTTTTAATTTTGGTTCGGGGTTCCCCTTTGGGGAATTCCCATGCCGTTTTTATCAATGAACTTCTATGTGTATTGTCGGCAATGCAATAGCCGCGGGTAGTTTTAAATGAGTTTTTTCCTTCAAAATGTCATTTTGCTGTCAGACTGTTCTAAACACAGGAAACATGCGCCCCTTTACAGGCACACTATAGACACCCCCCAGGTACGAAATTTAAAGGGATATTACACTTTTATTGTTTGACTTTAAGCATTATTAAAATCACTGCTCCTGAAAAAACGGCCGTTTTTAAAACTTTTTTTTGCATTGATCCATGTCCCCTGGGGCAGGACCCAGGTCCCCAAACACTTTTTATGACAATAACTTGCATATAAGCCTTGAAAATTAGCACTTTTGATTATTCATGTTCGTGTCCCATAGACTTTAACGGTGTTCGCATGTTCGAACGAACTTTTTTCCTGTTCGCATGTTCTGGTGCGAACCGAACAGGGGGGTGTTCGGCTCATCCCTACTGCAGAGTAAAGAAAAATATAAATGCACATTCTTTTTACCTAAAAAAAAAGATTTGCTATTAGTAACCTCTTAGTGCCAAGTACATGCAAGTATGCAGTCTCTTGGCGGCCGGGCCTTGGTGCCGAGCAGCCGCATATTTGCCTGAAATAGTGCCGACAGTGCTGTGCCTAGAGAGTGCCCTGCGCACTCCCGACAGTGATCGGCGGCTTACGGAAAGTTCCCACTTGCCTTTTGTGAATGGGACTTTTCCAATCATGTGACAGCCAATCAAGGCGGTCACGTGGTCATAAGTCCCAACCAGCCTCCCGGCATGGCGAACCCCTTAAAGGGCCAGCAACCGCCGGCGCCAAGTGGTTAATTTTTTAGCCTTTAAATCACAAAGCTGTTGGGAGAAGCAAAGAGTTCAAATTTAAATAGAAACATGGTCCAAAGCAGAAACATTCAAGGAATTGTCCAGGGAGCTGTCCAGCATCTCATATGGCTCAACAAGAAGAGGTTCTGGGTTCAGGTCCAGGCCATGACACAATGCTTCATAATTGCAAATTAGTTTTAGATTATGGATATTGTCCATATATCAAAACAAATGTGATCAAATTGGTCACCTGGTAACTAGACTGTTGGCATGCCCCTTTTTCCTTGCTCCCTTTTACCCAGTGCATTAATTACATGGAACTATGGGCTGTGTAGATGGACATCATTGTCAAATGCTGCTTTTTGCATTTGATTAATGCATGCATTTAAAAGCAAAATGTAACAGAAATCTGGGTTTGACCTGCTTTGCCTGCAATACAAATTTATTTTAATAGGACCCTCTGTGTCTAAAGAAATGCAATGCAAAAAAGCAGGTCAAACACAGTCACATAATTGTTATTCACACTGCACCATTGAAACAAACAAGAATCTGCTGACCTGTATTTGATATAGATTTAAAATGCACCTCAAACTCTGGAAAATAATGCTCTTTTACATGAAGTCCTATACTTGATGATGCAGCTCAAGATTCATAAGAGTGTCATATGATTATAGTGTAGATATTTTTAGTTGGATTTTAAGATTTTAAGCTACATCATGATCATGGCACACCCACAAGGTTGTGTCTTTACTATAACTCTTCTTGTCTATATTCCCATCTCACACATTCCTGGATTACAGGAACTGCTGTAGCGATTACTAGCTGGACACTGAATACATCACATAACTGTACACATATTCGCCACCATGGATCTTCAATTGCAGTCCAAAACTTTTATTGCAGAGAGATCACATCACAACAGAATAAGTGCAACATTTTGGAGCCACGCAGGGCCCCTTCGTCAGGCATGTGATAAAGTGCATATAGTGAAAACAATATAAATGAACTACCACCAATCAAAATCAAGAAAACAGTGACACCCCCTCCTCTGACGTCACATGACAACATATTCCCCGCCAAAAGGCCATTACATATTATAAAACATATACGCATGTATGAGCATCAAAGCAGTGTCCCTGCATATTATTTAATAAACAAGGGGGCCCAGCAAGCCCCTCATTGTGAAGTTGCTCCGTGGCAATTGGGCACATCACCGAGATATGTCTGATCACAGAATACAATAAAACAAACACATATACTAAACAAAAATAAGAATTGAAAAAAATACAAAAGAAAAGGGAAAATGAAAAAAAGAAGGAAAAGAAAGAGAAAAAAAAAGGAAAAAATAAAAATAAAATAAGTGATTGAAAAAAGGAAAAAGGAAAAAAGGGGAAAAAATAATAAATACAAAGCAGGTAAAATAAAAAAAATTGAAAAATACAAATAAAAAGAAAAAGAAAAAAATTAAAAGGAAAAATAATTAAAATAAATAAATATAAAAATAAATGATACGAAAATTAAAAACAAAACAAATCAAAAACAAAAAAACAAAAGATAAGAACAAAAATTAGGTAAATATCAGAAAAAGCAGGATAAATAAAGAAGAAAATAGAGGAATAGTGGGGGGTGGGCGGAGTTGGGGTGTTTGGGGAGAGGGGAGGTGTGTGAAAAAGGTCATGTGAAGTGAAAAAGGGGGAAAAAAGGGAAAAAAAAGGGGGTAAGTTATTGACAGCCTGCTACCATGGCACTCCTACTGGCTATAAGTTAATTCCTGAATTGTGGGAAAGAAAAAGAAAAAAATAGACTATAGGACATTTCAACCAGTTGGGCAAATGCCATATAGTCTAATTTTTTTATTTTTCTTTGCCATAATTGAGGAATTACCTTATTTTTTCCATGGCCACTTATTTGGCTCTAGCCAGTAGGAGTACCTTGGTGGCAAGCTGTCAATAATGCCCCCTTTCTTTTTTGCCCTTTTTGTTCCCCCTTCTTCTTTTCACAGCACCCTTTTCCCCCACCTCCCAACCACCCCCACTCCACCCCCCTCATTATTCCTCTATTTTATATTTATTTATTCTGTTTTCCTGATATTTAACACATTTTTTTTCTTTTCTTTTGCTTTTTTGTTTTTGTTTTGTTATGTTTTACGTTTTCTTATCATTTCTTTTTATTTTCATTTTTTTTTCTTTTTTTTTCATTTTTTCTTTTTACTTGTCTGTTTTTTTCATTAAAGTGTTACTAAACCCAGGAGCCTACATTCACTCTATCTGGTCTCCCACAGTACAGAAAAAATGGAAATGCAATTATTGTAGTACATATAAACTGCTAAATACTTTTTCTCATCAGCAGTATATAGCTTGTGACTTCTATCAGTGTCTAGTTAAAGCTTGTAGGAGGATTTTTTATTCTCCTCTGGCTGACCTATGAGGCTGCAAGACCCCTGATCCTCTGTCTGGATAGTGCTGATCACATGCTCCCTCCCAAGAAAAAAAAAACTTTCTAGCAATACACACCAAACTGAGGATGTGCAGCTTGTCCCCTAGACTCTGTTCTATCAGTAGATGCATTGGGTACTGTGGAAGAAGGGGAGGATCAGAGAAGACAGGATCAAACAGCCTTTCTAGACAGGTTCCACAGTGCAAGCATGCTTTACTGCATATACAGACTGATGTTTACTGTTGTGGGTTTAGTAACACTTTAACTTTTTTCTTATTTCACCTGCTTGGTATTTTTTTTCCTTTTTTCTTTTTCCTTTTTTCAATCTTCTATTTTATTTTTCTCTTTTTTTCTTTCCTTTTCCTTCTTTTTTCTTTTTCTTTTATATTATTGTCTTTTTCTTTTTGTTTAGTATATGTGTTATATGGTAAATTCTGGCAGCTTTCTTTTTCATTTTTGTTTTGTTCCTTTATTATTCCTTTGCTGCTCTGATCTTTTTTCTTCCGCCTCCGGAGCCGTGTTTACTTTCTGGAGCAGAGTAGCCTGACATCATGGTTCCCATGACAGCGGAGGCCCTGATGCTGGGCGTCCTCCTGGCACCCAGCGATAATTATTCACAGGGCGCATGCGGGCCTACGTGGTGCACTATGATTGGTTCTGGGCTGCATTACCTGGAAATGGGGATGCCAGGTCCTGCTAATGTATACCATGATCGAATAGATCTCGGTGATGTGCCCGATCGTTGTGGAGCTACTTTGCAATGAGGAGCTTGCTGCCCCCCCTTATTTATTAAATAATATGCAATGACATTGCTTTGATGCTTATATATGTGTATTCGTTTTATAATATGTATGGTCTTTTTGCCGGAATATGACATCATGTGACATCAGAGGAGGGGGTGTCACTTGTTTTCTTGATTTTGGTTGGTGATAGTTTACTTATATTCTGTTTTCACTGTATGCACTTTATCACATACCTGACTAAGGAGTCCTGCGTGGCTCTGAAACGTTGCACTTATTCTGTTGTGATGTGATCTCTCTGCAACTGAAGATATATGGTGTGCAAGTGAATATGTGTACAGATTTACTATAACTCAGACTCGCCTTCTGTCACATTTGCACATCATGAACAATTGTGGGATGTAGAATGGTAAAGGACTCTTTTGATGCCCTTACACTAAATGCTTATGACTTAAGATCTTTTTCTGACATCCTGTATGTCTCATCGATAAATGTCTATCATTAATGATGCTGCGGTGCTACAGTATTCAAGGTAAAATATCTACGATTGATCTGTCATATATTTTTATTGTATTAATAGCCACCTTGCGGGCACCTTAGACCTTTTCTTGCTGGGTTGTGTTGAAAAACTGTTTACCTCTTATGTCACTACAGGATACAAAGCATCTTCTGTTAAAGGCTGCAATTACTTTCATTATGACGCTGTAGTGACAGGGTCACTATAAGAATTTGCAAAATACTGATAAATCACAGCTACTGGTAAAGAAAAAGACATAACAGAATTAAAAATAGTTTATTTTATAACTAGTTTTTTGTGAGCAGTTGGCACAGAATTACCACTTTGATTTATTAAGCTCAACTATTGATTTACCCATCATCTACAGTGCCTTGAAAAAGTATTCATACCCCATTAAATTTTCCACATTTTGTCATGTTACAGCCAAAAATTTAAATGTATTTTATTGGGATGTTATGTGATAGACCAACACAAAGTGGCACATAAGTGTGAAATGGAAGGAAAATGATAAATCATTTTAAAAATTTTTTGCAAATAAAAAATGTGAAAGTGTGGTGTGCATTTGTATTCAGCCCCCCTGAGTTAATACTTTGCAGAACCACCTTTCGCTGCAATTACAGCTGCAAGTCTTTTGGGGGATGTCTCTACCAGCTTTGCACATCTAGAGAGTGAAATTTTTGCCCATTCCTCTTTGTAAAGTAAATCAAGCTCTGTCAGATTGGATGGAGAACGTCTGGGAACAGCAATTTTCAAGTCTTGTCACAGATTCTCAATTGGATTTAGGTCTAGACTTTGACTGGGCCATTCTAACACATGAAGATGCTTTGATCTAAACCATTGTAGCTCTGGCTGTATGCTTAGGGTCATTATCCTGCTGGAAGGTGAACCTCCGCCCCAGTCTCAAGTCTTTTGCAGACTCTAACAGGTTTTCTTCTAAGATTGCCCTGAATTTGGCTCCATCCATCTTCCCATCAACTCTACCCAGCTTCCCTGTCCCTGCTGAAGAAAAGCATGCCCACAACATGATGCTGCCACCACCATGTTTCACGGTGGGGATGGTGTGTTAAGGGTGGTGTGCAGTGTTAGTTTTCCACCACAAATAGCGTTTTGCTTTTAGGCTAAAAAGTTCAATGTTAGTCTCATCTGACCAGAGCACCTTCTTCCACATGTTTGCTGTGTCCCTCCACATGGCTTCTTGTAAACTGCAAACAGGACTTCTTATGGTTTTCTATCAACAATGGCTCTCTTCTTGTCACTCTTCCATAAAGGCCAGATTTGTGGAGTGCACGACTAAGAGTTGTCCTATGGACAGATTCTCCCATCTGAGCTGTGGATCTCTGCAGCTCCTCCAGAGTTACCATGGGCCTCTTGGCTGCTTCTCTGATTAATGCTCTCCTTACCCAGCCTGTCAGTTTAGGTGGACGGCAATGTCTTGGTAGGTTTGCAGTTGTGCCATACTCTTTCTATTTTTGGATGATGGATTGAACAGTGCTCCATGAGATGTTCAAAGCTTGGGCTATTTTTTTATAATCTAACCCTGCTTTAAACTTCTCCAGAACTTTATCCCTTACCTGTCTGGTGTGTTCCTTGACCTTCATGATGCTGTTTGTTCACTAAAGTTCTCTAACAAACCTCTGAGGGTTTTACAGAGCAGTTGTATTTATACTGAGATTAAATTACACACAAGTGGACTCTATTCACTAATTAGGTGACTTCTGAAGGCAATTGATTCCACTAGATTTTAGTTTGGGGTATCAGAGTACACAGGGTGAATACAAATGCACGCCACACTTTTCACACATTTATTTGTAAAAAAATATTGAAAACCATATATCATTTTCCTTCCACTTTACAATTATGTGCCACTTTGTGTTGATCTATCACATAAAATCTCAATAAAATACACTGACGTTTTTGGTTGTAACATGACGAAATGTGGAATAAATTTAAGGAGTATGAATACTTTTTCAAGGCACTGTAAAAGTAAATGATTCATTTTAGATGCAGTTTTCAATACACCTATGGATACTTTTATAGCTTTTTGTATGTATTTTTGAAATGGTGTTTTAGACTCATTGCATGATAGTGATGTTCACGTTTTATGCTGCATAATTTATTAAACTTTATATCACATACCATTCTGTATCTAAGTAATGTATATGCCAACATTATGATTTCAAATGTATGCAGATTTTCTGATACACATGGGTTATACAGTGAAGACTGAGGCAAGGTTCAAATGTTTTTTCATTCATATATGATCATATTGTTCATGGGTATGTATTGCTGAAGTCATTCCTGTGTGATGTCAAACTTGAAACATCAATTTAGATCAATATCCTTGAAGTTTTTGTTTTTTTTTTACAAAAAAGTATTAGAAATTTAAAAATGAGCATAATTGAAAAACAGTCACAAGTGTAAATGACATACAGTTGTGTGAAAAAAGTATTTGCCCCATCCTGATTTTTTATTTTTTTGCATATTTTCACACTTAAATGATTCAGATCATCAAACAAATTTTAATATTACACAAAGATAACCCGAGTAAATCCAAGATGCGGTTTTTAAATTATTATTTCATTTATTAAGGGAAAAAAGCTGTTCAAACCTGCCTGGCCCTACGTGAAAAAGCAATCGCCCCTCCCATGCTGAATCATGAATGAACTGTGATTAACCACAATTTTTTGTAAAGCTGAGTTAAATTTCACTTGCCACACCCAGGCCTGATTACTGCTGGTTGAATCAAGTAATCACATAAATAGAAGCTGTCTGACAAAGTGAAGCAAGCACGCTAACAGATCGCAAAGAGCCATACATCATGCCACAATCTAAAAAATTCAAGAACAGATTGGAAACAAAGTAATGTACATGTATCGGTCTAGGAAGGGTTTCAACGCCATTTCTAAGGCTCTGGAACTCCAGTGAACCACAGGGAGAGCCATTATCCACAAATGGAGTTAACTTGGAATAGCCACCGCTGACCAAAAAGAACACAAAGGCTCATCTCACATTTACTAAAAAACATCTTGATTATCCCCAAGACTTTTAGGCAAATATTCTGTGGACAAAAATGTAACTTTTTGGAAGGTGTGCGTCCCATTACATCTGGCATAAAACGAATACAGCATTTCATAACAAGAACATCATACCAACAGTCAGACATGGTGGCGGTAGCATGATGGTCTGGGGCTGATTTGCAGCTTCAGGACCTGGACGACTTACCATAATTGATGGAACAATGAATTCTGAGCTCTACTAGAAAATCCTAAAGGAGAATGTCTGGCCATCAGTTCGTGACCTGAAGCTCAAGTGCACTTGGGTTATGCATCAGGACAATGATCTGAAACACAACAGCAACTCCACCTCCAAATGGTTCAAACAAAGCAAAATTTAAGTTTTGGAGTGGCCTAGTTAAAGCCTGGACTCAAATCCATTTGAGATGCTGTATCATGAGCTTACACAGGCCAATCATGCTGGAAAACCCTCCAATGTGGCTGAATTAAAACAATTCTGCAAAGAAGAGTTGGCCAAAATTGCTCCACAGCAATGTGAAAGACTCATTACTAGTTGTCGCAAACTCTTGATTGCAGTTGTTGCTGCCAAGGGTGGCATAATCAGTTATTAGGTTTAGGGGGCAATTGCTTTTTCACATAAAGCCAGGCAGGTTTAGACAGCCTTTTTGCCTTAATAAATGAAACCATCATTTAAAAACTGCATTTTGTATTTACTCAGGTTATCTTTGTGTAATAATAAAATTTGTTTGATGATCTGAGTAATATAAGTGTGACAAGTATGAAAAAAAAAAATCAGAAAGGGGTAAATACTTTTTCACACAACTGTAGGTCCAGAGTCGTACAAAACTATATTTACACATTTAAGTAAAACAACATATACAATAAAAAGTGTCAGTTCCCAGTGCTTTGTGGGATCATAATTTTAACAAGAAAAGAACACCAAAGCCTTTTGTGGTAGGAAACTGTATTTGTCTATTCTTTGGCAGAGCATCATGCAGTGACCCACATCAGTGGAGGAGGCTTATTGCAAGATCGCAGGGAGCCAACAGCCAGCATGTCTTGCGGCACTAGGTGAGAATGGTGAGACACATGAAGGAGGTACTGGACTTGTAACAAAAGTGTCTAAGCTAGGAAAATAATATAGGTAAGGATAGACAAGAGAGGGGAAGATAGGGGAGCAAGGGAAGAGGATACACTGGGGATGGAACCTCTAACGGGTTGACAAGCCAAATGTGTGCCACGAATCAGGGCCTGTCACATAAGTACTAAGGACTGGTCTAGGTCTTTTAGGAGATAATTTTAAATCCAGGTGTAC
The DNA here is from genome assembly GCF_042186555.1 of Aquarana catesbeiana. Taxonomy (NCBI): domain Eukaryota; kingdom Metazoa; phylum Chordata; class Amphibia; order Anura; family Ranidae; genus Aquarana; species Aquarana catesbeiana. The sequence continues at coordinate 191,030,829 of NC_133333.1, read as the reverse complement.
CATATCTTCTCAAATTTATGGGTCATATCAGTCAGTATCACCACCATTTTTTCATGGACCATGCACCATGTCATCTTTGCTTCACTTGGGATATCTCTGGGGTGGAGGACCACCATGCTTTTGCCAAATTTTATTTTGCCACAGTGATTACAAATGTCAGGAGATGGAATTGTGTATTGGTGCAATCAGAGGGTTTTAAATCCAAAAGGGCCTCTTTCTGCAACATTTGAATGCCTTTGCCCAATATTATATGTAGAGTTGGGCTATGCAAAAGTTCGGCCCAAACATCGCCCGTTCACCCGTTCAATGAACACCCACATTTTCGGCATGATTGGCAATTGGTTCACCCTCTGAGACTTCCACAATGCACTGTGCTGTGCACTGCGCAGTTTATTCTAAGCTATGATTGAGTAAAGCTTTGCTCAGTCAGGGCATAGTAAATAGCTGGTTGCTGGGTCCTTAACAACAGATGAATCATCAGCTGTCAATGGGCTTCCCCACTGACAGCTGAGTGAAAATTGTCTAAAAGTGCATTGGGGTCCCCTCCAATCTATACCAAGCTCTTCGGGTCTGGTATGGATTTTAGGGGTACCCCACACCAAAATTTTAAAAAAATGGTGTGGCGTCCCCCCCAAAATCCATACCAGACTCTTATCCCTAAAGCACTTTGTCCCAATGTTGATGGGGACAAGGGCCTCTTCCCCACAATCCTGGGCTGTGATTTTGGGGGTCTACGGGCAGGGGGCTTATCAGAATCTGGAAGACTCCTTTAACAAGAGGACCCCCACCCCCCATGTGAATGAGTATGGGGTAAATAGTTCTCCTACCCATTAACCAAAAAAAAGAGTCAAAAAGAAATAAACACACACAGTTTTTGACCATTCCTTTATTAAAAATAAACAAAATGTCCCTTGATGTAGATCCATCATCAATCATGACGACAATGCCATTGCCGGACCTGGAAAAAAAATGCTCCTCCTGCGACGATGGCTAACCTCCATCTGCCTGCTCTGCCATCTGACAGCTCTTAAATAGCTAAGAGGCACCTGGCTCTAAATGGATCTACATTGTGGGACTTTTTTTTTATAAAGGAATTCTCAAAACTGTGTTTTTTTTCTTTTTGACACTTTTTTTGTGAAAAGGTAGGGGCATGCGGGGGGTGGTCGGGATCTGGAGGCCTCCAAGGTTGTCAGAAGAGGCCCTTGTCCCCCATCAACATGGGGTGTAGGCACCCACCTAGAGCATCAGAGCATGTGGCCTGGTATGGTTCAGGATGGGGGGCACTCACTAGTCGCCCTCTTTCCTTACCTCCCGGCTGCATGCTCGGATAAGGGTCTAGTATGGATTTTGGGGAACCCCACACAGTTTTTTTCTATTTTGGCTTGGGTTCCCTTTAAAATCCAAACCAGACCCAAAGGGCCTGGTATGGTTTGGGGGGATCCCCACGCCTTTTTCTTAAACATTTTTCTATCACCGTGTATGGTATTGTATTGCCGGAAATTTAAATGTAATTTTTTTTTCTTTATAAATATCAGTTTTTCTGTAGCAGGTTCTATACACGGTACATATGTGCCACTTTACAGGCTGACTAAGGGGACCTCCCAGACACTAAATTTAAAGGAATTTTTCATTTTTATTGTTTTACTTTAAGCAATATTAAAATCACTGCTCCTTTAAAAATGATCGTTTTCAAAAGTTTTTTTTTGCATTGGTACATGCCTCCCAGAGCAGTTCCCTGGGCCCCATACCCTTTTTATGTGCAATAACTTGCATATAAGCCTTCAAAATGGGGACTTTTTATGTTTTCAATTTGTGTCCAATAGACTTCAATGGGGTTCGGGGTTCAGGTCCAAACTTTTGCGATGTTTGGGAGTTCTGATGTGAACCGAAGTGGGGGGTGTTTGACCCATCTCTAATTAATGTGCAAATTGGTAGACATTAGTTCTAAATCACTTTATTTTGGGGCAATCCCAAACATGTAGGTGAGTGCCTGGTACTGGCCATACTCTGAAACATTGGTCAGATGCCGAAGGCCCAAATCTTACCAAATGGTGAGGTACCATATACCGTTCCAAGTAATTTATAGTTTGACTGTATGGCAGTACTGTATCCTAGCCGACTTTGCAGGGGGCGGCTCACCATATCGCTGGCTCCACCCCCACCTGAGACTGGTCACTAGTTGCTGGAGCCTCTTGGCGTCTAGCAAGCAGTGACGTCGTGGCAGCAACTCCCTATCCCTGCCCAGTATTCAAAGCGGAGGAGGATTCAACTTCCTCCTCCGCACCTGGTGCTCGTGGGGCCCAAAGCAGCTGCCAAGTTGAGCCCATGGAGAGTCCCAACGACAGGGTGCAGTGTAGCAGAGCTAAATCTGAAAATCAGTGTCTTCACATAGCGAGCGGGTGGCCACGGTGTCTGCAGGGAAGGCAAGCAGCACCCGCAGGAGGCTGGATAGAACCAGGAGCCAGGAGGGAGAAGACATCCACTGCCACCCTGACCTAAACATCAGCGGGCGCAGCATCCCTGGCACCTCCCAGAGCCTGCACTCCTTCTCCAACGTCCTCTCTGCTCCCAACTGTGACATGACATCAGTAGGAAGACAGGCTGACCGAGGACCCAGAGGATGAGGATGGGCAGGAGGTAGGTGCATCACACACACCTACCTACAGACAGGGGGACACAGGAGGGACTGCAGGCAGGGCTAGGGAGTCTCTTTCACCCCCCCCTCTCATTTTTATTAATTTATTTTAATTATTTTTTTTTTACTAGTAATGGTGGCAATTAGCGACTTATAGTGGAACAGCGACATTGCAGCAGATAAATCAGACACCTAACTTACACTTTTTGGGGACCTGTGACACCAGTACAGTGATCAGAGCCAAAAAAATGCACTTTCACTGCACTATTGACACCGGCGGGGAAGGGGTTAACATCAGGGGGTTAAATGTGTGCCTAGGGAGTGTTTACTAACTGTGGGGAAGTGCTTTCACTGCATAAAGACATGGATCAGTGTTGCTGCTTCACAGAAACACAGGATCCATGTCTTATGTACTCTTGGAATGACAGTCTGCCTTGTTTACATAGGCAGACTGTCACTCTGCCAGAGTACCGAATGATCAGTGGGTCCCAGTGGACATTGGGTCTGTGGGACCCGCTGATCGACCCCAGCGGGAATGAGCTGGTGGTGGTGCTCACACGACACCCGGAAGTGCAGAATCACGTATATATACGTGATTCTGCGCACAGCAGCTGCCCTATAGCAGTTTTCCTGGTCCTATAGCAGTTTTCCTGGTCGTAAAGCGGTTAAACAGGAAGAGGTGGGGCAGATTTACATAGGGGTGGGGCGCTCAATTTTAGACTTGCCTAGGACAGCACAAAACAATAATACACCACTGCTTTATGGTACATGTTTTCTGTGAGCAATGTGCTGTGGTCTGCCAAATTTGTTTCCAGTCATCCATTTCCAAACCACCCCTCAAGTCTTCTTCCCATTTAGACATGTATTGGTGTGGTTGAGGGGTTTTCCCATCCAAGAGTGAGGTATACACGATAATTATGATATCCTTTGAGGTGGGGTTGTGTAGGCATATATGTTCAAATGGTGTCAATGTTAGAAGTGAAGAGGATGACTTAATTGTTTGAGCAGCAATGTTTTTAGGGACCCCTGTCAGGGTGAATAGGTTATAAATCCTGTAGATGTTTTTAGAGACCAACCATTTAAATCAGGTCACTTCTAAGTGTCCTGGGAAAAACATGGGGTTTGACGTAATGATTCCTAACACTGCGTATGGGGACATAAGTCTTTCACTCCATCTCAAATAATCAACAAGTGTCAAATTATTGAGTTTACAATCCCTTTTTTGAAGTTGGTGGGTTAATCTATAGCACTGTTTTCATGGGGTTAGGGTCCATGTCGAAGGCCTCTAGAGTAACCTACAGAGGTGGGTCAGCAGTGTTCTGATGAATTGCCAATCCCCCACGTTGTTTTAGCTGAAAGAGCGTTTTACGGTTTATAGGGGTCTATCTTTACCCAAAATGTTTTTGCGTAATGCGCAAGCTATGGAGGGGTACTTTAGGTGGAAGCACGCAATATAAGTATAAAAAATATGGGAGGTAATTTTAACCACCGTAATGTGGCCCAGCCAATATATCTGGATTTTTTTTTCAAGCCTCAAAGGGAATTCAACTGGTGAAGAACTGCAGGATAGTCAGGCAAGTAGCAAGTCAAAGTTAGCAGTGATGTGGATTCCCAGATATGCTATGGACATCCACAAAAAAGCATAGCTTATGAGTATAGGATATCTTCTGAAGTCTTTAAGAAATTCCATATACAGTATATTGAATTTATCTGTACTGGCAGCCACATTTTCTTTCAGAGATTAATGCAAAAAACTCATTGTCCATCCCACCTCCCTGTGGTTAAAGGTTATTAATGGATCTCAGTATGTAGCTCTGACCTATTCAAGAATGTCTTTCTGAACACCAGTTGTCATTTTTCTTGTAATTTCATGAAAACCAGTGAGAATTACAGTAAACATTCAAATCTTTTAAATTTTAAATCTATTTACTAACTTTTATCTCCAGACATTTTATACACTTCATATACCACAGTAAAGTCTATTACATCTGTCTATCATGCTGCTTTATGGGGCCTTTATCCTATTCTCCACAAGAGATGGGTCTATTTCTTCCGCAGAATGACACTTTACATTGAAGGAACAGACACCCTTTTATCTGACTGAGACAAAAAGAATCTTCTATTCAGGGAAGAGGATAACTGTTACCATACTAATGCCGTGTACACACGAGCAGACTTTTCGTCGGACTCAACCCCGAAGGACTTTTCAACGGAGTTCCGCTGAAACGGACTTGCCTACACACGATCACACCAAAGTCCGACCGTCTAGAACGCGGTGACGTACACCAGGTATGACGGGACTATAAAATTGAAGTGCAATAGCAAGTGTGCCACCCTTTGGGCTCCTTCTGCTAATCTTGTGTTTACCTCGTGTTAGTAGAAGTTTGGTGAGAGATGATTCACGCTTTTCAGACTCGTGGTTTTTCAGATCGTTTAACTGTTGTTCAGTTTGCACTTGTGGGGTTTGTATCTGCTTTTCAGTGTGTGTAGTCAGTTGTTCATTCATTGTGTTCTTGTCCACTCATTGCTGATTTACAGCTCGCTCTTCACAGGCCCTGCTGTTCTTCAGTGCGTTTTGTTTAAGTTCGTTCTGACCAGCCAACCGTTTTGAAGCCAGGTTGCGTGTACGTACTCGTCGTAGAGTTCGTGCTTTGCTTGGGCTTGGTGTTCTAGTTAATTCTTCGACCCAAGCCCAGTCCATGAACAGGGTGGGGAGGAGTTCATGGACCAAGAATTGGTTGCTCCAGCGTGACCAATTCTCTCACATGCTTTTGCTTCGTGAGATCCGTAAGAATAATCCTGACAATTTCAGGAACTTTCTCAGGATGACGGACCCCATTTTTCACCATTTTTTGGCTTTGCTGACCCCTTATATCAGCAGGCAGGATACCTGCATGAGGCAAGCCATCACTCCAGAGCAGAGGCTAGTCGCCACGTTGTGGTACTTGGCGACTGGGAGAAGCCTGCAGGACCTCAAGTTCTCGACAGGCATCTCCCCCCAGGCTCTGGGGATCATTATCCCAGAGACCTGTTCTGCTATCATTCAGGTCCTGCAGAAGGACTATATTAAGGTAAGATTTATCCTTTAACATCCCATTTTATTGTATTTAATGTTTGCTAATGTATTGTATTTCTTTCCTCAATCCCTAAGTAACATGATTGCAATATGCTGCGAATGTCCCCTTTGTACTCATGCATGCTGTAATCTTTTAATGCTCCTTTTTTATCCTTCATGCATATTTGCCTTCACTAACCTCCCTAGCATGCTATCCTGGGCCCATACCCACCTAGTCTAGTCACTTAACAATGTATTTTGTCAGCTCCATTGTAGTGCTTTACCCTAAACACCCTCTTAAAATGTGTCCAAATGGTATGTGTGTTCTTAAATTAATTTATAAGCCCCCCCTTAAAATGTGTCCAAATGGTATGTGTGTCCTAAAATTAATTTATAAGCCCCCCTTAAATTTTATCAATAGGCCACCAGAGGGGGTGAGGAATCTGATAAGTGGGCCTTATATTTTATTCTGTAAATAATAATTAAAATAAATGTTATACTGATGTTGGGCAAGAATGTTTTTTGTGTAATCTGCTTGCAATGTTATGTGCAAAAGTACTTATATTTTTTTCTTGTTTCACTCCCCAGTTTTCTTCAATGCCACAGAAATGGCAGACTGTGGCATCCCATTTTTCCACCCGTTGGGACTTTCCCAACTGTAGAGGGGCTATAGATGGGAAGCACGTCCACATCGAGCCACCACCCCATTTGGGGTCATACTATTTTAACTATAAGGGGTTTCATAGTCTTGTGTTAATGGCGGTGCTGTTGGCACAATATAATTTCTGTATGTGGACGTGGGGAAGAATGGCTGGATGTTGGATGGAGGAGTCTTCGCCCAGACGGAGTTCTACCAGCGTCTCCAGAGTGGTGGCCAGGGATTGCCACCTGATGCGGATAATGTGGAAGGACTCCCCTTTGTCTTCATTGCAGATGAAGCCTTCGGTCTGGGCAAACACCTCATGAGGCCATTCCCCCAAAGGACCTTCCACCAGAGAGGAGGGTTTTTAACTACCAGCTGGCCAGAGCAAGAAGAGTTGTGGAGAATGCCTTTGGGATAATGGACAGCCGGTTCTGCCAGTTTCTGACAGCAATCCATATGGCAGACTACAAACTTCATCATATTGTCCTAGCATGCTGCATCCTGCACAATTTTTTAAGAAAAAATGCAAGAAATCATATTGCATCAGTTGGGCCTGAGGCTGGACTTACAGACAATCCTCTGACGTGCCTGGATACTGACCATACTGGCTTGGCCCCCCAAAGCACCTGTGAAGTTAGGGAGAAATATGTTAATTATTTTCCGGGTAGGGGGGCCATTGCAATACCAGACAATGTCTGATTTTTATTAACAAAAAAATAATGATCAGATAAAATCTCGAAATGTATTTATTGCTTGCTTTTCTTTTTGGCTGTCTCCTAGGTTCTCCTAGTGCACTTGTAGTGCCAAGTGGATTTTCCTTTAGTAAATAAGCCCCATTGTCACTGTAAAAACAAAATTACTTACAAAACTGGTATTGATCATTGAAAGAAGAAGCCACACATTGTTGATTAGCAAACTTTTTAATCTGTGCAGATTCACATGTGCGTTTATAATTTTCTTTCTAAAATATATATTTATTTTTCTAACAATATATTTTTTTTTTAACTTTTTTTTACATTTTTTTTTAATTTTTTTTTACAAACAGGCATGTTTTAAAACATAACATACACACAACTCTGGAACTTACAAAGTTCAACATCTAGAAAATGAAGGCAATATCAAACATTATAGTGTCAAAAATGTCTGGATATTGCCAAAAATCAGATGGGGTGATGTCACCCCTGTAAAAGCCAAGATGCACACAAATTGGGATTCCATATGGGTAATGTCAACATGTGCTATCTCCCATCATGGGGGATCAATGGACGTGTTTTGTGGGTGCAATCCCTTCCTCTCACCTACTAGCATTATGAGGAAGGGGTTGCACCCACAAAACTCGTACATTGAGATCCCCTGATGGCAGATAGCACATGTTGACACACCGTGTGCATCTTCAAAATTTGGCTTTTAAAATGATAAAAAATTAAAAGCACTTAATGTGGTCATCTAAAAAGGAAATGAAGAACATGATCGATTTAGTTTTAGGGAAAACGGGATTAAATTCTCCCCAAAACATTGATCATGTTCTTAATTTCCTGCTGCATGATGTCCAGGCGATTGCGCATTTCATCAATCTCTCCATTACAGGCCATAATCTGGCCAGTGAGTCTTTGTGCACTGTCACTGGAAAACGGTTCTGCCGCTTCCCCTTCCACAACCAGCACATCACCTAAAATTGATGAAAAAACATGTATGTAGAAATATGCAGGCATATATAGATTACCTGAAGCTGGGGTGTCAGACACTGACCTGGTGGGGTGCACATCTCGCCCACTTCTTTTAATAAGACAAATTAGCAAGACCAATATGTAGTTAAAACCCTATATCAACTAAATACATTGTATATATTTTCAAACGATGTTTCCTAAGAAAGATGTTTCCTACAAACGATTACTGTGTCCACGAACATGAAAGTAGCCATTTAAAACTGTACAACAGTAAAGAAAAGCACATGGAGCAGCATGCAAGTTAATAATCAGAATAGGAACACACGACAAGTACTTACTTTTTTGAAGCACTTTTTTTATTCTTCTGTACTTATCCGGCTCCCTCAGTTTAAGGTCGGACTAGCGTTTCCTTAATTGGTCTTTGGAGCGGGGTACCCCAAAATTCTGCTGCAGAGTCTTTACAACTTTTGACATGATTTTGGCCTTGCGCAAATTCGGCTGGGTGTACGGTCCATGCTTCCCATCATAATCGTTCCTCTGCAAGATGTCCACCATCTCCACCATCTCTTCAAAGGCCATATTGGAGGTCTTAAATCTCCTCTTCCCGGATCGGGACGTTTTGGGCTCCGGGCTTTCCTCGTTACTGGAAGAATTTACAAACAGCTGTGTCTCCGCCATGTTGCTCCTACTGTGCACTGTAGAGAGAAAGGGTGGGGAATATTGGTGAAAAAGAACGTCAGGGGTGGGCAACGTGGGTGGAGTTTCACGCATGCGCAGTGTATATAAAGCTAACACGCATGTGTCGTATGTAAGTTGCGAGCGTCTGAAACGAAGGTAAATTTTAATAAATTTGGAACATCAGTGGCCTATACTGCTTAAAGATTGAGGCCTATATTGGAATAAGATTATGAGAGTTTAGGCTAACATTAGTGTTTTTGTCTTGTGTATTGTCTTACAGAAAACATGAATAAGTTTAAGGACCATGAATTTATGTCCCATTTTATTGACAAGTACAGGGAGATGAGGAATCTATGGGAGGTCAAACACAGTTTATATTACAATAAACAAGTAAGGAAGGAAACGCTGGAGAGACTTCTGGAATTTGTGCAGACTTGGATCCCAGAAGCAACCATGAAGATTTTGGAAAGTAGAATTGGGATCTTGAGGAACATGTATAGGGGGGAGCATAAGAAGATCCAGGCTTCCCTGAGATCAAGAGCATCAGCAGATGATGTATATGTACCCAGGCTGTGGTATTTCCAAAAACTGTGTTTTCTTGATGACCAGACTGAAGCCAGGGAATCTCTTTCGACCCTTCCCTCCACCCTTCCCTGCAGCCTTCCCTCCACCATTTCCTCCACCCCAGCAGAGGCTGACGAGGAACAACCTGGGCCTTCCACCCTGGAAGAACCGGATGCATCCAGCTGGAGCCAGGTATATTATTTTTAAACAGATTTATTGTCCTAATATTAATGATGTTAACTAGATGTTCTAATTGATTACCTGTTAAGGATTTTATCCAAAAAATGATGTATACACATCAATTGACAGTAGTGGTCAAAAATGTTTGTCACCAGCTTGAAAAAATGCTGGGGTCAGAATGATACTCTTTTATATGTACTTACATTGAATTTTCAAGTCATGAGCTGAAAATTGTGTGTGATTGATGAACCAAAAACTAAAACTATGTCCCTTTTTATACACAGGATGAGCTCAGCCAGGAGGAAGGTCTGGAAAGTGGCAGGCAGGAGGGGCCCAGGGACAGCCAGGAGCTGGCCATGCCCAGTGACAGCCAGGGGGTGTGCAGGCCCTGTGTCAGCCAGGAGGTGGCTGGGCCCAGTAGGAGCCTCACACAATTACAGGTGCCTCCCCTCTGCCTTCAAACAAAAAGACCCAGGAAGAGGACGGTGATGGAGGAGACATCACTGCGCCTCATTAGGAAAGCAACGGATGTCCTGAGGAGCCCCCCGACGCTGAAGAGGCCTATGGCTGCTATTTAGCCACCAGGTTGCTTGAATTGGAGAAGGGCCAACGCCTCCTCTGTGAGGGACTTTTTGCTGAGGCCCTTCAGAAGGGGCTGAGGGGCCAGATAACTGAGAACAGCCACATTTATGATCTCACCCATCCTCCTCCTCCTCCTCTTCCTGCCACAAGTCCACCACCAGAGCCACAGCCTCCAAGGAAGGCTGCAGGGAATGCTGCATGGAAGGCTGCAGGGAAGGCTGCAGCGAAGAGAAGAAAGTGATGACCTGGGTTCAGTCTGGTCTGACAGAAGACGCAGGCTGGTGTAGTACCACAGCCTGGGGACATATATATCATCTGCTGCTGCTCTTCATCTCTGAGATTCCTGGACCAGATTGTGTTTCCTATTATATGGACTCCTCAAGATCCCAATTTTGTTTTCCACAGACTTGATGTGTGCCCTGGGGCCAAAAGGCTTCACAAATTCCAAAAGTTTCTCCAGCGTTGCCTTCATCTTTATTTTGTTAACCAGAATAAATGGATATTTTAGTTTCTGAAAATACTTGCCTATGTGTTTTCAAATACATTTCTATAAAAGACAATGTCAAATTAACAAGGTACACCAACCTCCTTGAGGTTCCAAAAAAAAAAAATATATAATGTTATTGTGGTAACTTGACACACAAAAAAATAAAACATTAATAATGTTATTGTGGTAACTTGACACAAAAAAAAATGATAATGTTATTGTGGTAACTTGACACACAAAAAAAAAAATAGGGGGATCCCGAGAAAAAAAAAAGATAATTTTTAAATAATCCTAAAAAAAAAAACTTGATAAAATCAAAAATAATAAAAGCTAATTAAAAAAAAAATTGGTAAACATTATTATGGAGCATTATTACGGGCCTTTAAACAATACAATTTTATTCATGAAATCAGGAGAAATAATCCAGAAATCAGTTCATGAGAACCCTGTGTGAATCTGAGCAGCTAAACAACTTTGTTCTTCTAGCATTATAAAGAAGACAATAATGCGCTGCATTAAACGAACACAGAATTTGCAGTGCGAGGAATGTGCTAGCTCCACTACGAACACTAGTTTTACCAGACCGAGCGCTTCCGTCTCATACTTGCTTCAGAGCATGCGTTGTTTTTGGTCCGTTGGAACAGAATACAGACGAGCGGATTTCTCTATAGGAACTGGTTCCGGCAGAGTTCCGTCACAAAGATTTGAAACATGTTCTATTTCTAAAGTCCTTTAGATTTTTTGACAGAAAAGGTCCGATGAAGACCACACACGATCGGAATGTCCAACAGATTCGTTCCATCGGACCTTTGATGCCGAAAAGTCTGCTCGTGTGTACACGGAATAAGATGAGAGAAGTAAAGCCAAACTTTGTATAGACCCCTTACAAGGAAAGGTGGCACATAAATTAGATTAGCTAGCTAATGGGATGGGTAGAATAAGGCACGGGTAAATGTGTCAGAATTGTTAAAGACTTCTATCACCATCTTGAACTCACCAGGGAACTTCCCCATCCATCTTTCTTCAGACTTTATTTGGAGGTAGTGGAACACCATTGCAGTGATTCAGATGGCTGTTTTGAGCTTGTTCCTTGCATAACCCAGTATAGGTTACTGGCCCCTCTGAGCTCATACTTACCCAGGTCCCTACAAATCTGAATGGGAAATGAAGGGAGTTTTAGAAAAAAAAACTGTGATTTACATACAAAAAAAGATAAACTTATTCATGTTGATTTGGTTTATTTATCTTATATAGTTACCTACTGTAAATATTTTTACATTTTTATCTATTTATCTTTATTTGTTTAGACATCTGTTGTTTTTTTTTATTGATCTCTGTCTCCATTGAGACTTCTTGTGTGGTCACTGGTCATAGGATGTGAGGGGAGATCTTCCTACCAGGATTAAAAATGCTATTAGTTTTTTTGTGCCTGCATCTTCCTACTTTATGTCTCAGTGGCCACGCTGAAAGTGAGTGTTATGCCGCGTACACACAAGTGGAATTTCCGACAGAAAGAGTCTGATGGGAGCTTTTCATTGTATATTCCGACCGTGTGTATGCCCCATCTGACTTTTTCTGTCGAAAATTCAGATGGACTTAGATAGAGAACATGTTCTATATTTTTCGATGGAACATTACTATAGGAAAAATTGCTCGTCTGTATGCTGTTCCCACACACCAAAAACGACGCATGCTCTGAAGCAAGTACGAGACGGAAGCTATTGGCTATTGGCTATTGAACTTCCATTTTCTAGCCCTGTGGTACGTGTTGTTTGTCACCGCGTTCTAGACGGTCAGAATTTGGTGTGATCGTGTGTATGCAAGACAGCTTGAGCGGAATTCCGTCGGAACTCCGTCGTAAAAACCTTCAGAGTTTATTCCGATGGCAAAACCGGTCATGTGTACAGGGCATCAATCTCCCCAACACTGAGCAACACCAATAACAACCCGAAAGGGGTTCTAAGCCTTACCTTTTTTTACAAAGCTAAAAAAAAGTATTTTTTCTGAAGTTCCATATTAGAAAGGATCTAGAGACTGAAATGTTGGAGTTGCCATGGCTGGTGTTAGTATTAAAAATTTGTGTTCTGGAGCTGTCATTCTGGTCCTGGATTCATCACCTTGTGCAGCCTTTCTCAACATTTTTACTCCAGAAGATCCCTTGACAATTTTTGACGTTCCAGGGGAACTAAACACTATGACATCTTCAATTGTACACTAGCATGATAAGCAAGTTTGTAAATTTAGTAAAAAAATAATAAAGTATATAATATTACTCTATTATTTGACACCTAAGATGGATACATTTTTAAAACATCCCTTCTCTATGTATATTTCAGGAAAAATATGGTTATCATTCATCTCTATTTGCCAGGGTCAGTCTACTTTTAAAAAAGGGTCATCCCTGGTAATATCCCTGGAGGGCACAAGTACCAACCCAATATGGCACTGTGACTCCATTTGTGTATGTTCCCAAATCTCTCTCTGTCTGCAGGACTGCTGGGTTGGCACTTACACAGTTGAAAAACTGGATACATTGAAAACCAGCCCACCAAGAGAGACCACCCAACCACATATGCAAATGGATCCAGGAGCATTATATATTGATACCCTGTGCATTGGGAAATTCAGTTACTTCTGGGGTCTGATTCTGGGCAGGTGTATGAAGGTATACATTTATAACAACCAATTATGAATTTAAAATATCTATCCTGATTGATTTAGCTTTGCTCAGACCTCCTTTTCTCCAAGTCAAGTCTGTACGGTACTTACTCTTAATTATGGACAAGAAAAGACTACTCCTGCGCTTGTGAGGGTCTGTTTGGGTTTGAGAAAAGTAGTATTTTGAACTGTAGTAAAGCTAAAAGAGATGGTGTTGCATGTCCCGCTGCCCAGAAACTGACCCCGGGGTGGTCAGGTAAGACTATATGGAGAGTGATGGATGAAGGGCGCATGATCAATTGCTCACATCAAAAAGTATAAAAATTATTCATATGAAAATAAAAACAAATAAAAGCAAATGAATAATACCAATACTATGTATCATGCAAACAGGTAACAAAATATAGAAAACATGGAAATTAAAAATGGGTTAAAAGTAACATGAGCCCATGTTGAGGCGGGTGTTTAGAGTCGGCTGACGTGTTTCGAGGATAACCTCTTCATCAGAGCCTTTGAGAACCAGGGCGCAGTCTCTATGGGCCAGTAGGCCAACATATGTACATAAACATAATGGCTAGTTGGAAAGTGTGGCCTGAAATGGGAGATACGTTTTTCTGTGTTCCATACCAGTCCACATTCAAGCATTCTAGGTGGAACAGAGATCAGAAAAAAAAAAAAAAATATATATATATATATATATATATATATATATATATATATATATATATATGTATACACATACATATATATGCGCATACACACATGTATAAACAATGCAAAATAATTGGACAGAATTTCAGCTAGAAATACGGTATGGAGCACATGGCAAGAATATGCAACACAAGAAACAAATGATGAGTAAAAATACGTGAATATGAATACATAAATCAATGGATGAATATGATAAACGGGGAACCCATATATGTACAGAGAATTGATGAAAGGTACAATATCTATCGAAATTTGATAGGGGATACGGTGTCTATAAGTACCATAAATGAGTGGTCAATGACAGACCATGAAGTAACAAACAAAAAATATTAATATAAAATATATATATATATATATATATATATATATATATATATATATATATATATATATATATATATATATATATATATATATGTGTGTATATATGTGTGACCACCATCAGGAGCTCTGATAAACACCAATTAGTGTTTAGACTTCTCAGGGTAACCTGCTGCTGCACTTATCCAGCTAGTGGGTGGGAGTGTCTCTCTATATCTATATCTATAGCTAGCCTTGCTATAGCTATTGTCCTCCAAGCCTGACCCCTGACCATTACAAATGGTTTCACAGAGACCTAGTTGAGAAAGTCTGATTGTAAATTATAGACCAGAAGGAAGAATCATGGGCAGAATTCAGACTTTTTAAATTGTCCGCTTTTCGGGTCCTATACTGGACTTTGTCCAAAGGATGTACTTTTCCTCTACTGCTCGCATAGTAAACCCGGTTATGGGGTTACTTAGAAATCCTTAGTAACTGCCAGTCATTCCCTTGACTAAGGAGACTCAACAAGGCTGCCCCCTTTCCCTCTTCTTTTCAACATTGCAATAGAACCACTATCTCAAATCTTCAACTCTGATGATGGGGTGAGTGGTGTCAAGATTGGCGATCAAACTTTTCTCTTGGCTTTATTTGCGGACAACGTATTATTTTTTTTTCTGATCCCATCAGATATTGCAAAACTCCAGAACCTTCTATCGACTTTCCGCAACTGCTTCAGGTTGCGGGTTAACCAGAACAAAAGTGAAGTACAAGCCCTGAACCCTCGGGTGCCTGTACATTGGCTCTCTTCATTGCCATTTAATATTGAGAAACAGTATATCACATATTGTTGGTGCTGACTAAATAAACACGGTGCCTGCAAGCACACTTCAAGATGGACCATCATACCAGTCATCATTCTTTCTAAGACATCATGCAGATATCCACTCACAGGCACTATATTCTGCCAAGCTGACTTCTACAACTAAACCTGAATTTTGTTAAATGTGTTAGAGTGGGTGGTCTCCATGTGGGGACTGCAGCTATGGTTATGTCAGGGCTGGGCTCAGCCCTTCCTTCTCTGAGCTAGCCACTCAGCTGTTGGCTAATTGCCAGCTCCCATCTCTCTCCACAGTTACCCAGCTGTTGTTGATTCTGCTGACTTCTGACCTGGCTGGTTACCTGATCTGGTTAGTAAACTCTGGCTTGGCTGATTACCCGATCTGGTTACTGAACTCTAGCTTGACTGACTACCCGATCTGGTTACTGGACTCTGACTATGCTTTGACTATGCTTACTCTATTTACCTTTTTATTTTTATTAATAAACAAGAGTGATTTTACTGTACCTCTGTCTCGGTCTGGTTCTTGGTTTCTAACAGTAGGCGAATGCCCTGAATTCAGAAGATACAGTCAATCCACTTGTTGGTAATATTTTTTCCAGATTGGATGAGCAAGATCACCGCATGGATCAGTTTGCCATGGCGTTACAAATGCTCCTGAGTTGCACGACTCACCTGGAATCCCCCACTGTGGCTGCTCTGGTACAACTTGAGTTGCAGGCAGTCCCTGCGCCAGTCTCTGTGCAGGCACCCGCCTTGAGTATTACCTCTATAAGAGATATGTCTGCTTCCACCCTGCTTCCCCAGTGATTTGGGGTCAATCCAGTTCAATGCAGAGGGTTTCTCAACCAAGTTGAGATATACTTTGAGATGCTGCCCCAGGCATTTCCCATAGACAGAAGTAAAGTAGGGTTTGTGATATCTTTGCTTTCTGAGAGAGCCTTGGCCTGGGCTAACCCTCTATGGGAGACGCAAAAACCTGTAGTCTTGAGTTACCCTGAGTTTGTGGCCTCCTTTAAAAGGGTATTTGACGTTCCTACATGCTCTGCTTCTGCTGCCAAGTGCCCATCATGTCCATCAGAGTATGAGAACTGTTGCCGACTACGCCATTGAGTTCCGTACTCTGGCAGCAGAGGTTGCTTGGAACAATGAGGCCCTCGTGGCTGCTTTTTGTCATGGTCTCTCGGATTCCATCAAGGATGAGATAGCAGCCCAAGATATACCCACTGAGCTGGAGAGCTTGATCTCGTTTGCCATTGTCATTGACTCCAGACTCAGAGAAAGACTTTCTTTTAAGGAGTGCTTGTGGAAGCCTCCTGTTCTGTTGTATTTTATTACATTCTATTAAATTCTATTCTATTCTTTACTATTCTTTTATTTTTATTCTATTGTTTTATTATTTTATATTCTATTTTATTGTATTCTTTTTTAGAAATAATTTATATTTTTTCTAATTCGATTCGAATTTGTTTTCGAATTCGAGTCAAATAGATTTCAAATATATTTTTGAATGCAATTCAAATTTGTTTTCGAATTCGATTCGAATTTGTTCATTTTTTTTTTGGATTCGTTTAAATTAATTACTTTTGTAATTCAGAAATTCAGATGCATACGAATTTCCGAATAATGAAAAATTCTTCCGAATTTCAATTCGAAACTAAACGAAATGCACATGTCTATCCTGTACGTTGCCTTCGAGCTTTGCAGTCCCACCCGCTCCACCCTTACCTCCCATGCCTCCTGGTATCGAGTTGGTCAGTGAAGATAAACCCATGCACTTGGGCTTCACGCATCTCTCTGCGGATGAGAGAGCCTTTAGGAGGAGGGAGAGATTGTGCCTTTATTGTGGCCAGGCAGGTCACTTTTTGAAGTCTTGTCCTATCCATCCTGGGAACACCCGAACCTTGAGGTCCTGTCATGGACAGACCTTAGGTGGCATTGTGTCGTCCCCAGTTATCCAGAAGGATAAGCCCCTGGTTTCCATCACCCTTTCTTGGGCTAAGTCGTCTATCGAGATACAGGCTGTAATCGACTCTGGGGCTTCAGGCCTGTTCATTGATGTTGCCTTTGTATCAAAGCACTCAATTCCACTGCAGCTGCATGACACTCCACTTGCCATTGAGGCTCTTGATGGGAGACCTCTACAGCCTGCCCACGTGACTCATGAGATGGTTCCGTTGACCATGGCCGTAGGGGCTAATTGAGATAATCCAATTCCAAGTGATTTCCTCTCCTAAGTTTTCGCTGGTTATTGGTTATCCTTGATTACAGAGGCACAACCCCTCTTTTGATTGGCTCTGTGCTGAGGTTCTCTCCTGGTCACCACAATGCAGTGAGACATGGTAGCCAAGATCCTGTGTAGCTCTTCACTCTCCTTCACTCTCCTCCCTACTCCTAGAGGAGTACCGTGATTTTAGCGATGTCTTTGAAAAAGGTCAAACCGGTAGTTTGCCTTCACACCGGCCATATGATTGTGCAATTGACTTTCAACCTGGTGCCACTCCCTTTCGTGGCCGGGTTTACCCTTTGTCGGTCTTGGAGGATAAAGTCATGGAGGAGTATGTTGCAGACGCACTTTCTCTGGGTTTCATCCGGAAATCCTCGTCTCCTACTGGTGCTGGTTTCTTCTTTGTGAAGAAGAGGAGCGGTAAACTGAGACCTTGTATTGATCATATGGGGTCTCGATCGTTTCACAATTAAGAATGCCTACCCGATCCCATTGATTACAGAGTTATTTGACCGCCTCAAGGGAGCAACGGTTTTCACTAAGCTTGATCTGAGGGGGGCTTACAATCTCATGAGGATTAAGGAGGGCGACGAGTGGAAAACTGTGTTTAATACCAGAACAGGCCAATATGAGTAATGCCTTTTGGCCTTTGTAATGCCCCGGCAGTTTTCCAGGAATTTATTAACAATGTCCTCTGAGATTTGTTGCAGTTATGTGTGGTGGATTATATCGATAATATCCTCATATTTTCCATGTCCCTGGAGAGCCACCACACAGATGTCTGTCGTGTGCTTCAGAAATTAAGAGAGAACAATCTCTATTGTAAACTGGAGAAGTGTGAGTTCCATTGGGAACAGGTTAAATTCCTGTCATTTGCACTGCTGGTTTTTTGATGGATCCAGTGAAACTTTCAGCAGTCCTACAAGGGCCTCAACCCATGGGTTTATGTCCTCTGCAGCGTTTCCTGGGTTTTGCCAACTATTATCGGAAGTTTATTCATAATTTCTTGTCTCTGGTCAAGCCTCTGACTGATATGACCAGAAAGAATGGTAACCCACAGAGTTGGTATCCGGAGTCCATTAACCACTTCAGCCCCGGACCATTATGCTGCCTAAGGACCAGAGGACTTTTTCCAATTTGGCACTGCGTCGCTTTAACTGCTAATTGCGTGGTCATGCAATGCTGTACCCAAACGAAATTTGCGTCCTTTTCTTCCCACAAATAGAGCTTTCTTTTGATTGTATTTGATCACCTCTGCCGTTTTTATTTTTTACGCTATAAACGGAAAAAGATCGACAATTTTGAAAAAAAATTATATTTTCTACTGTTTGTTATAAAAAAAATCAAAAAAACTCAATTTTAGTCATACATTTAGGCCAAAATGTATTCGGCCACATGTCTTTGGTAAAAAAAAGTCAATAAGCGTATATTTATTGGTTTGCGCAAAAGTTATAGCGTCTACAAACTAGGGTACATTTTCTGGAATTTACACAGCTTATAGTTTATGACTGCCTATGTCATTTCTTGAGGTGCTAAAATGGCAGGGCAGTACAAACCCCCCCAAATGACCCCATTTTGGAAAGTAGACACCCCAAGGAAATTGCTGAGAGGCATGTTGAACCCATTGAATATTTATTTTTTTTGTCCCAAGTGATTGAATAATGACAAAAAAAATATATATTTACAAAAAGTTGTCACTAAATGATATATTGCTCACACAGGCCATGAGCATATGTGGAATTGCACCCCAAAATACATTTAGCTGCTTCTCCTGAGTATGGGGATACCACATATGTGGGACTTTTTGGGAGCCTAGCCGCGTACGGGGCCCCGAAAACCAATCACCACCTTCAGGATTTCTAAGGGTGTAAATTTTTGATTTCACTCTTCACTGCCTATCACAGTTTCGGAGGCCATGGAATGCCCAGGTGGCACAACCCCCCCCCAATGACCCCATTTTGGAAAGTAGACACCTCAAGCTATTTGCTGAGAGGCATGGTGAGTATTTTGCAGCTCTCATTTGTTTTTGAAAATGAAGAAAGAAAAGAAAAAACATTTTTTTTTTCTTTTTTCAATTTTCAAAACTTTGTGACAAAAAGTGAGGTCTGCAAAATACTCACTATACCTCTCAGCAAATAGCTTGGGGTGTCTACTTTCCAAAATGGGGTAATTTGGGGGGGGTTTGTGCCACCTGGGCATTCCATGGCCTTCCGAAACTGTGATAGGCAGTGAAGAGTGAAATCAAAAATTTACGCCCTTAGAAAGCCTGAAGGCGGTGCTTGGTTTTCGGGGTCCCGTACGCGGCTAGGCTCCCAAAAAGTCTCACACATGTGGTATCCCCATACTCAGGAGAAGCAACAGAATGTATTTTGGGGTGTAATTTCACATATTCCCATGGCATGTTTGAGCAATATATCATTTAGTGACAACTTTGTGCAAAAAAAAAAAAAAATTTGTCTCTTTCCAGCAACTTGTGTCACAATATAAAATATTCCATGGACTCGACATGACTCTCAGCAAATAGCTTGGGGTGTCTACTTTCCAAAATGGGGTCATTTGGGGGGGGTTTGAACTGTCCTGGCATTTTATGCACAACATTTAGAAGCTTATGTCACACATCACCCACTCTTCTAACCACTTGAAGACAAAGCCCTTTCTGACACTTTTTGTTTTCATGAAAATTTTTTTTTTTTTGCAAGAAAATTACTTTGAACCCCCAAACATTATATATTTTTTTTAAAGCAAATTCCCTACAGATTAAAATGGTGGGTGTTCCATTTTTTTTCACACAGTATTTGCGCAGCGAATTTTCAAACGCATTTATTGGGGAAAAACACACTTTTTTAAATTTTAATGCACTAAAACACACTATATTGCCCAAATGTTTGATGCAATAAAAAATATGATCTTAGGCCGAGTACATGGATACCAAACATAACATGCTTTAAAATTGCGCACAAACGTGCAGTGGCGACAAACTAAATACATTTTTTAAAGCCTTTAAAAGCCTTTACAGGTTACCACTTTAGATTTACAGAGGAGGTCTACTGCTGAAATTACTGCCCTCGATCTGACATTCGCGGTGACACCTCACATGCATGGTGCAATTGCTGTTTACATTTGACGCCAGACTGATGCTTGCGTTCGCCTTTGCGCAAAAGCAGGGTGGGACAGGGGTGCTTTTTTTTTTTTTATTTATTTTTTTTTGCTTTTTTATCTTATTTTTAAACTGTTCCTTTCATTTTTTTAAAAATCTTTTTTATTGTTATCTCAGGGAATGTAAATATCCCCTATGATAGCAATAGGTAGTGACAGGTACTCTTTTTTGAAAAAATTGGGGTCTATTAGACCCTAGATCTCTCCTCTGCCCTCAAAGCATCTGACCACACCAAGCTCGGTGTGATAAAATGCTTTCCCAATTTCCCAATGGCGCTGTTTACATCCGGCAAAATCTAAGTCATGAAATGCTCGTAGCTTCCAGTTTCTTAGGCCATAGAGATGTTTGTAGCCACTCTGGTCTCTGATCAGCTCTATGGTCAGCTGGCTGAATCACCGGCTGCATTCTCAGGTTCCCTGTTGAGACAGGAGAGCCAGAGAAAAACACGGAAGACGAGGGGGGGGGGCATTCCCGCCCACTGCTTGTAAAAGCACTCTAGAGGCTAATTAGCTGCTAGGATTGCTTTTACATGAAAGCCGACCGCTGCTTGAAAAGAATGATACCAAGATGATACCTAAACCTGCAGGCATCATTCTGGTATAACCACTCAAAGTCGTGAATGGCGTACCTGAAGACAAAAAAATGGTTAACAATAAAACACAGTAAACGGTAAAGTATAAAAAATTGCATACCTGAAAAGCAAACATGATAAAACATAATAACAATAAAACATTGCAGAATAGAGTACAGTAAAAAAGAGCAGAACAATAGAGAGAGAATAGAGAGAGAGAGAACAATAAAACAACAACTATTTTTTTTTATTTTACATATATATATATTTTTTTTACACTTTTTTTGTAGCTAACTTTTATAACTGTAACCGGTTCCAGGTTCAGGTCTCTCAAAATGCGATGGCATCTTGGGAGACCCTGTGAAAGTGTGCCTAGTCTGTGCAATGCTGTACCCTACGCTAATACTCAACTAGTGAATGGTAGCGTTCAAAACATTCACCAATGCAAAGACCAGGATTGTCAGGACAGGAGGGACAATAATAGCGGGTGTCACGCCTATATCCGCGCTTTCTACAGACACAACATCTTTTTTGGGGGGGTTCGCTGGGTAGGGGTACTCGGGAGGACATGAAGAAAATGCCTCTCATGCAGCTGACTGCATTTGGTTGGGGATGTGAATGGGGGAAGTACAGGTGCTGCAGAAGTGGTGGGTTCCCAATTAGGATTGGCGAATGCAGCAGGAAGGGCACTAGGGGCATGACGGGCCTGTGTTTGTCTTCTTCTTGGTGGCAGTGGGACACTACTTGTGCTTGCCACCTCACCAGCTTGAACTGCACTTATGGGACTCGCCACGTCACCAAGTGTTACTGTAGTGCTGGTTTGACTATGACCGGGTGTACCAGGCCGCTGGTGCTTGCCAGTTCACCAAAACGCTACCAAAAAAACTGTTAGCGATCGCAGGGATCAGGCCTGACTCTGCGAATGCTGCAGTTTTGCGTTTAGTACTAAGTAGGGATGAGCCGAACACCCCCTGGTTCGGTTCGCACCAGAACCCGCGAACGGACCGAAAGTTCGCACGAACGTTAGAACCCCATTGACGTCTATGGGACTCGAACGTTCGAAATCAAAAGTGCTCATTTTAAAGGCTAATTTGCATGGTATTGTCCTAAAAAGGGTTTGGGGACCCGGGTCCTACCCCAGGGGACATGTATCAATGCAAAAAAAACTTTT
This sequence comes from Aquarana catesbeiana, assembly GCF_042186555.1. Lineage (NCBI taxonomy): Eukaryota > Metazoa > Chordata > Amphibia > Anura > Ranidae > Aquarana > Aquarana catesbeiana. The sequence goes on along the minus strand of NC_133333.1, from coordinate 191,008,702 downwards.
AAAAACGGCCGTTTTTTCGGGAGCAGTGATTTTAATGATGCTTAAAGTAAAAAAAAAAAAGTGAAATATTCCTTTAAATATCGTACCTGGGGGGTGTCTATAGTATGCCTGTAAAGTGACGCGTGTTTCCCATGTTTAGAACAGTCCCTGCACCAAATGTCATTTTTAAAGGAAAAAATCTCATTTAAAACTGCTTGCGGGTTTAATGTCATGTCGGGTCATGGCAATATGGATGAAAATCAGTGAGACAAACGGCATGGGTACCCCCCAGTCCATTACCAGGCCCTTTGGGTCTTGTATGGATATTAAGGGGAACCCCGCACCCAAATTAAAATAAGGAAAGGTGTGGGGCCACCAGGCCCTATATACTCTGAACAGCAGTATACAGGCGGTGCAAACAAGGCAGGGACTGTAGGTTTGTTGTTAAGTAGAATCTCTTTGTAATTTTGAACATTTTTAACGTGTTTAGCTCCAGCCAAAAAATCTTTTCTAAGCTTTTTGGAAAACATAGGGAAGGGTTATCACCCCTGTGACATTTGTTTTGCTGTCTTTCCTCCTCTTCAGAAGATTTCACCTCACTTTTTTGTCCCAATGAAAAATGTTTTTTGAAAATTTGGGTTTTTTTGTGGAACAAGGATTGGAAAGCATCAGTGGAAAGGAGAAATTGTTTTCCCATATTAACTCTTACAGGAAAGAATTTCCCTTCCTAGGGGTAGATTTCATCTCACTTCCTGTTGTCTCCTTCCGTTTGCAAGTAGGAGTCGTTTGTAAGGTAGATGTTTGAAAGTAGGGTCCTGCCCTATATACTCAGCAGAAATTTGGGCCTTAGGTGTTGCTGTGGCCACAACACTGTAAGCCCTCACAGGGCCCTGCTGTGAAATATTAGATCAAGAATTGTAATTACATGCCCCTGTTGAACAGGAGCTGAAAAATTAGGCCTTAGGCACTGGTGCTGGTGCCACAACACTGCAACCCCTCACAGACACTCTAGTTGGAACGCAGGAACGAGCCCTGCTGCAAATTATTGCTTCAAAAATTGTAATTGCACGCCCCTGTTAGACAGGGGCAGAAAAATTGGGCCTTAGGCACTGGTGCTGGTGCCACAACACTGCAACCCCTCACAGACACTCTAGTTGGAACGCAGGAACGAGCCCTGCTGCAAAGTATTGCATCAAAAATTGTAATTACACGCCCCTGTTAGACAGGGGCAGAAAAATTGGGCCTTAGGCACTGGTGCTGGTGCCACAACACTGCAACCCCTCACAGACACTCTAGTTGGAACGCAGGAACGAGCCCTGCTGCAAAGTATTGCATCAAAAATTGTAATTACACGCCCCTGTTAGACAGGGGCAGAAAAATTGGGCCTTAGACACTGGTGCTGGTGCCACAACACTGCAACCCCTCACAGACACTCTAGTTGGAACGCAGGAACGAGCCCTGCTGCAAAGTATTGCATCAAAAATTGTAATTACACGCCCCTGTTAGACAGGGGCAGAAAAATTGGGCCTTAGGCACTGGTGCTGGTGCCACAACACTGCAACCCCTCACAGACACTCTAGTTGGAATGCAGGAACGAGCCCTGCTGCAAAGTATTACATCAAAAATTGTAATTACATGCCCCTGTTAAACAGGGGCTGAAAAATTGTGCCTTAGGCACTGGTGGTGGCGCCCAGAACCAAAAATGTTCTTACAAGCTATCAGCGTGATGATTGAGGAGGAAGAGGATAATTACTCAGGGATAGTCACTCAGCATCAGCATAGGCAGTCTTTGAAGGGATCTGAGATTTCAAAAAAAATTATTCGGTTACATCAGCATCAGGTGCTTGGTAGCTGGTGGTGATCCAAGACTCATTCATTTTTATGAAGGTCAGCCGATCGACCGAGTCGGTGGACAGATGCACCCTGTGATCGGTTACCACGCCTCCAGCAGCACTGAATGTGCGTTCCGAAAGAACGCTGGATGCAGGACAGGCCAGTAGCTCAATTGCATACTGTGCAAGCTCTGGCCAGTGATCCATCCTCAAGACCCAGTAACCCAGAAGATTTTCGGTGGGAAAGGTGTCTAAGTCTGATCTTGCCCCTAGGTATTCCTGCACCATGTAAAACAGACGCTGGCGATGGTTGCTGGAACCGATCATACCTTGGGGCTGCGGACCAAAAAATTGTCTGAACGCATCGGTCAGACGGCCACCTTCTCCACCGCTCCTTCTTTGACTGACCGAAGCCTCAGCAACACGTTGTCCAGAAACAGGAGTTTGTAACCTCCCAGTCTCTGGGAACGCGTTGCACAGACCTTTCTGCAAGGCCTCCCGAAGATGTTTCATCCTCTGCTCCCTCTGCGATGGCAAGATAAGGTCCGCAACCTTACCCTTGTAACGTGGATCAAGGAGGGTTGCCAGCCAGTATTGGTCCTTCTCCTTGATACCACGAATACGAGGATCCTTACGCAGGCTTTGCAGGATCAGGGAGGCCATGCAGCGTAGGTTTGCTGAGGCATTCGGTCCGGAGTCCTCTGGGTCACTAAGAACGACATGGTCCGCAGCCACCTCCTCCCAGCCACGTACAAGTCCATGTGTTTCTTGGGACTGATCCCTTAAAGACTGCTGCTGATGCTGAGTGCCAGGCTCCACCTCCATACTGACACAATCTTCCTCCTCCTCCTCTTCCTCCTCGTCCTCTTCCTGTGTGATCGGCGGGCACGCAGGAACACTGTCTGGATAAAGGGGGCCTTGAGACCTAAGGAAGTCCTCCTCTTCCTGCCTCTGTTCTGCCTCAAGTGCCCTGTCCATTATTCCACGCAGCGTGTGCTCCAACAGGTGGACAAGGGGGACAGTGTCACTGATGCATGCACTGTCACTGCTCACCATCCTCGTGGCCTCCTCGAATGGTGACAGGACAGTGCATGCATCCCTGATCATGGCCCACTGGCGTGGGGAAAAAAAACCAAGCTCCCCTGACCCTGTCCTGGTGCCATAGTCGCACAGGTACTCATTGATGGCCCTCTGCTGCGTGTGCAGCCGCTGCAGCATGGCCAACGTTGAGTTCCACCTGGTGGGCATGTCACAGATTAGGCGGTTCTTGGGCAGGTTAAACTCCTTTTGGAGGTCCGTCAGCCGAGCACTGGCATTATATGACCGGCGGAAATGCACACAGACTTTCCTGGCCTGCCTCAGGACATCCTGTAAGCCTGGGTACCTGCCCAAGAACCGCTGCACCACCAAGTTAAGGACGTGAGCCAAACAGGGCACATGGGTCATTTGTCCCTGTCGGAGGGCAGAGAGGAGGTTGGTGCCATTGTCGCAAACCACCATTCCTGCCTTAAGTTGGCGTGGCGTCAACCACCTCTGAACCTGCCCCTGCAGAGCTGACAGAACCTCTGCCCCAGTGTGGCTCCTGTCCCCCAAGCACACCAGCTCAAGCACCGCATGGCATCTTTTGGCCTGCGTACTTGCGTAGCCCCTTGAACGCCTACGGAGCACCGCTGGTTCCGAGGAAGAGGCCATGGAGGAAGAAGAAGAGGAGGGGGTGGAGGAGAGAGGTGTGTCACAATCAGCATTTTGGAGGCGTGGTGGCGGAACAACCTCCAACACTACTGCACCTTGTCCTGCATCCTTCCCAGCTGCCAGCAGAGTCACCCAATGCGCCGTGAAACTTAGGTAACGTCCCTGTCCATGCCTGCTGGACCATGAGTCAGCGGTAATATGCACCTTACCGCTGACCGCCCTGTCCAGCGAGGCATGGACATTGCCTTCCACATGCCGGTAGAGAGCTGGAATCGCCTTCCGTGAGAAAAAGTGGCGTTTGGGTACCTGCCACTGAGGAACCGCACATTCCACAAACTCACGGAAGGGGGCAGAGTCTACCAACTGAAAAGGCAGCAGTTGAAGTGCTAGCAATTTTGCCAAGCTAGCATTCAACCGCTGGGCATGTGGATGGCTGGGAGCAAACTTCTTTCGGCGGTGCAGCAGCTGGGGCAGGGAAATTTGCCTGGTACAATCTGACGTCGGTGTACCAAAAGCAGATTGCCCACAAGTACTTGGCTGTGACACACCTAATTCTACACCTTCATTCCTCTCACTGCAGGTCTCAGAGAGGACTGAAGGTCTAGTGGGGTTGGAAATCTCAGCTGATGAGGAGCAAGGAGAGATCCTCTTTGTTCTTTGGTGTGGGTCTTTTAGATACGCTTGCCAACGAACTGCATGGCAGGTCAACATATGTCTGGTCAAGCATGTGGTACCCAAGCGGGAGATGTTTTGGCCACGCGAGATACGCTTGAGACATATGTTGCAAATAGCAGCGGTGCGATCTGATGCACTCGTCTCAAAAAAGGCCCACACCAAAGAACTTTTTGAATAACGCGCAGAGACTGCAGCGCCCTGCACATGTGGAGCTTTGGGGTGTGATGCAGTCAATGTGCTGCCCTTAGGCTGGCCCCTGGAGGGCATCCTGCCTCGTTGGTGATGTGCCGCCGCCTCCTCCTCCTCCTCCTCCTCCTCCTCTCTCCTATCAGGCACCCACGTTGAGTCAGTGACCTCATCATCCCCTCCCTCCTCATCACTGGAGCAAACCTGGCAGTATGCTGCAGCAGGGGGAGCATGACTGCCAGATTGCTGTCCTTCTTGGGCACCCCCTCTGTCCGTGCTCATGTTACTGCCTTCATCGAGCTCAGTATCGTCATCAGAGCCTTCCAAACGCTGGGCATCCTCCTGGAGCATGTACCCAACACTGTGGTCAAACAGTTCGAGGGAATCCTCATGAGGATATGGTGGAGCTAGGGAAGGAGTCACTGATGACATTGAGCTGAGGGAAGAGGCCGCTGCTTTGCCAGACAAAGCACCCTGGGCATGGGTGAGAGAGGATGAGGAGGATGAGGACGGCTTGGTCATCCACTCGACCAAGTCTTCCGCATGTTGCGGCTCAACACGGCCAGCTGCCGAAAAAAAGGCCAAGCGTGTCCCATGGCCACGTGCTGATGAGGATGCACCGTCTCCACGACCAGCACTAGACACAGAGCCTGCTTGCCCTCTCTTATTGGCTTGTGACTGTCTGCCTCTCCTTCTTGGCCTTCCAGACATACTAATGGCCTGTAGCTGCACTAAGCTGGGATAGAACACCTGTAATTTTCTTCAAGTAGCTTTATATACTGTAACCAGACAAGCCTGCCTGTCAGTAGGAAGATAACAGGAACGGATCTAGCTGTACACTGTGAGCAGGACGCACTGTACTAAATGTAAATAGTCTAGCTGCCTGACCGTGGTACTAATAGGATCAAATAGAACACCTGTAATTTTCTTCAGGTAGCTTTATATACTGTAACCAGACAAGCCTGCCTGTCAGTAGGAAGATAACAGGAACGGATCTAGCTGTACACTGTGAGCAGGACGCACTGTACTAAATGTAAATAGTCTAGCTGCCTGACCGTGGTACTAATAGGATCAAATAGAACACCTGTAATTTTCTTCAGGTAGCTTTATATACTGTAACCAGACAAGCCTGCCTGTCAGTAGGAAGATAACAGGAACGGATCTAGCTGAACACTGTGAGCAGGACGCACTGTACTAAATGTAAATAGTCTAGCTGCCTGACCGTGGTACTAATAGGATCAAATAGAACACCTGTAATTTTCTTCAGGTAGCTTTATATACTGTAACCAGACAAGCCTGCCTGTCAGTAGGAAGATAACAGGAACGGATCTAGCTGAACACTGTGAGCAGGACGCACTGTACTAAATGTAAATAGTCTAGCTGCCTGACCGTGGTACTAATAGGATCAAATAGAACACCTGTAATTTTCTTCAGGTAGCTTTATATACTGTAACCAGACAAGCCTGCCTGTCAGTAGGAAGATAACAGGAACGGATCTAGCTGTACACTGTGAGCAGGACGCACTGTACTAAATGTAAATAGTCTAGCTGCCTGACCGTGGTACTAATAGGATCAAATAGAACACCTGTAATTTTCTTCAGGTAGCTTTATATACTGTAACCAGACAAGCCTGCCTGTCAGTAGGAATTTAACAGGAACGGATCTAGCTGAACACTGTGAGCAGGACGCACTGCACTAAATGTAAATAGTCTAGAAGATAACAGGAACGGATCTAGCTGAACACTGTGAGCAGGACGCACTGCACTAAATGTAAATAGTCTAGAAGATAACAGGAACGGATCTAGCTGAACACTGTGAGCAGGACGCACTGCACTAAATGTAAATAGCAGGAACGGATCTAGCTGAACACTGTGAGCAGGACGCACTGCATTAAATGTAAATAGTCTAGATAGAAGATAACAGGAACGGATCTAGCTAAACTGAATACAGTGTATATATATATATGCAACACCTGGGATGCATATATATATACAATACACTGTAAGTGCAGCTAACTGACTGACTGTTCTGCCTAATCTATCTAACTCAAATCAAATGACACTGTCTCTCTCTCTCTCTATCTCTCAGCACACCGGAACACACACTACACAGGGCCGCCGTGCAGGCGGCCTTATATAGTGTGGGGTGTGTACTAAATCCCCTGAGCCATAATTGGCCAAAGCCACCCTGGCTTTGGCCAATTACAGCTCTCTCTACTGACGGCGCTGTGATTGGCCAAGCATGCGGGTCATAGTGCATGCTTGGCCAATCATCAGCCAGCAATGCACTGCGATGCCGCAGTGAATTATGGGCCGTGACGCGCCACACGAATTTAGCGCGAACGGCCCATAACGTTCGCAATTCGGCGAACGATCGAACAGCCGATGTTCGAGTCGAACATGGGTTCGACTCGAACACGAAGCTCATCCCTAGTACTAAGTATAAAATTGATGCGCTTTAAATAAATAGTGCACAATATGCTGCTGCGACTAAGCTTAAATCCAGGAATAAAAAATGCATACATGTGAATAAAATAGATAAATAATTATGGTGCTAATACATGTGTTAAAATTGCCAAAATAAATCTTCAAATTGGTGATGTGACGGTGAATATAAATAAAATAATAATGACACTCTGAGTACAATGTCCAGGCAGAGATAAATAGTGGGGGAAAGTAAAAATAATTAAACAGTTCCTTCCCTTAATCCAGATTGATTGACTCACTGGGTTAGATCGTTTGTATCAGGATATTTAGTTTTTCTTGCATCCCACTTTAGCCATAATACTGCTGGTGATTTGGCTCTCAGGATAAAGGTTTTATGCAAAGCAAGCAAAGAAAAAATAGATCATTGTGCAGTGAACTTACTAGATAGTACATAAGCAAAACAGGGACAAGAGATACACTCACAAACTCCCGGTCTATTAGAAGCATTCAAATATGCAGATTGCAGTCAGCCGCTGTGGACGAGGTTTCCCATAGAGAAACAGCTGCTGTTAACCTTCAGGTGTATTGCAGCACTGAACGTCCTAAGCTCCTCCCACGCGTTGCATCACTTACACGTGACTTTTTCAAGGCTAAACACAGGAAGCCATGGCCTCTGTATTTAAGTCCTATGGCATTGTGGTTACCATGGAGACAGCGCTGTGTTCATTAGATCATCATACTGCTTTCTGCTACTAATGACATGTAAATATTTTGGCTTAAGCCTTATTTAATTGTTTTACAAATTGTTAAAAGGGGAACATATATTTATAAATACAGGTTTGCAAACAAATATAGAACACTTCCAGATAAAGAATAAGAACATAAAAATGGACCTAATTAGTGCGGTCACAAAACTCCCTCCAGTGGTAAATAGTGTTACTACACATTCAATGTTAACACATCAGATCGCATATCATTACATACTGGGATAGATAGCAAAATCACTAATATGTATGTGTACTTCCGCAAGTAAAATACCAATTGATCCACATTGTGTAGTTACTAGCAACATATTGGATAGGCCCGTATTACACTCACATCCACTAGTGAAAATGATATAAAAAATATAAAAAAAATATTTAAAATAAAAGATTAAGGTTACATTGTTGCGCCACTAGTTCGCCATTGCAACAATGTTTCAAAAAAAAAAATTATATTGAAAAATTAAATTAAAATACTAAATAAATTAAAATACATAATTGACTAGATGCACAACCCAAATATTTGATACTATACACTCATTTACAGTAAAATCAAATATATGATCCCTATGATATTATAAAAAATAAATAATAAAAATTAATTTTATTTAAAATAAATACTAAAATATAGACTATCGTTATTATAATATTAAGTGTAAAGAGACAATAAATTTACGAACCAATTAATACCAACGAAATAAAAATTTAAATTGAAATTTAAAAATTAAAAATTAATATATATGTAATAAATGTTTAAAAATTAATAAGGCATGCCTTGAGAGTATCACGGAGTATTAAAAATCTGATATGAAGCAATTAAGATCAAATTCTATGTTTAAGCCATTTGGCGCAAGAGTCCCCATCTGGAATATCCATTTAGACTCGCTTTTACTGAGTTCCCTTATCTTATTTGAGCCTCTCCAATGTGGCTTGTATTTCTGAATCGCCCAAAATTTCAACAGTTTGGGGTCACTATTGTGGTGCATAGCAAAATGTCTGGAGACATTATGCTTAGGGAAAGATTTTTTGATGTTCTGGATATGTTACCTTATGCATTTCCACATAGGCCTCTTGGTTCTACCAATATATTGTAGTGAGCATGAGCATTGCAAAACATATACTACTCCTTCCGTCCTGCACGATATAAAGTCCTTAATAGTATGTTCATTGCCAGTACTTGTTGCCGTGAATTTATTACCCTTTTGCCCATTTTGTTGGGTATTGATGCAAGCGTAACATCTTTTACAGGGGAAGAACCCTTTCCCCTGGTAAAAGGATAATTCCGTCAATCTTTTGGGGGGTTCCGGGACGTTTTTGGCAATTAGATCCCTTAATGTGGGGACTCGCCTATAAATGAAGCGAGGCTTATCCGGTAGAATGTTGCAGAGAGTTTTATCTGATTTTAAAAGAGGCCAATGTTTTCTGATGATTCTTTCCATTTTCTTATGTTGAATGCTGTAGTTCATTATCAGTGGTATATCGTTATTATCTTTATTATCTTTGATTTTATCCTGGATCAGCAACTCCCTTGGGGTTTGATTAATCTCCTTGATTTTTTCTGCTATGAATTCCTTGCTATATCCTTTGTCTTCAAACTTTTGTCCCATCAATTGTGCCTGTTTTAGATATTCATTATTGTCTGAGCAATTTCTTCTTAGCCGTATGAATTGCCCCTTGGGAATATTGATAAGCCATGGTTCATGGTGACAACTGTTCACTGGTATGTAGCTATTTCTTTCCACTGTTTTAAAATAGGTTTTAGTACTAATGGAATTGTTTACTAGCTGTATTTCTAAATCTAAGAAGTGTACTATTTTTTCACTTATTTCGTATTCAAGCTTGATGTTCTTTTGGTTAATATTTAATTGGTTAAAAAACTGTATTAAGCTAGCTTTGTCACCTTTCCATATTACTATACAGTCATCAATGAACCTTTTGTAAAGCACAATATTGTCTGGGGTATTTGAGAAGATTGCCTCATCCTCCCACTTGGCCATAAAAACATTGGCCACACTTGGAGCATACTTAGCTCCCATTCCAATCCCAGTTAATTGTCTGTAGTAGTTGTCCTTATACCAAAAGTAATTGTGCTGTATTCCAAACGCCAGGCTTCTTAAAATAAATCTTTTTTGTTTGGATATGAGATGGCTGAATTTGTCCATAGCCCATTTGGATGCTTCTATTGCATCACTATGATCGATAACTGTATATAGCGAAGCTACATCCGCAGTTGCAATGATATATTTTTTATCTCGTTTTAAGTCAAGGGAATCCAGTATTTGTATCAAGTGTTTCGTATCTCTCAGAAATGCTCTAGTTTGAGATACTAACGGCTGTAAGAATTTATCGACATATTCACCTATCCTGGCATTGATAGATTGAATACCATTTATGATAGGTCTACCTACCGATAATATTGTGGAGCATTCATGCGATTATTCGGTGATTGATAAGGTTTTAAGTAATTACGTGGTGACTGATATGGTTTGTTGTTTCTTTTATTGCCATTATTTTTCCAATAAGGTCTTCTGGGGGACTTATTTTTTGTTCTATTTTTCCACCAAGGTTTAGGAGTTCTGGGGCCATCATCATCCCTATATGTTCTACTTTGTTCTATTTCAGGTTGTCTTTCATATTTCAGACCATCAGGTGTTCGCTGTCTTCTTTCTGGTGTTCTGTAGTTAGATTCTCTTCTTGGAGTGATTATTCTTACCTCCCTCTCAGGGAATGAAGCAATGGATTCAGTTTTACCTTGTTTAAGGTTAACCTGCCAATTAAAAACCTGTTCCAAATGATAATCATTGGTATCTCTGAGGTACTTTCTTTTCTTCCTTTGCTTAATTTCTATATCTTTCTGTTCTAAAACTTTATTTAGTTGCTTAGTTAATGTTGTAAATGGAGCTGTATCTTTAAATGGTTCCAATGTGCTTTTGCACTCTGTGATATGTTGGTTAATTATCTGTAATTTTCTCTGTTTCCTTTTTAGGGCAAAGTGAACTAGATCCATTGCTTTGTCATTAAAAAATGTATACCATTCATTTACTCCTTCTTGATCCACTAGACCATCACAGATGGGAACCTCCCATCTTAATCTCCTGGGCACCATTTTGTCTTTAATGTACTGTTCGTGGGTAGCAATATCCCACCATAGGCTCACCTTTTTCTCCATCAGGTGGCCAAATTTTCTGAAATTCGTATCTAAATCTCCTTTTTCAGTGCTAGGTGCAGTTGAGAAAACATTATCTAAATTTACTGTGCGTTTTTCTGCGAAATCAAAAATATCCATATCTGCGACTGTAGGTGTGTTCTGAAGTAATAAGTGCTAAAAAAATGAATAAAAACCAAGCGCTGATGTGGATAGATATGTGTGATATGATTAAATTGTGCTTAAAAATATATATACAGTATACCAATATAGTTAGTGCTATGATAAAATCAGTAAATTAAAGCTGCTATCAATATAGGGTGATCAGATAACCAAACAAATAGTACTAAGTATAAAATTGATGCGCTTTAAATAAATAGTGCACAATATGCTGCTGCGACTAAGCTTAAATCCAGGAATAAAGAATGCATACATGTGAATAAAATAGATAAATAATTATGGTGCTAATACATGTGTTAAAATTGCCAAAATAAATCTTCAAATTGGTGATGTGACGGTGAATATAAATAAAATAATAATGACACTCTGAGTACAATGTCCAGGCAGAGATAAAAAGTGGGGGTAAGTAAAAATAATTAAACAGTTCCTTCCCTTAATCCAGATTGATTGACTCACTGGGTTAGATCGTTTGTATCAGGATATTTAGTTTTTCTTGCATCTCACTTTAGCCATAATACTGCTGGTGATTTGGCTCTCAGGATAAAGGTTTTATGCAAAGCAAGCAAAGAAAAAATAGATCATTGTGCAGTGAACTTACTAGATAGTACATAACCAAAACAGGGACAAGAGATACACTCACAAACTCCCGGTCTATTAGAAGCATTCAAATATGTAGATTGCAGTTAGCCTCTGTGGACGAGGTTTCCCATAGAGAAACAGCTGCTGTTAACCTTCAGGTGTATTGCAGCACTGAACGTCCTAAGCTCCTCCCACGCGTTGCATCACTGACACGTGACTTTTTCAAGGATAAACACAGGAAGCCACGGCCTCTGTATTTAAGTCCTATGGCATTGTGGTTACCATGGAGACAGCGCTGTGTTCATTGGATCATCATACTGCTTTCTGCTACTAATGACATGTAAATATTTTGGCTTAAGCCTTATTTAATTGTTTTACAAATTGTTAAAAGGGGAACATATATTTATAAATACAGGTTTGCAAACAAATATAGAACACTTCCAGATAAGTGACAGTGATCGATCGATACTGCACTTGGGCTGGGCTGGGCGGAGGGGCAAAACACAGGTGCTAGCAGGTATCTGGGCTGATCCCACTAACACTGCGTTTTTGGGAACCCTAAACTGCTGGGGACGCTAGTATAGATCTGATCGGATCAGATATTGATCCGTTCAGATACTATACCACTAAGGGAGACGTATGCTGCGTGCGTGGGTGTTAGCGGTACTGGTGCTAACCTGAGGCTCCCTGGGGCTGGTGCTTGCCAGTTCACCAAAACGCTACCAAAAAAACTGTTAGCGATCGCAGGGATCAGGCCTGACTCTGCGAACGCTGCAGTTATGTGTTTAGTGTTTTGTAAGTGACAGTGATCGATCGATACTGCACTTGGGTGGGCTGGGCTGGGCCGGGCGGAGGGGCAAAATGCAGGTGCTAGCAGGTATCTGGGCTGATCCCGCTAACACTGCGTTTTTGGGAACCCTAAACTGCTGGGGACGCTAGTATAGATCTGATCGGATCAGATATTGATCCGTTCAGATTCTATACCACTAAGGGAGGTGTACGGTGCGTGCGTGGGTGTTAGCAGTACTGGCGCTAACCTGACACTGCCTGGGGCTGGTGCTTGCCAGTTCACGAAAACACTACCAAAAAACTGTTAGCGATCGCTGGGATCAGGTCTGACTCTGCGAACGCTGCAGTTATGTGCTTAGTGTTTTGTAAGTGACAGTGATCGATCGATACTGCACTTGGGTGGGCTGGGCTGGGCCGGGCGGAGGGGCAAAACGCAGGTGCTAGCAGGTATCTGGGCTGATCCCGCTAACACTGCGTTTTTGGGAACCCTAAACTGCTGGGGACGCTAGTATAGATCTGATCGGATCAGATATTGATCCGTACAGATACTATACCACTAAGGGAGGCGTATGCTGCGTGCGTGGGTGTTAGCGGTACTGGCGCTAATATGACTCTGCCTGGGACAAAGCATATCACCGCTGGGCGATCAGGGGGCTAAACCTTTATTCGGTAATAAACGGCGGGTGCCCTGACACTATAAAAAATAAACTAACTAACCAGCGTCACCCGTAACGGTTATACGGTGATCAGTGGTGAAAGGGTTAACTAGGGGGCAATCAAGGGGTTAAAACATTTATTAGGTAGTATATGGGGGTCCCTGTCGCTATAAAACGCTGACAGCGAACCTAAATATTTACCTCCCTAACTAGCATCATCAGTGACACTAATACAGCAATCAGAAAAATGATCGCTTAGCGACACTGGCGACGGGGGGTGATCAAGGGGTTAAAACTTTGTTAGGGGGGTTAGAGGGGTACCCTAGACCTAAAGGGGGCTAACAGTAACTGTCCTACCACACTAACTGTCACAAACTGACACCATGCAGTAATCAGAAAAAAAAAAAAACTGCTTGGTGTCAGTGTGACGGAGGGAGGGGTGATTAAGGGGTGATCGGGGGGGGATCGGGGGGTAAAAGGGGGTGTTTTGTGTGCCTGGCATGTTCTACTGTGTGTGTAGTGTGTTTTCACTCACATTGCAGTCTTCTCTCCTCGGCGCCGGAACGGAAAATACAGAGCCGAGGAGAGATGACATCATTTCCTTTGCTGCTGTTTAGCATACAGCAGCATAGGAATGATCTGATTGGCCGGCGGCGATCGCGAGGGGGGCCACGAACGGATGGTCTCCCCCTCATCTCCGATCGCCGCTAGACAAAAGGGGACCACCTCGGGCACCGGGGGGGTCCGATTGGACCCCCCGCCCGCGGGAGGCAGATCACGTACATATATACGTGATTCTGCCTGCCCGTGCCACCTTGCCGATGTACATCGGCGTGAGGCGGTCCTTAAGTAGTTAAGGCCAAAGTCTCAAATCTGCCTTTATTTCTGCTCCTGTGTTGGTTGATGCTTCTGAGACTGGTGTTGGCGCCCTTCTGTCACCTGCCAAGTGCAATTAGGAGATTGGTGACAGAGAGCTGTTGGCAATCATTTTAGCCCTGAAAGAATGGAGACATCTCCTCGAAGGTACCACTGTACCGGTTCTCATTCTTACTGACCATAAGAATCTCACATTCTTGTCTGAGGCTAAACGCCTCTCTCCCAGAAGGGTGCGATGGGCTCTTTTCTTGTCAAGTTTCAATTACATTGTCCCATTCTTACCCAGTACTAAGAATGTAAGGGCTGATGCCTTGTCACAACAATTTTCCTCCACTTCCAAGTTGGAGTCGGTTCCGGTTCCTATGATTCCTCCTGATTATATTCTGGCTATGGTTCGCACCAGTCTTACGTCTACTTTGGGTGACAAAATTCTTTCTGCTCAGGTCGATGCTCCTCCTGAGAAACCTTGTGATTGCTGCTTTGTCCCAGAGTGTCTCCGTACTGCCGTGCTCCAGATATACCATTCTCCCAAGGCTGCTGGCCACCCTGGTAAGAATCAACTCGTTTTGGCCATTTCCCAACAATTCTGGTGGCCTAGTCTACGTGCTGATGTAACTGCCTTTGTAGCTGCCTGTTCCATGTGTGCTCAGAGTAAGACTCCACGACACCTTCCAGTGGGCTTCCTACAACCCATAACCAATGGAGAGAGGCCCTGGACCCACCTGTCTATGGATTTCATTGTGGAGTTGCCCAACTCCCAAGGCAACACAGTTATCCTTATGGCGGTTGACCGGTTCTCAAAGATGTGTCATTGTATTCCACTTTAGAAGTTGCCCACTTCTAAGGAACTGGCTTCCATTTTTGCTTGGGAGATCTTTCACTTACATGGGCTACCCAAGGTGATTGTCTCGGACAGGGGTAGTCAGTTTGTGTCCCGGTTCTGGCGAGCCTTTTGTGCACAGCTGGGAATTCAGCTTGCTTTCTCCTCTGTGGATCACCTGCAGTCTAATGGGGCCACAGAACAAGCCAATCAGTCCTTGGAGCAATTCCTACATTGCTATATTTCTGACCATCACAACAACTGGTTAGACCTATTACCATGGGCAGAATTTGCTCACAACAGTGCCTTGAATTCTGCTTCTCGATTGTCTCCATTTATGGCGAATTATGTTTTCCAACCCTCCATGTTGCCTGACTTGTTTATTCCGCAGAGTATTCCTGTGCTAGAGGAGCATCGCCGTGGTCTTCGTTCCACTTGGGCACAAATCCAGGAGGCTTTCCTTTATGCTAATGATAGGCACAGACTCCATGCTGACCACAGACGCCTGCCTGCTTCTTCCTACCAGGTTGGGGACAGGGTTTGGCTGTCATCTCGCAACCTCTGACTTCATGTTCCCTCACTGAAGTTTGCACCTTGGTTTATTGGGCCTTTCCGTATAATTCGCAGGATTAACCCAGTGGCTTATGCATTTGACCTTCCTCCTAGTATGCGCATCTCAAATGTGTTTCTTGTCTCCTTATTGAAACCTTTGGCCTGCAACCGCTTTACCACCTCGGTGCCACGTCCTCACCCTATACAGCTTGAGACCCATGAGGAGTATGAAGTACAATCCATTGTTGACTCCTGTAGCTTCCGTGGGTGCATACAGTACCTGGGGTGTTGGAAGGGGTACGGTCCGGAGAAACGCTCTTGGGTCTCATCCTCGGACGTACATACTCCTGTCCTCCTCCATGATTTCCATAGATGTTTTCCCCTCGAGCCCGGTGGTCCTCCGAGGGGGAGGGGTCATTGAGGAGGGGGTACTTTTAGGGCTGGGCTCAGCCCTTCCTTCTCTGAGCTGGCCGCTCAGCTGTCGGCTAATTGCCAGCTCCCTTATCTCTCCACAGTTACCCAGCTGTTGTTGATTCTGCTTGTTAGTCCTGCCTACTTAAAGCCGTCCAGCTCACTTGATCTCTGCCTTCGCCTTGGTTACATCACAAGAAACCATCTCCTGCATTCCTGTTCAAAGACTGGCTTTGCTGACATCCCTTCTGGCTCCTTATCCTGCTTGCTGTTCCTCTACTTGGATCCCTGACTTCTGGCCTGGCAGATTACCCGATCTGGTTACTGAACTCTGTCTTGGCTGATTACCCAATCTGGTTACTGAACTCTGGCTTGACTGGCTACCCGATCCGATTACTGGATTCTGGCTATGCTTTGACTATGCTTACTCTATTTACCTTTTTATTTTTATTAATAAACAAATGTGTTTTTACCGTACTTCTGTCTCGGTCTGGTTCATGGTTTCTGACAGGTTAATTTTTGGATAAAGCCTTGATTATTGTTAGATCTTTGGTTTTTAGCTGATCTGTTCTGATCTGTTCTTACTTCATCTTTTCCAAATTCTATTTCATTTTCTTTTCACCATGTGACAGTCAGCTACTCTTGGTTGCTCATTTTCTTCACTTTTGATTTTTTTTTTACCTCCAAGGAAGCTCTGTTTGAAGAGTGAAACATGTTAGGTTTGGGCAATTTGATTTTGGGAGCACCTTATGACTTTATTTTCATTTAGGTTCACATGATTTAATTTTTGTTCTGACATGTCCCCCCCCCCCCCTTATTTCCCATTTTTGTGGAGTAAGATATGCTTTGTGTCAACACAGTCTTGATGAATAGAGAATGTTTTTTGTGTATATGGTGATATATGGTTTGTGTCCACAGGAATGAGTGTATCCGTATTACATATCTGAGAGATAGATAATTTCATAGAGCTGAAGACAGATAGCCCACATCTTCAGTAAGACAGTATTTACTAGTATACTTTCTCTTTTTCTGTTGATCTCATTTTTATATTTGGCCAATAGATGGGAGGAGAGATAGATATACCCCCTATCTCTTCATACCAGTTGGTGTTGGAAAGTAGACCTTGAGTTTATATATCCTCTAAACAGCCTGGAGCCTTTATATTGAATGCAAGAGGAGATTATAACCCTCATATTGTCTATATGTATATATCAAGAGAACTTTTACCAATTAAACCTGGTAGATATTTATATTATTACATAGAGATAGAACGTTGGTTTATATATAATGGCATTGACCTCATCCTATATGTATACCTGTTATCGTCATTTACATACCTTTTATGATTTACAATAAAGGTTAAGTTTTAGTTAAGTGGCCTTTTGGTGCGTAGGGAAGTGCACCCTAATCTAGTTCTAGTTAATTTTTGCCACAGTTAAGTGTTATCAATATCACAGGCTTTTGTATATATATATATATATATATATATATATATATATATATATATATATATTCATCTTTTCCAAGTATCATCCCTAATATGACAAATACAGACAGTGCCCTAATTACCTACAATCTACAATTTGTAAATTATGCATTTTCAGAGCTGTATAAATGACCATGTTCAGGTGCCAACAGAAGGAAGCCTAAACAATTACCTTAGTGAGACACTAATTCATCATGTTTAAGACTATGTTTGTGAACCCCAAGAGGACTTTAAAATGAAGACCATTCACCCACCAGCCTCTGATATTGTTAGTTTCATCAATAATTTCCAGTGCTAAGGGCCATTATTGGCAATTAGAAAGTGTCTAGAGAAAAGCACTAATAAAAATCTTTAAACTTGTTCTGCTGGCACTGGATAAATGGTATTTTTTTCCTTAACATGAAATAAAGCTGGATTTTGATCTTCAATCATTTTTCTTAGTGCGTGAAACAATTGGCTGTGCCTTATGGTTTTTTAAGTGATAGTAATTTAATTACACTACTTTGAACGTATGTATGTTTCTATTTTTATCTTTGAGGTGCATTCAAATCTCAGAGTAAATACTTCCTGTTTAAGTAGCAGCTAAACCTTTAGAAGTATGTATGTGATATATCTCGTTTTAATAGTTTACCAGTGTTGAATTCCAATTTAGAAGCAAGTCTAGCCAGCTCAATTCTCAACATCTTTATCGGTGGCAACACAGGCACCATCATCAGTGTCACCATCATAAGTCACAATAGTAGTTTCCTGATAAATCATTACTATCTACTATGCTCCATTATGTTTTCTTATTAAATATCTATATTTTCTTTAGGTTGAAAGTTATTACAAGTCAAAGTAAACAAAGTTACTAGATGTAGACACATAAGTGATGCACTTGTGATCTATTCAAAACCTTTTTTTCTAATTTTGGATGAGAAGGTAAAGCTTCTGTCAGGTTTATACAACTGCCTGGTATCCCACCGAGATGATTGGCCTTTATTTTTTTGTCCAGGGAGTCACAAGGACAAAAAGTAATGAGACGCAGGCAGTAAAAAAAAATAACATTTAATTAGTGAAGAAGTTTAAAACATCTGTCAGGTTTTCTCTGTGTTTTCATGTCCTTGTGAAACTTGTACGCTTACCTTTCAAAATTAGATAAAAAAAATGTGGCCGTAGTTTACCCTCTTGCCTTCCAGAAGATTTACCCATCTTTATGACCAGGCCATTTTTTGCACTACTTTAACCACTTGCCGACTAGCTCACGCAGATATACTGTGGCAAGTCGGCTCTCCTGCGCGAACCAACGTACCTGTATGTCGGTCCATACAAGGGGGATAGCGAGGAGCGGGAGCTTGACCGGGGGTCCCACTGACTCAATGTCCACCAGCAACCCATGATCTCAGTGAGGAGAAGAAGAAAGGTAACAGCGCTCTCTGCAGGGACAACTCAATCCATACACCAGGTCCACTCACAGGTGCCGAGGCTCGATGTGTCCCAACATACTCCAATGCAACAGTAGTAAGAAGAGCCTGCACAACTGTAATCCTTGAAGTGTTGTTTATTGGTACATCAGAGTGACAATAAAACAATAAAGCTGATGCGTTTCCACAATAGCCTTAGTCGTAGCTAGTTTGAAACAGATATGGCAAAATATATATATCTACTCACATACACATATGCAAACTCCATCTCTACATAATTGGCCAATCAGGTTAGTGTCACAGAAAATTAACATATTTAATTGATACCACCAATTATCCAAGTGGTTAGTGACTACATCTGTTTTTAGCCAGCATGAGAAGGGGGAGAGAAAAGAAAGGCGATATATAAAGTTATTTTGTTGATCCAAAAAGAAGTGTGTAGAAAAAATGCTACATGAGATATTAGGACCTTATTACTCCAAGGGAGAGATGTTTTCCTTAGAAGAAGGTGAAAATGCACTCATTTTCAAGTAAAATACTTTGTGGTAGCAACACAATGTAAAGTAAAAATGAATGGCAGGATCAAAAAAAAAGGGATTCAATTTATGGCAGAATCAAAAAAAGGGGGATTAAGTTTAAGGCAGGATCAAAAAAGGAGGGATTAAATTTATGGCAGGATCAAAAAAGAAGGGATTTAATCAAAACGATCAATCAAACCAATCAATATAAGTCTATTGCGATTTTTTTTTACCAGAAATATGTAGAATAATATATATCAGCCTAAACTGATGAATAAATTAGTTTTTTATATATTTTTTTGGATATGTATTATAGCAGAAAGCAAATAAAAATAGTTTTGTTTAAAAAATTGTCAGTCTTTTTTTGTTTATAGTGCAAAAAATAAAAAACGCAGAGGTGATCAAATACCACCAAAAGAAAGCTCTATTTGTGGGTAAAAAAGGACGTCAGTTTTGTTTGGGTACAGCGTCGCACGACAGCGTAATTGTCAGTTAAAGCGATGCAGTGCCATATTGTAATAAATGGCCTGGTCATTAAGGGGGCAAATCCTTCCGGGGCTGAAGTCGTTAACTGACAATTGCGCAATAATGCAATGCTGTACCCAAATGAAATGTAAATCTTTTTTCCCCACAAATAGAGCTTTCTTTTGGTGGTATTTGATCACCTCTGGGTTTTATATTTTTTATTATATAAAAGAAAAAAAAGAAAAAATTAGCAAAAAAAAAAAGAATAAAACATATCCCAATAAAAAAATCCCAATAAGTGTATAGTTGATTGGTTAGTGTGAAAGTTATAGCGTCTAAAACTATGGGCTGTATACTGGAATTTTTTTTTTCATACTAGTAATGGTAGTGATCAGTGACTTATAATGGGACTGCAGTAGTGCGACAGCTAATCTGACACTAACTGGCACTTTGTGGAAACTAACTAACTAACTGCCACTGACATCACCAGCTCCATTATTACAGTGATCAGTGCTAATAATATGCACTGTCACTGTACTGTCACTGTACTAATGACACTAGGCAGGAAGGGGTTAAAGCAGAGCGCTGTAGTTCCTCTGTAGCAGCCTGATGATTTTACTGAAAAGCTGTTAATCTCCATTGGTTTCCTGTTTGTAAGACCACTGGCTGCTATTCCTCCTGTATCCCCAGCCAGCGGTCTTGTCACTGCTCACCAGTAGTTCTAAAGTGAGCAGAGAGTTCTATTTCTGCCTTCCTGCTCACTGCAGTGGGCAGAGGGGGTCTCATAGCCCCGGTCTGTGCCACCCATGGAGGTGGTGTCATCTTTCTCCTCCACCCTTCTCCTCCTCCTCCATGCCAGTGCCGCCCCCACTCCGCCCCCATCCCCCCCACTGCTGACCACCATCTCTCTCAGTGAAGAGTGGGGAGAGTTACCTGAAATCATCTGCATGACAGGGCGGTGATCTCAAACTGACAGGTGTTGTATGTGAAAACACTGATTGCTGTAATGTCCCGCCTCCTGAGTCCTGGACCGGCATTGTGATAGACAGCACAGAGCGCACTGTTCCAATGCTGGTATGGGAGGTGGCACATTACAGTGATCAGTGTTTTCACATACAACACCTGTCAGCTTGAGATCTCCCTTTGTCATGCAGATGATTTCAGGTAATTATCCCTGCTCTGCACTGATGGACACTGATAAGCTGCACTGGTGTGACTGCACTTATGGGCAGAGATAAACTGCACTGGTGGGCACTGGTGAGACCACACTGATAAGCTGCACTGGTGTGACCGCACTGATGGGCACTGATAAGCTGCACTGGTGGGCACTGATGAGACCACACTAATAAGCCGCACTGGTGTGATCGCACTGATGTGCACAGAAAAGCTGCACTGGTGGGCACTGGTGTGACTGCACTGATGGGCACTGATAAGCTGCACTGGTGTGACCGCACTGATGGGCACAGATAAGCTGCACTGGTGTGACTGCACTGAAAGGCACAGATAAGCTGCACTGGTGAGCACTAGTGTGACCGCACTGATGGGCACAGATAAGCTGCATTGGTGGGCACTGGTGAGACCGCACTGATAAGCTGCACTGGTGGGTACTGGTGAGACCGCACTCATAAGCTGCCCTGGTGTGACCACATGATGGGCACCGATAAGCTGCACTGGTATGACCACACTGATAGGAACCACATGGACCCTAAAGTCCAAATAAACAAAGTCCTTAGATGGAGATGCTTCTGTGATGTTCTTGCTGGACTGCTTTAAAAAAATATTTGGGCAGCAAGAGGGAAATTCTATGAACCGTGGATGAATTCTTGGGTCAGATCTAGAATGTGCCCCTTCTTGGTTCATGTGTTTTTTTAATGATTTTTTTTTCTCTTTCAGCAAATAATGCCACTGTGTAAATTGGAAGGACTTACAATAATAATAAAGCCTATTTTTTTTTTGTTTTAAAATAACAAACATGTCATACTTACCTGCTCTGTGCATTGGTTTTGCAGAGAGCAACCTCAATCCACCTCTGCTAGCGTCCCTAACTGGCGTTCTTGGCTCCACCCCCTGCCAAGTGCCCCCCATAGTATGCCACTTGCTATGGGGCACTTGTGTGTGCTTGCTCCCGAGCCCTGTCCTGCCTGTCCATAAAACACACAGCGTTGGACTTGGCCCCGCCCCCCACACTCCCTCCTTACTGGTTCTGATTGACAGCAGCAATAGCCAATTGCTCCTGCTGCTTTACCTGAGATAAGAGAGTTTCAGCTCATGCACATCGCTGGATTGGGATTGGTATCAGGTATGTATTTAAGGGGGCTGTGGGAGTACTACATGCAGAAGGTTTTTTACCTTACTGCATAGAATGCAGTAAAGTAAAAAACCTTCTGCCTTTACATCCACGTTATGCTAAACAATTAAACATTACCATAAATGACCCTAGTGGGTTGAAGATGTTACAAAAGCTAAAAAGGCATTTCCTTTTTTTATTAAAAGTGCACACCTTTAAAAGTATTTGAGCAAATAAAGAAAATGGGCTTTGAGGTAACCAACCTCGGGACTTTAATGGTGTTTATATCTTAAATATCAAGTCATCAATGGTCTGAATAAAATAAAATGTATTTATTTAAACAATGTTAAAAAATCACGAGACATGATTTAGTACAAGAAAAAAAAAATTCTATAAAATTCAGTGACATATCACAAAAAATACCACTTTTCTCAACATGTTTCGCTCATTGGAGCTTCTTCAGGAGACTTGTCATGTGGCATCATATTAGACCAGATTGGTAATCAAAATATGTATCACTCGGGATTGAAATCAGTGAAATGTATATCCTATGGGTTGCTTTCCTTCAGGGGTGGGTCTCCACGAATGTTTGCAGAGATATACAAAAATGATCAGTAGGTGGAGTCTCTTCTAAGGGTATTAATCAATAGAATCAATATTATCCAGCGATCGCATCCACAGTGATACTTGGAAAAGTTCACAGTCACTGTCACTCTCTGCCGGCTACAGAACGAGCTAGACGGGAGGTATACCTCCTCCCCCGTCAATCTTTCAATTGCTTTTCCATCACTATCAGGTTTTTTACCTGATACATACCCCAGGACCTGGCTTGCCTCGGATACAAGCCCTATATGCACTGAGCACTTTGTAAATTTTCCCATTCTGTACATCCCTCCTTTGAGTGAATTTTTCCAAGTATCACTGTGGATGCGATCGCTGGATAATATTGATTCTATTGATTAATACCTTTAGAAGAGACTTCACCTACTGATCATTTTTATATATCTCTGAAAACATTCGTGGAGACCCACCCCTGAAGGAAAGCAACCCATAGGATATACATTTCACTGATTTCAATCCCGAGTGATACATATTTTGATTACCAATCTGGTCTAATATGATGCCACATGACAAGTCTCCTGAAGAAGCTCCAATGAGCGAAACATGTTGAGAAAAGTGAGATTTTTTGTGATATGTCACTGAATTTTATGGAAAATTTTTTTTTCTTGTACTAAATCATGTCTCGTGATTTTTTAACATTGTTTAAATAAATAAATTTTATTTTATTCAGACCATTGATGACTTGATATTTAAGATATAAACACCATTAAAGTCCAGAGGTTGGTTACCTTAAAGCCCATTTTCTTTATTTGCTCAAACATTTGGGATGTGGTGTTCTCATATTTGGTCCCTCCTTTCCTAGTTTTCTTTAAAAGTATTTGTTCTAGTAAAGTTTTAATCAATTTAAGCTTAAAGAGTAATTCTACTTTTGTCAACTAAAAAAAGAGAAATTTGTTTATTTGACCATGTCCTGTGAAGACTGATTCTGAATGGAATGGACTGGTTCATTAAAATCAGCTAGTGCAACCTCAATGTTCTGATGACAAAAGTAGCAGGGACTGCATCGCTATAGAAATATTTAAACCTTGGGGGGTATCCCACCAAAAATTATACATTTTTGTACAGGATGCCTAGAATTTGACTTGTATCTTGATACAGTCTTCTGGGAAAATTAGTGAGCCAATAACACTTCAAGAAATTACATTTTTGGAAATACTCTGTACATCAGTGTCATACAGAATGCCTCCAGGTTGCAATATTGCATTGAATTTTTCAGAAAATTACAGAGCTGCAGATTCAAATAGAAAGGTAATTTTGAACAACATTAAGAGCCCTTTCACACTGTGCCGCCTAGGGCATCAGCGGTAAAGAGGCACTATTTTTAGCGCCGCTTTACCGTCATTTTAGCATCGCTATTCGGCCACTTTTAACCCCTCGCTAGTGGCTGAAAAAGGGGTTAAATCTGCCCGCAAAATGCCGCCGCATCAGTGTTTTGCCGGCGGTATCTCAGCGCTGCCCCATTAATTTCAATGGGGAGGAGCGGTGGAAGAGCAGTGAGTTCACCGCTTCTTTACCGCTCCAAAGAAGCTGCTGGCAGGACTTTTTTTTACTCCCTGCCAGCGCACCGCTCCAGTGTGAAAGCCCTGTGGCTTTCACACTGGAGTGAATGGAGCAGCTGTTTTAGGGCGGTTTGCAGGCGCTATTGATTGAATTACAATATGACTTGCATAACATTTTTCAATGCTATTTATTTATTTACTTTGCTTTGCTTATTTTTTTTTACGAAAACTGAGTTTCCCCTTCAAACTCCATATCATAAAATCTCTTTCATGTGAAATTCTAGTTCAAAAACACTTGAGATACTAAACCATTTCATCCGTACACCAAATTGCTATACATGCCTCTGTTTGTATCTATAAATTGTATCTGGTCACCAGAGAACCCTGGTCACCAGAGTATCTGACAGTTAAACAGTTTACACTCACTAAAAATGTGAGATATATTGTTAAGTGTCACTGACTGCAATGTTGTGTTTGGGTCAGTGAAACCTGCTCAGTTTGATGGATGATAATAAACTGGAGCCTGAGCACACAATAAACAACAATGTGCCATGATTTTAGAGCATCAAATAGAAGGCAGGCTCAGAAATAAGAAATATCTGTTATATAGAAGTATTTGGTGCACCTTGTTAAAGCTTAATACATATGTCAACCTATGAATATGTACTGTAAGTAAAGATTGGAACATCTTCTGTAATTATCAGTTTTTTCATAGTAATGTAGCACTGCCGTCATAAGAGCCACTGGATAGGAGGGGTCCTTTGCAGGTCCGATCCTAGGGTCACAGACGCCTGGGTGCAGAAATATTTCTGGCGCCCCCACATGGGCGTGGTCATCTTACCAACTCCTCCCCTTTACAAATGTTTCTATGGCAACGACTCAAACACAGAGATGCTCCCCTTAGAAGTCTTCATTACCTTAGGATCCTCCCATGATCTCTTAACAATAAAGAAAATACAGGAAGAGATTACACTAATGAGACCTGGAGGGGAGTCTCTCTGATGCACACACAGAGGGTTGTCTGTTAGAAAGAGCCCCTAGACATAATACGGTCAAAGACGTGATACAAGAGACGGTCAGAGACTGCAGACATAATACAGGAGATGGTCAGAGACTGCAGACATGGTACAGGAGATGGTCAGAGACTGCAGACATAATACAGGAGATGGTCAGAGACTGTAGACATGATACAAGAGACGGTCAGAGACTGTAGACATGATACAGGAGATGGTCAGAGACTGCAGACATAAGGCTGGATTCACACCTATGCATTTTTAGTGCTTTTTGCATTTTGCAGATTTGCACTGCAGTCCATTTAACATGGTGTAGACATGATACAAGAGACGGTCAGAGACTGTAGACATGATACAGGAGATGGTCAGAGACTGCAGACATAAGGCTGGATTCACACCTATGCATTTTTAGTGCTTTTTGCATTTTGCAGATTTGCACTGCAGTCCATTTAACATGGTTTCCTATGGAACACATTCTGTAGTGCAAATCTGCAAAATGCAAAAAGCACTAAAAATGCATAGGTGTGAATCCAGCCTAATATAGGAGATGGTCAGAGACTGTAGACATGATACAAGAGACGGTCAGAGACTGTAGACATGATACAAGAGACGGACAGAGAGAGCAATCATGGTACAGGAGATGGTCAGAGACTGCAGACATAATACAGGAGATGGTCAGAGACTACAGACATGGTACAGGAGATAGTCAGAGACTGCAGACATGGTACAGGAGACGGTCAGAGGCTGTAGACATGATACGAGAGACGGTCAGAGACTGAAGACATGATACGAGAGACGGTCAGAGACTGTAGACATGATACAAGAGATGGTCAGAGACTGCAGACATAATACAGGAGATGGTCAGAGACACCGCCTGGGTGGAGAGCAGATGGAGACAGGCTTTGGCGGGAGTGAGAGACAGAGGAGGAGAACACGTCAGGCATTGACGGCCCCCCCAGTGATGTCACTGAACGGCTGGTCTTTCTCCACACAGAGATCAGCCACTCCGATCTCCGGCAGCCGCTCTCCTTCTCTGAAAGGAGGAGGGAGGGGGAGGGGCTTGAGCCTCCAAAAATACAGCGGCAGCGGTGACCTGCGGAGGGAGCCGCCTCTGGACACAGAGAGGAGGAGGAGGGAGGGGAGCTCTCTGGCGCTTCAGCGCCCCACCTCTCTGGCGCCCGGGTGCACTGCACCCCGTGCACCCTGCCTGGGATCAGCCCTGGTCCTTTGTTTTTTGCCTTGACCTTCTCAAGAACCTCAGACACTCTGACACACCAGGTTAATGCCGCATACACACGATCGGAATTTCCGACAACAAATGTTCGATGTGAGCTTATTGTCGGAAATTCCGACCGTGTGTAGGCTCCATCGGACATTTTTTGTCGGAATTTCTGATCAACAAAATTTGAGAGTTGGTTCTCAAATTTTCCGATAACAAATTCCGTTGTCATAAATTCCGAGCATGTGTACACAATTCCGACGCACAAAATTCCACGCATGCTCTGAATCAATTACGAGACAGAAGCGTTCGGTCTGGTAAAACTAGCGTTCGTAATGGAGATAGCACATTCATCACGCTGCAAAGTTTTTAATCTTCTAATGCAGCACATTCTCTTTTTCTTTAGAATGCTAGAATAATGAAGTTGTTTTGTTGCTCATATTCACACACAGTTCTGACAAACTGATTTATTCATTATTTCTCATGATCTCCTGAATAATCTTTTTTATTTTCTTTCGCCAGATCTCCATAATAATGTTTAGAATTTATTTTTATAGTGATCTTTTTTAATTATTTTTTTTATCAAGATCTCCTATTTTTTGTTTTTGTTTTCTAGTGTTCTCCATAATATTTGTTGTCGTTTTGTGTGTCACGTTACCACAACACCATTATTATCTTGTATTTTTTAACCTCAAAAAGATTGGTTGGTGTTGGTGTCCCTTGTTAATTTGACATTGTCTTTTTCAAGTGTACCTGCCTACTCACAAACTGTCCTTTTTGAAGTAAAATACATAGGCAAGTATTTGTGAAAAAAAAGACATTTATTGTGGGTCATAGCAAAATAAAGAGGAAGGCAACGCTGGATAAACTGGTGAATTTGGCGAAGCCTTTGTAACCCAGGACACACATCAACTATTTTACAGGCAAAATTGGTAGCCTGAAGAGTCCATATAATAGTGAGCACAATCTGGCCCAGGACTCCAAAAGAGATCAGGAACAGCAGCAGATGACATATATGTCCCCAGGCTGTGGTCTTACCACAGCCTGTGTCTTTTGCCAGACCAATCTGAACCCACGCCATCACTCTCTTGTCTTCCTTATATGCTTCCTTCCAGGCTGTGGCTCTGGTGTTGGAGTTGTGGCAGGAGGTTGAGGAGGAGGAAGACGATGGTCGAACTAACAAACATGGCTTTTGCTTGTGAGTTCGCCCCTCAACTCCTTATTTAGGGCTTGTAAGATCACTTCCTCACAGAAAAGGTGTTGGCCCTCCTCCATTTCCTGCATTTTCCAGTGCATAGTCCTCTTGAAGATTGGGGGGGTTCTGAGGGCCGCAATAGCCTGCCGAATTAACCCAAGTGCTACCTCCTGCAGGTTCCTCCCCTTCCTGGGCCCTTTTTTTTTAAGGCGGATGTAAGGGACCTAGGATTCGGTCAGGCTACTGGGCCCGGCCATCTCCTGGCTGCCACTTTCCACAGCCTCCTCCTGGCTGAGGCTTTCCTGTATATGGAAAAGGGAGTTTTTGTTTTAGTTTTTTGTTCATCAATCACACACAATTTTCAGCTCATGACTGTTGCAAATTGAATGTTAACAAATAGAAAAGACTATCATTCTGACCCCAGCATTTTTCATTCTTGTCCCAATCATTTTTGGCCACAACTGTCTATTGATATGTAAAACACTTTGTTAAATCAGAAATTAGTGATCAATAATAACATCTAGTTAACATCATTAATTTTATGACAAGAAATATGTTGATGTAAGAAAGATAGGGGGCGCTAGATACCATAATAATCAAGTGCTCTAAATAAATATATCTCCTGCATTACCAAGAAAATGGAAAT
The DNA here is from genome assembly GCF_042186555.1 of Aquarana catesbeiana. Classification (NCBI taxonomy): domain Eukaryota; kingdom Metazoa; phylum Chordata; class Amphibia; order Anura; family Ranidae; genus Aquarana; species Aquarana catesbeiana. Next base: position 190,980,791 of record NC_133333.1, on the reverse strand, counting down.
GTAAGAAAGCTAGGGGGCGCTAGATACCATACTATTCAAGTGCTCTAAATAAATATATCTCCTGCATTACCAAACAAATGAAAATCGTAATAATGACAAATCATAATTAGATTACACATTGAAGTGCCCACAATAGTGAAAAAAATATATATAGTGATTGATTGTCCACATAAAAAAGTGATAGAAGTAGTTGAAGTGATATCTTTCAATATTATCCCAATCTTGTTGCTGAAAACAAAAGGTTTTCCATCACCAAAGAAAAAATAAGAAAGGAAAAACACCTCGAAGTAGTAGATATCTGCTTACCAGATACCAATGACTCCTTTAGTTAAAAAGAGAGTCACTAGCGCTTGTGCAGGGTTGTGCCTGCTCACATGGATGGCCGGACTGTGGTTGGTATTATAGGCATGGATCGTTCCCGTCAAGCTCATTCAAGATAGGATAAGGATACATAGGAAACAAAAACAGTCTCCATAGCGTAAAACCATTTATTAAAAAAGTAAACAAATTAAAAAGCCAAATGGCCGCTTACATTGGTGGGTGCCTACCCGGCACTGGGGCTGCTTGCATGTCAGGGTGACTTCACAGTCAGAAATAGCCTTTCATGTCTCCTCCACGGTGGCGTGCGTTCCAGCTTACACAGGGGGGCAGCCAAAGGATCCGGATGTTGTTGGGTGATAGGACATGTGACCACGTACCGCTCCGACGTACGTTTCGTAGTAAAACGTCTTCAGGGAACAGATGTATGCCTGCATATTTATAATACATGGTGTATTTTTTTAATTTTAGGTGATGTGGATATTGTGGAAGAAGAAACTCATTTCACAAGTGCACAGATCCTCATAGGGAAGATCATGGTGTGCAATCGTGATTTACAGAAGATCAAGGAAGACATCAATGATGTTGAAAAAAGACTCAAAAACATCATTGATGTTTTAGGCAAAATCTAAAACACACCAAAATTAGTCAAATAGTTTATATTTTTATTATTTTTCTAACTTTTTTAAACTATGTTGAAAGACAAATTTTGAAGATGCACACAGAGGGGGTTATTTACGAAAGGCAAATCCACTTTGCACTGCAAGTGCACTTGAAAGTGCACTTGCAGTGCACTTGGAAGTGCAGTCACTCTAAATCTAAGGGGTAGATCTGAAATGAGTGGAAGCTCTGCTGATTTTATCATCCAATCATGTGCAAGATAAAATGCTGCTTTTTTATTTTCCTTGCATGTCCCCCTTGGATCTACAGTGACTTTACTTCCAAGTGCACTTTCAGTCACTTTCAGGCTATCTGCCATCACAGGATATCAATGTAAGCGTTTTGTGGGTGCAACCCCTTCCTCGCAACTAAAGTAGCTGAGAGGAAGGGGTTGCACCCCCCAAAACACGTCCATTAATTCCCCATGATGGGGGCTAGCATATGTTGACATTAGGATTGGGATCAGGAGGGAAATCCCTATTTTGACTCTCAATTTGTGTGCATATTCAAAATTTTGGCTTTCATCTGATGAAGGCAAGATCTACACACTTTGGGCATGTCTGATATTGCCTTCCATTTATCAAAGTTAAACTTTGTAAGTTCCTGAGTTGTGTATTGTTTTATGGTTTTAAACATGCCTGTTTACCCCAAAAAATTATATTTCTACTGTTAAACAAAAAAAATATATTCAAAAAAAATGTTGGTTTGTTCAAAAACCCTTTTCTAACGTACATGTGAATGTGCTTTGAGTAAATTTTTTTCTGCTCAACAATGTGTGGCTTCTTCTTTCAATGCTCAATAGCAGTTTTTGGAGTAAGTTGGGGGTTATTTACTAAAGGCAAATCCACTTTGCACTACAAGTGCACTTTTGCAGTGCACATAATAATAGTAATAATAATGGTAATAGTTAGCTGAAGAAGAGGTTGTCACCTCATGTATCAAAGAAATTGTGTTTGGACTATTGAAGAAAATGGCCAAAAAGAAAAGCCCATTGCATAACCTAGGAGACAGCTAAAAGAAACACAAGCAGTAAATCAAAGGAAATCTTATTTCAGTTTACATTAAAATATTATTTTAAAAATGTTTCTTAAACATTTTCTGGCATATCAATGGCCCCCCTACCTGCAAAGTACTCCATATATTTTAGACGGACCTTGCGGGCGCTTTGGGGGGGCAAGCCAGGACGGCCAGCTTCAAGCGCTGTCAGGGTTTGTTCTTGAAATACGGCCTCAGGCCAAACTGAGGCCACATAGTTCATAGCATTTTTCCTTAACAAGTTGTGTAGAATGCAGCATGAAGTATTATATGGTTAAGTTTATATTCCACCTTGTTAATTGGCGTAAGGAATAAGCGGAACCGGCTGGCCATTATCCCGAAAGCATTCTCCACCACTCTTCTGGCTCTGTCCAGCCGGTAGTTAAAAACCCTCTGGTCCGGAGTGAGGGTCCTCATCGGGAAAGGCAGCATCAGGTAATCACCCAGCCCAAATGCTTCATCAGCAACAAAGACGAACGGCAGACCAGCCACGTTGTCTTCCAGAGGTGCCAATCCCAAGCCACCACTCTGGAGCCGTCCGTAGAACTCGGTCCGGACAATGACTCCACCATCTGACATCCGGCCATTCTTCCCCATATCCACATAGATAAACTCATATGTCGCCGACACCACCGCCAACATCACAATACTAATAAACCCCTTATAGTTGTAATAGTATGACCACGAGTTGGGGGTGGGACTATGTGGACGTGTTTCCCATCAATTGCCCCTCCGCAGTTGGGAAAGTCCCACCGCTGGGCAAATTGGGAAGCCACAGTCTGCCATTCCTATGGCGTTGAAGAAAACTGTGGAGTGAAACAAGCAAAAAAAAATTAGTACTTTTGCACATAACATTGCAAGCAGATTAGACACAAACATTCTTGGCCAACATAAGTAGAACATTTATTGAAATTAGTATTTAAAGACAAACGTATAAGGTCCACTTATCAGATTCCTCACCCCCTCTGATGGCCCCTTGGAAAAATTTTAGGGTGAGGGGGGATGTTTTGGACAGGTAACCATCTTCACTTCATTGAGAGCTGAATGCATAAATAATGTGTGTTACTTTGGACAGCCCCTCCTTACTTACACTATCGGCAGCCTACTGGACAGGTAAGAAGTGTCATAATCCAAAAATATAAATAAACACTGTCCAAATTGGAGCACATTTTTACATTCTGCAATTACCTATCAAGTTAATAGGAGAACAAAACTTTAAACAGTACCATTTGAAAGTATTCAGGCAGACCCTTCATTACATGCTTTGGTGAATTCATCCATAAATATGAACACAAAAGTGGTATGTATAGTGTGTATGGGTTTGGCAAAGTCAGCAGATAGAGTATTGGTATCGGTTGAAATAGCGGTTGGGGGGAGGGAGGGTTCCAAATGATTTTGGGGCCCCCCAAAAAAGCCTATGGCACTCTGCATGAATTTAAGGACACAAATAACATTTGTACACATTTTATGGGGTGTTTAGGGTAAAGCACTACTATGGAGCTGACAAAATACATTGTTAAGTGACTAGGCTAGGTGTGTATGGGCCCAGGATAGCATTTGCAGACTTCTCCCCATAGTACCGCAACGTGGAAACTAGCCTCTGTTCGGGAGTGATGGCTTGTCGCATGCAGGTGTCCTGCTTGGTAATATAAGGGGACAGCAAAGCCAATGGTGAAAAACAGGGTCTGTTATCCGGAGATCATTTCTGAAATCATCAAGATTATCCTCATGGATCTCCCAAAGCAAAGGCATGTGAGAGAATTTGTCACGCTGGAGCAACCAATTCTTCGTCCATGAACTCCTCCTCACCCTGTTCGAGGACTGGGCTTGGGTCAAAGTAAGAACCCCAACACCAAGCCCCCGCATAACACGAACTCTATGATCAGTACGTACCCACAACATGGCTTCAAAATGGTCAGCTGGTCAGAACGTACTAACAGAACGCACTGAAAATCAGAAAGGCCTGAGAAGAGCGAGCTGAAGATCAGAAACAAACACTACACTCACTGAAAATCAGATACGTACTATAAAAATACGCACTGAAAACCAGATGCGAACTGACTACACGCACTGAAAACAAGATACAAACCCACAAACACAAACTGAAGAGCAGTAATGATTAGAAAATGCCAACATGTAATGTGACATACTGAAGAAGAGCATAATCCCCTCCCTTTGGAGACTGGGGCGCAGGGCAGTATTTCAACATGGTAACAACCCCAAACATGCCTCCAAGATGACCACTGCCTTGCTAAAGAAGCTGAGGTTAAAGGCAATGGACTGGCCAAGCATGTCTCCAGACCTAAACCCTATGGAGCATCTGTGGGGCATCCTCAAAATGAAGGTGGAGGAGAGCAAGGTCTCTAACATTCACCAGCTCCATGATGTTGTCATGAGGAGTGGAAGAGGACTCCAGTGGCAACCTGTGAAGCTCTGGTGAACTCCGTGTCCAAGAGGGTTAGGGCAGTGCTGGAAAATAATGGGGGCCACACAAAATATTGACACTTTGGGCCCAATTTGGACATTTTCACCTAGGGGTGTACTCACTTTTGTTACCGGCGGTTTAGACATTAATGGCTGTGTGTTGAGTTATTTTGAGGGGACAGCAAATGTACACTGTTATACAAGCTATACACTCAATACTTTACATTGTAGCAAAGTGTCATTTCTTCAGTGTTGTCACATGAAAAGATATAATAAAATATTTACAAAAATGTGAGGAGTGTACTCACTTTTGTGAGATACTGTATGTCAATATTTTGCCTATAGTTCCACTCTAAGGACCCCCCCCCACACACACACACACACACACACACCATCATCCTCAATGCAGTGCCTTATTCTTAATGGCAACTCAATGCACCTTGCCAATAAACACAACACATGCACTACTGTAGTTATGCACTACAAAGAAAAAATTGTATATTGACCTCTTGTAGGCGCATTGTGATACAGATGAATGAATAAAGAAAATCATGGTACTGTGCAGCATAATCTGCATTAACACAGGTGCTAAATCACTTAGACATGTGCATTCGTTTTCGTCCGAATGCATTTTCGTCCGAATTTCATGTATTTTCGTTATCGTCTTAACAAACGATAACGAAAGTGCAGAATCTGAAAAACGAAAGATCCAACATAAACAAATGCTTTAGTTTCATTTTCATTGCTATAACAGTTCGATATAGATAGGAGATTCGGCATGATGATGACAATAACAATCTGTGTCCATCAAACCTGTGGTGGAATGTGCCTAACCTTAACTCTATTAGTCCAAGATTATTCTACATGGAGAGAAAAGATTCGACATAGAGAGAAAAGATTTGAGGTAGGGGAGAAAAGATTCGACGTAGGGGAGAAAAGATTCGACGTAGGGGAGAAAATAAAAATAAAAATAATGATGATGATGAATGTTATTGGCTGATTGTAACCAAAGAGGAGGAGCAGTAAAATAGCAGATTCGATGGAGCAGGTAAAATAGAAGATTCGATGGAGCAGGTAAACTATACGGCGCCGTACAGTTTAGCTGCTCCATCGAATCTTCTTTGAACATTCGACAGACACCATAAGCCTTCAGATTCGACCTTAATTTGGATTTTCGGACGAATGCAATTTTTAACGAAAAACTAAATAAATAAAAACTAATTCCGGGAGTAACTAAATACATTTATTTTTCGGACGAAAAAGAAATTCCAAAACAAAATATTTCAGTGTGCACATGTCTATAAATCAGCGCAATAGTATGCAGGGGCCCTAATATGTAAAACTTTCAGCAGCTACTTAGGCTAAGTCTTACCCTGCTCTGTTAAAGTGGTAGTAAACTCTGTTTACTATAATAAGGCTTACCTGTAGGTACTGTGAATCTCCTAAACATACACTGAGATTTTCAGAGTGCATGCAGCCTATGAGGTCACAGGCGCATATGCTCTAAAGGTTTTTTAGAGCCCATGCCGTAAACGGCGGCTCCTGTGCTCATGTGCGGGGGTGATGTCATCACGCCCCTGGCCACTCTTGTAGCTGGAGGCAGCATACCCGAAAGGAAGACCAAGCTTAGATGCAAGCCCCCTCATCGGTGACAGTGTGCCGCTGGAGGGTTTAGTTTTAAGGTAGGATTCTCATAATGTGCTAGTATGCAATGCATACTAGCATATTATGATATTGTCTTGCAAGGGAAATTTGTTTTCTTCAACTGCAATTCACTACCGCTTTAACCTCTCCAAATGAATACAATGCAGTGACAGCTCAGCCACAGGGATTAGTATTGAAGGGGGTCTCTCTAGTAAAATTTTGCCCCATTCAAGCCTCCATCATCATAGACTAGCAGATGCAGTGACAGCTCAGCCAATCACTGCTGTCACCTTAAACAAAGATCAGAAGATGAAGTGGGTAGTGGAAGCTTCCGTTGCTGGATCTTCATTTACAAGTGACAGCAATGAACAGCTGAGGGGCTTGATTTTACCACAATTATGCCACCGATCCTCATCTCTGAGGCCGTAACTGGGCGCCCACCCTGGTCTGGGCCCTATAGAAGCTGCTGTAGTTACAATGACTACAATGACTGAAGCAGATGCAGATGGTGAGAAGCTGAGGTCTAATAATGTTAGAGGCAGTTTTATTATAGGGAAATGATAATGGTTTTGGGTCTGTTTAACTTTATTTTTTGTAATTGATTTAATATCTGTTATCTAAGATATATTCCCCGCAGAATTCTCCTGTATGGATATAAACATTACAGTTGTTTTTTTATTTCAGAAAGGGCTGTCATAATCATTAAAAAAAATCTGTAGCTGGGTTTTAAGTGCATGTTTTATAGAAGTATATACTGTATGTGTTAATCTGTATTTTCAGTGACCGATAGAAATTATAATTATTGTTAATTAATATGACAAAGTTGAAGTGAAATATGATTTTGGTGGCTTGCTGTACATTGCACATTATTTTTTTTTACACCGCCAAGTGTTTTTAGAGTGGTGCAAACCCCAAAGACGCAGCCAATAAAGAGTATGTTTGGGTGCTGTGCTTGTCAATCTCAATAGACATTATCATAAGCAAGCCCCAGGTACAGCATACACATATTTCCACAGATAAAGATAGGAAGGAGAACTGAAATACAGTGTAGTTCAAGCAGCAAGTGCTGCCCCATAGATATTCTCCCTATTTCTAGCAGACTGCTGGAAGGGAGGTTGGAGTGATTGAGGTTTCTAACTGTACGTTTCGCTAACGATTAAAAAATTGCTTTGAGCTACTGCAGTTCAGACGCCTATAAATTTAGACAGTTTTTATAGAGAGGCTATAACAGAACCATGTATAAAATTAGCCTGGAAATATATGATTGGTGTTATACAGTAGTTTAGACTATTGTGCTATTATTTCAATCTTAGAGCAGAGCGTTCTTTATTAACAAATGAGTATGCCTCCTTCATATAGATAGAAATTAAAGCTATAAACTAGAGTCATATACATTAACATATTCTCGTACATTATATATCATTTTATTAAAACGGAACGCCAGGCAACATGTCAAAATTCAGTAATGCGTATGCATGCAAATAAGTTAATTGAGTCAAATTTTTGAGGGTTTGGATGCACACGGACACATATGCCTGTACAGTGTAAAATCCTGGCATATTTTGTCATTCACAAGTCAGAGATGGAGCATGCAGCTTGCTGCCAGCAACCTGTCAGAACCAATGATGGCCTGAAATACACAGCAGCTGTATGCATTTCAGCAGTACTTGTGTACAGGATCAGATGCCCCAAGTGCAGACCCTTTGCATGCAGGGCATATACATCCGTGTATACCTACCGTCCTGTATGCAAATATTCATACAGCCATGTACAGCTACTGCTGTACATATTTCACCCTGCCATTGTTGACCGGGTTTTGGCAATAGACACTATATACCACCTCTGATTCGTGAGCACCAAAATATACCAAGATTTCACTATGTACAAGCAAACGCATCCATGTGCACGAGCCTTTACATAAAATAAAACTTGCCCCAAATACTGATTCCTTGGCTTGTAAAGAATATGGGGGTAGGTGAGGAACATGGAGTATGAATAGAAAGTTTTGGAAACTCCAGCTAGTTGAAAAACAATGATCATTTTCATGGTGTATGACTTGAAACATAGCCAATGCATTTTAGGGGATTGGGGCTTCCTCTTTGTAAGGGCTAACATTGGGGAATGAGCCAATTAAATTACTTACTTACATTTACGTGTAAGTGTATGCATTTACAATGGAGGTACAATTTAATAAAATACCATAATCGACCAGCAAAGTTGAAAGATTTAACGATAGAGCTAATACAATATACGTAAGTAACTTTTATCATAGTCTTGCAGCCAACACCATAAAAACGCTTGGTGCCTGGATGAAAATTTCCTTAGGTAGTTTAGATGATCCCAATACACCAAAGTGAAGTGAAGTAGTAGCATGATAGATATGGGTAGATGATAATTATTTAGTTGCTATCATAATGTGAGTAATTTCCAGCAGTAACCCGAGACTTCCAGAGAGATGCATTTATTGAAACTTCAGATAGAACAAAGTCCATAAGATACTTGCAACAAATGACAAAATCCAACAGAGTAATATAAAGTAGGTGACAGGCTATTTGTGCAGCATTCATACACTCTCAGAGAACCCAGTTCCTTTTGTCATCCTCGTGGAGAATGAAAAGACTCAATGCCAGCTTGAATCATCCACCTGAAATACTAGTCTGACACGAGTGGGGGGGTTCTGCTAGGTCAACCCAAAATACTTTTTGATCTTATTGTTAATCAATTTGAAAAGACTCTACTTGTAATTACCATCAATAAATACTTCTTCTATGGTTCTTTATCATCCTTAAGTATGATAACAATGTACCCTTTGAAATGTTCAATTAGGTTAACAGGCCATACCTCACATACCTAGGTAGACTTGCATAAGATTAACACATCAAAGGGTCATCAGCTGTCCCTTTGATAAGTTAAAATTGAGTTGGCTTGGACAACTCAACTGAATTCCTGGTCAATATGGTACTGTAATATAATATCCTACATAAATCGGCCAACATATTACAACATATTTGACATCCACACCCCCATAAAAATATTTTATTTCAATGCATTTATAGCGTCAGTACAGAATAGAGTGGCTCCAATCTATAGTGAGATTTTAAGCCATGTGAGCATGCTCCTAGCTTGATAAAGACCTTTACATGGCTCGAAACATCACTATAGATTGGAGCCATTGTATTCTGTACTAACACTTTGGGTATGGGATAATAAAAATGAATTGCATATATGCCCAAACCTCTATTTGTCAAGGATATCAAGCTAAGAACTCCACAAAATGCAGTTTAAACCAACAGTAGACCCCCCACCATGCTCTAAATGCAAACATTCATACCTGTTTAGAACAGATTTGTCATCCTCAGCTATAGGCATCTCACAGTAACAAAACAGAAATTCCAAGTTTTTAAAACTTATGTTGTCAGTTGAGTGCTCTTGGGTTCAACTCTAAATCCATGTTAGTCTGGTATTTCAGACATTACTGTAGCTAGGTGCTGGACTACAGCAATATAGAAAAGGAGGCATTATGTCAGTCCTGAGGTGAGTGCAGTGCTCAGTTCCCTGTTCCAAAACAGACATAAAAGATAATGTATACTCTGAGTGGAGAGAATTGATGTAATTAATATATTTCAGATATTGCATGTTTAGTTGTTTCTGAGAGGGAGCATAGCTGTTCAAGTACAGTAAGCTGATTGTGTACCTTCAATAAAAGAATTGTGTACAATAAATATTTAGCTGATGACAGGTAAGCCAATCAAGGCTGGGGATCTCGGAGATAAGTGAGTCGGACGGAGCCACTTTGCCAGGATGACCCATCCTTCCACTGAGAATAATTGACCACAGGGTAACTGTGGGTTGTCGTTTAGTGAGGTTAGAGGAGACAGGTCAGAGGTTAAAGAGAATGACAGTCTATATTTATACCAGATATGTAGGGAAGCCAACATAAGTGGCAAAAGACCTGCAATGTAAGAGAAAGATCCAGCGTAGCCCCAGGGTAAAGCCCGTAGGTCTATTGGCAAGATGTCTTGTTCGACAATACAGGAAGCTTGTACTCTAGGTCTAGGAATCCACTCCAGAATCCAAGGTAGCATAACGGAGATGTGATACAAGGTAAAATCCAGCAAACCAGTGCCACCAGACAGTTTAAGTTTTCATCTTAATTTATTAGTTCATCTAACACTACCCTCTTCACTGGCTGGCATTGCTGATATCCAAAGTGTGGCTACACTGCTCCTTCATAGATACAGAGGAGGAGTAAGCATAGCTACCCTAGGAGAGGAAGTGTTTTACTGGAAGTGTTTTACTGTACCTCGAGTTGTCTATTGCAGCTTACACACGGGCGGACTTTTCGACCAGACTGGTCCAACGGACCAAGTCCGCCGGACAATCCGATCGTGTGTGGGCTTCATCGGACCTTCAGCGGACTTTTCCAGTCAAAAATCTGACAGACTTTAGATTTGGAACATGCTTCAAATTTTTAATTCGTAACTCCGCCGGACCCAGAAATCCGCTCGTCTATATGCTAGTCCGACGAACAAAAAAACAACGCATGCTCAGAAGCAAATACAAAATAGAAGCGCTCAGTCTGGTAAAACTAGTGTTCATATTGTAGGTAGCACATTCCTCACACTGCAAATTCTGTGATCGTTGAATGCAGCGCATTAATTGTCTTCTTTATGATGCTAAAAGAACAAAGTTGTTTTGCTGTTCATATTCACACAGAGTTCTCACAAACTGATTTCTGGATTATTTCTCTTGATCTCATGAATGATATTGTATTTGTTAAAAGCCATATATTCATACTAATGTTTACACAATTGTTTTTTGGAGTCATCTTTTATTATTTTTTATTTCATCAAGATTTTTTTTTAGGATTGTTTCAAAACTATTTTCTCTTTATCTCCATATATCTTTTATTTTTGTTTGTAAAGTTACCACAAAGAACCATTTCTTTTTATTTGTTTCTATTTTTATTTTTTGTTGTAAATTTACCACAAAGAACCATTTATTTTTATTTCTTTTTCTTTTTTGTTGTAAATTTACCACAAAGAACCATTTTATTTTGTAATGTTACCACAAAGAACCATTTCTTTTGTACATTTTTAATTTTTGTTTTGGTATAAAGTTACCACAAAGAACCTTTTTTGGTATATTTAAAAAAAAAAAAAAAAAGAAAAACTGCGCTGCAGAGCAAAAAAGGTCAAAGGTAAAAGCTGCACACAAAATACACCAATATCTGTGTATACCATGAAAAATAAAAAATAAATAAAGTGCGCTAATTATATGAAAATACACACATAGATGTGAATACATGTGGGTAGTAGTAAAAACCACAATCTACTGAGAGCAAGTAAATGACTCCATGAGTGGTAAAAATATATAAGTGCAAAACATAAAAACTCAAATAAAAAGAAGAAACAAAAAATGTGTACATGTGAAATACAATGATATTAATAGCATGAAAATCTGAAAATCAAACAAACTCAGTCCATGGGTTCAAATATAAAAAGTTCATCAGTGAAAAAAAGCTTCCATCCACTATACAGCTCAGCAGCAACTAATCCCCCTATGAGTGGATTGACAAGGGAGATAGATGTGCAGGATGGTGCAAATCCACTGGCGGTGACTCCAATAAGTAAGAAAGTGATAAAGGTGGACTCTTACCCTCCGTGTTGGACCCCCTCCTTGGCAGGGTCTATCAGGCATGCAGATTTTTGCCCTCTGCAGGGACCATGTAATGAGAAGATCTCCCCAGCAGCTGTTAGGAATGTTGTCTCCGATCCGGGCTGGTCCAAGTGAAACGCCTGGAGAGGGGGGAAGGAAAGCTCTCTTGCTCCCAGTGTGGCAAAGGAAAAAACAAAAGAGCAGAGCTCCAATAGTGTAAAAAGTTTCGGAATTTATTAAATAAAAGTACAGACCGCAACGGAGAGTGCACGCTCTGTGAGGTGAAAATACAATTAAAAACAAGCCGGCATATAAAAATCGTAATAACCCGTGCATAACATGGGGCAATCGTGACGGCTTACTACGTTGTAAGCCGTCACGATTGCCCCATGTTATGCATGGGTTATTACATGCGTAGTAGCTTTATATACACTGCGAATGCGTGAAACTCTGCCTGCATCGCCCACCCCTGACGTTCTTTTTTAACGAATATTCTCCACCCCCTTGTCTCTACGCACAGAACATACGTACGGCACATGCGTAGTAGCTTTATATACACTGCGCATGTGTGAAACTCCGCCTGCATCGCCCGCCCCTGACGTTCTTTTAACGAATATTCTCCGCCCCTTCTCTCTACGGTGTGCAGTAGGAGCAACAATGGCGGAGACACAGCAGGTGTGTATTACCTCAGGTAGCGAGGAAAGCCCGGAGCCCGTAACGTCCCGATTTTGGAATCGGAGATTTAAGGCCTCCAATATGGCCTTTGAAGAGATGGTGGAGATGGTGGCAATTTTGAAAAAAAAAGATTATGATGGGAAGCATGGACCATACACCCGGCCTAAATTAAGAAAGGCAAAAATAATGGCAACAGTGGTGAAGACCTTGCATCTTCGTTTTGGGGTACAGCGCTCTAAAGATCAGCTGAGGAAACGATGGTCGGACCTCAAACTCTGGGAGCCGGATCAGTACAGACAAATCCAGAAAGTGCTTAAAAAAATAAGTACTTGTCCTGTGTTCATATTCTGTTTATTACCTTGCATACTGCTGCATGTGCTTTTCTTTAACGTACAAGTTTAGAACGTTTAATGATCGTAGTAAACATGGTTGTCGGGGTCTGCGAGCGGAGGGCTTATCAGAATCCGGGAGCCCCCTTTAATAAGGGGGACCCCAGATCCCAGCCCACCACCCTATTTGAATGAGTATGGGGTACATCGTACCCCTACCCATTCACCTAGGGAAAAAAGTGTCAATAAAAAAACACACTACACGGGTTTTTTAAGTAATTTATTAGACAGCTCTGGGGGTCTTCTTCCGACTTCGGGGGTCTTCTTCCGACTTCGGGGGTCTCTCCGGCCTCTTCTCCTGGTGTCCGGTTCTTCTGCCGGGCTCCTCCGCTATCTTCTGCTCTTTTGCCGCTCTCTTGCTAGCGGTGGCCCGGTCTTCGACTTTTGATGTCACAGTCCCAGGGCATGATGGGACTGTGACATCATAAGGGGCGTGATCATGGGTGACAGCACCCGGTGACCACACCCCATGCCTATATAAGTGATCGCGCACCGCTCACGCAGCATAACAGTGGGAGACAGCATCGTGTCAACATCAGGAGAAGAGAAGAAGGAAAAAGGCGAAGACCCACCACCGCTAGCAAGAGAGTGGCAAAAGAGCAGAAGATAGCGGAGCAGACCGGCAGAAGAACTGGACACCGGGAGAAGAGGCCGGAGAGACCCCCGAAGTCGGAAGAAGACCCCCGAAGTCGGAAGAAGACCCCCGGAGGTGTCTAATAAATTACTTAAAAAACCCGTGTGGTGTGGTTTTTTTATTGACACTTTTTTCCCTAGGTGAATGGGTAGGGGTACGATGTACCCCATACTCATTCACATAGGGTGGGGGGCCAGGATCTGGGGGCCCCCCTATTAAAGGGGGCTCCCAAATTCTGATAAGCCCTCTGCCCGCAGACTCCGACAACCAACGGCCAAGGTTGTCGGGAAGAGGCCCTTGTCCTCATCAACATGGGGACAAGGTGCTTTGGGGTGGGGGGGCCCACAAGGCGCCCCCCTGCCCCAAAGCGCCCACCCCCCATGTTGAGGGCATGTGGCCTGGTACGGTTCAGGAGGGGAGCACTCGCTCATCCCCACCCCTTTTCCTGACCGGCCGGGCTGTGTGCTCAGATAAGGGTCTGGAATGGATTTTGGGGGGACCCCACGTTGATTTTTCGGCGTACGGGGGTTCCCCTTAAAATCCATACCAGACCTAAGGGCCTGGTATGCCCCTGGGGGGAACCCACTCCATTTTTGTCTGACACCCCAGCTTATGGTAAGGTAATCTATGTATGCCTGCATATTTCTAAATACATCTTGTTTTCCTTAACTTTAGCTGATGTGGAAGAGGAACCATTTAGCACAGACAGTGCACAATGCTTAATTGGACAGATCATGGCCTGGAATGGGGATATTGATGCCATGCGCACTACCTTAGACCTAATGCGTAATCAGCTGGACAATATGCAGCAGGAAATGAAAAATATGATTGATGTTTTGGGGAGAATCTAAATCCCTTTTTCACAAAAAAAACATTGATTATGTTATTCATTTCCTTGTTTGCTGACCCCATTCTGGGTCTTTAATTTTTTTTATACAAATTTTATGCCTGTTTCTTTTTTATTTCTGTTTGTTTTTTGTTATTTTTAAAGAAAAAATAAAAATATAGGGGCCTGTTTGTTTTTTTGTTTTTTTACACATATATATATATATATATATATATATATATATAGAGGCCTGTCTGTTTCCCAAAAAAAAAAAAATATATATATAGAGGCCTGTTTGCTTCCAAAAAAAAAATATATATATATATAGATAGATAGATATATATATATAGATCTATATATATATAGATAGATCTATATATATATATATAGATCTATCTATATATATATATATATATATTAAAAAAAAAATATATATATATATATCTATATATAGATATATCTATATATAGATAGATATATCTATATATAGATATATATATATCTAGAGGCCTGTTTGTTTCCAAAAAAAGAGGCATTTGTCAAAATAAAAAAAAAAAAAATAATTTTTAAACTAAAAAAAAATATTGTTTAAAATATATATATATTTAATTCTAAAATGTAAAAATTTTACCAAACGCACATGTGAATGTGCACAGATTAAAAATTCTGTTATTAATCAACAAGATGTGTGGCTTCTTCTTTTGATGCTTAATACCAGTTTTGGAAGTTATTTGGTGTTTACAGTGACAATGGTGCTTATTTACTAAAGGAAAATACACTTGGCACTACAAGTGCTCTAGGTTAACTTAGGCGAAAGCCAAAAAGAAAGGCAAGCAATAAATATAATTTGAGATTTTATCTGATCAGTATTTTTTAATTTAAAAAATTATAGATTGTGTGGCATTGCAATGGCCCCCCTACCCGTAAAAAATTCAACATTTAGATCCTGAACTTGACGGGCACTTTAGGGGGCCAAGCCAGTACGGCCAATATCCAGGCCTGTCAGAGGATTCTCTATAAGTCCAGCCTCAGGCCCAAGTGATACCATATAATTGGTCGAATGTTTGTGTAAATAATTGTGCCGGATGCAGCATGCTAGGACAATGTGATTTAGTTTGTATTCCACCATGTGGATAGCTGTCTGAAACAGGCAGAACCAAAAGTTAAAAACCCTCCTCTCCGGGGTGAGGGTCCTTTGGGGGAATGGCCTCATGAGGTGCTCGCTCAGACCGAAGGCTTCATCTGCTATGAAGACAAAGGGGAGTCCTTCCACGTTATGTGCATCACGTGGCAATCCCAGGCCACCACTCTGGAGACGCTGGTAGAACTCCGTCTGGGTGAAGATTCCTCCATCCGACATCTGGCCATTCATCCCCACATCCACATACAGAAATTCATATTGTGCCAACACCACCGCCATTAAGACAATACTATGGAACCCCTTATAATTAACATAGTATGACCCCGAATGGGGTGGTGGCTCGATGTGGACATGTTTCCCATCTATAGCCCCTCCACAGTTGGGAAAGACCCAAGGGGTGGCAAAATGGGATGCCACAGTCTGCCATTCATGTGGCGTTAAAGGAAACTGGGGAGTCAAACAAGAAAATAAAAAAAATATCAGTAATTTTGCACATAACATTGCAAGCACATTACACAAAAAAACATTATTGCCCAGCATCAGTACAACATTAATTTTAATATTGTTTAAAGACTAAAATATAAAGGCCCACTTATCACATTCCTCACCCCCTCTGATGGCACATTGATACATTTTAGGGGGGGATTCTAAATCAAGTTAAAGACACACAGGGGTTGATTTAGTAAAGGCAAAAAGACTGTGCACTTTAAAAAGTGCAGTTGCACTCTGCAAGTGCAGTTGCTCCAGAGCTTAGTAAATGAGGTAAGGCTTCATGTTACAAAGAGTACCCAATCACATGCAAGGGAAATTAAAAAAACAGCATTTTTGCTTGCACATGATTGGATGATGGAAATCAGCAGAGCTTCTGCTCATTTACTAAATGCACTTTTAGAGTGCAACTGCATTTTGCAAAGTGCAACATCTATTTGCTTTTAGTAAATCAACCCCACAGACCATTTTGCTAAATTTTAGGGGGGGGGATTCTAAATCAAGTTAAGGACACACAGACCATTTTGCAAAATTTTAGGGGGGGAGGGGATTCTAAATCAAGTTAAGGACACACAGACAATTTTGAGACATTTTAAGGGGGGGGAGGGGATTCTAAATCAAGTTAAGGACACACAGACCATTTTGATAAATTTTAGGGGGTGGATTCTAAATCAAGTTAAGGACACACAGACCATTTTGATAAATTTCAGGGGGGAGGGGATTCTAAATCAAGTTAAGGACACACAGGCCATTTTGATAAATTTTAGGGGGGATTCTAAATCAAGTTAAGGACACACAGACTATTTTGATAAATTTTAGGGGGGGGGGCGAGGGGATTCTAAATCAAGTTAAGGACACACAGACCATTTTGATAAATTTTAGGGGGGGGAGGGGATTCTAAATCAAGTTAATGACACATAGACCATTTTGAGACATTTTAGGGTAAAGCACTAAAATGGAGCTGACAAAAGACATTAAGTGAGTAGACTAGGTGGATATGGGCCCAGCATTGCATGCTAGGGAGTTTAGTGAAGGCAAATATGCATGCAGGACAAAAAAGAGCATTAAAAAATTACAGCATGCATGAGGACAAAGGGGACATTCACACTATATTGCAATCATGGTAATTAGTGTTTGAGTAAAGAAATATAATACATTAGCAAACATTAAATACAATAAAATGTGATGTTAAAGGATAAATCTTACCCTAATATAGTCCTTCTGCAGGACCTGGATGATGGCAGAACAGGTCTCTGGGATAATGATCCCCAGAGCCTGGGGGGAGATGCCTGTCGAGAGCTTAAGGCCCTGCAGGCTTATCCCTTTCGCCAAGTAACGCGACGTGGCGACTAGCCTCTGCTCCGCAGTGATGGCTTGCCTCATGCAGGTATCCTGCCTGCTGATATAAGGGGTCCGCAAAGCCAACAAACGGTCAAAAACAGGGTCCATCATCCGGAAAAAGTTCCTGAAATCCTCAGGATTATTCTCACGAATCTCACGGAGCAATGGCATGTGAGAGAATTGGTCACGCTTGAGCAACCAATTCTTCATCCATGAACTCCTCCTCACCCTGTTCATGGACTGGACTTGGGCTGAAGAATGAACTACAGCACCAAGCACATACAAAGCACGAGCTCAACGACGAGAACGTACCCGCAACATGGCTTCAAAATGGTCGGCTGGTCAGAATGCACTTAACAGAACGCACTGAAGAGCAACAAGGCCTGTGAAGAGTGAGCTGAAAATCACCAACGAGTGGACAATAAGACACTGATAAATCAATGCGAACTGACTACACGCACTGAAAAGCAGATACAAACCTCACAAGCACAAACTGAACAACAGTTTAACGATCTGAAAAATACGAGTCTCACAAGCGCGAATCGTCTCTCACCAAACTTCTATTAACACGAGATAAACACGAGATTAGCAGAAGGAACCCAAAGGGTGTCACATGAGCTATTGAACTTCCGTTTTATAGTCTCGTCGGACCTGGTGTACGTCACCGCGTACTAGGCTGTCGGACTTTGGTGTGATCGTATGTAGGCAAGTCCGTTCCTTAGAAAGTCTGTCGGAAGTCCGCCAAAATTCCATTGAAAGTCTGTCGGACAGGCCGTCGGACTTTTGTTGCTGAAAAGTCCGCCCGTGTGTACACGGCATATTAGGGCCAGTTCCCACTGGTGTGATGTCCGACATTGGATGTTACATAGTTACATAGTAGGTGAGGTTGAAAAAAGAAACAAGTCCATCAAGTCCAACCTATGTGTGTGGTTATATGTCAGTATTACATTGTACATCCCTGTATGTTCTGGTCATTCAGGTGCTTATCTAATAGTTTTTTGAAACTATCAATGCTCCCTGCTGATACTACCACCTGTGGAAGGGAATTTCACATCCTTTCCACTCTTACGGTAAGAACCCTCTACGTAGATTATGGTTAAACCTCTTTTCTTCTAATTTTAATGAGTGGCCATGTGTCTTGGTGTAAATCACATGTGATCTCTGTGCAATGTGATTTCAGCCATACAGATAGTATGGCTGAATTTGCATCGCATTTAGACCAAACTCGCACAGGACCCTTTTTTGGTCTGCAGCAGAATCTGATCGCATGGGTGTTCACACCCATGCAATCCGATTCCTGTCCAGATTTGCAGTTTGTACTGCGATATGCGAACTGATTTGGGGGTGTCATTAACTTTTAATTGACACTCCCAGCAGTTCGCATGGGGCAGTGTGAACTGCCACCGGGAGACTTGCGATGCGGGAATCAGCAGTGGATTCGCAGAGTTCCCACATCGCTGCAGTATGAACTGAGCCTTAGTGAGATTAGAGGAGACGGATCAGAAGTTAAAGAGAAAGACATTCTATATTTATACCAGATATGTAGGGAAGCCAACATAAATGGCAAAAGACCTGCAATTTAAGAGAAAGATCTAGTGTGACTCCAGAGTAAAGCCCGTAGGTCTATCGGTGATAGATCCTGTTCGACAATGCAGGAAGCTTTTAGGCTAGGTCTAGGAATCCACTCCAGCATCTAAGATAGCATAACGGAGACATGATACAAGGTAAAATCTGCTAAACCAGTGCCACCAGAAAATTTGGCTTTCCATCTAAATTTATTAGTCCATGTACCACTACCCTCTCCACAGTCTGACATTGCTGCTGTCCAAAGTGTGGCTACACTGCTCCTTCATAGATACAGAGGAGGAGTGAGCATAGCTACCTTAGGAGAGGGCAGACATCAATTCTTGAACATCAAAATTGGTGGCCTGAGGAGTCCATATGTAAGGAAGTGCAGTCTGGTCCAGAAGTCCCAGAGATCCAGAAAGCAGCAGATGACATCTGTGTCCCCAGGCTGTGGTACCACAAGAGGCTGCAACTTTTGCCAGACCAGACTGGATCCAGGCTCATCACTTTCTGGTCTTCCTTCCATGCTTCCTTCCATGCTGTGGCTCTGCTGTTGGAAATGTGGCAGGAGGAGGAGTAGGACCTGGAGGAGGAGGAGGACTAGTAGGACCTGGAGGAGGAGAAGGACCTGCAGGAGGAGGAGGAGGACCTGCAGGAGGAGGAGGAGGACCATGTGTGAGTTCACAAAGGTGTGTATCAGATGTTATTTGGGCCCTCAACCCCTCATTGAGAGCCTCCAACATTAAGGACTCACACATGAGTTGTTGTCCCTCCTCCATCCTCTGCATTTTACAGGCAATGATGGCAGTGAAGTCATCCTCCACGGTGTGTGGTGCTTCCAGGGCCTCTGTAGCCTTCCAAAAGAGGCCTATGGCAGCCTCCTCTAGGGCACTCCTCCTCCTGCCACTTTCTCTTTCCAGGTGTAGGGGAGGGACCTGCAGATCAAGCAGCCTGCTCGGCCCGGCCACCTCCAGGCTGAGACTTCCCTGTGTATGAAAAAGGGACATAGTTTTAGTTTTTGCATCATCAATCACAATCATAAATTAGTACTCCAAACTAACATCTAGTTAACATCATTGATTGGACAAGCAGAAATATTTAGAGGAATGCTATACCTGGCTCAATCTGGGCTCCTCCACATGTTGCTGTCTGGAAGGCCCAGGTTGGGCGTCAGAAGCCTCAGCTGGAGGGGAAGGAAGCGTGGAAGGAAGACTGGAGAGTGATGACCCGGGTTAAGTCTGGCCTGCCAGAAAATGCAGCCTGTCATAGTACCACATCCTGGGGACAAAGATGTCATCTGCTGCTCCGGATCTCTGCGAATCCTGGACTTTCTGGCGCTCCCCTTACATATGTGCTCCTCAGGCCACCAATTAGGATCTTCAAATATGTGATGTCTGCCGTGGGGATCACCTGCTTCACAATTTCCAACAATTGATCCAGCGCTGCCTTCCTCTTTGTTTGGTTCCTATAATGTGGGTGGTTGATCTCCCACAGACAAGGCAGCTCTCTGAACATGTCAATGAAAATTGCCATGAAGTCACTATCTTGAAAGATATCCATTTTCACTGCAAGACACAACACAAGACAAACCCTAATGTCAGGCCAAACTCTCCTAATCTTGTTACAATATAGGCCTCAATGTAGAAGCAGTATAGGCACAAGTATATCTCTTACCTTCGTTCTTACGATCGACGCCTCCAATGCTCCTTCCTCCGCTCACAGATCGTACGTAATACGCACGTGTGGTACGCTTTATACACACTGCGCATGCGTGTAACTCCGCCCGCCCCTGACGTTTTTTCTAGTCTATTCCCCGCCCCATTTTGTTCTGCACAGTGGGGGAAGAGCACATGGCGGATACACAGCAGGTGCGTGCTAATTACAGGAACGAGGAGGAGGAGGAGGAAAGCCTGGATTCGGACACATCCCGATCCAGAAGGAGAAGATTTAAGGTCACAAATATGTCCTTTGGGGAGATGTTGGAGATGGCCGACATCCTGAAGAAGGCCGACTATGATGGAAAGTATGGGCCTTACCCCAACACCAATATCAGAAAGGCCAAGATCATTGCGGAAGTGGTCAAAAGTCTGCACCGGAATTTCAGGGTACGACGATCGAAAGATCAGCTCAGGAAGCTCAGGTGGTCGGACCTCAAATTACGAGAACATGAGCAGTACAGAAATATCCAGAGAGTGCTGCAAAAAAGTAATTAGTTGTGCTGTGTTCCTATTCTTTTTGTCTTTATTACGTTCGTGCTGCTCCATATGCTTTTCTTAATTGTTGTACAGTTTAAAATGGCAACTTTAATGTTCATGGGCCCATTATTTGTTCGTATCAAACATTTTTCTTTCGGCCTCTAAAACACCATTGTTTAGGCCATATGCATTTTCCTACATTTTTTAGGGCCTACTTGTATGAAAAATATTTGGTTGTGTAGATGGGTTTGTTACTAGAATGAAATGCAAACTCAATTCTGTGTAAGGAGAGGACACTCAGCAGCTGTTTTCACATCTGGACGCTGGAGCACTAGTGTGGGACACAAGAACACCCTTTTTATTAGGAGGCCCACACAGGTGCTCCAGTGGATACTATAGAGGGGTCTCCATCTGTGAAGCTTGTACAAGACAGGTAAAGTATTGAAGCTTGACAAAGGACAATAAAAAAGGTACATCTTGGAACTCTGCCCAAATAGACAATTGTACCCCACTTCCAAGCAATGTTTCCTATTTATAGTTCTGCCATCAAATATCTGTGTGCTAATTATACCATTTTTGTTTTACATAGGGGAGAAAAGACTCGGAGGACACCCCTCATCCGAGGAGACCAGAGACCCCCCACCTCTGGAAGAAGGGGAAATACCCCCAACCCAAGCTGAGCAGGAGGAGGAAGAAGATGTGGTGGAAATTGGCACCACAACAGGTGAGTGTCTGCGACCACAGACTCAGGTAAGAGATGGATTCTGGCAGATTTTTGATACCTGTTTTTGTTTGGTTTCTCTCTTTTTAGGTAATCGTGATGTTGTGGATCGAGATCCTTTCACATCATAAAGTGCCCAGATCCTGATCGGGGAGATCATGGGGTGTAATTTAGAATTGGAAAACCTCAAGAAAAAAATCAGTGATGTTATTCAAAAAAATAATAACATCATTGATGTTTTGGGGCGAATTTAAAACCCCACAAAATCACTTTCTTTTTTTGTGTGCTACAATCTTAAATATTTTTTAGCGATGTTTGGAAAAGCCAAATTTGGAGGATGCACACAGTGTGCCAACATGTGCTATCTAGCATCACGGGAGATCAATGGACGCGTTTTGGGGGTGCAACCCCTTCCTCAATAATAAAGTAGCGGTGAGGAAGGGGTTGCTCCCCCAAAACACGTCCCTTGATCCCCCGTGATGGCAGCTAGCACATGTTGACATTCGTAAATTGGTGTGCATCTTCCAAATTTGGCTTTTCAAGGGGTGACTTCACCCCATCTGAATGCAATATCAAACACAGTTCCTAAATACTCATGTCTGATATTGCCTTCAAGTTTTACCATATGTGAACTTTGTAAGTTCAAGATTTTTGTCTTTCTTGTTGGTTTTACACAGGCCTGTTTTATCGTAAATGGACATTTCTATTTTTGATAATGCCACCCCAAAAATTGTTATACAACAAACATGTTGGTTTGTTTTAAAAACCTTTTCTAAATGCACATGTGATTGTGCAGGTATTAAAAAGTTTGTTGGGGTGTGGCTTGGCCAAGCAAGAAGATGGCTGCTTAACTTGAGAGCTCCCGCTGTCACCTGTCTTTAAACCTCAAAAGCGGAGAACCTTTTCAGAAAACATAGCTACAGACAATGGGAACAGCATCTAGAACCTCATCGACATCTAGATCTTGCTCCCCGAGAAGACACACTGAAGGAATCAGCCAGAACATCCCTGAAATGTTCCGGTCCCAGAGACATAACATGGCGCCTTCCCTCCACAGCTCGCCTCAGCAATCTGACACGCAGCAGCTGAACTCTTCTCCTCTAGCTACATCTGCAGATCCATTACCTCCGGAAAACACTGGAGCCTCTGCTCAACCTCACCTCAACATTCATGACCTTCGGACCATAGCTACCGACATAAAGGACACCCTGTCAGCAGCCATTGCTATCGACATACACATGTTGTCTGACAGGGTTCATGAAGTTGAACAAGTGGCAGCTAAACACGACCAAGTTCTACGAAAAGCAACCAGAAGGATTGACACACATACTCTCCAACTCAGAGAAATCCAGCGGCATGTCGAAGACCTCGACAACAGAGGACGCCGCCACAACCTGCGGATAAGAGGTATGCCCGAAACTGTCACGGCAGAACACCTCTCCCCTGCTATAACCAACTTGTTTAATGACTTATTAAGCAGACCACCTCTGACATCACTCGCCATGGAGAGACTTCATAGGGCCCTCCGCCCCAAAGGCAAAGACACAGATCCCCCGAGGGATATAATTTGCTGCTTAGTTGATTTCAAACTCAAAGAAGAAATCATTAGGCAAGCAAGGAGCCGTCAGCAGGTGTTACACGATGGGCACAATATCCAGATCTTTCAAGATCTGTCCAGTATCACACTTCAACATCACCGTGATCTCAAACTTTTACTGGATGTCCTTCGTACTAAAGGCATTCAGTATAGGTGGAAATTTCCGTTCTGCCTCTCGGCCACACATCTTGGTCGCACAGCCCTGCTAAGAGTCCCTGAAGACCTTACCTCTTTTTGCGATTCACTGGACATCCCCTTCATGGATGTGCCTAATTGGTACGCAGAGTTCCGATACCCCACCGCGAGGAAACTGGTGCCGCAAGAAGAATTGATGGAAACACAGGTCACGTGGTCCCATGAGCGGAGATCCCCTTCAAGCAACAGGAGAAGAAACCCTCGCCATACTACTCACTGTGGCTCGAGTCCTTCTGACTCTCCCCAGTCTCGGAGAGCCAGAAGGGAATACTGAAATTACCAGTCACAAGATTAACTTCAAAGTTCAGTTTAATCCGACGGATCAGTTTAGCTTGGTTCCATAACTTTTTTTTTCTTTGTTATGTTCACTTCAGTTCTACCCATTCTACATGCTGTAACTATATCCCGCCACAACATGAGAATGGAGACTGCTTTGCTTCTAAGGCACAGCCACGAAACTCAGCCGCACTGAACGTTAACCCACAATTCCTTGTTTGTCCTACGAAGCTTACACAACTACGGACTTCAGAATATTCATCCACCACCAGGAGTCCCTTATCCTGACCCAGGAGTCCCTTATCCTGACTTTACCTGAACTGAAACTGCCCCTTCTCCCTTCACCCCGTTGCCGACTCCAGGATCCTATAAGCAGTTAGCTTGACTACTGTTGTGCTCAATTGCCTTGTATACCGCATAAAACTCTTTCCATATGCATCTGACTCTAAATGTCTTCGGTAGCTCTTGTTACACGCTACTGTACTGGATGGGTTAAGATTTGACAAGCATGAGATCAAACACTTAGAGATGTACTACTCTTAGATGATTGCCCTACCAGTCTGACACACTGACAGATAATCCTATCATTCTTCCTCTACAGGTTAACTTACTCCACTGCACAAAACCCTACGATATACCCCTCCCTCTCTTCATAATTAACACACTACAATGAGGACCCTCCTGTACCCTCCCTACGTATATAATACAAAGGTGTCTTATTTTCTTCCCCACACTTTTCATTCTCCTCACACCTTATCAAGTATCACTTGATAATTAGGAGGAATTACACAACACCAGCACATACGATACCTGGGACGCTGAAGATCTACACCTCTGACATCACACCTTACACCTCCTGGGGGTTTATACCCTTCTCTAATCACTACATTCCTTACTCTCCCTATACTTTTCAGAGAAGACACCACAGCACTCTCTATAGAATCTCAGATGATCTAAACAGCCAATAGGTTATAGAACTGGCACCTGAATCCGTACCATCTCCTATATCAGATAGACTACTTAATCACTTCTGATGCTAGATATCTATACAAAATATAAACTTACCCCTGCATACGAACATCACCTGATCCAAAAATAATACAGGACTACAGAACGAAGGGAATCTTTCGTTTTTATTTTTCTATGTTTATGGTTACTGGTTTAAGACTATACCTTCTCTAAGTTGAATTACTGTGATGGTTTCATTTCTTGTTCTTAGAGATGCAATTCTTCATACTTATACAATAATATGGTTAACGATATATGTACACTTTGATGTTTCATGTTACTGAGCTACCAAATAGATTAGATAACATACAATTTCTGAATTAAACGGAATTGCTTGTATGCTCCCTACCAACACAAGAATATCCCTGACACACTCTGGTACACTTACGTGCAAGGCGCTCTCAACCTCCCCACACCTTTTGTCACTTTGCTATAGTTAATTTATAGATTTACCTCCACACAAAAGCTCCCATAATGCAAACCTTACGACTTCCTACAGAAAATCCTCTTGCCTTATCAATCCTCCATTCCCTAATGCATACAATCTCACTGGAAAACTTTCTAGTCATACACGTTACTACTACTATATGCTCTGCTGACAGGTGACAGCGGGTTCACTCAATAACACTCAAATTTATTTTTTTGTTGACATACCTTCTGTGCAAGGCTCTCTCCAACCCCCACACAGTTCATCAGTTCAACCTTAACCCCGGTTAAGGTCAATATCCTCTGACGACACACTGTACTCTATACTCCTCTTCCTATAGAGGAGGTCACTCTGCCCCCCTTCCCTCCCTCCCCCCCCCCTCACAGCTTAGCTACAGTACACGGACAGACACTATCGGCTCTACCCTACCTGATCAGATCAAACAACTACCTACGTACCAATAATTTAAAATGCACGCCACTTCCCCCACTTCACCGGTAGACACTCCAAACCATGGATCGCAAAGCCATAATAAATCACTAACATCCTCCCAAGTAAAATTCCGCTCATTGAATATACGTGGACTAAACACACCAGAGAAATGATCGCAATTATTACACACACTGAAGCAAAACAAAATACAGATAGCTTTTATCCAGGAAACCCACTTTCACTCTGACAATATCCCCAAACTCTCCAACCACCACTACCCTACAGTATACCATGCTTCCAACCATGAATCTAAAATGAAAGGGATATCAATACTGATAGCTAAAAATTGCCCTCTAATAATCTCAGAAGTTAAAGCAGATGATAAAGGCAGATACCTGTTCCTTAAAGGGACACTACATAACGAGCCCATTACATTGGCAAACTTATACGCCCCTAACACAAAACAGGTACCATTCTTCCATGAAACTCTCCAGCACCTAACTGATTTCTATTCAGGCATCCTCATTGTTGGAGGAGACTTCAATGTGGCCCTCTCTCCCGCACAAGATTCTTCCACTGGAGCATCCTTTATGCCATACAGAGCCCTTAGAACCATCAAAAAACTTCTCCAAACATTGACATTACATGACACGTGGCGAACACTACATCCGAATGAAAGGGACTTCACGTTCTACTCCTCACCCCATAATAAGTATACAAGAATAGATCATTTCTTTATCTCCCAAAAAGACCTTCCACTCCTATCGAAAGCCACTATCGACCCTATGATTCTCTCAGATCACAATCCAGTCTCCATATCCCTGGAAATGCCGACAATTAGCTCCAAACAGATGATCTGGCGTCTGGACAACTCACTTCTGACCGATGTCGATATTACCCAAAAACTTAATACTCGCCTCATGCACTTTTTCACAGAAAATACTACTACAGATTCAAAACAATCCAACATCTGGGCAGCTCATAAATGTGTTATGAGAGGGGAAATTATATCCCTGTCTGCACACAGAAACAAAACAAGGCGGACTCACATAGCAGCACTTTTGGCAAAAATCCACGCCTTAGAACAAACTCATAAACTCTCACTAGCCGCCAGTTCCCTTAACCACTTCAGCCCCGGAAGGATTTACCCCCTTCCTGACCAGAGCACTTTTTACAAATTGGCACTGCGTCGCTTTAACTGCTAATTGCGCGGTCATGCAATGCTGTAACCAAACGAAATTTGCGTCCTTTTCTTCCCACAAATAGAGCTTTCTTTTGATGGTATTTGATCACCTCTGCCGTTTTTATTTTTTGCGCTATACACGGAAAAAGACCGAAAATTTTGAAAAAAAATGATATTTTCTACTTTTTGTTCTAAAAAAAATCCAATAAACTCAATTTTAGTCATACATTTAGGCCAAAATGTATTCGGCCACATGTCTTTGGTAAAAAAAATGTCAATAAGTGTATATTTATTGGTTTGCGCAAAAGTTATAGCGCCTACAATCTAGGGTACATTTTCTGGAATTTACACAGCCTTTAATTTATGACTGCCTATGTCGTTTCTTGAGGTGCTAAAATGGCAGGGCAGTACAAAACCCCCACAAATGACCCCATTTTGGAAAGTAGACACCCCAAGGAAATTGCTGAGAGGCATGTTGAGCCCATTGAATATTCATTTTTTTTGTCCCAAGTGATTGAATAATGACAAAAAAAAAAAAAAATTACAAAAAGTTGTCACTAAATGATATATTGCTCACACAGGCCATGGGCATATGTGGAATTGCACCCCAAAATACATTTAGCTGCTTCTCCTGAGTATGGGGATACCACATGTGTGGGACTTTTTGGGAGCCTAGCCGCATACGGGGCCCCGAAAACCAATCACTGCCTTCAGGATTTCTAAGGGCGTACATTTTTGATTTTACTCCTCACTACCTATCACAGTTTTGAAGGCCATAAAATGCCCAGATGGCACAAACCCCCCCCAAATGACCCCATTTTGGAAAGTAGACACCCCAAGCTATTTGCTTTGAGGCATGTTGAGTCCATGGAATATTTTATATTTTGACACAAGTTGCGGGAAAGTGACAATTTTTTTTTTTTTTTGCACAAAGTTGTCACTAAATGATATATTGCTCACACAGGTCATGGGCATATGTGGAATTGCACCCCAAAATACATTCTGCTGCTTCTCCTGAGTATGGGGATACCACATGTGTGGGACTTTTTAGGAGCCTAGCCGCGTACGGGACCCCGAAAACCAATCACCGCCTTCAGGATTTCTAAGGGTGTACATTTTTGATTTCACTCTTCACTGCCTATCACAGTTTCGGAGGTCATGGAATGCCCAGGTGGCACAAACCCCCCCAAATGACCCCATTTTGGAAAGTAGACACCCCAAGCTATTTGCTGAGAGGCATGGTGAGTATTTTGCAGCTCTCATTTGTTTTTGAAAATGAAGAAAGACAAAAAAAAAAATTTTTTTTTTCTTTTTTTAATTTTCAAAACTTTGTGACAAAAAGTGAGGTCTGCAAAATACTCACTATACCGCTCAGCAAATAGCTTTGGGTGTCTACTTTCCAAAATGGGGTCATTTGGGGGGGGGTTGTGCCACCTGGGCATTCCATGGCCTCCGAGACTGTGATAGGCAGTGAAGAGTGAAATCAAAAATTTACGCCCTTAGAAAGCCTGATGGCGGTGCTTGGTTTTCGGGGTCCCGTACGCGGCTAGGCTCCCAAAAAGTCTCACACATGTGGTATCCCCGTACTCAGGAGAAGCAACAGAATGTATTTTGGGGTGTAATTTCACATATTCCCATGGCATGTTTGAGCAATATTTCATTTAGTGACAACTTTGTGCAAAAAAAAAAAAAAAAAAAAAAAAAATTGTCTCTTTCCCGCAACTTGTGTCACAATATAAAATATTCCATGGACTCGACATGCCTCTCAGCAAATAGCTTGGGGTGTCTACTTTCCAAAATGGGGTCATTTGGGGGGGGTTTGAACTGTCCTGGCATTTTATGCACAACATTTAGAAGCTTATGTCACACATCACCCACTCTTCTAACCACTTGAAGACAAAGCCCTTTCTGACACTTTTTGATTACATGAAAAAATTATTTTTTTTTGCAAGAAAATTACTTTGAACCCCCACACATTATATATTTTTTTTAAAGCAAATGCCCTACAGATTAAAATGGTGGGTGTTTAATTTTTTTTTTTCACACAGTATTTGCGCAGCGATTTTTCAAACGCATTTTTTGGGGAAAAAACACACTTTTTTACATTTTAATGCACTAAAACACACTATATTGCCCAAATGTTTGATGAAATAAAAAAGATGATCTTAGGCCGAGTACATGGATACCAAACATGACATGCTTTACAATTGCGCACAAACGTGCAGTGGCAACAAAATAAATACATTTTTAAAAGCCTTTAAAAGCCTTTACAGGTTACCACTTTAGATTTACAGAGGAGGTCTACTGCTAAAATTACTGCCCTCGATCTGACCGTCGCGGTGATACTTCACATGCATGGTGCAATTGCTGTTTACATTTGACGCCAGACCGACGCTTGCGTTCGCCTTAGCGCGAGAGCAGGGGGGACAGGGGTGCTTTTTTTTTTTTTTTTTTTTTTTTTTCTTTATTATTTTTTTGCTTTTTTATCTTATTTTAAAACTGTTCCTTTCATTTTTTTTTTTTTTAATCATTTTTACTGTTATCTCAGGGAATATAAATATCCCCTATGATAGCAATAGGTAGTGACAGGTACTCTTTTTTGAAAAAATTGGGGTCTATTAGACCCTAGATTTCTCCTCTGCCCTCAAAGCATCTGACCACACCAAGATCGGTGTGATAAAATGCTTCCCCAATTTCCCAATGGCGCTATTTACATCCGGCGAAATCTAAGTCATAAAATGCTCGTAGCTTCCGGTTTCTTAGGCCATAGAGATGTTTGGAGCCACTCTGGTCTCTGATCAGCTCTATGGTCAGCTGGCTGAATCACCGGCTGCATTCTCAGGTTCCCTGTTGAGACAGGAGAGCCAGAGAAAAACACGGAAGACGATGGGGGGGGGGGGCATTCTCTCCCACTGCTTGTAAAAGCAGTCTAGAGGCTAATTAGCCGCTAGGATTGCTTTTACATGAAAGCCGACCGCTGGCTGAAAAGAATGATACCAAGATGATACCTAAACCTGCAAGCATCATTCTGGTATAACCACTCAAAGTCGTGAATGCTGTACCTGAAGACAAAAATATGGCTAACAATAAAGCACAGTAAACGGTAAAGTATAAAAAATTGCATACCTGAAAAGCAAACATGATAAAACATAATAACAATAAAACATTGCAGAATAGAATACAGTAAAAAAGAGCACAACAATAGAGAGAATAGAGAGAGAGAGAGTAGAGAGAGAACAATAAAACGACAACTATTATTTTTTATTTTATATTTTTGTTTGTGTTTTTTTTTTTTTTTTTTACACTTTTTTTGTAACTGTAACTTTTATAACGGTAACCGGTTCCAGGTTCGGGTCTCTCAAAATGCGATGGCATCTTGGGAGACCCTGTGAAAGTGTGCCTAGTCTGTGCAATGCTGTACCCTACGCTAATACTCAGCTAGTGAATGGTAGCGTTCAAAACATTCACCAATGCAAAGACCAGGATTGTCAGGACAGGAGGGACAATAATAGCGGGTGTCACGCCTATATCCGCGCTTACTGCAGACACATCTTTTTTGGGGGGGTTCGTTGGGTAGGGGTACTCGGGAGGACATAAAGAAAATGCCTCTCATGCAGCCGACTGCATTTGGTTGGGGATGTGAATGGGGGAAGTACGGGCGCTGCAGAAGTGGTGGGTTCCCAATTAGGATTGGCAAATGCAGCAGGAAGGGCATTATGGGCACGACGGGCCTGTGTTTGTCTTCTTGGTGGCAGCGGGACACTACTTGTGCTTGCCACCTCACCAGCTTGAACTGCACTTATGGGACTCGCCACGTCACCAAGTGTTACTGCAGTGCTGGTTTGACTATGACCGGGGTGTACTAGGCCGCTGGCGCTTGCCAGTTCACCAAAACGCTACCAAAAAAACTGTTAACGATCGCAGGGATCAGGCCTGACTCTGCGAACGCTGCAGTTATGCGTTTAGTGTTTTGTAAGTGACAGTGATCGATCGATACTGCACTTGGGTGGGCTGGGCTGGGCCGGGCGGAGGGGCAAAACGCAGGTGCTAGCAGGTATCTGGGCTGATCCCACTAACACTGCGTTTTTGGGAACCCTAAACTGCTGGGGATGCCAGTATAGATCTGATCGGATCAGATATTGATCAGTTCAGATACTATACCACTAAGGGAGGTGTATGGTGCGTGCGTGGGTGTTAGCGCTACTGGCACTAACCTGACGCTGCCTGGGGCTGGTGCTTGCCAGTTCACCAAAACGCTACCAAAAAAACTGTTAGCGATCGCAGGGATCAGGCCTGACTCTGCGAACGCTGCAGTTATGCGTTTAGTGTTTTTTTAAGTGACAGTGATCGATCGATACTGCACTTGGGTGGGCTGGGCTGGGCCGGGCGGAGGGGCAAAACGCAGGTGCTAGCAGGTATCTGGGCTGATCCCGCTAACACTGCGTTTTTGGGAATCCTAAACTGCTGGGGACGCTAGTATAGATCTGATCGGATCAGATATTGATGCGTTCAGATACTATACCACTAAGGGAGGTGTACGGTGCGTGGGTGTT